>NC_053155.1:85695062-86317562 GCF_016835505.1 Polypterus senegalus | reverse complement strand
GTAGCCCAGTGGATTTCACAGTTATAATTAAAAATAAAAACTACAGGTATTTCCAATGGAAAATATATACACTGGCAATTTGGAAATACGAGTGGTACCATTTTCAGACTGACCTGGTTAGAAGGGAGCTCCCAGATAAATTAGTATTCATGTCACATTGACTGAACTGCTAGCTACTTCAACTCAAGCACATATTATTGATGTTTCCAAATAAGCCAGTCCCAAACATAGAAAGAGATACTTCTGCCCTGTCCAGAAGTGATTGTTCTTGCACAGAACTCTAGATATTTATGTTCCCTGCCTGCTTGGGAGTGTCATTGAGGTCTTAAGGTGTTTTTTGGTATTAGCATGTACAATGTAATTATTGAGGTTTTCACGGGCTGAATGAGAAAATTGACTGGCTTCATCTGCAATCTGAGCCTGCTCTCTGCTGACTCTGTAATAGTCAGGCTCTTTACTGACTGAATGGCAGGGGGTTTAGAGTTACAGGGGAGTACACAAGCTCCTCCTCTTTCCTACCCCAGCATTGCAGGACTTTCCCCCCCTCTTTCTGGGCTTGAGTAACTGTTTATGTGATGCTTGTCCTGTTTCTTTGGCCCTGTACTATGTTGCTTTTAATAAGGAAATTTTACAGTAACTAAATATCCATAAATATCCAACAAAACAAAAAAAGGCTTTTAATTTTTAAATGAAGAAGTTTAAGAAAAAAATATAAGAGTGTGAGAAATACATTTGGGGTTAAATAAAGATTTTTTATTTATTTATTTTTTTTTAAAGAGTATTGCATCCTAGGATCTCCTAATTAGATAGATAGATACTTTGTTAAGGACATACCCCATCTTGACCATTCAGCCTGTGTAATGTACTGTAATTTATTGATCTGATAAAGGAGTTGAATTGTTAACAGCAGCCAATACATATTAACAATGGTCATATATACCAAAAAGTAAATGCAATAACCCTCTGCTGATGTACTGAGTTAAGCCAAAATAAATTCACCATGTCCAATTTTTTGTAAATTCAGGAACAAGCAAACAAAGAAAATAAACTGTTTCAGAGGTATTTACTTTATTGATTAGCTGGTTACAACCCCACTGTGTTCTACCACCTGTTAGGTTTTCAACAGAATCCATCATTTCTTTCAACCAACTCTCCTGTCTATCATCTTAATTGGCTTCTATCAGTTTGGAAGAAAGCCCTCAGGGGTTATCCTTAATTCTCAAATTTCTCACCCCATCTTAAAGAAGAATCCCTGTAGAGAAACCCAATTTTTAATATTTTCATTTGCAATCTTCTTCTTTAAATCACCCATCATGATTAGTCTGTGAGAACTTTGTGACTTTTGAAGTAAACAAAACATTTGGTACTTTCTCTAGTACAAGAATTTCACAGTCTTATCCATAAACACACTATCTTTCACAAACCTGGAATGAGAAATCCACTCTCCTCCAGCTCAGAAACATAAATTGAGTGGTTGATAACACTGCACAACAAAGTTTTTGCTTCTTGAACACTGTTGGGCGTTTCTTATAGATTTTTGGGTGCTGATCACGAATATCACAAAAATCAAAATTTACCCATCACGTACCGTTTCACTTTTGTCATGATTTTTTCTTATGTTTGTATCCAAACATTTTCGCTCCCGTAAGTGACTTATCAACAATGGTTTGTGCAGCCTGGGCATGTCCAGGCATGGAATCGGGCCAGGTTGGAAGCTGTTCTGTAGAAATTGACAGCCTGGGCAGGTCTGAACGAGCTTGACGTTGTCTCAGCATGTTATAAAGGTGGCTTGCATACACCGATCCTGCTCATTTGGTTAATATGTAGATAGTCAGTGTGTATGTATAGTATCAGTATAGTAAAGTATAGTATCTGTAGCAATAGAACAATAAGTAAGCTTGATACTATAGACATTTTGGTGTCGAGCGATATGTCTCATCCATATCATAACAGCCGCGACACATTGTGCTATATTTGTGGCGAATATACACTTGCGCCTCAGAGATGTTGGATGACTGCTCTTGTGAAGAAAGCTTATCATCTGTATTTCAGCTGCAAAATTGGTGATCAAGAGAAGGAATGGGCGCCTCAGATTTGCTGTGCGACATGTGCTGTCAATCTGAGGACCTGGTTCCGATGATATGGCGAGAACAGAAAGACCATGTGATGGACTGTTACTTCTGTTTGACTAATATATCTGGTTTCTCTGCCAAAAACAAGAAGTCAATTGAATATCCTAATCTGCCTTCAGCAATGAGACCCGTGCCACATGATGACAGTCTTCCAGTTCCAAAACCACCAGAGGATTGGACTTTAGAAACCAGATGACTGCAATGCAGGGTACTGACAGTGACATTGACCTGGATTTTGAAACGTGCTCATCAGGTGATCGACATCTGATAACACAGTCCGAATTGAACAATTTGTTCAGAGATTTGGGTCTGTCAAAAGCAAGAGCCGAGCTGCTGGGTTTGAGACTGCAGAATGGTGTTTGCTGTCACCAGGTATGAAAACTTCTGTGTTTCGAGGCCAACATCATGATATAACCAAATTTTTTGCACAAGTTGACAGTCTCTGTTTCTGTTGTGACATTGAAAGATTGTTTTTTGCCTTGGGTTGTGATCTCAACCCGGAAGAGTGTTGTCTCTTCTTTGATTCATCAATGTTAAGCCTGAAAGCAGTTCTGCTACACAATGGCAATGTTTATCCTTCAGTACCTGTTGGCTATGCAGCACACGTGAACGGAAACGTATGAGAATATGGAACTGTTGCTGAAGCAAATCCAGTATAGCAGGTACAACTGGAATATCTGTGGAGATCGTAAAGTCGTTTCTCTGTTACTAGGTCTGCAGCTCGGCTATACAAAGTACTGTTGTTTCCTCTGTGACTGGGACAGCCGTGCCAAAGAGTCACACTATTCTCAACAGAACTGCCCACTCTATAAAACGTTAGTTCCAGGACAGAAAAATGTGGCACATGAATCGCTTGTCGACCCAGCAACGATATTTTTGCCTCCTCTTTACAAAAAACTGTGACTCATGAAGAATTTTGTGAAAGCACTGAACAAGGAAGGCGAAGGTTTTCGTTATTTGAGACAGGTGTTCCCAAGAATAACTGACACCAACATCAAAGAGGGCATTTTTGTTGGCCCCCAGGTCAGACATGTTATGAGTGACGAGTGGTTTGAAGATCTGTTAGTAGGGCCGGAAAAAATTGCCTGGGAAGCCTTCAAAGACGTTATTGACAATTTTCTGGGTAATTACAGTGCCCCAAATTACATTTGGCTGGTAGACCAACTTCTCAAAGTATACAAGACAATGAAGTGCAACATGTCACTCAAGATTCATTTCCTCCACTCGCACTTCTCGGTGCTGTCAATGACGAACACGGTGAATGGTTTCACCAGGACATTGCTACGATGGAGAAACGATACCAGGGCAACTGGGATCCGTCAATGCTTGCTGACTACTGTTGGACACTGCAACGTGATGCACCAGACATTGAATACAAAAGAAAATCAGGAGCAAAATAATTTTTAATTCTGTTGAATTTAATAGCTTATACAAAACATAAATGTGACTAAATACGTTATTGTCAGTAAACAAATAAATGTCTATTTCTCAGAATTCCTATGTGATGCCATAAAACCAAAACTATATTTGTGTATACCCAGTAGGTACCTGTCACAATCCGCAAAAACTTTTCAGGAAGGAAGACTGTGCAGTGTAATGTTAGCTATTTCCTAAGTTAATTGCACTTCTGCAAATTTGCTAGGGACATCCTGGGGATTACATTTAGATGTGACTGGGAAGATTTTGTCAAAATGATGCTTGGCTTTCTGTTAAAAAATAATAATAATAATAATAGACTCAATATAGTAGTATAGTACTCAGTTCACAAATATAGGGAATAAATGGCATGTAGAACAAACCCCAACATTCTATATTGTTATTTAATTTTTATAGGATGCAACAAGGAGCTTTCATTTGTTTTATGTCTGTACAAAAATGTGTATTGTTGTTTTTGTCTCTTTTTTTCACACCATACAGAAAAGGCTTCAATGCCAAATTTCATGAACGTTACCTTCTTATAACTACTGATATTTGTGATTACTGCAGTGACTTCTGCAACAGAAATTGCCAACACCCCTGCAGAGGCCTCCAACAGCCAAAGTGGAGAAGGTTTTGTCCGTAGAGTTAAGACTTTGAACCTCTATATAATTTTCGCAGTCAACTTAAGTTTTTCTCAGCTGTTGTTAAAAACTGTGTGATCAACATCACATCCACTGCTTCAGAATGATCAAATATTTTGTAAGCGCATCGTTGAAACCATTTAAATTTCCAAAACCTTGGCATAAAGAATAGCCTAATGGATAATCTGTTAGAATTTAAAGACACAGAACTGCCAGATAAGCCTTCATCTCTGACTAGCAGTGAATTTCTAAGCATGTAAATTTTTCCTGCCTGTGCTTAAAAGTGTACCACTGTGATCTTGTTCATATCATAAACAAATTATGTAAAATATCAGTTATTTTCATTACACATTTGTTTGTTTTATGAAACATAATGTGATATGTACTTTATAGGGTATACTAAACTATAAAGTAACCCCCCACAAAATGACCCCTTCCCAAATCTGCTTTGACTTAACAGCTCTCTGTTTGTATTCTCCAGGGTGTTACCTCTATAGTAGTCTCAGACTACCATTTTATTATATGTTCTTGCAACATTCTTTTTCATGAGTGTCTTCATACAGGGTTTGTTTAGATGAAGGTTTCCTGAAGACTATGCTTCTTGCTAGGTCACTCTAGTTAATGTACTGTCTTGACACAACTCACTGTCATGTGATTATTGGTCGGATAGCTCAATACTTTAAGTGTTTTAAAGATGTATGTTTAGGTGTGATGGCACAAGCGAAAAGTTGATCAGTATGCACTCATAAAGGACACTGGTCTCCTTGTGTTTAAATATGGTGTTCATTACATATGAATGGAACAACAGATCAATAGCAGCTTGATTCTTTGGTTTGGATCCAGGAGGATGTACATCCAAATCACATTGTTCCTGTTATGTTCAATCCATACATCAGTTTAGATGTCTTGGAGTAGGACAACTAAATCATTAAGATATTATGTGTTAAGTATAGTACTACTTTTTCTAGGAAGGCCAAAGACTCTGCCTGTTGTTTATGTAAATTCATACAAACATTAGTCACTGCTTTCCTACTGTGTATCTTTTCCTGCTTACTAGAACAGGTGGAAACATGTTGCAGAGCAGGGGAACCATACACGTTCACTATATCTGCCTGCAGCCTTTCATTTTAAGGTACAGTATATACGGAGTAGGGACCACCCCAGTGAAGAAGTGTTCATGACATGTTATAGTTGGAGAGAACTTTTTTTTGTGTTTGATACTTTTCCATCTCTCTAACTAGCTGTGACGATAGAACATTGATTTTCCAAGTTTTTAAGACATCATTTCAAAACACAGTGCTAAATCTATCAATATACAGACCAAATGACATTTGTTCTTAGCCCCAGCTGCTTTAATGTCCACCATTTTGTTTATCATTCTGTTCAAGCCCACTTCCTAATTGACATAAAATCTTACTGTATAGTGTTATGCTAGACTGTACCAAACCATATTATAATCTTGGTTCTAGAAATATATCCCAGTGTATTATAAAATGTTTTTGGAAGAATGCATTTACTTGGTAAGGTTTTTGCTACTAATATCTGATCTTTTGTGTAAGTGTGGAATACACATTTGTTTACAGTGCGTTCAAGTTACAGGACTCCTGTTACTCTTGCTGTGTGTTTTCATTTTTTTTTTGTTTCCACCATCATACAACGTCAGTGTCTTCTGAGCTATATCTTTCCCACTTGCCAGCTGATTAAGGCCAATGAGGATGTATCAAAACTGAACATATTTATTTTTACAATGTTATGATTTCCTTTCCATATTCTCAGGAAGTTTCATGTTTAAACTATGACATTAATCCTAGTCCACTGATAAGCAATTTGTATCTCCATGATATTCCCGTAGATGCAATTGTGCAAATCTCTGCACTGATACACTTATAGGCAAACTCTGAGAAAATTGTTTTTGAATATATTACTTTCCATGTGTTTATAAATCAGAAAGCTATGTTCAAAGACATTTTAGAACTTATTTTTACCTATTGTTTAAAAATGATTAATTAAAGTTTAAACTGTTTAGTCTTCTGGGTTAAACTTTCTTACAGTTTACTATTAATGTATTTCCCATTGTAAAGTTTTATTAAAATAACATTCTACAAATATAAAAACATCTGGGATCAACAAGCCAACAGGTTGGCTTTGAAAATTATCCAGCCGGTTTCAAGGTCCAATGTGGCTAGTAAGACTGAGCTGTTAAACAGAAAATCCAAAAATTAAGCCCTTCTTGCAGCTTGATTTTCAGCAGATTATGCATCCTATATTCATATAATAAAGAGGTCTTCCTAGCATTTGTGTTGATTTCAAAAGTTTGTTTTGAAAATTGGTTTTAATTTTAAGATATGTGTGCACTTTTCAATATTTGATTTCATGTTTGTCTCTAAGACTGATCTGACCCTTATGAGCCAAATGTCCATGGTTTCCTCCTCAATTCTTCGTTTTCATTAACTGTGCTATTAATAATGATGTTTTCTCTAGTTTAAGTGAAAAAATCATAGCAGCAGTTGTGGTAATGAGCGAATGACTTAGTGTGTGTATAATATATTACAGTAGTGTCCATCCACCCCTTTACTATACTTTTTCCAGTTCTTGGAGACTTAATGCATGAAGGCTGTTTGTAATGGTTCACTGTTAGAACTGATTTACATAAATCTGTTAAATTCTAATTGCAACCAGAAGTGTCATAAGATGTTTACTCCTGAATTGTCCAAGAAATGCACCAAGCTATATGCTTTGCATAGGTTTTAATGGGATTTCCAGTACAGAGTAGTTTAGGTTTTCACTGGCATTAAAAGATGTTGCAAGAGGATCTGGTACAGAATTACCCAGTCTCAGAACCAGTGTGACTCAAATTAACTCTTGGTTCCTAGTCATAATTGGAAAAGGAATGGTATTTTTAGGGTACCCTCTCATTGCCGTAGAGGATTGGCTAGTGATTGTTCTCTTTCCCATGCCTTGACTCATCATTGTACTTTTCTGTCTTTTCCTTATTTCTTACTGTGGGCCTTTCTAAAAATCCTTTTTTTTTTTTTTTTTTTAAAGCTGCAGAGGTAATTGTCTCTCCTTGCGGCTCACTGCATTACAATGAATATCGACTCTATTAAGCTGCGTTCTGCCTGTTAGTGTCTCCTTGGGCAACCAGGGCCCCCTATAAGAAGTATGTGGCTGGTTATTGTCGGCCTCTGGGCCTCCTCGAAGGCATGAGCCTTGCAGTGGCAGTTGAACTCCGCCAGCTTTGCACTTGACACTGCCTCTGTTTATCTAAAATGAGCCAGTGTGGAAGGGGAGGTGGGGGTGGCGGCAGTGGTGGGTTGGGGGTGTTAGTGGTAGTGTTGGGAAAGGGGTTGGACGTTTAGCTCATTTTGGAATCTTGAGATCCATAAATATTCAACAGATAAACCCCCTTTGCTTTCTGAAAGCAGATGGAATTTAAAACAACAAAAAACAATTTACATGGAGAGAGTGATCGTATTTATCCAATTTGCCAAGGTTGTCAAAATGAATTTATAGGAAAGGCTTGCTGAACAATGTGCTCTGAGTAACGACACCAAACAAAGCACATTTCTGCTATCCAGTCCCCCTTATACATGTTCAGAGGGCTTCCTCTCAAAGACAAGCAACAATTTTTGTTTTCCACTTAAGGACTGGGCGTGTACAGGATGGCATCTTGAAGTAAGTGGGTTTATTTTTATGCCCGTTTTGATTACTTTACCTGCCTTATGTCTTGGTGGACAGACCTATTTTGAAAATTAATAGGCTTTAATATCGTAGCAGTAAAGTAATGAAATTCCTCCTCCTATTACTAGCAAGAATATGGTGGGCTCATACGTTATCTTGCTAATCTATACCTTTTAATGTCCTCAAATGTTGGTGAATTAAAAATGATTTGTTACAAAACTGAACCAGTCATGAAGAAAATTTTTAAATAATACTGGTGTGCTGCGTGCATAAGTATTCAGACACCCTAAACATTTTTCATTATAACTGCTTAAGTTTTTTGAGGCTGCCAGCTTTATACACTGATCTGGAATGATTTTTTCCCGTTTACATTTGCAGATTTGCTCCACCTCATTGATTTTTTGGTTAAGCTGAGATCAGGACTTTGAGTGGGCCAGTTGTGGATCTTCATTGTTTAAATTTTGAGTCACTTCATTGTTATTTTGGACCTGTGTTTAGGATCATCACTGCCATACTGAAAAGTGAATGTTCTTCCAAGCTTTCTTTCTTTCTTCTTCTTCTTCTCTTTTTTTTTTTTTTTTTGCATGCCTGCAATATGTTCTGGTTTTTCTTTTTTTTTTTCTTCAACACTAATGTGAAGCATGCTCATAATGTAATGATGCTGTCATTGTCTTTCACCTTAGCAATAATGCATCGCACAGCTTGGGCAGGGTTAGGTTTGCAGCTTATGTATTTCTTTGAATTTTCACAGAAGAGCTTATTTTTGGTCTGTACTGTAGACTGTAGCAGATTCACTCATGCTTTCTGACAAACTCTACACAGACCTTATGACTAATATATAGGGAAAGAATTATGATGGGGATGACATTTTGAAATCGTGCTTAATGTGTGGAAAGGCATCAGGCTTTTTTTTTTTTTTGTCTAAGGGCCAAAATTCGTTTTTCAGCTACAAATCAAGGCACAGCAGAGGTGTAGTCAGAGGAAAACAATAAAAATAAACTTTTTGGTGTACTATTGTTTATTTGCAAAGCTGTAATATGTCTTTGCTGTTTAGTGGGTCTTCTGTTTTTTTTTTCAATATCTCTGAAGGGTGAATTGTCTTAAGCCTTTTCTTGTAGGAGAGGGAGAATGCACAATTCCTCAGCTGAAGGTATGGTAGTGAGGAAATCCATTTTTATTTCTCTTTGTTTCAGTAACCATTGGCAAAACAGGGGAAAAGTTCCCCTTCCTATTTATAAGGTAGTAGTGACAGGATTATTATAACTTGCATTCAGGAGAATTTGGGTTTCAAAATTTCAGGAATATTTACCAATTTGTGAGTGCAAGGGTTATTGGTACCTCTTGACTTGGTGGCATTGGCTGTTCTTCTGTCCCTCGTACTAACCCATACCCCCTGTTCCTGTAGTAAATAAACAATGTTGAATCCTTTTGTACTGAGCAATGAGTGCTTTATTTTCATCAGTTCCTGTTTACTTAAGCATCACTGACTATGATATTTTGATAAAGAATTTTGGGGTGAGGATAAAGATTTGATTGATCATTGCTTAATTTTATTGTTTTGTTCTCTTTTGAGGGGCAAACCATAGCTTTTATGTTTGTAGTCTCTTAAAAGAATTGTGTTGGTGAACTGAAGGGTTTGGGGTAGACCAAGAAGGAATTGTATGTACTCTTGTGCTTCTTGCTGCCAAACATTTTACCACATGCTGGGAACTTAGTGGCCCTGTGCTTTTTGCTAGGAAAATAGATACCACATATTTGGGTTCTCATTCTTGAAGGATTTCCTCTTTGTGATGAGTGCATTTTTCCCTACCATTAAAGCTAATGAAGGAGCTTCCCTTAAAGCCCTGATGCCATGTTTACATCTTTTTTTCTATTACATTTACCAGTTTTGTTTTAGAGCACCCTGATAAAGCAACAAGATTTACTTTAATGTGGAAAAGTTTGTTATAGCTGGACTGAGACTGGCCTGGTTATACATTTTAAATAGTGGCTTGGTCACTGTTCATGAGGAGTGTGCACATTCTCTAAAATATGTGCATGGGCTTTCCTCCCATGTATCGTAGATGTGTTTGTTAGGTTAATAGGGCATTCTTTTTATGCATATTACTTTATTATGCTTGGAGATAAATTTATGGAACATGTGAGGCTGGTTAATGTTTTGCATCCAGCTGCCAGGATAGGCTAAAACCACCTTGATTTTGATTTGAGTTAAGTAGGGTTGACCATATTATGTTACATAATTCGTGAATCCAGTAGCTGTAACACAGTACCAAATAGGAAGTCAAGAGGTCCCATTGATGTATGTCCTGATTAACAAAATTGCAGAATGATTGTGTTATATTTGCATCTTGTTCAAACAGGACTGTCCATGGGACTTCCATCTCCCAGCTTTTGTAATGATTGATGTCTTTGTCCCACACAAATATTTATGTATACTGTTTTTCCATCACTCGCCGCTTTATTATTTGATTTAAAGGAAAGATGTACCGGTAATTGTTTGTTTCCTGATCCAGTTGACTAGTGATCCTGTCTGCCTGTAGGTGATAGCTTATGCTTTTAAGTGTGTTTCCTTGATTTTATTTTTTTTTTTAATTAAAAAACAAGTTTTTTATATTTAAATACATCACTTGGTTTTCTCAATCCATTTTATCCACCCCACGGCTTTATGCAGGTGGAGCCTATCCTGTACCTGTGAGCACAAGGAAAGTGCCAACCTTAGACAGAATGCTAGTTCAGTGCAGAGCAGCCTCCCATTCAAACACACTCGGGGGACAGTTTATCATCTTGAATTGATATAACCAAATGTATGCAAGTATATGGAAGAACCCTAGACAAATACGATCACACAACTCCATGTTGAATGGTTTCATATTGGAGTCAATTCAGAATCTAAAACAGTAAGGAAGCAGTTTTACTTTCACAGGCATTTTGCTTACAACATTTCTATTTACGCTCCATTATTAGAATGTAGCATCCTTTTTATCACTTCCTAGCCGAAGAAGACAATAGGACGTTTTTTGTCAATACCTTTTAGTAAGATGTGATTTGAAAACATGTGCTGTGCATCAAGCACATTTCATGATGCATTCCGACAGTAAGAGAAATGTACTGAATTCAAAATGCAATGTATTTTTGTTGTCTTATAAGAGTTTAACCTGTTTAGAGTCAAAAACATCTAATAGAACAATGATAACATAACGTCAAATTTAAATGTAAATCTTGCGGTGAACTCTTAATACAGTATTACAGAGTACAATATTTTGCTTGGTTCTTCGTGTCAGAACTCATCCATAATATTTTTCTTCAGCATAAATTGTTAAAGAAAAGTGATTTGTTCAAAAAATATATTTTATTGTGAATATTTGCTTGTAGTGGCCATTAGTTTTCTGGTGCCTTTACCAACAGCAGTGAGCACAAAGACCCTAAAATGGATTAAGCAGGGTTGAGCATATTATACTATGTTTGTAGGTGGTGTTGTTATTAAATTATTAGACGTGTCAAAAAAACTTGTAGATACTCTGATGTCATGACTACACATGGCTCTTCTTCACCATGTGTAGTGTCATTTCTAAGAGCCATGTCAGAATAGGGGAGAGAGTTGTCTTTTTTTATTTTTTTTTTTTTAATTTTTAATAGTCTGCAAAAATATAGTGATTGAAGTGCAGTGTTGAAGCTGTTGATCACACTTTGGCATTCATTGGTAAGTGTAATTTCAGATAATGTGTGACCATACTAAAAAAAAGAATGCCTTTAGAGAAAGCATTTCATTAAATTTAGAGGCCATTCTCTTTTTATCGATTAAATCCTTTATACACTTGGAGATGCACAGTATTTATATTATGATTTGGGTTAAGTGTGTATTTTAATGGCGAGATGGATAGATCTGTTTTCCATAAACTACAAAATAGTAGTTACAGTATCTGTTATGCAACAGCTTCCTTCCTTTCTTTCTGTTCTTTTGTATTATTTACAGATTTCATATGGTAGAAATGCATTGCCCAATGCTTGGAAAACTGTCCCAAGCTGACAGAGTAGCTGATTGTTAAATTAAGTTTATTTTTTATTTATTTTTTTTTAATTTTATTTCATAAGTAAACTAAGCAGCTCATAGATTGCCACTTCTCAGCCATGATTTCAGAAATGTCAGGTGCACTATAGACTTGGATCCTTGGTAGGGTCACTAAAGTATGATAGTTGATGATTTGTTTCTGCTTGCTATTGTTTAACTTATTTTAAACTGTCAGTTGTTTGGCACATGTGTGAAGCACACAGTATTACAACACAGTTTGTGAACTCATTTAGTATATTTTTATATCATCCGGGTTGTCTGTTGTCTGGCTGTACTCCAGCCTCTTGATAGCTAATATATAATGTCACCAGCAATGAAAAAAATGGATCCGCTGAACGCTTGGGCTTTTAGAGGGTACTAGGTATTACTGTGTCCTCCTGTAGAAACAGGTTCAAGTGCAATGAATATTTTGCTTGTTTAAACCCTATAAAACAATTTTTGTGCAGGAACAGAAAGAATTTTCATTCATTGTGTATATGCTGCATTTGAATAATATGAATTTGCATGTATCATGTTCCTCAAGTTTGTGCTGAACAGCTCAAAACAGATTTTGATGATGCAACGTGGTGGGTAAATTATTGGATTTGGAAAGCTTTTCAGTGAAGGTTCCGGAGACTTTTTACATGGACATTGGACTTAAGCCAAGCTTGTGCTGTTTGTGCTTGTTGCTTTTGAGATGTTTGTCGACAGATCTCGTTGAAATAAAAGTCGTCACTATGTGTATTTAGCAGGGTTCTCTTCTTGGACTGTGGAATGTGAACAGTATCAGTCATCCAGTGCTTCCTGTGAAGTGGCCCAGCAGTCGTTATTCACTAACCTCATGCTCAACTGGCAGGCTTGTGAAGTTTTCTTTGGATCTCCAAGGAGGAATCGGCCGGGTCACTGTGCTGTTGTGATGGTTTGTTTATTTATTGAGTTATTTGTAAAACAGACTGCTGCTTAATGGCGGTTTTGAGAAAAAACAGAAGTCTTGTGATGCAAGGTTTTCCTAGTGGTTGTTGGGATTTCTATCCTAGCTCAACGTACTTTTTCCCCTCTCCAGTTAGAAGGTACATTTTCAAAGAAAACATATGCTTACATTACATAATGGCAATCTCACCATTCTTTGGGGTTGAATCAGTATTCATTCTCTTTCTTTGTAAATCTGTGAGAAAAAAAAATAAAGGAATCTCATGATAGGTTAAAAACGTGTAATATTCTGAAAACTGGTTGTTTCATTTCATGTTTATAGGGGGGTCATAGATGAATAAGAAACATATGCTATGCTCGTTTCACAAGTCCTGTCAGGTAAACATATATTTTTGTAATGGATTTCTTGATGTGTTCTTACAGTATGTTCATTGGGTGATGAGATTTATATGACAGAGGAGGTTTTAAAAATGGGATTTCTGTGACCAGGATCCATTTCTCTCCATTATGATTAGAGAGTGTGTAGCTTACCTTTTAATTATATTATCATGTAACATAGCAGCAGTGCCTGCCAATTGGTGACAATAATTTGGTCAAAATAGTCTCCAGTCTTAAAACTTGGACTTGGATCACCCAATACCATATGTGTTTTACAAAACTACAGTATAGTACAGTACAGTATATGTATGTATATATGTATATATGTATGTATGTATGTATGTATGTATGTATGTATGTATGTATGTATGTATGTATGTATGTATGTATGTATGTGTGTGTGTATATATATATATATATAAAACAAAAGTTGTACCGAAAACTTCTCTAATATAATAGATTGTATCTTGGCTGTATTTGGCTCTGATAGTTGCATCTTTTGATTGGATGTTGATCTTTTATATATGTTATATATGTTGATCTGTTTTGTGAGTCAGGGTTTCATTTGTGTGTCATTAAAAGGAATGTATAAATGGACGGATTGCTTTGAAGAATCTGAAGCTTGCAGTCTACAGGAGGACCCCATGTTACTTTAAAATGACTGTCTAGCTCTCAAAGTCTGAATTTTTCATTTTGCTGTTTTTTTTTTTTTTTCTGCTCAAATTAGGGAACTGGCCAATTGCTGTGCTGTACTGTTCAAAAAGGTGTGTAAACATAGGCAACCTAAGGTCAAGGGTCGCAATAACACACTTTGGGGTAATTGGTATTTCATCAGACCATCTTTACCCTTCTCTAAAGCGTGTTTAGTAAGCTGTGTGCATTTCTGTGCATCTAGGTGTTTCTGTCAATAATTTTTCTTGGTGTGGCAATTCTGTGGCAATTCTCATGAAAGTGTGTCAGGTTTAGGGTATATTCTTTTTTCTATTTCGACTTAATGGTAAAGCTTCAACCCTTGAGGCATTATTCTAGTCTTTTTTTGAAAATACATTAAGAAATAAACAGACATTTTAAATGGCTGTATGTACTTTGTCCTGGGTATCCAGCTACTGTGGAGCATCTACATACAGTATTCACTTTGGTGCTCATTAACGTTTTGGGCAGCTTCTGCATATTAACTTTTGAGATTAAGTTTTTGAGGAGCATCTGCATATTCACTTTTGTCCTCATTACCTTTGTGGGGTACAGTGCCTTTGGCTGTGTTAGGTTATAGGTAAACCTCTTGAGGGAAGTGGAGTATCTATGAGTGCAATATAGAGTTTACTTAAACTTCTTGTAATCAGGGCTGTGGAGTTGGTACACAAAACCTTCCACTCCAACTCCGAATCTGTCTTGTTAATTGCCGGTACCACTTACTTCGACTAACCCTC
This sequence comes from Polypterus senegalus, assembly GCF_016835505.1. Taxonomy (NCBI): domain Eukaryota; kingdom Metazoa; phylum Chordata; class Cladistia; order Polypteriformes; family Polypteridae; genus Polypterus; species Polypterus senegalus. The sequence goes on along the minus strand of NC_053155.1, from coordinate 86,302,906 downwards.
CTCAGTTTCTGGTACCACTGACTCCAACTACTGTATTTGTAATTAGACTAATATATTTACGTTGTTTATTGAAAACACACAACATACAAGATACAAGGCACTTCATCACTGACGGTGTGAATCATCAGGCTAATTTTTAGCATTCTAACCTGTTAAAGTTCAGGTTTGAAGGCTGTAACAATATTGTTGTGGCTTGCAAAAAATAGTTTATTTGAATTGGCATGTGTGAAAATGGAAATTTTAACACATTATATTAAAATTTTAGATTAACTTGGAGCTGTTACATTTTTACCGACTCCAGTAATCCAATAATTGCTTCTGACTTCAACTCCACAGCCTTGATTGTAATTGGATATTTGGTTAGTAATAGTGCTCCCTAGCTCTGTGTAAAACAATTAGGTTAGTGTGAATTGCACCTGGACAATGTAGTATGAAAAATTAGCCAAGGTGATGTTACCAGCCTAGAAGAATACTAGATTGTGGTCATTATAGTCCTTAATGAGTTATTTATATGATCTTGTTTATGTTGGTGTCTGTAATGTCTAAGTTTTTATTTTTGTTTTCTCTGTTATTGTCATGTGTTACCTTTTAGTTTATACTAAATTGTATTACATTAAAATATTGGAGTATAAAAACCCCAATAATGTATCAATAGGCACATTCCTAAATAAACATTAGTATGTATTAATTGCATGGTGTTTATTTTAGTTGTACTAAATTACAATCCATTTATTGTAATGCATGCAGTATAAAAATAATAAAGACGTCATACTGATTAATGTAATTTAGAGTTATGGGATGGCAGAAGACATCCTGTCAGCTTTAGTTAGTTCATCAAAGGGCACACTAACGTAGTATCCACATACACACTTGCATAGAGCCAATTTTAGAATCACCAATCAACCTGACATGTACGTATTTGGAGATTTGTCAAATAAACCCAAAGACATGCTGGAAAACTGTGGAAACTCCACATGGACAGTGAGCAGGTGTGGGATTTAAACTTTCTTCACTGTATCTGTGAGACAGCAGCAATAATTGCTGGACCACTATGCTAATCTAAATAAAAACAAGTTGAATTAAGTTTGATATTACTTGTATTGTTTTGATGTTTTTGGGTAAATGATTTCATAATATTTCTCAAATATCCTGTTGCCTTCCTCATTGCGTTTTCCATGTATTTAAGTGAAAATAACACATTTTTGCTTGTTTGCATTATCTCGGATGTCTAAATATGGAAATCTTGTTATATTTTCTTAAAAAAAAAAATAAAGCTACCCCACTGTGGTTCCCACATCAGTTCTTCTGGCTGCTTTTCTTGTTCAGCATGTTTTTGTACTTTGGCAAGCAGGCGCTGTTCACAATAGTTGCCCTCATTAATTATTTGTGAAGTTGGTGGGGGGAGTAGGAACTCCTGGCAATCTAGGACCAAGGAGACCACCCCCATGTTGATGGGAAGTTGTTAGTTTAACCTGACAGAAAAGAATCTGCAAAACTTGGCAGAAAGAGTAGGCTCCAAAGCTGCATTCTGAATGTGGCCAGGACTGTGGCTACATTGGGATGAGCTTAAAGTTGTACTCCCTTAGTTCTATTTTAACATCTGCAATAGGCATCCAGTCCTCAATAGTGGAATAATTTGTACATAAAGGTGGCCAATGCCAATTGGGTTACCTGTACCTACAGTGTATGCTGGTCTGACTTGGATTTCTTAATTGTTTTCTTGTTTTCCTCGAAGTCTAAATAAACCAAACAGTTTTGCAGATAATATCTTGAAACTATTAACCATTTGTTTTCATATACACTATACACTCCTGACATGTCCTCTGGTATCATTATTTCCTTGAAGCATCCAGCAATGCCTCTGCCACAAAAAAGGGGCAAATAGAACACACTCTATATGAGCTAGTTTGGTATGTCAGTGCCAGCATCAGGAAAACAAAGTGGAAAAAGGGTGGTGGGGGAGTTAAGGGTATCGCAAAGCAGGCAGACATTCTTAGTTTGGTTGTCTGGGCCAGAGGCTGTTCATTACCCACTGAGAGATTCAGTGATGGGGTAGAAGCACACAGTAAATTATCCAAGGAGCCAGGTCAGTCTTTGCTATGCAGGTATCAACACAGGAATGCTTAACGAAGGGCAGGCGGGCAGTCTGGTTTATATAAAGTGCTAACTGTTTGATTTACATATTGCAGCTAGATATTTTTAACTGTTCAATATGTTACTGCTCATAATAACACAAATGTAAGATTTTTTTTCTGGGGTCTAGATTCTTCGGCTGGCATAGTTGGTAGCCTTATGTATAGCTTGCATTTTATCTGCCTCTGTCAGCTCAACATACTTAAGGCTGTGCTGCTTTCTCTTGCCATTACAATGGTTCTTCATGTTTCCAGACCCCATCTGTCTTTACTTTTTGACTGGAATTAGCTTCTCATGTGTCGAGCTGTGGCTCCAGGCTGTCGGCAGGCAGAGAGAGGAATGTGGGGGTCGTGGAGAATCGGCTCTCAATGCGGGTAGTGTTCTCCCTGCAGCATTACCTGAAAGCAATTAAGTAGCACGAAAGTGGTTTGATTCTACCTGTATCACTTACTTTTCCAAATGCTGGGGGCCCCCTAATGCTGCTGATGGTATAATGTTTCCCATTGCAGGTGCAGGCCTGGGAAAACGAGCCTACTTTGATCAAACCCAGATGGATTTCAATAATGGAGGTCTTGGGGGCTAGAATTAATCCTCTTGAGGAGGCATATTGGAAACAGATTGTCAAGAGTGGGCCATTGCTTAAATAACAGCTGGTCATTAGGTGAAATTCCTTTAGCAACTGTCTCCTGCCAATACCCCCAGCACCCCTTCATTTTAATCCATATAATATCTATTGCAGATTTCAGTTTTTGATAATGCGATCTCCATTTCAAGATGCTTTCCATTATAGGCACTGTATAATTGAGCACTGCTATATTCCAGGTGTAAATCAACATAAACCTGAGTATTAACAATTTAATATTTTTTCTTTTTATAGGTTGTGCAACTGAGAGGCAGTCTGAGTTGATGGTGTGAAGATGGGGGTGCCGAGGAGCTTTTTCCTTTTTGCAGCTGTGGCTGCTCTAGTATCCTCAGCAGGTGAGAGACAGACCTCATATTGCTGTGGTCCAAAAAAATTCTTTTGGCCATATCAGATATTTGGTCCAGACAAGCACATGTGTTGTCTGGTCAGATAGCAAAGGGCACACACATTTTTGTAAGCTGTTTTTCTTTAAAGTTACCTTTAAAGAACTTTACTTATTCATTTACTGTGCTTCTGCATTTTCAAATGTGTCTAGCAAGTATTGTTGATCATCAGACTCTGGTTATACTTAATTGCATGTATAAAGAATATTAATAAAGTTCTAATTTTTTTACTTTGTGATCCTTATATTACTAGTAAACTGGTCATCACTTGTCAGTATTTTCTGTTGATTCTTTCTTCTTGGGGCCTTACATGTTCAACCCATACTTATTTGCTCTACATGTCTTTTTTGGAACCTCCTTACTCCATCTCAGAAGCAGGGGCTTGTCCTGGCAGCACAGGGTGCAAAACACATTTACTGTTTACATCCTGCTGCTACCACTGCTCAAATAAACAAATTTGGAACTTGTTTTATACTCCCGATTATGGATGGCTACTCTGCTTAATTTTTCTTTTTTTTTTTTCTTTTTTTTTTTAAATGAGCTCTTACACCTTGTTTCTTTGAAAATCCCCATTTTTCCAGGACGGTGCCAGAATCTCAATACTACTAATCATTTCACCTCATCATTTCTGTGGAAATGGAAGCTTCTGATTTCTGTCACTCATTTCTTACCCAATTCCTATCCTCCCCCAGTTTTTCCAGTTGAAACATTAATCATTTAAATATGCAAGGAGCAGTTTACACTGGACATGCAAAGGTTACAATTATATATGATTATTTTTACTAACTAGTTTTCCCTAGGGAGAGTCTCAAGTGGTTATATGTTATTAAGTTGGAATTTTTGTTTCTTAAATCATTGTATTTGTTATTTTTCTAATCATGTTTAAACCCAGGAGAGGCAAAATGGCATAATGGTCAGTACTTCTGCCTTTCTGCTTCAGGAACTGGGTTGAATTTCTATCCTGTTCACTTTCTGTGTGAACATTCTCCCAATATCCAGATTTTTTTTAAGGGTTTTGTGGTCTTCTACCAAATTTTCATGCTGTGTAGTTGGCAACTCCAAATTGGCACATTGAGACCGGGTGTTAGTCTGTACTTCTGCATAGCCGGTAGTAGACTGGTGTCCTAGTTAGGGCAGGCACCCTGATGCAGCGAAGATGGATTGCAGCTCCCACTAACCCTGAACAGGAGAAAGAAGATTTGGAAATGGATAAATCCCCAGACCAATTCTGGCAAAATTTTATCCATCCATTATCCAGCCCGCTACATCCTAACTACTGGGTCACGGGGGTCTGCTAGAGCCAGTCCCAGCCAACACAGGGTGTAAGGCAGGTAACAAACCCCGGGCAGGGTGCCAGCCCACTGCAGGGCCCGCACACACACATAAACCCACACACCAAGCAGACTCTAGGGACAATTTAGAATCGACAATGAACCTAACCTGCATGTCTTTGGACTGTGGGAGGAAACCGAAGTACCCGGAGGAAACCCATGTAGACACAGGGAGAACATGCAAACTCCACGCAGGGAGGACCCGAGAAGCGAACCCGGGTCTCTTAACTGTGAGGTAGCAGCGCTACCCACTGCGCCACCGTGCCACCCCAAAATTTTATACATTTTATAAATTGTATGTATCATTTTATATTTTAATATTGGATTTGTCTTAAGTTGGAGCTTACCATACATGTTTTTTTTTTGGTTTGTTTTTTTTTTTACCCCCAGATGACATGCCATCGTTCACAGTACAGCCTGCCTCTGTGGTTCAGAAGTTAGGCGAGTTGGTCACCCTGACGTGCAGCGTGGAGCCTTCAATTGCTACTGTGAGCTGGCAATATAACGGACAGTCCTTGCCTGTTAATACATCTGATCTGGGAGTTCTAGTTCAAAGGGATACCCTTATTATTCCTTCTCTCAGTAACCTCAACGTTGGGCGCTACCAATGTGTGGCACGGACAGCCTCCGGAGCATGTGCGAGCATCCCGGCTTCTGTGACTGTGGCAAGTAAGTTGCTGTTGGATTTTTGAGACTGTATCTTGCTGTTGATAGTCCCTTAGGAATTGAATGCCACCCTTCTATTGAGGCTAAATGGCTCAGAGATGTTGGGTATATATTTGCTTTACTTAAACTAATAATGCCTGAAGTGAATTGCACCTGGGGGTGTAACTAGTGAGGGGGGCTATTTAGACAGTGAGACAGAAATGAGAATCGCCTGTTGAGATGCTGTGAAAGAGAGTAACTCAATCCCCAGCCAGAGGTCCAGTCGTTTTGGTGCTGACATCTGGAGCATGGCCTAAGGCCCTATTGGATTACAGCACATTCCAGGGAAATGAAATCAAGAGCGCTCACAAGGGCCCTCTTCCTGCTTTTAATAAGCAGCAGTCCTGAGTCCCGAAAGAATACTCCTTTTGCTCTTTGCCCCGCTGCTTTGAATGAAATGTGAAGCTCAGCCTCCATCTGTGAAGTGACAAACCCCTGCCAGAACCCTAGATTTTGCTGATATCACAAAGCTGTAGGGCAGTTGTTTTTGAGGTCTTTCTCATGCTAAGGCATCAGGAAAGCTTGTACAGTTGAACAAACAGTCCACTTTCCCTCACAGTACATAGTAATGCAGTTTACTTGGTTCAGAGGAACAAAAATTCTTAAGATTAATTTTGTGAAATGGTGTTACCATGAGCAGTTTTTGGGTCCACACATATTTGTGAAATTTTAACTTTTTAATAGAATTGGTATTCCTGTTCCTAAGTATATTCCTGTCTATTTCACACCAAGGCAGTTCCAAAATGAATACTGTGGCATTTTTCCTTCTTTATTCTCTGCCACTGTAATCTGAATTGTAAGATGTTAAGCAGAGCAATGGAGATATTTGAAGCAGCTTAATATTATGAACATATCGGTGTATTTCAATTTTAGCATAAATCCCCGCTGGAGTACAACACCTATGCACTTAGTTCCATTGAGCTTTTGAAATTTTGAATTAACTTGAATGGATCCAATTCCCTGTTTTGAAAATCTTTGTTGTTGCAAGGTGTTGTATTGCATATCCACTTGTCACTTAAATTCTGTTTTCCATAGAAACGACTAAGTTTTGATCCCTTGTGTCATATTTATCCTGCCCTCAGCTGGCCATACAGCTTTGGACACAAGCCATGTGTAGGAAGTGTCTGCATGGCGTCACTGGGCTGTCAAGCTTATCAGTCATGTCTGCACATGGTTAGGGCGGCCCCTGGCTCCCTATTAAGTTGTCAGAGTCTCCTGGCTCCCTCCTTGCCTGTACTCTATGAGTGGATTGATGATATTTAGACAGCAGCTTAACGTGTTCCCCTCCTCCTCCTCCTCTCGGTGTCTTCTTGCCAAGACATTCCCAAGCAGCATTAAGGGCTAGGAATCATCAATCATTTTTATGTCTTAGGAAAAAAAAAGAGCTGTAGCCGAGATTTTTGTCTTCAAAAGCGACCCAATCCAGCCGATAGAGTGTTCCTGTGGGAGGAACTGTGCATACATTCCTCTTGGACAGACACTTTGGCAGCCTTCCCGTGGTGCTGCCATGTTGTCTGCAAGATTTACCACTTTAGACTTTACCTCAAAATTATTATTTTTTTTCTTTTTTAGTTTATTTTAAAACTATGACAGTCTTATTTAACATTGCATTCTCCGTAAGAGCAGAAGAACTATACTTCACCTAACACTATAACGCAAATGATCCAGGCTCTGAAGTCTGTGCCTTGTGGGCAGTAAATAAAGTCTTCTGTTCACTCCCTTTACTCTTCGATTGTTTCTCAAGTTGGATGGCTACTTCTGTGCACCTTGCTTACCTGTGTTGGGTTAAACCCCATTTTTTGCTTCCTGTAGTTTAGTTTATTCTGTGGTTGCTCATCATTTTCAACAACTAAAGGCAGATTTTCCGTAAGAATGTTACGGTTTTGAAGCAGTGCTGGACAACCCTAGGTGTGTGGGTAGTATTGTAATGGGGAGGAAATGTCGTCAAGGTGTGTGTCCACCAAATTGCCACATTTTGTCTGAATTACCAAAGCTTTTGGATACTTCCATGCTACCTTGTAGTACAGTTTGTCCATGTCTTGGATATCCTTGCCATAATCTTTGTCTACTTGGATAGACAGAAGTCTAGTCCTTGAGCACCCTAGATTTTCTTTACCTTCTTCCTGGTGCCTCCTAACTCTCATTTCTTGTATATTTGGGCAAGTCGAACAGGTCACAAAAGAAACATTAACTAAATGACATTATAAGCCAACAAACTCGTCTTTGTCCTAGGGAACAAAAAAGCATTAGGAGCCCCAGAAAAATATTTGTGATGTTGTTTTTGGAGAGGGAACAATGCCAGTGTGCAGTCAAATTTCAGTGCTGATATGCCTGCTCAGAATATTTACTTCACTCAGAAAGGTGGGGTTTTGGGACAATACTGACTTAGTTTTTTTAAGCATTCATTTCAACTTCTTGGCAGTCTGTGAATGTGTATACTATATATCCTTAATCTGGACAATCTTTAGCACTTTACCATTTTGACACTGATATGCTGTTTCTGTGTACATTTTGTTTCTCATATGACGTCTTTAGAAGACTATGTTCTGTTAATGTGGGTAGTAGTGTCCTTGTACAACTATGTTATGGTCTGTGCGATTTTCTATGCTGTGTTGTACTGGGCTGGTAACATCACTTCAAGAGAGGCCCACTGAATCAATAAGCTAATTTAAAGGGCAGGCTCAATTATGTCACACTGTCTGAAGGTAGTAGCAAAGGAGAGATTTAAAAAAAAAAAAAAGGGCCCTTGTGAACAATGCTGCACATCCTCTCTCTGAAACACTAACACTGAGGACTTTGAGCCAACAAATTATTCAGCAGAAGTGTGTCAGGATACACTATTGGTACATAAAATCAATGATTTGATGGTACAAATGGCTAGAGGTGGGAATTGGAGCAGGATGGAAGAAGTGAGACTGAAAGAAAGGGAATTTAAAAGATGAAAATGGATGGATGGGCATGTGGGTTAAACAAAATAAAACAAGTAAAAAATAGGTATATTTGGAAAGCTTAAAGGTGAAAGGTATGCAGTAGAAAATGATAGAAGACTTTGGTGGGCTGGACATCTATGGAGGCAAAACAGTGTGCTAAGGAAAGTATTAGAGATGTAGTTTCCTGAAGAAAGAAATGGAGGGAGACCAAAAACAGATGGAATGACGTATTAGTGAAGGCTATATAGGAGATGTTCATGATGAAAGGTTATATATACTGTGTACCAGCAATTATTAATTTATAATGAGGCCCTGTGATAGACTGGTGACCTGTCCAGTGCCGGTTCCCATCAAGTGCCCATTGTTTCCATTGAAAAACTCCAGACCCCTCCACCCTAACTCCCTAAATCCTAAATGGGTCGGAGAATTTTTTATTATGTTTAGAATGGGCAAAAATAGTTAAAAGATTACTAGATCAATAATCTGTAGCCATTGGGCTTTCCTTCCTGGGAGGAGCTGGTTGCATAAGTATTAAGTCTAAGCATGTCGTACTGGACAATCATAACCGTTAATTAGATGTGAGGAGATGGACTGTGTCAGCCAGGTTCACCTTTACCTCCTTATTTGCTGTAGGTAAACATATACTGTATATGAAGCAGATTCAATAAGTAAAGAGAATTTGCCACCCCACCCCTTTTTATTTATTTATTTATTTATTTATGTATTTATCAGTAACTGTGAGCAGACAAACACAACGGTTATCATTTCGCCACAGGTCGATGTACTACTTCTCATCATAAGAGGTGAACCTGTGACTGTGTAGAGCCTCTTTAAGTGGGCCGATTATGTGATGGTAATATGGTGCTAGATCATTACTGTAATGGGAATGTGGAGGACATTCACACAACAGCTGTTGTATTGCCTCAATGCACTGTGCAATATAGAAATTTCAAATTATTAACTGATATCCCAATGTGCAGCAACAGTGGACAACATAATCCTTCAGTCTTCTCTGATAATGGTAATCGCCATATCGATGTGGGCTTGTGTGCACCGTGTTGATGGTCAACCAGATTGCCCTTCGTTGGTTACACTTCTTCACTTTATAAATCTTGTTACCCATTCATAAACGTTTTCGTTGAGTCATGCTGTTTTTACTTCTGTACTGAGCCAACATCCTTTGATGAATTTCCCTCTGCCCAAAGAAATCTCACTACACCACATTGTTCAACTAGAGTGCATTTCCACAATGGAGCATCTGTGTTCATTTGACCTTGGTTTCAATTAGACTAACACAGAGCGCTGAGATTGTATGTATCTGAACTACCCATAAGCCATTGCAAACATGTTCTGTTTCGTCAGCTCCTGTGCATTTCAGTTGCTGTGTAATTTTCAATTTGCCTTTACTGTACTTTTTGATTTACCTTGCAATATAATTCATTTATATATTATATATGCAAAGTATTGTGACAGTGCCAAAATTTTCAAGTATTCAAGAAATTTAAATACTTTGGGTCTTCCTAACGCAATCTCACCATATTCTGAGTGATGTCTTCCTGTGTGTCAGCACTGAAGTTTGTTGCTTTTTTTGAGTTATCATACCCATAGTCAATCCAAATAAAACTTGTCGCAGTTAGTAGTATTATGAAATGCTAGAGGCCTGTTGGTTTTGACCAAAGATAGTAATTTTGTGTGTTTTCTGCATATTTGTGCCCTGATTACAGCATTAAGGGTAAATGCTTTTTCTTTTTAGGAAGATATGGTTCTTCCATTTCGTAAAACATAATAAAATGCAGATGTGCAGTATTTTACAGTTAAAATAACAGCTTCATGTTGAGTGAAGTCATGTTCTGGATATATCAGAGATTTTTTTCTAGCCATGAGGCTTGAGTTCAAACAAGAAATGAGAAGCTAAAGTGGAACACCTTATAGTGGTGTTTGTAATAATAATATTTATATTAATATAAATTAACATGTCTTTGAATGTAGGAAAAAATAAACGAGTAAAAACAATATACTTTGTAAATATACAATATTATTTATTTCCTGCTAATCAGAAATACCTGGAGTAGCTTAACAATTAGTGTGAGAAATGTGTTTAATTTGGGTTGCCTCTGAATTATCCAATAGCCATATCTCTTGGTTATCGTTAGGTAGAGCTAGTCTCATCTTCAAACAAGCATTTTGGAGACACTCACCAGGACAGGATACAGACTTTATGCTCACATTCACATTTTCAGAAGCACACTCTGGCATTCGTTCACGTCATCCAGGCTTAAAAGGCAGACTTCTAGTTAAGTTTGTGGCTCCTTCTCTGATCTAACTGGAGTCTAAGGCATTATGTTTATGGGGCTACTGCCCTTGGCTGAACCGGGGCAAGTGACTTTGTTGTATTATTTATTTTGGGAGCTTGCAACAGTGGCTCCTTCAATTCCAGTCTGTCTTTGACCTGGTAAGGTGAAGGGGCTTGGTAGGGGTAGTGGTTTAAATTTGTTAAACTAGGCCTATTTAGACCTGAGCTTTGGATATTCCGTAAATAGAACAATCTTCACTCTGCCCATATTAATGTTTGTTGATTGCTTCCACAGAGTTGAGAGATTTTGAGGTGGATGGTCAACATGAGATTGAGGTCGATGAAGGTAACACAGCAGTCATAGAATGTCACCTCCCCGAGAGTCAGCCAAAGGCTCAGGTGCGGTACAGCGTTAAACAAGAGTGGCTAGAAAGCTCTACAGGTGAGTGATATGGCTTTGGCTCTTTAGACAACCTGAGATCTTTCAAGCAGGAATAACATTTACATCTCTTCTCACTCCATGTGTCTCTCATTTTTTCTCACTATTCTATTCAGGGAATTACTTGATCATGCCTTCAGGAAATCTACAAATTGTGAATGCAACACAGGAGGATGAGGGCACTTACAAATGTGCAGCCTATAACCCTGTAACTCAGGAGGTGAAAACATCCATTTCCACTGACCGGCTACGCATCCGACGTAAGAAAATGCCCTGATTCTATAAGTAGTGCACTAGAAGTGCCCTGTCAGTAGACTCTCTCTTGCTTTCTTGTGATTTTCCTCCTTGTTTAGATCAATATCATAATATTACATTTACTGTTGCTACCTATTGTGTATGTGTTCCCTCCTTTTCCAACACATTTTAATGGCCTATACCCAATGTGCAACAAACACATCTTTACAGTTCTTTATTTATAACCCATTGTCTTTGATCTCCAGGCTCCATGGCAGAAGCGGCCAGAATAATCTACCCACCTAGGGCTCAGACTATCATTGTGACAAGAGGACAAAGCCTAGCATTAGAGTGTGTAGCCAGTGGTATACCGCCTCCACAGGTGACTTGGGCTAAGGATGGTGCTACCCTGGGCTTGCAGAACAAGACCCGCTTCCTTCTCAGTAACCTACTGATTGATGCTATCAGTGAATCTGATTCTGGGACCTATAGCTGTCAGGCAGACAATGGCATAGGAGAGCCAGGTGCAGCCTTCATCTACTACAGTGTACAAGTGCTTGGTAAGTCTTTCATGCTGTTTCTGCATTCATTTATCAAAGAAGCCCCAAGCATGGAAGGCTTTACTTGTGAACTGTTAATACACTTCATCCTTCTCGGAGGAAAACAAAGTCTATACCAACACACATCTGTTACAATATAACCTAATGGCATCTATTATTCCTCTTTGTGCTTCAGCACAGCTGTTATTCAGATCATTCCAGCACTGACACCTGTTCACCCACTCATCAAGTTTCCTTAGTGCTGTTTGTTGAATTGTGTGGGCATTATTACCTATTATGTATGTGTTTATGTGTGGTACAGTAGGGGGGTGGTAGTGATGGTAAATATAAATAGTTTTTGTATGCACATGTACGTGTACACTGATGATGTATTTTATGCCCAAAGGTGTGTATAGGTCTGTGCACTGATGAGAAATCAGCATGTGACTGATTTGCATTCATGAATTACCTCTGTATATGTGCATGCTTTATGTATAAATATGTCTATGGGTACAGTGTGGCTGCTCTCTTTGGTACACTGTATTAATATACATGGAGTCACTGTGTTTCATGTTTTTCACAGAGCCCCCTGAAGTGGTCCTAGAGCTCCAGCAGCAGTTTATACCCTGGGGACAAAGTGCCCTCTTCAACTGTGATGTTCGGGGTAACCCTCAGCCTTCAGTGGTCTGGCTACACAATGCATCTCCCTTGACTATGTCCCAGCGACACCATATAACTAAGCAGACACTGCACATCCTGGATATTGGTCCTCAAGATGATGGCATCTACCAGTGTATGGCAGAGAATGATGTGGGCAGCTCACAGGGGGCTGCTCGACTAATCACTGTGCCATCTGGTTAGTGTTTGCCTCTTTTTCAAAGCTTGTGAGTCTTGGTGGGTCTGGTGAACTTTTGGCATCTAGCGCAAAATATGTAGTTGCACTGGATCTGTCCTTGAACTGTCAGGGGTGTACTTGGTTGGACAGTACTGACTTTTTTGTATCATCACCAAGTCTCAGAAGATATTGTCCCTAGTATAAAGCAAAGTTGCCAATGGTAGCTTGAAATGTAGATGAAAAGATGCATTCATTTGCACTCATTATATGCTTATACCTGTCAAACAGCAATCACCTTTAATTGTTTTCATCAGAAAATGTACATTATATTCTGTCTGAAAGATCAAAACCCAGCATTCATGCAAACTGTATTAGCAGATGTTAACAGTGCCACAAATTTCAAGATTTGCCTCTAGAAGTGAAATAATTGTTTTTGTTAGAATTGCTGAAAGAATCTCAGTTGTAGTATAATGCCTTTATGAATTTTATTGTTGCCAAGAGCATATTTAGTACATAAAACAATATTCTAGCAGAACCAGCATTCTCTGTAAATGCTTTGGTGCTATAAAATGTCAGTAATCTGAGCCAATTCAGACAGATGCCAACACATGCAGATTTTTGTTTTTATGCTGAAAGCTGTTTTTGTTAGATCTAAGATGATTAAAGCTATCATTGACAATCAACAGGTCCTCACGTAATATGAATATATGGTGCCTTGGTTTGATCAGATGATTAACTTGTTGCTATAAAAAGAAAAGATTAGTTCAAAGAAGCAAGAATTTACAACACTTACCCACATATTGTACATTTTGTATTTGGAATCTGCTGAACTATTGCTTTATCTATTTGAAAATTTCAATTTTGTTTGCTAGTATTTTTCAGGCTTTTACAAATTAAGAACATACTTTTTAGACATTACCCAAGTGTTATCTAGCTGCAAGTAGACTACACAAGAATACACTGTGATTGCTTGCTGATAACAATTTGTTTCTTGTGAGAGTGAGTTAACATTTTGTCTAAAATAGATGTGGAGCATTTGGGGCCAAGCAGCATATTAGCACACTGGTTACCTTTTTGCTTCTTTTTGGATCCAATGTCCCGAGTTTCAGATCTCATGCCCATTTGTTGTCCAAGTGGAATTTGCATGCTCTCCCAATGTCTGAATAGGTTTTCCCTCTATATTCCTCCATCATTCTTACCGAGTTCCCATAATAATGTATCAAAAGTTAATTGGCTCCATTGTTAGCGTAAGTGGGCCCGGTAATGGACTGGTGCCTTGACAGGGGCCATTTTGTGCCTTGTGCAAATGCTTCTAGGGTTGGCTCCAGTCCACCATAATTTTAAATTGGATTAGGTGGGTTTAAGAATGTTGTGTTATGTATTAGAGACAACTGAATGTAGAGATTGTCTGATCGCTACACATCTGTAAAATAATTGAATATTGGAAAAAAATAATCTTTTCATTCTGAAGGTAGGATTATGCTGATTGCTCTGAAAGAGTTAATAATTTAGATAACTGCTGATTTAGCTTCTGTTGTGTTTTAAGAGTGTATACTTGACACTAAAACAGTGATGGTGTTGTGTTTACTGTTTTCTTTGTAGAATTCCCTTTTAAAGGAGCAACTGATTCTCCCACTGATGTTTTTTCTCCAGTGGATAGTTTACGACCTCTTGGTCCTGAAAGGTCACCACTCAGACCCTGGCCCTCAGTACCCAGTGCTCCTGTCAGTTGCTCCAAAGGTACTGGACCAGTGCAGCTAGCGGAGGCCCCGGTTATCCTTAGCTCTCCTCGTACTGCAAAAGCTGACTCTTATGAGCTGATGTGGCGACCAAGGCATGATGGTGGACCACCTGTGCTTGAATATATCATCAAACATAAGAAGGTAATGGCTGTCCCTAGGATTTGCACCATATGTTTATGTTCCAATATTTTAATAAACTGGTTTCCAACAAAAGATGAGTTAAGAATATGTTTATAGCATTGTGTTTGTTGCTCCTAAGATCATTTTGGTTCCCGTATGCCCCAGAATGGTTTATGCTAGAATGGATGCTGTATGCCAACAGAGTTTTTGGTAATCATATTTATTTGTGGATTATTGGTATGCTTAATAATTCTTGACAGGCTGGAGATCCCTCAGATGACTGGACTGTGGCATCCATACCGGGTCACCTATACCGCCTCACCCTGGTTAAGCTAGAGCCTTCCAGTCTGTACGAAGTAGAAATGGCTGCCAGAAACTGTGCTGGCCTAGGGCAGGCAGCTATGATGACCTTCAGAACAGGAAAAGGTACATATTGTACAGTTGTGGTTTCTGTTTCCAACAGAATGTTGCTGTCCTCATCACTTTATATGTGATATTAAGTATTAGTGCTTCATGCCATTGTGTAAATTACTGAAGCTGAGCAGTTCTCGGCATCTTTAATGTCTGACTTGCTATGTGGCATTTTTTTTCTCCTAGGCCGCAACCAAAACCAGAAGTCTCAAGGGATTGGTGCCAGTGGGCCAGACATCATCCTGAATGATGACGCAGGCAGCAGCAGCCAGACCCATAGCCAACTGGATAATGCCAGACTCTCCCGTAAGTGATTCTCCACTTGGAAACTTTTTGATCTTTCATTGTTTTGGAGATCCCACTTGTATAATTTTTTATTTACTAGGTAAATAAGGTGTAGCCTGCTGGCCTGCCTCCTCATGGTTCTGTACTTGGCAAGGTTACACTGGGGGAAAAAAAAACATTGGTTGTCAGTCAGTGAATGAAAGTTGCTTGCTGAATGCTAGTGCTCTTTTCTACCATTTGTACTGAAACTCAATTGTTAATAAAGTAGCACTTTTTGAACATTATGAGGAAAGAGTAAAGTAAGTGCCTTAAAGTGTTTGTTCCATCCAGATGTAAAACCACATATGTCAATCTATGCACTATACTATTTTACCCATGGTCCTTTTATACAGTGGAGGTCTTCTCTGCCATTTGTTCTCCAAACACCATAGCAAATGGCAAATTTCCACTCCTGAACTTCCTAGTATAGTGTAAAGTATTTAACCATATGGGACCTGTCCACCATTGTAGATAGTCCTCCCTCTGTTTCTCTCACTAATGGCTCTGTTTTTTTCTCTCTGCTGCTTAGGATGACCTAGACAGTAAGTGCTTTGCATGCACCCATCCAGTGTTATCTGTTGTGATGTTAATGTTGTGGACTGATTGTTATCCCACTGTTGTAAACTCCTCATTCAGTAAACAAAAGGAGTTAGCTCTTGATACTCAATATCAATACTTGCATATCTGAACTCGGATTTACTTTTCTAGCTCCTGAAGCTCCTGATCGACCAACTATCTCCATGGCATCCGAAACGTCTGTTTATGTAACCTGGATTCCTCGAGGAAATCGTGGATTTCCGATCCAGTCCTTTAGAGTTGAATATAAGAAGCTGAAAAAGGGAGGTGATTGGGTTTTGGCAACCAGCAGTATCCCACCATCCCGACTTTCTGTGGAGATCCCTGGCCTCGAGAAGGGTGAGAAACTAACACAGACACTAGAATAGCTTGGAGGTCTTGTATAAATCTGGCAGGAATAAACGCCTTTCTCTAGACTTAAAATTTTAACTTTATGGCTGGAGACCCGTTGGCCATTATGAGTTCTTATTGCTCTTTATGTTTGTTTTTCACAGGAACCTCCTATAAGTTTAGAGTACGAGCAGTCAATATTTTGGGAGAGAGCCCACCCAGTGCTGCCTCTAAGCCCTACATTGTGTCTGGCTACATTCACCGTGTATATGAGCGTCCAGTTACTGGGCCCTATATCACCTATACAGAAGCAATCAATGAGACCACCATTATGCTGAAATGGATGGTATGTCATGGTTCTAAGAGTCTTTTCTGTAGTATTTACCTTCTTTAGAATTTGAAAGGTGTGCATACTATTTTGTTCTTAGTTGAGTATTCCTGATAATGCAACAGATTTTGGCTTTTCATCTTTTGAGGCAGTATGTGCTCTCATTTATGACTTAAGCAGGCAGTTATTCTGATATGTCAGAGATGCTTTGACATCCAAGTTTTAAATAAGCACAGCCTTGAAGTTTTTTTTTTAACTTGATTTCTGATATCCAGTACTTGCTGTAAAGATCTGGAGACATGGTTTTGATAGAACAAAAGTCTAATGTATATAAACATAGCTTACAAACTTGGTTCCATCTTGCTCATTTTCAGTAGATAATTTGTTTGGCATTTTCTAACGGGTTCCTGTTATGCTGAATGTACATAATAATTTCTTGCTCTTCATTTTAAATACAGTTCCTTTTATTTTCCACTGGTGTCGTGGCATGCAGAATTGAAGTTTACACAACAGAATTGTTCTTAACTAGCTGTGCTACCCATCTGAGTAATCAACATAGACGTACGCATTAATGTTTACAGTGCACCATGCAATGCACATCTGTTATATTCCATTTGGTATGGGGTTGATAAAAGCAGTATTAATGTTTAGGTTGCACCATCTTTTGAGATGACAAAAGACAGCAATCTGGCAGACATTTATCCTTTTATTAAGGTGGATTGAATGTATCCCACAAGCTAGTTATGGTAGTATAAAACAAGCAGTAAACAATGATAAATAAGCATAAATTTAATAATGCATAAGTATAAACACATTTTTTATATGCAAATATAGGACATTGAAGTCCCTGCCAGTATAAAATATGTCTGTTACTGTAGGGATACACCCAATTTCTCTTCTTTGCATGGCCCCTATTGTATTTTTTTTATTTTTTAGAAAATTCTTTTCAGAATTTACTCAAAATTTCCCATTAATCCTATATCCCAGTGTAGACTCTCTTGACCTCTGTGCTGCTAAGTAACGTAGAAGTACTTAGAAAAGGAATTAAATTGACAAATGCAATGTTAATTTGGCATATCAGAACGTAGTTCATTAATATAAAGTAGGAACAGTGAGGCTGCAAATGTTGTTCACGGAGCATTGCACCTAAATTCTCCAGGTAAGGATTCATATTCATTTAGGAATGGCATAGTCCTGAAGTTTGAGTTGGGAGAGGGGATACTTGTCGTTTGCCAGTGTATACTAGTGTATTAGTGCCTCCGTATTTCTTGTGTGTTCCAAGCCATCTGCTCAGAACGTCTGCCTGCACTTTACTAGGTGCAGTGTGCCTTGGTGCCCTACTGTTTCATCTTGTCAGGACAAGACAATTTACTTTTATTGATTAGTCTAAAGGATATCATTTCTTTGTTTCCCTGCAGTATATTCCAGCCAGCAACAACAATACCCCAATCCATGGCTTCTACATCTACTATCGCCCTACTGACAGTGACAATGACAGTGATTACAAGAAAGACGTGGTGGAACGTAAGTTGAATCTCTGTTTTTGCTTTGTGTCTGCAACTGAAAAGCACTTTGAAATCTTGCTATTAACTAACATTTGCGGCAAAGTTACTTTTTTGAAAATTGTTTAAAGATGCAAAATTTTGGTCAGTTATGAGGATAGATTCCAGCTACAGAGCAGTGGTTATTACATTACCTCTTGCCTTACCATTCACCTTATAGACCATATAACTATATAACAACCTCCCACTCCACGTTTCAGGGCAGTTGTTACTGTGGCCTTAACATTCATATCTAGTGTTTAAATATGCGTACTTCTTGTTTGAATACTCAAAGTGTAATTAAAAATATTAAACCTGACCAACCAGTGCAGTGTTATTGCAGGTGCCACATCACTTTAAGGAACAGCCTATTGTTTTTTTGTTTTTTTTTTGATAAATAACTTTTACTGTCGTTACATAAATAGACATTTTTCTGTCCAGTGAGAAAGTAGCACTTTTATTTTCTAATTAAAGTTGCTCTGTGAAGCTCTGGTGTAGCCTGGCCCTACCCTCACTTTCAGCTTTAGCAGCCAGCTAGCACATAGCTCTACAATCTCTACAGCAGCCTCTTGAAGGCTGATTCATACTGTAGATGTATAAATGTTCAAGCACAGCTGTACATTATCATAAAACTCACAAACACACTTAGTCACCTACACAAGGGTCAATTCAGAATTGGCAGTTAACCTAATATGAACATTTCTGGAAATATGGGAGGAAAATCTATGTAGACATTGGGAAATTTGTGAACTCCATACAGGCAATAGTCAGGAATGGGATTTTAGCCTGGGATCCTTGATCTCTTGAGGCAGAGCTACAAACCACTGCAACACCGTGCTGAAATTCATAATTCAAGCGATTTGTCTGCTTTAGCTGTTGTGCACAGCAGGACTACAGGAATTTAATGCAGAAGAAATCTAGACTTCATCACTTGTGATTGGTTAAACATATTACACACAGTTGTTAATTCGTTTTTATTGCTTGCAGTTGTGCTACTCTGGGCACTCTCAAAGACTATAAGCTAAAGTCACTTTTTTTTTTTTTAATATATGTTCAGCACACTGGGGGATGTTCTGTTTCACAAATGAATAAAATTAATATGCTAAGCATCTAACTGTAATGGTCACTATTCCAGTTTATTTAGCAGAGGCCTTTGTCAATGGTAACTTAAAAATCAGTATGGTTCCTTTTGAGTGGTTAGCAAGAAGAAAAAAAAGATAATAAATAAAATGTAAAAAAAATGTAACATGGACCACAGAACGCTTCGTATTACAGTTGGTCCCAAAGCTGATGGAAAAGTACCAGTGTTGCCAAATGCAGAGTTGGTTGATGTTTGATAACAGGAGTACAGAAACACATTCAGAAGGAGAGTAGAGGCATGGACCAGATAAAAGAAGCTCTTGGTAGCACCATCTACAGAATCGCATTTGTCCACACATCTCATTCAAGCAATGGCAAGAAAACTTTAAGAACTCTGTAATATTTTAATAGCTCAGTCAGCTTTGGCTAGACCAGTCTAAGTTAACTCTTGTTTTAAGGGCAAATCCAGCTGGGGTTGCACAGATATGCCATTAGCAGTAGGGAAAAAAAATACATACATGTACTCCATTTGTTTTTGTTTTTTTTGTTTCTCCAAAGTGAATTAAAATGGAACTTTATTCTTAGTCAGTGTCATAGCAAGTTCAGTATAATTTGCTTGTTTAACATCAGTACCATGAGCTGACGGTATTTTAAGAGTTTTTTATAAACAACTTCTTGTGCATTCTGGCCCTCAGAAACATGTCTGAATATTTTGTAAGAAATGTGTATTTTAATATGAACTGTTTTAATATCAATTATTTATCCAGATGACAAGCCTATTTTTTATTCAAAACTGGCCAAGTTAATTCCTTTCATCAGTAGCTCCCTGACACCTCTCCATTTGTGCATTTTTGTTTTTATAGGTGACCGATACTGGCACTCCATAACCCGATTACAACCAGAGACTTCATATGACATAAAAATGCAGTGCTTCAATGAAGGGGGCGAGAGCGAATTCAGTAATGTTATGATTTGTGAGACTAAAGGTAAGTTTTACTGTGATGTACACATGATAATAATGAGCATATTTACCTATAAGAGTGTTACCGTCTAGTTGATACGCTGTGCTTAATGTAAGGGCACAATACGTAGATATAATTCTATTAAAACGGTTGTGACAAGAATGGGCCATTCAGACCAAAAAGCTCACCGGTTCTATTCACCTGATTTTCTCAAAATAACATTAAGTTGAGATTTTAAGGTCCCTAAAGTTCTGCTTTCTACCCCACTTCTTAGTAGTGCATTACATGTGTCTATAGTTATTTGTGTGAAGAAAATGTTCTAACATTTCTAAAATTTGCCCTTAATAAATAATTCGGCACATTTTCTAGTGCTGTTAAGTATTTTTTGTAACCTGGAGACCATAGCTACACACAGTACTCCAGGTGAGGCCTTACTAGTGTGTTTTATAAATTAAGCATAACCTCTCTTGACTTATACTTCACACTTTAGAATATATAACCTAACATCCTACTGGATGGAGTCCACTATGATTCCTAGGTCCTTCTCATGTGGTATGTACTTTCAGGCTATAAGGAGCTATAAGTAAAGACTGAAGGACTACAAACTTTTCTGTTTAAGCAAACAGATTAAGAGTTGACACAATTTTAAGTGTTTAAAGTTATGAAGAGACTATACTGCTGATCCCAGCTGGTAAAGTATGCAGAAATATTGGAAAGTTTTTCTGCAAACAAATAACTTGTTGGATGAATTACTGTTAAAAATAATCCCACTACTACATGGTTTCTGCTCTCTGCTACTGCTGCACTTTTAGCTGCCTGCTGATTGTGCTTTTGTCATATATTATACTAGACTTTTCCTTATACTTGACTGTTTCCCTAGGAAACCTTTCTTCCTAGCCCCTTGCAGCTATCGCTGCAATAACTGCTCAAATTCCCTGTTTTTCTAAATGTGCTCTTTATCATCACCTTACTTCTAATGCCAAAGGTTGTTGGATGGTGTATGATGTCCTTGAGTTGTCTAATACAATACTAAATAATTAACACAAAAGAAAACAATGAAGGCTGCTGTTTTTATTCCATCTTGGAGCATTTCACTATAGAGGAGAGACCATGTGAAATGGATGGATAAGAGCAAATAAAAGTGCTACTAGCTTGATAATGGCTTTCTTAAATATCTAATTATATGGTATATTTTTTGCTGAAATTTACACTTATAGACATTTCAGTTCAAGTTCCAACTTACATACAAAATGAAAGATTTATCTATTTACTCTAAAAGATATAGAGTAAGGATGTTTAAAGACTTTTAAAAATGTTAGTACAAGTAACATCACAAGTGCTTGAGTATGTCCATTCAGAGCTGGTTTCTATCTTGCAACTAGTGCTGCTAGAATAAGTGCCAGGATTCCACAAGCCTGTGTTGACAGAGGTAGAAAGTGGATTCACAATCATGACAAAGATGATCACATTGTCAAAGTAACTCTCAGACATTTTGAAATTAACAACACCAAGGTGCAGGGGCTCTGTCTTTGTACACGAATCGATTCAGTAATGCTCTTGAAAATTCATTAGATTAGATTAGATTATTTTTATTTATAAAAGCACATTTAAAACAACAGAGGTTGCACCAAAGTGCTGTACAAAAAAGCATTAAAATAAACACAATACAAACAATCATGCAAAAGCAGGTTAATAAAACAACCAATTGTAACATCCACCATAATCCCATCATACACAGTGAAAGACAGAAGAAAACAAGTAGGTCTTAAGCCGACTTTTAAAAACCTCGATAGAGGATGAAGACCTGATGTGCAGAGGCAAGTAATTCCAAAGCATAGGAGCAAGAACTGAAAAAGCTTGGTCTCCCCTTGATTTCAGCCGAGATATTGGCACTAAAAGGAGCAGTCGTCCAGATGACCTCGGTGTTCTTGGTGGCATATAGGGGTGATGGAGGTCACAGATATATTTTGGAGCGAGACCATGCAAGGCTTTAAAAACAAACAACAAGATTTTAAAATCAATGCGACACTTTACTGGTAGCCAGTGGATAGAGGCTAGAATGGGGGAGATGTGATCCCTTTTTCTCGACCCAATCAAGAATCAAGCTGCAGCATTTTGAACCAGCTGAAGGTGCGACAGAGCAGATTTTGACAGACCCACATACAGTACTCTTATACTTCCTTACAGGGAAGCCCTCTCACGTATTTACTATTAACGGGTATAAAGCCAGCTAGTTATGTCCTGTCCTTCTGCTGAACTGCACTATACCTCCAGCCCAATTGGAGATAAAAGAAAATAAATATGATTCTATATTGGGGAGGGCACTCAAGTTGTGCCTGACCCCTTGGTGTCAACCAAAAATTAAGTTTTACGAGCAAAGGCTGTGTGTTTATGAATTTTCTTGGATAAGCAACATGCAGCATCCAGCCACCACCAAGGATGGAAATGAACAAAACTCCAGTCCGAGCCATTAGACCATTAAACTATTAAACTAAAGCACAGGGGAAATGTAGAACTGGATTATGCAAACAAACTCCTCACTGCACTCTTGATCCTGCCTTTAACAGTTGTCATTTGGTATAGTACATTCCCCATCATTCCACCTATTTAACTCACCGGAGCAGTCAATCTTGTCCGTTGTCACTGGTTCCTAACATCTCTGGTCGCTTTTACTCTTTGCCAGTAAGCCTTTACTCATCTAACCTTCTGACTCAAGACCCAAAGGGACCCTATTGGGAAGCAGGCTTTAAATATCCTCATGAGATCCTTTTCCAGCACATACAGGACCAGCATTCTAGAGTCCTTGGTGTCTGCACAACTAAGCTTCACATAGCCTTTAAAGGAGCAGTTCTCACATTCAACACCCTACCAAGGCAGTATAGTCCTCTTT
Source organism: Polypterus senegalus (assembly GCF_016835505.1). Taxonomy (NCBI): domain Eukaryota; kingdom Metazoa; phylum Chordata; class Cladistia; order Polypteriformes; family Polypteridae; genus Polypterus; species Polypterus senegalus. The sequence goes on along the minus strand of NC_053155.1, from coordinate 86,280,137 downwards.
CTCCCCAACAGGGGTGATGTGCTGCCTCTTACTGCCTAGAAGGAATTGTTGCTACTGCCAGTAACCTATAGCCTCACTCTCATTAGTCTCTGCTGGAACCCACACATGCCGTTTGCCGTAAAAGTACTTGTCCACAAGCTGTGATATGCATAAGCGTAATATATTGAGAGTACTATACTAAATTCAGTAATATATCTGTGGTTTGTGTTAAACTGATGGTTTTCAGGCTAGTCAGGATTAGTACTTACTGTTGCACCTATATTGTGTGTTTGTACTCATGTTTTATTTTTTTAAGTTACCAAATAGAACTCGCCTTGTTATGGCAATTAGATATTTACCTTCCTTCTGCTATGGTAACCTTTTACAAACACCTCTAAAGGCCAAACATTGGGAAGGAATAACTAACGTGTATTTATTAGTTGTGATCAGTTGTCCTCCCTGAAGACTACAGAATCCATCTCCATTTTGCTGTTGTGGACGTTTTGTTTTTGGTCACTCTTGCGTTTCTTACTCAAACCTTATACTTTCTTTCCTTAGCTCGACGACATCCTCGGCCTCCAGTTGACTCTACACCTCCTCAATCCACTCCTGGCTCAGGGGAGGTGTCAACAATTGCCCGTGCTAGTGACCTGCCCTACCTCATTGTTGGCGTGGTGCTGGGCGCCATTGTTTTTATGATTGTGGCTTTCATTCCCTTCTGTCTATGGCGTTTCTGGGCTAAACAGAGTAAGTAGAAGAACTAGTGGCTCTTGTAAAGTGGTTGCTGGAAAGAAAGTACAATAATGGAATGTGAGGGTAGAGAGAGATTAATAAGTGAGAAGTAAATTGGGGACATTTTCTCTAAGTGAAAGACTTTATGCATGTGTTTGTTTTTTTTTTATGTTCTTAAAGTGTTTGCAAAACTGATTATGTTCAGGTTCACTAATTTAGAAACTTATGTTCCTACTGTGATAATCTTCTTTTCTAAAATTCTAACTTATTTTTTTTGTGTTTCAGAACACACATCAGACTTGGGCTTTACTCCGACAGCCCCATCGAGGTCCTCTTGTCAGTATACCATGGTTCCACTACGGAGTGTGCCTTTGCCCAATGGCCACTGCCCTGTTGGTGGAACAGTAATCTCGCTGAATGGTGGCTGTCACCCTCACAGTACTCCTGGGAAACCGTTAGAGTATTGTGTGGATCAGTTGTGCCAGGTAAGAAGGCACTTGTGAGCTTTTTATATGAAAGCTATATTTTATTCTTAGTGGAAAAGCTGATTTTGTAGGCACTTTTTGTAATACCAGAAATACAGTAAATAACATACATGAAACGGAGTATGTGTCTGTGCAGATACCAGCTTCAAATCTTAGACTAATATTATTTAAGACACACTAAGTGAATATGGATTGATGAGCTGTGTTGGTTTAAATGGCCTCTTCTCATCTAAACTTGTTTTGGGTAACTTTTGTGTATACAGTTGAAGTCAGAAATTTACATTCACTTATGGTGAATTCTTCAAAACCCACTTAATAACCCCTCCACAGATTTTATACCAATTAGACTATAAACTTGGCATATCATTTAAGACATTTACTTTGCTCAGGGCAAAAGTAATTTTTCCAACAATGTTCATAGAGGGCGGCACGGTGGCGCAGTGGTAGCGCTGCTGCCTCGCAGTTAGGAGACCTGGGTTCGCTTCCTGGGTCCTCCCTGCGTGAAGTCTGCATGGGTTTCCTCCGGGTACTCCAGTTTCCTCCCACAGTCCAAAGACATGCAGTTTAGGTGGATTGGCGATCCTAAATTCTGCTTGGTGTGTGGGTGTGTGTGTGCCCTGCGGTGGGCTGGCGCCCTGCCCAGGGTTTGTTTCCTGCCTTGCGTCCTGTGTTGGCTGGGAATGGCTCCAGCAGACCCCCGTGACCCTGTAGTTAGGATATAGCGGGTTGGATAATGGATGGATGGATGGATGTTCATAGAGAGATTATTTCGTGTTTTATTCACCATATCACAATTCCAGTGGGTCACAAGTTTACAAACACTTTTTCCAGAAAATTATGTCAAGACTTTATAAAGTGAGTTTTAAAGAATTTACCCTAAAGTGTATTTAAACTTCTGACTTCAACTATATGTAGAATGTACAAGAGTTATCCACTGGTTGCTGTTTTTCTTTTTTTCTTTGATTTTGTTTGATGGGAAATGTCTTTGGACTGTATGTTTCTAGCAGGTCAGCACTTTTTATACTGCCTAAATGTGAATCCACTTACCTTTTCAGAGTTTTAGGTTCCCATTTTAACAGAAATGTTTTAGTGTGTGTTGGTCCTGTCACTAACCAGTCCATATGTTGTTCCATCTCTTCACTCATCAGGGTGATGTGAGCTGCACTTCTCTGCTTTCAGAGACCGTGAACCACTCCAGACATGTTGGGTACGACTCCTCAGAAAGGTACAAATTTCATTGCCTTAAGGGAGTTCTAATTGTTGTATATTAGTAAGAAACATTCTCGTTTGCAGAGCAATTCTATTGCGGCCAAAAGTTTACAGTTTTTGGGCATGGCTGACTTGTGGTTGCCTATCCTTTCAGCACATATGGTATTGCTAAATTGCCACCTAAAAATAAATTAAAGTAAGAAAAACAGCAAAAACATGATTAACATTAAATTGCTAAAATATTTTTTAGTTATTGCAGTATACTGCAGTACATACATTCTGAGACCTGATTAGTCTAATTCTTGCACAAAGTGCATGGCAGGAAATTCTGGACAGTGCATTAGTACATCACACAACAACACACCCAAAGTTATTGGGACCAGTTTAGGAATTGGCATGGTGTCCACATGACATTTGTATTTGTTTTGGACCACCCCCTCAATGTCAGTAGTAGCTGGAGAGATGATGTTGCATTCTCGTATTCTTCCGTGGACATGGGTTTATCATTTTCCAAAAAGTTATAAAAGGAGCAGGAATTTGTTTCTAGCAGATGGTAACACATGAATCAGAATTGATCACAGGCAGTTTCTGCATATGTTTGTTCTAAAATATCTCACCGATTGAACTGTTTCTCTTAGTTTGTGAGATGCAATTCCATCTGCTGACAATGGTATAATATGCAAGTCATTTCAACACAACATTTGCAATGGCTTACAGGAATTTCCACTTGAAGATGTGGACAGTGACTCAATTTAGACTCCAGCCACTCTGAGTATTTTGCCCATCTACATGAAATGCACTTACGTTGTGTTTACTTTGGCTTCCTGTTAGAAGTACGCTTATGTTTGGTGCCAAATACTGTACACATTGTTATAGCTAAGTGTTATAGGCCTTCATCACAATGGAAATGGCAACCAGAAGTGTTCAATGAAGCAGTGTATCACAACATCTGGTCAGTAGCATATTCTGGAGTTCTCTGCATCACTTTCAGCTTTTTCGAAATGTGGTCAAGATGATGTGATCAGATTAGTGGAGAAGCAGTTTATTGTAAAAGCAGTCTATGTTAGATAAAAGGTATATACTTTATTTTTTTAACAGTTTAACTATAAAAATAAGAGAATCGCAAACATTGGATTGCAGCATCTGTGGGGTCATTTGTCTGATATAGGCAAACCAAAATGCAGAAAACATTTGTCAGCATTGGCAATAGGCTACTAATGTGAAACACCTCCATTACCGGAAAACTTAAGTGGGTGATACTTAATACTTACGCGTAGAAGGGGCTTAAATGACAAGCTCTTCTCTCATCGTGTATGTAACAAGTTAAATCTCCATCGCTTTTTTTAATACTGTCTCATATGCACATCATGTCTCTTAAACATTGACTCTGTGGTGAGCACTAGCCCACTCAAAGCCCGTTTCTGATGTGTCTCTCACTTGTTCTAGACTAAATGATATAGGACAACTGCAGTCTTCAGTCGTTTTCAGCCACTTTTTGACATACATATGTCAAAGCGGTTAAGGTGTAGGCTATCGACAGAGGTGCTCACATAAACTATATTAAATCAAAGACCTTCATTGCTCTGTACTGACTTTACTCAGATACACTGCTTCATTGAATTCCAATCTTCTGGAAACAGGAACTGCGATAAAGGTCTATTCATGAGGAAACGCTAGAAAAGATTACAGAACCAAAGAGATCTATCCAACTACTTGACAAACTACTTGACAACATGTGTTTTCTAGCACAGAATCTGTTCTGTACAACTTGCCAGTAAATTGGACAATATCACATTGCATGATTAATTTCTGTTCTATTTACTGTATTTAATGTTTTGTTGCTTCTTTGTACTTTTTGACCAGGTGATATTGTTTAACTTTAATGCACCACTGTATCTACACATTCTGTCTTTGACGCTGCATCCTTAAATAACGAAATTAATCTTTTAGGTCGCCAAGTCAAGAGCTTCAAGAAGGCTCATTTCTACCTGACAACTCTACCTATCAGCTTCTTCAAACCCAGGAGAATCTGAGGCAGCCAGAGAATACGTGTCACTTGACTGGAAGTGGGCAGCTGCAAGGCAGAGCCTGCGTAAACTGTAGGACTGACACAGACAAAGGTAAATTAAGGGTTGGGGAGACTGGGATTGATTCCCAGGCACAGTGTCTAAAAGATCTCATTTCACTCTGTAACATGCATGTTTCAGCTGCCTCAAACGTGTTGTCTATATTCTAGCAGAAAGATGTAATAACATGAAATAAATTACGAGAACACGCCATTCTGCCTCACATAGCTTGACAGTCATCACTCACCCAACTATTGCAAGTATAACCAAATCAGGCTCTTAAGATTTAGAAAGTACTACTTTGTCTATGTGGTAGTTTATTCCATCGGTATCTGTTGTACTCTGTGGGGGGAAAAGAAATATTTTCAAACATTGCTAAAGAACTCATTTAAATGTAACAGATGACACACAAAATTCCATCAACTTTTTCCTGCTGGCTAGAGTTTTATCAGTTCTTTCCAAAGCATTACATAATCATCTAAACCCAGACTGTCCAAAACTAAACTCTCTGCAGACCACCCCCATTTAAACGGTCCTAGACTACACTTGTATTTTCGAAATACGTCTTTGGTTTAGATGTAACCCATCCGGGAATAAAAAATTATTCCAAGAGGTACCCCAGTGTCCTATAGCCCTCTACTGTACAGCACGATTTGAGCCACATGTTAGTATCTCATCTCATCAGTCTTTCCTGGACTAGCACACGGCACCATCAGCACTCTGAAAAGAGGACCATGGCCCTCTGCTTAGCACCTACCTTTTGAACTTTGTCTTCCAGAGCTGTCACCTTGTCCACACTTAGGGAACATGTCATGAACTTGATGAGACTGATTTTTTTAAAACATGTCATGGCAATACTGCCATTATAACCGCCTGGAAACCTGTCAGATGATTTGCTCTCTGACACAAGATGATTAGTTGCAACTTGTGTCATTATTTGTATTCCAGATGATTGTGTAAGAAGAGAGTAGGGTTAGAAGGTTTTATCCTAGGTCCAAGTTCTTATAAACTTTGGCATAAACATTTGTTCAACCTGAAATTGCCAAAAATTGGATCCTCCACCATGCCAAAGAACAACTTCACTGTGCACTGTTTGTTAGGGCGTTTCTGTCACATTCTAGTGTTTACTTCAGCCATTAGATCTTATCTCACTTTCCTAAGCTGAAGAAATACCGAAAAGAGCCCCATTTCCAAACCGCTGAAAACATCCAAAGAGTTGTAACCAATGTACCTTTCAGACCAAAGTTTCCATGGGTGAAGACCCAGAAAGGCTGTGTGTTGTTTCTGAAGGGTGCTATGTTGAATGGGACAAGGGTCAATATGTTATCATTTTTGCAGTAAAATTCATTGTAATATCAGTGTTTGTTAATTTCCTGATAGACTTCATTTGTGGACAATAACAGCTTGATCAACCCAGGCATTTTATCTGCAGTACTGGAGACTCTTCTTTATGTACACCAAGAAAGGAATACGCATGTATGTTCCCTGTATATCTTTACTTTTATTCTCTTTGGTGGTTGATTTTGAAGAGAGCTACTAAGGCTTCCATATTCTGTACTACCACCCCAAAGAATTAATGTTGAGTCACACAGGGTGCCCAAAATGGCAAGACACCTGTAACTCGGGTTGACTCTCCTAGAAAGTGTCTACTTCCTACCCACAAGTCTCAAGAGGAGTCTCCTTTTGTTACATTTTACGGGTGCTAATTTTCTCATTGAGGTGCTGGGATTAGATGTCGTCTCTTGTAGATATATTCCTCTTAGAAGAAAGCTTCCCTAAATCTAACACATAACTAGGCTGCCATTTCAGTGGTCTAATCATCCACATTTTGGTTTGAGGTTATATCTTTTTTCCTTTTAAATTATTTAAATATACAGTATATTAAATGTACTTGTGTTACATTTGCTGACCCATTTTAAACAGCCGAGTGTGTGGTTAACAACATTAGAACTATGGTGAAAAGAACAGGCCATATAGCCCAACATGCTTGTCCTTCCACTTCACCTAGATTGTCTCAGATAACATCAAGTTGAAGGTCTCCACCACACTACTTTGTAAATTATTCCAGGTCTCTATAGCTCTTTGTCTGAATTTAAACTTTCTGCCACTTGTGCGAAATCTGCCCTTAACAACTTTTCAACCATGTTCTGTTTTACGGTAACAGCTGGGATCCACTGTACTAATTCCTTTCATAATTTTAAAGCTCATAATCTTAACCACGTGCCTTTTGATTTTACCCACTGCTACCTAGTTACAATAATGGCCTCCTTATTGGTCTGTTTGCTGTGAAGTAGTCTTTTCTAGGCTATCACTGGCTTCTGTCAATATCCCTGCTCACTTCCCTACACGTCTCTCTTTAGAATTCTCTCCCAGCACTTTAAGAGCCCCTGATCTTTTCCAACAATGACACATTTAATTCACTAATATATTTCTCCTCAAATCTTCACTTGACAACTTGTAGCAAACACCAGGTCTTCCCCAAACTCAGATCGACACACAAGGCCATTGATCCTTGACCAATTATTTGTTTCACTTGACCATGCCATTACACCATTTACACTTCCACCTGCAAAAAAAAAAAAAACAGGAAAATGACAGGTAAATTATTAAACTAATTATATTGCACACTACCTGTAAGTGATATGAATATGTCACTAGGTTCAATTTAACGTTGCCAATTCACCTAACTTGGACAAGTAAATGCTTCTGGTATATTGATGTGCTGCAATAAGTTAATGAAAACAAGACCAGACCCCCAGAGAGCAAAAAGGTGTCTACAGATGCAAAACGGGGAATCAAACCATCTGGCAAACGTGCTCAGTGGTGCTCACATGGTTAACACTTCCTAAACATGCATTCACAATAAGAGAGGACGTAAAAATAAACTGACTAAAGTGAGCAAGTTACATGACCAACTGAATGCTTTCTAGGCTAGCTTGCTTCTTCCAAGTGTAAATGTCCCCTCTACACTCTGGACAGATTTCATCTACCCCTGCTCTTTCTCATGAATTATATTTCCAAACATCCACTTGGACACTTTGGGATGAGCCCATGCTGGTTTAGTCTTCGTACGTATTTACTGTACTATTAGCTTTGGGGTTTAGTGCTGTTGCAGCGAGTCTCAGAGCTGTGGACTAGCAGCAGATCAAGGCTAAGATGAAGTCCTGTTGCAGTGGGCTTCTTGGAATAGGAGAAGGAAAACAAACGTGCAGTTGTGTTTGAATAAGTTTGTATGAGGACGTACTTTTTTCACCACCTTTAAATTAAGAGAAATGTGTAGTTAACTGAGAAGAGTGCAAGGCGTTTATGACCTGGCACTCTGCCGTCCAGCTGAACAGATGAAGGAGAAACACGAAACACAACCAGTTGTAGCTGTGAATGAGTTAAACTTGGTATAGCTTCTGTTCCGCTCGCTGTTCACAGCCCCAGCAATTGGACCTGAGGAGTGTTTCCTCTTGGCACCGTACAGCGTAGTCCTGCCTTGATCCGGGGATGCAAACCCTGGTCTCCTTACTGAGAGGCAGCAGTGCTACAACTGTGCCACCATACTGCTACTTTTGAATGGTGCCAGTACATTTGATGGACACTCGACATTTTTAACCTGAGGGGAAGTAGTTTTGACCAGGAAGTTAGTAAGGGATGTTCCACTATGGGTCACCAAGTCATCAGTTGCTTCTTGAGTTATTTCTGGAGGACTGATAAGTGGGAGGTCAGTCTCTTGAATAAACGGATGTTCATCAGCAGTCCTCTGTTCTTGGACTTGCGTATTTCATCTAGTCAGGGTGGGCACATTTCAGAGTCGCAGGGTGTCAGTTGACATGTGCTGCCCTTAAGTAAGCCTGATTTGCTTTTTATCCGAGGTGTGGCACCAGTGTTCAGTGCGGTGCTTTGAAGCCCAGGCACCAGATTCTTTGTAAGATAAACTGCAATGTTTTTTTCCCCCCCTCATGTCCAGCTTCAGCCTACTTCATTCACTTTTGTGTTTTATTCTCCCAGCAGGTTCACTGGGATGGCTGCTGGCGGCTCCAGTGGAGAACGTCGAGAGGCCAGAAATGCATTTGCCCGTTAGCAGCACAGTGTCCTGCAGTGCTGGCGACCTGCGGCCCGCTGCTGACGTCTACAGGGGGCTTCAGAGCCAGGATCTTCCACAGAGTTAGAACCAGCACCTCCACAGAAGAAGACTTATTTATTTTTGTATAAGAAATATATTTATATATTTATGAATGTAAATATTTTATATGTGCTTTGTTGTACTGTATATATGGGGGGTGCTTTCTGTGAAAAGTGCACAATTTCATACTCTATATAGGAAAATATATCCACATACCGGCTGTAACTGCCTCTTAGCTCCCGCCCAGATGTTACCTGCTCAAGCTGCATCCATTGCACCCATCCAGACATTATGGACCTACAGGACGGCTCCTGACAAATGTTATTCATGTCCTCCATGTGACAAGGCGGGTTTATCACCAGGGCCCATGAATGCCAGCATCCTTTTGCCAAAATGCAGGTTTTTGGTGTTGGTAGAAAATTGACTGAACCCCCCAAACCTGACTTCAGGTGTCATTAAACATTTTATAATATCACCATCAGAACACAGGGGGGTCTTCATTTGCAGTTTTTTTTGGCCACCCTGCCCTTCATTCCCTGCAGCAGACGCCTGCTCAGTCCTGTGCCATGGATGTGCCGTTCTCTGTCATCTGTAAATATTGTACATGTAATACTCGCGTTACCCATCTGCCTCTGTATATTTGCATTGTGCATGTTTAATTTTGTATAGAAAAATTAAAAGCTATTCTTGATATAAAGGTTTTTGATTCTGTGATTGATAAATTGTGGAGGGGGGATTAACAATTTCCTGGAACACATTTCTTACTTCTTGGCTTCTGTAGAGAAGCTTCCATCATTGAAGAGCACCTGCAGGTGCCTTGTGGCTGTTGAACATCTGGCATTTCCTTAACCATCCATGACTTACACCCATCTTGCCAAAGCAGACATCTGAAAGAAGCTGTGCGTGGTGGGGACTGCCATTATTGGCCTTTTTTCAGTTTCTTATTTGGTGCTCCTCAGATTTTCTGGATGAAAGGAGTTTCCTTTCCAGTCAAGAGAAGAGATTGGAGCCGCCCTGTGAACTGCAGAGTATTTTTCTGTTGATGTTAATAAATAGAATCAAGACTATCCAATAATCTTGTGAAGCCCCCCCCACAGTGGCGGATTTGGGAGCCACTAACCACCCAACACTGCGGGACATGCAAAGGATATTTGCAGAGAAGTATGGAAGCCTACCTAAATCCAGTGTGGTGCCCTTTGCCAGCCCTGTGAAGATCTGACTGATGAGCCACTGTGCAAACCTTCAACTGCATTTTCAGTTTTAACAACGCGTGAGGACGCTTTGGAATTGTGAACTCCTTGTCCAGACTCCATCAGCCTCCTGCAGGCAAGTTCCTCCAGCCGATGGAGGGCATTTGGAACCGTTAACATCTTTAAAGCACAGTAAGATGAATGCTGCGGATTGAAGTCGATCACTTTATGGACAGCAATGTTCCTTTTGTTGACTATCCCATTATTTCTGACCAGCTTCAGGGTTTATGGGACTCTCGGATGGGAATGTGAGGGGACAAAGGCACAAACCTGGACAAAGAAAAGGCAACTTCAAGGTTTTGTGGAAAAAATACAGAGTATTAAATACAAGTTGGAGAGGCTCCAACTTTGTTAGGTTCTGTATTACTGGGGTTTAGTGGTGGAGTACAATAATGGTCTCCTGTGTGAAGCCCCTCTTGGACTGTCTGTATGGTTTAGTGCCAAATGAACGAATAACACGACATGGACAGTGCAGGTCTGATGATGTTGACATAGGCTGGGATAATGCAGAAAATGGACGGATGGCCAACAAGACACACCAGGTTGCTAGCTATGGTGGCGCACAATCCTCAACACAGATTACCACCCACACATCTTATGAATCTGCTTACAGCATTTGGGGGCCATGGAGGGCAGACTGGTATGTCAGAGGTGCTCATACTCACAATGAGCCAATTTGGAGAACACAACAGTTTTTTGAGATGTGCAAGGACCCCCAAATAATAAGTGCAAACCCCTTCGTGAGCAGCAGGCAAGATTTGAATCAAGTCCAGGTGCCCACAGCAGTAAAGCTACAGTGCTAACTACTGTACCACCATGTCACACATGGGATGACCAGGCACTGCCTGCAAATGAAGCATTCATTGGAAGATTACCTAACAGACCGAAGTCTCCTCAATGTTCTCAGCAGTTCACCGTCTCATGTAAAGGTAGTACTGGCATAAAATCTTCCCCGAGGGTCACAGTATCTGCCATGAAAGCTCTTGGCAAGTCAGGCGTTGAAGGAATCCTCCCATTGTGGAAAGCAAGAAGATTCAACTCCCAGGCAAAGAAGTGTAAACACCTGAAGCTGTTTGGCTCTTCCCATCAGTTATAAAAATATCCTCCACATTAACTAAGTACGACTTGCTTAATGTCAGCCAGGCCACAGATTCATCGACCCTTTCCCTTCATAACTGCATCCACATTTCTGGAGCCGCCTGGCCACCTCGGTAAGGAGCCTTAACTGTTGGCTCGGCGCAGGATTGTTTTGTTTTCAGCTGCTATGAGTTGGCCATCCAACTTGCACAACTGGAACGTCGGAATAAACTGGAATCCAGACAGCCGGAGTGGACCGACAGAGTGCCGCGTGAAGTTCGACTCTCCAGTTAATCAAAGTGCCGTTCCTTCAGTCTGGAGGGCGAGACATGCAGGCTAGCATCAATGTGGCCTCAATGACCACAAAAAAAAAGGACAACACCTCCCTCTGGTGGCCACAACTGACACAAACACTAGCCGACTGGAGGCACAGGAACACAATCGGGTCAAAAAGCTGGAGAGATTACTGCCAGGTGAAGGGAAGAGAAGAGCCATCTTAATGGAATACAAAAGCCAGCATTTCTAAATAAAAATCTCTTTAATAATAATATCTGTCTATTTACAATATGTACAAGCAATACAAAGGTATATTAAAATTATGTTACAGGTCTATACAATTCCTTACGAGGTTCTATATTTAAATTTACACCATTTAGATTACAGTGACAGCCCACCTGCCAACCCCCCGCCTTTCTCAAGTGACAAAGCAATCGCAATTCTAATCATTAAATCCAGAGAGGCAACATCCAAAACTTAAAACAAAAGTAGTGTTAAATGCCCCTCAAGCCACACTGTCCTTCCATTCCCAAACGCGACACCCCTGCAGGATCCACTGTGCAGCTCCCGTGGCAGCAATGACATAGCGTACGTGTTAAAATAAATGTAAAATATCATATTGTAGAAGGACAAAGCCGCCAGCCAGTTCTACCCATCCATTCTTCTGAAGTATCTGCTCCAGTTGCACACTGGAGTTGTGAGTGTCCTCTAGGTGTCGCCAGGGGCTACGAGGGCTCATTCAAAAGCGGACACCACCAGTCAGGGAGTTCCGTGAAAACAAGACTCTGCCTGAAGTGGCACCTCACCCACCTGGCATAAACACTAAGGCAGCAAAGTCTGGCTCCGACTCGGGCAGATCAGCTCAGGGCTCGAGACGGCAAGAAGTGAACCAAGTTAAGGCAGCCCTTCCCTACACTGGTAGCTAACTCGCACTTCTTTACAAAACTATACGGTATATTCGTCGTGCGTTGAAAGCAGTAAAAAAAAAAGCCAATTTCTGCTACATGTGAACTAAACAGGAGCAGTTGGCTTCAGCTTGTGTATCGTGTTCTGCTCTGCCAAAAAAGAACAGCAACCTCAAGTCATCCTCGTCCACTAACCGCAAGGCACAATCACGTCAAGGCGGAGAGCTAAAGGAAAGAAAAGCTCACATCGCCACCTGCAGGCAACGGCGCGGATTGCAAAGCACAATGTTAAACTACACACAGTCAGTTGAAGCCCAATTTACAAAAAGACGACTCAGAGCAGGGGTGTCGAACTCCAGTCCTGGAGGGCTGCAGGCTTTCATTCTAACGGTCTTCTTCATTTGTCACTACTTTCAGTTTTAATGAACTTGACTCAGGCCCCTTAGTTGTCTCTTTTTTCTTTAATTAGCGCCCAAACAATGAGACACAAAACAAGCCGCCACATGACCAGCTGACCTGTGCCCATTGCACAATATCTGAAAATAGAGTAAGGTTGATCTCTCAGATCACCAACACATTTTGACGGTGCTCTTAGAAAAAACAGAAAACTCCACAGTTTTGGAAATGTCTGCTGTGACAGAATGAGAGCAACAACAAGCCATGGAATTAAATAACGGGTTTAACTAACAGCAAGAATCAGCTTCTCATTAACAGATTGGTTGGAGTTTGAAATCCCAGTTTAGCTGGTCATCTGTTTGCTCGTTTCAATGTACAGACCTATAAATACCTGGGAGTGCTGCTGGATGATAAAATGGACTGGACTGCCAATACTGATGCTCTGTACAAGAAAGGTCAGAGCTGACTATACTTCCTTAGAAGACTGGCGTCCTTCAACATCTGCAATAAGATGCTGCAGATGTTCTGTCAGATGCCCTCTTCTACACGGTGGTGTGCTGGAGAGGCAGTATAAAGAAGAGGGACGCGTCACGCCTGGACAAACTGGCGAGGAAGGCAGGCTCTATTGTAGGCACGGAGCTGGACAGTTTGACATCCGTGGCAGAGTGACGGGCACTGAGCAGACTCGTGTCAATCATGGAGAATCCACTGCATCCACTGAACAGTATTATCTCCAGACAGAGGAGCAGCTTCAGCGACAGACTGCTGTTACTGTCCTGCTGCACTGACAGACTGAGAAGATCGCTCCTCCCCCACACTATGCGACTGTTCAATTCCACCCGGGGGGTAAGCGTTAACATTATACAAAGTTACTGTCTGTTATACCTGCATTTTATCACTCTTTAATTTAATACTGATTTTTATCAATATGCTGCTGCTGGAGTATGTGAATTTCCCCTTGGGATTAATACAGTATCTATCTATCTATCTATCTATCTATCTATCATTGCTGTTTGGCATTTAATGAAGAAAGGAATAAATTCTAAGGACTGAATCATTAAAACAAGGCTATTAAAATGAAAGGAAAAGAAGTCAATTAGCAGTGAAAACTGATCACTGATTAGGCAAAGGGTTAGAATGAAAACCTGCAGCCACTGCAGCCCACCAGGACTGCAGCTTGACACCCCTGACTTAGATGAATAATAGAGCCAAGTTGTTGAAAGTACCAAGTCTTTAAAAAAAAAAAGAAAGAAAGAAAACGCCCACAGGGTATACACTTTACATAATTCTGTCATACTAAACTCATAATAATAATAAACTTTAATAATAAAATACCTCTTGGGACACAGACTTCCACCGCCACTGGGAACCCCACAGTGAGGCCGACTGCAGTTTCAGGGGTTATCCCATTACAAGCAAGAAACCTTAGGATGCTTTTCTTGGGCATTGACTACACAAAATGACCACAAGTAGTAAATGTTCTTTTTACATTTGAAAAACTCATTTTTTCTTGGTTCCGTTTCAGGCTGTGCTCATTTCTTCTTCCTTTTTTGAAATGTTCACCTATACATTGCCTATAAAAAGCACTCAGCCCCTTGCACGATTTCACATTTCATTGTCACTGTCATACATCATTGAATCGCAAAGCATTTCATTTGGCTTTTAGACACTACTCGACAAAGGATGGCGATGTAATTTCAAACTGGAAACAAAGTGGTCTAAACTGATTACAAATATAAAACGGCAAATAACTGACTGCATACGTATTCACTCCCTTTAACAGATCATCACTGCTGCAGCCAAGTGGTTTTAAAAGTCACGTAATTCGTTCAATGGAGACCACAGTCAGCTGACTGTAACATAAGTGCACCTTATCTGGAGGGTTCAACATCAGTATGGTGGCCTAACATCAAAAGAACACTCCAAGCAACCTGCAAAGTACAAGTCAGGGATGGAGATAAGAATATCCAAGTCACCGAGTATTCCTTGAAATCCAGTTAATCATTAAGAAATGGGAACACGTGTGGCAGAGCTGTAACTGCAGGCCATCGACACAAACTGAGTGACTGTGTAAAAAGACAACCAGCACTGGAGGTCACCAATAAACCTGTGATAACACTAATGGAGTTACAAGCTACAGTGCTGGAGACTGGACAGGCTGTGCATACAGCAACTAACTGTTACCCGAGTGTTTCGCACGTCACAGCTTTACGAATGATAAAGCCACTGTTAAAACACACACGGGAGACACCGGCGTCTGCCAGAAGGAGGAGCATTTTGGCCGCCAGACTAAGTGGCCATTATCAAAAACGCCCCCTTTATGAGGCATAGCAGTGCCAGTGTCATGCGGTCGGGATGCTCCTTTGCAGCAGAGCCCGGAAGGCTATTAAGTGTAGAGGGTTAAACAAATACAGGAGCATCCTGGAGGAAAACCTGATGAAGTATGAAACCAACCCACGGCCTTTTTTTTTTTTTCTAGCAAGCTAACGTCTCCAAGCAGCATGCCAAAGCTAGACAGGAATGGCTTAATGTTGACGCCCTGGAGTGGTCGAGTCACCGTCCAGCTCTCAATCCAACTGAGAATTTGTGACCAGACTTGAGAAAGGCTGCTCATTCACAATCGCCATGCAACGTCTCACAACTTGAGGAGTTTAGCAAAGAAGAAAGTGCAAAACTGATGACAGAGAGAGACAGACCTGTGAACAGAGACGCCAAGCTGGAAATGTGGCTCAACAGCGACTTGAGTGAATAATTATGCAATTACTTTAGATTTTGTATTGGTAATTAATTTACATTATTATCCAGATCGGGTTTCACTTTGACATTAAGGAGTGCTTTTCTGCTATTCACTGTCAAAATGCCAAATTAAATCCGCTGTGATTCAACGCTGCATAATAATAAAAGTGTAAAAACTTCCAAGAGGATAAATAAATCGTTTTTATAAGGCCTGGACACGGTCCAAGGCAGTGCTCTCAGGACCCCATTTTTACACAATGGCTACTACCACATAAAACAAAACAAATTCAACCAACTAAACTGAGCTCTTTGAAATCAAGCATGGAGCAATGAAACTGCAGAGTGCAGACACAACTGCCGAAACCTATCAAGTGACAAAAAAAAAAAAATCACCAAGCTTTAGATATTTTCTCAGCCAGGATGGACTCTATACGTACGTAAGGAACAAACTAAGCAGGTCAGGAAACCCCACGGTTTAGAAAAAAAAAGTACCAAAAGTGAAATGGGAACCAAGCTAAGCCTGGCACCTGATGGTAGGGACACAGAGGCATTAGGTTCACCACCATAAAATGATCCCATTTTTGACTATTTATACAAGTTAAGGCTATGGGAAAAATGTTTCTGGCTCCGAAGTAGAAAGTGCAATTAACAATGGAATAAGAAAACACAAACAGAAATCAAATTTAAGAGAGTAAAATTACTCAAAACAATTTCCTGTCGACCATCTTCACTAGCTCTGATCAGTACGTAATTACATTCGGATTTAGTCACTAGATGAAAATCATGATGGCAACGTACAAAGTACTATTTTACTTTACAGTCTCCCTTTCCTTTTTCCTGATCTCGTTCAGTGGAGAGTCATTTCTGTTATCTGTTGCCCATCGTCAACACCGAGCACTTATAATGCAAACAGTAACCACTCATAACTCAAACTGGATTTCTTTTGATGAACGCTAAACCTGTCAGATAAAAAGTGTGTGTGTGTGTGTGTGTGTGTGTATATAACGGTTACAAATGTATTCATGAAAACTGTTAAGTGCAACTAAGAGTTCAGGGACAATGACATCAAGGTCTCACTGACTGGAAAAAAAAACAAACAACAATGATAAAAAACATGAAAGAAGCAATGGGAGTCAAACACTGAGCCTTCTAAATTTCTTTAAACATTTGGTGTTAAATAATTCATAGTTTGAAAGAAAACTGATGCTCAAGTAATTAAAAAAAAGACATAAAAAAATTTCAATAAGTTGAATCGAAAGCATGAGCAGAGTGCGCAGAGTGTTGTCGCATTTGCTTGGATGTGTTAGTGCCCAGTGATTTCAGCCATCTTCCCTTACTGAGGATTACGACTGTGAAAGAAACCATGTCATGAAACACAAACAGAACGCTAGCCTTTATAATTTGGAGAAACCTTCAGAAGGGATGGGAATAACAATAAATCCTTCATTCTCAGAATTCGTCATTCTGCTGGGACATGGGGCAGAAACTACTTAGCCAGTACATTAAAATGATACCCACAAGGTTAAATCGTTTAAGGAAGCGCTGCATTCTCGCTTCTTGGATAATTCTTGTCCAGTAAATGATACTAAAGAATTCAATCCAATGCACAGAATGGGATCTAAATAGACTGGAGTATGCATGTATGCCTTCCAATATTACATTTCACCAATAAATAATACGTTCACAATGCAGGATGAATGAAATGGCACATTTTCTCAAGAGATTTTGGGCTTCCAAAGCCCAAAGTGCAACAGAAATTTTAAACAGGTCCTGTGATGAGGTCTTCTCGGTCTCAGAGATGACAATACCACCAACTACACTTCCCTGTCAACTCCAATAACTGCACAGTAATGACTTGGTAGTTCTTGAACAGTGTTTAAAATGACCTGAGCGGTATCTGCCTGAGCCATCTGCACAAAGTTACCAGTGGAGTTAATCAACTCCACTACAAGCGAAATGTAATAATAATCACCTTGAGAGAAAATGGTATTTGAGACTAAAGTACTGTAATGTTTTAATAAAAATGCAAAAATGTGCATTTCATTAACCTAATTTAAATATTCTTCAAATCACATATGAATGATTCAACAAATATTCAATGCACAGAGATAAATCTGGGGCGAGAAGAAAATAAAAGCATTTCATTCATTTTTTTTTCCCCAGAAGTACCAAATGATTTTTGTACGTGTCATTTAATTAAATTTGGACAATGCTGAAAAATGTTCATGTATGAGGGTGTTCAAAAATGTAGCAATGGCTAATTACATCCTACGGCTCTAGTGCATGAACTAAAGTTCAGATGTACCCAACGTAAAGTCACAACTTCAGACAGAATGGATTTGCTGGCTCAAGTGCAAACACATTATTAGACACCAAAGAAACAGGACATTTACAGTGACAAACAAAAAAAGTGTACCTCAGTAAGAAAGTGAAGAGCTAGAAACAGAACGCTTCTCTATTACCACTGTCTACTTAAAACACTTTTTCAAAAGCATTTAAAAAATAACTTACTTTGTGTAGGGTAAGTCCATATAACATAACAATTCTAGTTGTTAAGTGTAGTTAAGACACAATTGAAAAAAAATGTAGCAGCTCCTGTCACACAGCTGAACTCCCATCATGGCCCAAAATATGGCTTATATTGTGTGCAGGTCGATTGGTGGATTGTTTTGTTGTGTCAGAAGATGCAGCATTTGTCAGTGACAATAAAGGGGACATGGGCATTGTGGAGCCATCTGGTGGTAAGGCAGTTGCAATTTCTGGAAAAAGGGAAGTCAAGTTAAAATTAGAGAGATGGGGCGTGATGCCAGAGGCGTTGGCCATTGGCATGGGGGGCATATCTGGCAGTAAAGGAAAACTAGGCTGTGCGAAGCCAACAGGGCGAGGGGGTGACAAAATTGAACTGAAACGGTTATTAAGAGTTCCAGTATTGGCCTTTTCTGTACTAGGACTGGTGAACATTTGGTTGGAGAAGTAAGGAAGAGAGATATCATTGGAAAGACTGGGGTGAGCTGCTGGAGAGTACGGTGGGTAAAATGATGGGAGAGTGTTCTGGGGTTCCACTGGTATGATAGCTGGGGTTCGAGTTGAGCCTGACTGTGTTACTGGAGGGATAAAAGAGGCATTAGCATTGATCGGGGCATTCATCCCACCTTCAGGAATAAAGGGAAAGCCAAAAGTGTGCTGGTCAGTTGCTAAATTGTCTGCTGACACTTGAGAGCTATCCGCCATGAATCGCACAATGCTGCCTCTCCTCTCTGCAGCGGTTTGCTGGCGGCCCAAAATCATACTGCCACCAGAGGGCAAAGGAAGATGGTTAGAATCAAATGTGTTTCCTTGCCTCTGGTTAGCAGATCTGGTTCTTTCAGTGGGACGTATTTTGGGGCTTTGGTTGTCTTGTGCAGGGTGCCGGGAACGGTGGCCCACAGAAGAGTTTAGTGGTCGAGTATCGGAAGGGCCCTGCTCGGAGCCCCCATGGGAGACAGCTGAATGTGACAGAACAGGCCTCACAGTGGTGACATGCATATTACTGCCGACTTGCTGGTTTAGATGTCCTTTGTTTCCTTGGCTATCATTAATTCGCATGGAGCTGGGCTTCTGAGCTGCTACATTAGGACTTGTATTTTTGCCTTGTATTTCTCCAGTTGTTGAAGAGCTAGAAAAAGAAATACTTATGGAGTTGTTCCTGGAACTAACAGCACTTAAAGGCATCTCACAACTTTCTCTGTTCTGACTGTCATTCTCTCTTCTAAGATGGCTTGTTTCCCTTGCTGGTGGACAGGTATACTCCATACTAACTGGTGGGCAGCACTGGGAATTCCTCTGGTGATCAGAAATTCTCTGATTTGCACTTATCTGTTCTGCAAGGTGAGGGGACAACAGACTCTGCATGAAGCTCTGATGGCACGAATTCTCATTTTCCCTTGCAGGAATGCCACCTCCTGCCTGGAGGCCCTGAGCAGACTGGTAAGGCACTCTTTGCTGCCTTTCTATGGCTGCCACTTGACTTATTCTAAAGCTTTGTGACTGGGCACCTCTGTTGTGTGAAGACACAGTTTTTACTACCATCTCACTATTGCGTGAAGCCTGTACCTCAAAGGAACCCAGCTGATGCTGACTTGTGCCAATGGTCTTGAAAGATGCACATTCATTGACACGCTGGATGTCAGGTGCTACTGTGTGTTCCACCGATATCCGATTCTGAATATTGTGCACTATGCCTTTATTTCTAGAAGCATCAATATATGATCTCATATCAGACTGCTCCTGATTTGTACGAGGCCCTTGAATAGACATACCCATTCTCTGATCCGTAGATGAGGTAGATTTACCAATAAGGGCTTCAGCAGAATAACTTGATATCCGGTTACGTTCTTGCCTGGGTGGAGCACAAGAAATTTCAGAAGATCGGGATACAGTACTTGGTTGTGATGTCATCTGTTGATCTACAGTGTGAGAGGTCATGAGTCTCTGCATCTGACTCTGTGCTGGGGCACTGCTACCATCTGGCTGCTGCTGTTGTCGTTGTTGGTGAAGCATGTCCTGCGTGAGATGATTTTGAGGGTGAGCAGAATGATGGCTCCTGCTTGTGGAGGGGTTCTCACAACTCTTTTCCTGAAGAACACTGGTAAAATGCTGCTGTTGTATCTGCTGGTGGAGTTGTGGATGGTGGGAATGTTGTGGTTGCTGTCCCACAGTTTTCTGTTGAAGACTCTGTTCGTTCTGACCAGAGTGGTGTTGCTTAGTTTGTAAGGAAAGTGGTGGAACTGCCTGACTTGCCTGAACAAGCCCTCTCTTCTTCTGCATCTGAACCTCCTGTGACATGGTTCTCTGTTGATGAAGACTATGATGCTGCTGCTGTTGCGAGACTGACTGACCATCTGACTGAGCAAGATGCTGTTGTAGCTGGTACATGTGATGCCTTTCCCTGATTTGGCCTTGCATTTGCTGCTGTTGTTCTGGCTGTTGGTATAGATTATTGTTATGCAGATGGAGTGGTGCTTGCACCCCTATATGTGGAGGATGCTGCTGTTGTATATGTTGTCCAGCAGTTTGCTGACTCTGCTGGGGGTCCTGAACCGAAGCTTGGGGTACACAGTGGACATCTGACTGCCTCAGCGCAGAATTCATAAAACTGTTTGCAAGGATAAATGAATTGAGTCCATCTGGATGTGTATGGTTATTGTTAACTGAAGTTGTAGAACTAGAGGACTGTTGGTTGACCATCAACTGAGAATGTTCAGGAATATTTTCCACTGCTCTGTCCAATACCAATTTGACCTGGCATGGCTTTTGCCTCTTGCTAGCAGGCAGGAGATCATCTTGAGGGGAACGCTTATTTGCTTCCTTGTGATGTTCACTATTCTGTTTCAGAATTAAATTATGAGCTGCCTGGCCTCGAATGCCAAGGTTCTTATGAGAATATCCAACCACATGTGTTGGTCCGGGACATTGATTTGTAAAAGAACTAGACGATGGCCTTGGTAAATTAACAGAGGGAATGGCTGTCTGACCAGTTGGCTGAACCATGTAAGACTGTGCCAGAGTGCTATGATGTATTAGATTACTAACACTAAGGCTGTCTTCTGAATTTGAAGTATGAGGAGCCAAGTTTGCCCCAGAGGAATTGTTGTTAACAGATTCAATTGACTTGTCATTGGTTAACTGAATTTGTGGAAGATGTCGAGCTGTCTGTGCTTCAGGTGGCTTTGGAATATTCTCTTGTATTTCCTGCACTGTCTTAGGTGGTTGGCTGCCATGTCTTAATTTGCTGTGCTGGGCTCTAGGGCCCTCTCTGCTCAAAGTCACATTACCTGTATCCTTCCTATTTGGATTTTCTTGACAAAAAATTGCAGTGGTAGCAAGAGCCAAGATGTCTGCTTGTTCGGAAAATGGAAAGCTGCTATATGCACTTGTGGATGAGCCAACACAGGTAACATCTTCTCTGCTGGTGCTAGGAAGCATTGATGCCACAGAAAAACTACGGCTACTTCCAGAACCAGTAGACATGGGGGAGTCTGATTGACGATTTATGAGCAAAGAACTTCCAACAGCTTCATGGTCCAAAGTGCATACCTGCTGCTCAGACACATTTTCCTTTGAATGTATCAATAAAATGTCTTGGTTATGGTCCTGTTTATCAGTTGTAATGTCAGAATTATGTTCTTTGGACAAGGAATAACTTCCATCTGTTTCTGAGCTGAATTGCTGAGCTAATGTTTTGTCTTTCATTTTGAATGAAGTTTCCACATGCTCTGGGGTTTGTGAAATCGCTTTACTTGGAGCTTCTGTTAAGGCAGAGGACTCAGTTGTGAGCATCTGAGGATCTGGTGCAGGAAGAGGTGCTGCTGAGACTTCAGGTCTGCTAACTACAATTGGCCCATTGCTAGGATTACCAACCACACTTGATTCACATGTGACAGCTGATAACGGAGCATTTACACAAGATACAGAAACTTGAGGAGATAACTCAGAAATGCTGGTTATCATGCACGACAAAGATGCAGGGGCTGAACTGGCACTAGAATTTGTGGAAACACTTGGTTCATGGCTTTTCTGACACAAGGCTGCAGGCACAGCAGATGTAGATTCTTGCTCACACAATGCTGGTGCATAAATATGTGACTGCATTTCTGTGATGGTCTCTGTAGTATGGGAACAAGATGATGATTTTTGGTTTAAAGAGTTCACATTTGGAGCTGCATGCTCCTCAGTGGTGTCTGGCACAAGATGAGACTGTTCAGAAGAGGTCACAGGCACTGGGGATGATCCTGATGTGAATGTAAAAGCTTGTGAAGAAGGTGTTAAATGATCTGGAGACAAGGAAGTGGACACTTTTATTATCTGCAGCTGTGTCTCCATAGATGGCTGAGCTGTTACATCTGGCGCCGTTGGTGATGAAGATGTCTGCTTGGGAAGGGGATTTTTAGAAGAAACCATTTTCTTTGATGAAGTCTTTTTTATCTTGGGTGAACTGTGTTTCACAGAATTTTTTTTAGCATTACTTTTAGGGCATATGCTTAAAGTTCCTGTGGTATTGCTAACTGAAATGTTACAACTGGGTGGCATGCCAGTGACAACTAGGCTGCTTGAGGATGAGTTACTGGTTTGGGCAGTGGTGGTATTATGGCTGACCATCTGTAAAATGCTTTGATTTAGATTGGAAATGGCTCCAAAAGTGTTGAGGGCAACATTGGTCTTTGGATCCTCACAAGTTGTAGGCTGAATAAACTGCACATGATTAGATATCCCATGAGAAGGCTTTAAAGGCTGCAAGGCAAACATCTGCCCATTGACTGAAATGGTCTGGTTTTGTGATAATGTTTGTGCTCCAGCAGCTCCTAATGGCCGAGGCAAAATGTACACAAGTTGCTTACCCCCTACAGTCTGGACAGAGGAGGTCTGGGCCAAGCTGCAAGAAGTAACCACTGGGTTAACAAATGGCACAGAAGCAGGCGAGATATTAGAAAGTGGGGTTGAAAGGACTGGGTTAGGATTTGCAGCTTGAATGATTACTATTTGCGGACAGGGAGTTTGATTAGATACAGCTTCCCTGACAATTGCTGGTGCTGAACCACCATTAGCTGGCTGAAGAATGACCACATTTGGATTATTTACAGGTTGGGAGACAGTAGTATTAACAGAGTTAGTCACTTGAACAACTTGCATTCCCTGAACAAGGGACAAGACAGCAGCCTGGGGCTGTGGCAACACTGACTGTATGGGCAGAGGCTGTACCGTTGGTAATGAAGCAGCAGTAGTCTGTATGCTTGTCCGCTGACTTGCAGTAGAACACTCAGGGGTAGCAACATAATTTCCATTAAGTACTGTCTTGTTGTTTCCTGTTGCTGTGTTGGTAGTTTCATTGCCTGAAGTTGGCAAAATACCAGAAGACATGTGATTCAAGGGCTGTACAGTATTACCTGCTAGATGCAGTGTAGTCCACGTGGTCTGTGTGTTGGCAGAAGAGATCATCCTATTCAAGGCAACCACATTATTGGGATCTTTGTTTAGAGCAGAAGGAGAGGAAAAAGATGAAGTAGTACTGAAGTAAGGAAGAGTGCAGGCAGACATGGTGACCTGAGCTGGACTCTCAACTGGAACAGTACAAACAGAAGTTCTCAAGGGCAAAACTTTTAAAATGGGTTGCATTACTTTCTCCTGGGGTGTTGGACAATTTTCCTGAAAAAAAGGGAGGCTTCCTTGCTGAGGTTGAATGGATATAACCTTTAAAGTGCTACCAGATGCCGGAATGGGTGGTTGAGTTTTAGTCTGAGCTGGGTTACTACTGTTGGTTGATATGCTGGGCTCACTCTGAACCAAAGTGCCCAAAATGGAATTTTGAACATTTGTGCAAGAAACAGTTACAGGCAATTGTTGAGCATTCTGTACAGCTGTGGGAGATAATTGCCCACCAGAAGCTATACTGAAAGTCCTGGTACATGGTACATCCTGTGTATTTGATTTCTGAAGCAAGGTTCCAGTCCAACACACTTTAGGAAGACTTCCTGGAAAGACACTACAAGTGCTTGATGAAGGTGTAGAGGCTTCTGGCTGCTTTGGTACACTGTGGCCAATATTAAATCCAATGTTCTGCACAGGCAGTTCTTGAGCATTTGTGTTGACCCTGCTGCTGTTTGGATAGACAATGATGCTTTCTTGCACTTGGTGTGCAGGGCTTACCATTGCCACTTTGGCACGCTTAATTTTTCTTTTCCAGTGCACAGTGGGGTCATCTAGGAAGTTAATACCATTTGCTTTCAATAATTCAATGTAGTGTGCATTTTCTTTCCGCAGTTCCTCCCTCTGCTTTCTGAGTTTTTTGATCTCCTCAGCTATAAAACAGAAATGGGTCACTATTAAGTCTGGCTCTACAGAACTTCATGAACAATGAGTGCATATAAAACTTAATACAGGTGCACTTTTGAGACAGCAATGCTAACTGTTTATTCTTAACAAAACAAAAACAATAAATGCATTTTGCAGACACGGTAAGATATCATTACAGACATACAGTAAATATATTTCTAAAATAATGAAGATAAAATGCAGCTCTGTTTTGGATCCATTACTATTTTTACGTTCACAGTCTTTAATTTGCCAGAGATGAATTTCAGCATAAATGATTTCAGAATCAATGTGTGTTTATATTAGTTATACACTACTAAAAAGCTTAGAAGTGGGGTCCTCAATCACAGCCCTGGGGAGCTGCAGTG
Organism: Polypterus senegalus; assembly: GCF_016835505.1. Lineage (NCBI taxonomy): Eukaryota > Metazoa > Chordata > Cladistia > Polypteriformes > Polypteridae > Polypterus > Polypterus senegalus. Next base: position 86,255,700 of record NC_053155.1, on the reverse strand, counting down.
GCTATAGGTTTTCATTCCAGCCAGTTTTCTAATTAGAACTTAGTCCTTGCTGAAAATGAAACTTGGTACTTAACTATATGCCTTGTTAGCTCTTTCATTCATCAAAGACAAATTTTAGTTACACAATAGATCAGAGGTCCTTAGTTATAGTCCTGGAGGTCAACAGTAGCTTCAGGTTTTCACTTCAACCAATTTCTTAATTACAATCCATTTATTTACTACTAAATAATTTTATCTATCTTGCCTGTTACAATTCATCGACCTTAAATGTCTATTTTAGTTTTTAGTGACTGCATTTAAGTTTTAATTGTTGTCCATTTTCTTAACCAGACATTAGTTAATAATGAAATATAGACAACCAATAAACCAGCAGCTATTCTGGCTAATGTGCTTCCTTTTAAACTTGTACATATGTGCCATGAGGTATCTGTGTTAAAAAAAAAAATGTTTAGAAATAAACAAGAGAGGAACTAGAATGACAAGTTTAAATCTGTTCTGGTCCGCAATCACATAGATAATGTTCTCAGAGGGGGAAACTCTCCAGTGCAATTAAAAATATCTCTTGGAAGAATGAAAGTACCAACAAGCTAAACAGTTAAATTCCAGTTTCATTCTCAGCAAGAACTTCTAATTAGGAAACTAGCTGGAAAGAAAACCTGCAGGCATTGCAGCCCTCCAGGACCGTAACAGAGGTCCCCGACTTAGAATATGTTGAAGAATTAAAATATTTTAAAAAGGAAATTTAAGATGCCCCTTGAAGATATGTATAATGAGAGACTGTGTTCTGACCCTTATAAAATATGCTAATGTCTCACGTGAATATAAATGAAACATTACGTCCCCTCCAGTATAAAGGTAGTATGTAACTTAGTCAAAAAATATGCTCAAGAATAATGGCTTAACCAAATGCTTACTAAGTATCCTATAATCAAAATGCATTTAAAAGCAGGTGAAAAGTAAAGGTTTTGAGCAATGCATAAATAATGATAACACAAAAAACAAAGACAGGCTCTGAATAGGAATTACAGAAGAAGAAAAAAAAAAAAAAAACACCTCTTCATTACCACAACCTACAGTTAGCACATTACTATAAATATATAAATAAAACTAATAAAAAGTCAATAAAAAGAAATGGATGAATAATATAATTAGCATAAAATATAATCTTAATAGCATTTCTTAAAATAGTTTTAAAATATTTGCAATTTAACTAAATGCATTATGTAGATAATTTTCTTATGTGAAAAATAATCATTTATTAAAGATCTAACTATGCCAGAATTCAATCAGAAACATGCATCACTGATACAATTCTTTACCACATGAAATTTAAACTTTTTGTTGTGTAAACTGAAATATACAAATTTTAGTTTGAAAAACTGTTTGTACAGGTGTAACTAATATTTCATATTATTGTTTTTAAAATATTACTACTACTATGTCAAGTGTATAGTCTCCAATCACATTTGATTGTGAGTGTGAAGTTTACTTTATTATTCCTTAACATAAATGCTCATAGATTTTTCTGTGATGTTATTACACTCCTCAGATGGCTGTTCACCTTTCTCTGAGTAATAATACAGACAGGAATTACACAGGTTAGTTCTTGACCAATCCTAATTCTTACCTTGCTCCTTGTTACCCCCATTAAATAAGAGCTCATCATTCTGTCTCTTTAAGTAAGTTATATAATTAAAAGCTTGGTCCAAAATCATGTTCTTGCTCTAAAAGAGAAAAAATATCAAAACCTCGTATTATTTAAAATGTGTCATAGGTTAAACAAAAATTGACAGCAGCAGAACATATTATTGTGTTTATTTCATTAAGAAAGGAAAATAACTTCAACTGTAATAGTGTTGTAACTCATAATCATAATTAATTTAATTTACACTTAAAGACAGTTCACTTTATGGTACGTATATCCTATGCCATTAAGCACTCATGTAGGGGTGTCAATAATTTAAAGAAAATATGCAGTTTAAAATTGATTAATAGAATTCTTCCTCAGTCTTTGAAATGGCACAAATACTCTAAAATATTAAACAGGAGCTTTCAATTTTGATATCTTTTGGTGTTTATGAGCTGACATGAGCTGGCACATATACACTTATCATTGTCCATATTATGCTCATCAATTAAGTAAAAGTAAACATTGAATGACACACAAATGCCAGTCTCATTCACAGACATAAACCACAAAATACTGTACAATCCTAAGAATTTACTGCAATTTGCTTATTCATGCCTATTTGTAAGAGACAATTTGCATTATAACAACAATTAAAAACCTGATAGTATCCATGTCCACTGTAAAAGAAAATGTCAGTAAGCAACAACAGCTGAATGCAAGCAACATTGTATACAATTAATTTCTTAATTTTTGCATGACATAGAGTACTTAAACAACAAAGATAATTTTAAAATACACACAGAACCATAAATGGAACAGTGAAAAAAAAGTAGTGCCAAAGGTAAAGCAGCAAGCTTCCAAACAAATGTGGAAATGCATTGAATTGTTCGAAAAAAGTTGCAGAAACCTCACTTTCTTCAGATGAGTGCTACACACTCTCCATTTTACCACTGCTCTAATGCAGCCTAAACATACCACTTTGCTGATGGCAAACAGGCTTAGGCACACCTGATGAAACTTGGAATTAAACATTTCTTGCTTGGCTTAAATGGAGAGAAGCTGATAAATAATAATAATAATAATAATACATTTTATTTATATAGTGCCATCCATATGCTCAAAGAGCTACAATTTTCTAACAGTTTTTAAACAGGTAACTTTATATGGGCAGTACAACATTTTACAAGCTTAAAAGTACAACCCAAGTGTATTTGGGAAATTTCAATAATAGGACCACAACAAAAATAATATTAATACCAATTGAAAAATACTTTTGTTAATTTAAGTAAGACTGAATAAGCTGGTCTGAATAAACAAATTTGTTGCAATACTGTATTACCTGCTTTAAAGCTGGGGAGCAAGGAATAAGTTCTCCAATGCGGGTAATTCCTGCATTGATTTTCTTCTTTCGATGTCTCTCAACTGCAATTTACAAAATGCAGATATTGAAGCAAAAGCAATGTGTTTGCTTTTTAAAAAGAAATCTTGTAGGTTGCAAGACATTTTAAAACTGGTAACTTCAAAGCTTTGATGTCATAAAAAAAAATTATCTAATCACACAGAGTTAACAGCCCTGAAATATTTCCTTTCAATATATTTAAAATAATGTTGATGAAAGCATGAAGACGGATCAAAATAATATTTCTTAATTTTCAGGAAAAGCTACTTGGGTTCATATTTTTTGTATGAATTACATTGATGCTTCTGCCAAAGTAGCATGACACAGGAATAGAAAAGAAAAACTGTGTTAGCACTGTCCTGCACACAACTGTAAATACAACAAGTGTGTCCTCTGCCATGGATGAAAAGACAGCCCATTTTTCGTAGTCATGCCAATAAGTGTGACAACCAAGTGACATGACCCCACACACTCTATTCCTTTTGGCATTGTCAGTAAGTTTTAGAAATAAACCCACAGTTTCTACTGAAATTGCTCTAAAAAAAGTGGACACAAATAATACAAAATAACAAAACTGCTAATGCAGTAAAAAGCTTAAACTTAACAATTTCTGCAAGTTATAATTTACATAAGATGGAAGAATAAAACAAATATATACAGAAAAAGAGAACCATAATAAATGCAACAAAAACCAGGATTTTACTGATTGGTCCCTGAAAGAAAGTTATGTTTCATAGCTTCCATCACCACAAAAGGCTAAAATATAGGTAATTGTAATTTACTTCATAATGATATTATTACATATGGCTATGTAGTGTGCATTTAAAGATAACATTTAAAATTTCACAATGTGAAATATTGAGTATAGCTTTAATAACTTATGTCTATGCTGATTGAATGACATTAACATTGGATTAGCAACATACATGCCTCATTACTAAATAACTCACATTATTTCCACTGTCATAAAACACAGTGTAAGAAAAACTAAATGTCCTTTATGTACACAATATAGGACTTTTGTACAGGGAACTCAATGTTTGACCCCTGTAAGGTGAAGCAAATGGTGAAATCAAGTTTCCTGTAGATGGAGGGTTCCTGAGCTTCTGTTGGGCAATGAATGAAGAAACCTCTGACAGAAAATATTCACAGCAGCGCTCATCAGGCCAGCATTGAAACTCCAAACATTTTCATGTCAGACAGGAGGCGCATCCGCAATTCCAAATATCACACTGAGTAGAAGATATGGATTAAGTATCACAGTTTAGGAACTTCAGTGTCATTGAGACATTACGAGTTTGTGGCTGGAAATTGGATATATTTGGATGGAGAAAACAAGAGGGCAGTTTTGACCAAGATAAGATTAAGAAAAAACAGACCAGTAATTCCCAAACAGTGAACGGGGCTACAATGCTATATAGTCAAGGACATGTGGGGAAATTGTTGTTTTGTATGATAGGGTAACATGGTGCAGTGGATAACAAAGATGACCCAAAAGCTCCAAGAGACTAGGTACAAATCCTAGGTCTGCTCACTATCTTTGTTTTTCAAATTTAAAAAAAAAAAAAAAAAAGAGATATCAATCCTGCCCTGGATACACAGGTTAGGAAAAATTAATGGGTGTATTTTCTATAGGAACTCTGGTTTTAGAGACACTATCCCATCTCTAAAAGGGCTAGGTGTCAGTGTGCCCTGTGATGGATCAGTAACTCATTGATATCAAGAGGGCCTATCCAGTGAATCAACTGGTTAATAAAAAAGAAAAATACACTATACACATAGCCTACCACTAACTTTAACACTATGTTTGAAATTATTCACATATCTGGGATGTTAATTAAAGGAGAAAAAATAAAAGTGAAACCACTGGAAAATTAATTACATTGCAGAATCATGAAAAACAAAGATCAGTGAAATATGCATTTACCTGCATTGTGTGTTTCTCTGTTTTTTTTCCTGTAAATAAGACAACAGACTTGTTTATATTAAGCATTACTACGTTATACACAGTGGATTCAGAAAGTATACAGAGCCATTCTGTTTCTGCAAACATTATTGTGCTGTAAATTTAATAATGAATGGATACATTTGCAATTTTTGCTCATCAATCTACACCCAAAATCCTATAATGACAATGCGAGAACTATTTCAGAAAGGTTTGCAAACTTATTTTAAAAAATCAAAAACTAAAACCTTATTCATACAAGTATGTCATGTCATTTTCCAACCCACTTAGTCATGAATTAGACCCTTAATTCGGCACTTCATAGAATCTTCTTTGGCAGCAACTGCATCTTTGAACTTTCCTGACCAAGTCTCTACAAGCTTTCCACTTCTGGATTTGGACAGTTTACCCCACTCCAATCAAGCTCCAGTATATTGAATTGGAAGCATCTGCAAACTACTACAGATGTTCAATGGGGTTAATGTCTGGCCTTTGGCAAGGCTACTCAGACTTGTCCTTAAACCACACCAGTACTGTGTTGGCTGTATGCCTCAGTTCAGTCTCATTTTCATGCTGAAAGGTGAACCATTGCTCCAGTCTTAGGATGTGTTCACTCTGGAGCATGTCTTTTTCAAGGGCCATTTTTGTCTGCATTCATCTTCAATTCTGACTATTTCCCCTGTTCCTGTTGCTGAAAAGCACTCTCATAGCCCGATGCCACCACCACGATTCACTACAGGGATGCTATTCAGTAGGTGATGAGCTGTGTCCAATTTTTGCCAAACATAGTGCTCAGAGATCTGCCCAAAGAGTTAATTCTTGACCAGAAAATCATTTTTCTCATGCTCTCTGAGCTCAAATGGGCTGTCATGCCTTTTACACAAAAGTGGCTTTTCTCTAGCTATTCTGCCATAAGCATCAGAGTGATATAGTGAAAAATTATCCTTCCGACAGGTTCTCCCTTCTCTGTTTCTCTTCATAGTGTGATCACATAGGTTTAAAGAGAGTTTCATAGATTTCATGGCTTCAAGACCCCAACATTCAGTGTAAACTGTGGGTTTCCAAAAGATGGACTGATGAGCAAAAATTACAAATTTATCTATTTAAAATTAAATCTACAATGCAATAAAGTGTGCAGAGAGTGAAGGGGTCTGAAGTGAATACAACAAGTTATGTCTATATCCGAGATCAACTATGCATTTTTTCCAGGCAAAAAGAAATAACATTTAAGTTTTTTGTTATTTAAAAGTCTTTGAAAAGCTGAATTTGAAAACATTTAGGACTGTTCAGCAGATACAGAAAAATTTGTAACATAAGAATATTCTGATGGTATATTATTAAAATGTATTTACCCCCTAGAGTAGAGCTTCTATTAAAACCAATAAAACACTGCGCCACACATACACACACATTCATGCTCATCCTGGTCAACATTTAAATAAGTTCCTTTAAACTGGGAAAGATGCAATAGCCCCAAGCTTTATTAGTTAAAATTGTTCAGCATTGTACAAAAACATGTCAGTAGTGTTACAAAACGGTATCTGGCACAGAGGCCCTAAAAATTTAGGTAACTGTAAGCGTATGATAGATATTTTATACATTGCAAGGTGAAAAATGATTTTTAAATTAACTATGAAATATATCATTTACATGAAGATTGCCTGAAGAGAGGTTAACTGCCAGAAAAGAATAATGGATAGAGTGACAGTAATGAATGTTGAATAGCAATTCAAACAATGATTTTTCTTACTAACTACACAAGCACTGAAAAATGTACATGTACACAACATGACCAGCAGGATCAGCCCAACAGGATCAGATTAATGTGGTTAGTTTAATAATGAATGCCTTATTCCTAAAAATAAACAAATAAATACGTTTTTGGGCTCAGTAATCCCCAGAATAGATGCAGAGTAAAACAAGATAGGATAATCAAGCCTTTTTGATCCAGTATATAGCATCATACCTGTGAGACTTAGATGCTGGCGTATGATTTTCTGTCATCTCAGGCATTCTCACCCCCTAAGTCTGGAAACAAAAAGAAAATCAAGAATTATTATTAGTTATAAATACTGTATAGGAGGGCATACCAACTTAATTTTTCAGTAATTCTCTATACTTATACCCATACCTTTAGTTCAAAAATAATAACATCTTTACCCAAACCCTAGATTTTCAATCTCTGATAATCATCTATATCAAGGTATAAAAATGCATTACATATAATACAACCCACATCACTTAAGGACTTAAATAGATGATATTAGGAATTTAATCTACAAAGCTTTTTGTGCCATGTCATTTTTTACAGTTTACAAAGAAGGAAAAACAGGTATTATCAGGTTTTTAAAGTATTCATATATTTTTTTTTTAATTTTATTAATTTCATTGTAATCATTCCATAAAAATCGACCAATTTTTACAAAAAAATAGGACTGAAAACTAGTCGACCCCCACCCCTGAGAGAGACAGCATGGCCAATGGGGTAAAACTTAAGGTTTTTAAACATACCTAAATTGATGCGTTTTATAGGCCAATAGAAATGAATGGACAAGAAAAAGAAATGTGGAAATAATTGCTTCCTCGGTGCTTTAAGAGCTTATTCTAAAATATTATTGATTAGATCCTGCCAGGTTTTAAAAAAATTCTGTACCGATCCTCTAACTGAATATTTGATTTTTTCCAATTTCAAATAGTATAAAACATCGTTTTCCCACTGACTTAAGAGAGGAGAGTTAGGATTCTTCCAGTTTAGCAAAATAAGTCTGCGTGCCAATAGTGTAGTAAAGGCAATCACAGTTTGTCCTTCTCCACAGAACACCAAACACAGCTGTTAATGGGTTAGGAGGGATTGTGACACCAAGGCTGTCTGAAAGGCACTTAAAAATTTTGGTCCAAAATGATGTTAATTTGCTGCAGGCCCAAAACATGTGACCTAGTGAGGCTGGGACTTGATTGCAGCGCTCGCAGGTTGGATCTTGACCTGGGAACATTTTGGACAGTTTTAGGCGAGACAGATGTGCTCGATATATAATTTTGAGTTGAACAATTGTATGCTTTGCGCATATGGAGCTCAAGTGAAGTCTACTTTCCACTCCTTTTCTGATATATTGATTAAGAGATCTTTTTCCCCCCATTGTCCTCTTGGATCTTTGAAAGGAAGAGACCATAAAATAATTTTATATATTGCAGAGATGGTGTCTAAGTCCTTGAAATTAAGCAATACTTTTCCAGCATGGACAAGGGTGCATGATGAGGAAAATCGGGCAGGTTCTGTTTAACAAAGTTTCTAATTTGAAGATAGTGAAAGAAATGTGTAGCTGCAAAGTTAAAATTGGAATGTAATTGTTCATAGGATGCAAAGATGTCTATATAAAGATCTCTAAGCAATTTAATCCAAAATCTTTTCCAGATATTAAAAACTGCATATGTTTGTGACGGTTGAAAGAGGTGGTTCTCTTGCAGAGGTGCCACAGATACAAGATTCTCCATCCTAAAATGCTTTCTATATTGGTTCCATATTCCAAGTGAGAGGAGCACAATTGGGTTATTAGTATATTGCAGATAACTTGCATTTATTGGGGCACAAAGCAGGGAATATAAAGAAGTACTGCAGGATTTTACTTCTATTGTGGACCAAGCCTGTATATGTTCATCTATTTGTGCCCAGGTTTTTATGGCTTGTATGTTTGCTGCCCAGTAATAAAACTGAAAGTTGGGTAGAGCCATGCCACCTTCTGCCTTAAATCTTTGTAGGGTCGCTGTTAGAACACGTGGATGTTTCGAGTTCCAAATAAATGAGGTTATTGTTGAATCCAATTGCTTAAAAATGATTTACTGATGTATATTGGAATGTTTTGAAATAAAAAAAGCAGCTTAGGAAGAATATTCATCTTAACATTGTTAATTCTTCCAGCTAGAGTGAGATGAAGGGTTGACCATCTATGCAAGTGTTGCTTAATTTTTTCCATGCAGACGGCAAAATTTTGTTGATAAAGAGCTTTGTGTTTACCTCTAGGTATTTAAACTGATCTGCAATGATAAAAGGTAGGGTATCTAATCTAATATTATGTGCTTGAGAATTCACTGGAAAATGGATTTTAAACCTAAATTATTTCAAAGACAATATAAGGTATTATGAAAAGGTAAAAACTGTCTAAGGTGTCATATTCTGGTAGTCTCTTTCAATGAAAAGCTTCAAAAATAAAGTGAACACATTTTAAACCAGTCCCAGATTATATGAAAGCATATACCCGAGGAAGATTAGATCATCCTTAAGACCTCTGCACACTCATTTTGTGCAATAATAGAAAATAAAAATACTATACTTCTGCCACACTACTAGATGTGTCTGTTCTACAAAGCCTAGATGCCAAACAAAAAAGTCAGTGCCTAAAAAAACTACTACAAGATTAGTTATAACTCTAAATGAGTTATAAAAGTCAATGGGTATAAATAAATATTATGCTCATGGATCAAAAATATGAAAGAGAGGTGAAAAACAAATGCTGGATATGAAAATTAACCAAAAATAAAACAAACATTCAAATTATTGCTTGCAAAGTATTTTCAGAACACGACCCAGAGAATATCACGAGCTGATGAGACATTTATGCTTGAATGCTAAGCCACAAGTGTGGCATAAATCAAAAATATGTCACATCACTGTGATATGGAGGATTGAAATGAAAGGCCAGTTTTAAAATAATCTATTTGGCCGCATCAGTCTCCATGGGTGCAATCGTGCAGCCGCGGGGAGTTGATGAGGTAATTGGGGCAATTCGCACCTGCACGTGAGGGTACGATCACTCTCAATTGCTTAATTGGATTCCTGTGATGCATGATTGAGCTGCTGTGCCCATGGAGTCGTAGAAGTACGGGCCGGCACAGGAGATCAGGAGGAAAAACAGAAAAGAGAGAGAATAAAAGAGAGGCAGAGAGCAAGAGCAACACTGGGGACAAGAGTATACAAGCCAGCCAGCTGAAAGAGAGAGGTCAGTGCAGCCAGTGGTCTTGGGGCCAGACTGAAGGATCGGAGCTCGAGGTTCGGATTGTGCCCACTGACGATGTGAAAGAATGGTCCGATTGAGGTGGAGTCCTCCCTAAGGATCTGAGGGACGTCTACATGTGCGAGAAGAAAGACACGAGTACAACTGACCCTGAGTGGCCTGGCAGATGCTGGCGGAGGCAGCCAAGATGGGGGTCGGCAGTGTAAGGACCGAGGCGACAGAAGTCTCTCCAGCTGTGCAAGCCTTGGGTGAGCTGGAGAGAATGGACTGAGCTGTGCTTGGCTGGTGTGCCCCCAACGCATGGATTTCTTTTTTACCTTTTTTATGGATTATTTATTGAAACATTTTTGAGCACTGCACCATAGTTGGACATGGTTTGATCCGTTTGGTTTTTAATAAAAGCACTTTTGCATTTTCCACCATCCCGTTGCTCAGTTTGATTTGTCCCCATCAGACCAGCTCATCCGGTTACATTATCAACAATGGAAGATGGAGCATGCAAAAGGAGCTGCACTGTCACAACCACCCACCATTATAATGAATAGCTGTGGTAATGTTATGCAATGAGGATGCTTTTTTGGTAGTAGCAGCTATAACTTACAACAATCACGACAGATTAAAAAAATAACAGTACACAATACAGAAAATACTAAATTAAAATGTGCAAGACTCTACCAGGAAACAGAAATTAGACAGGAAAAAAGTTTGCCTTCCAACAGAGCATGCTGACCCAAGATACACTGTCAGAAAAAAAAAAGTCAGTGGCCTAAATGTCGCTGTAGATCTTTCACTGGAAAAAGTACAGTTTGGGACATTCTCACACATACATGGACAAAACTGGGCATACTGCTTTGTTTTAAAATGGTTTTCACAGATATACTTTAAGTATCATCAGTCTATTGCCTAGTCATCAGTCAATCGCCTAGTAAGTACTCATTTAATTTAGCAGTGTACATTAATTTTTTTATGCAAAATGCAAAATTACATGTTTACTTATGTCTCAGAGTTATAAGATAAATAGGATTAAAAAATACACATGTAACACATTTCAAATGGTTCTAGACAAAAATAATAACATACCTGACTGTGAATCCAGGATAACAAAAAGTTTATTCCAAATTGCTCAACTTGTACCAATAGCAGTAACATCTATTGGGGAGATGCTCACTGAATCTCGCAGGTCAGTCAGCATTCTCTTCACAGCATACTATAAAAACAAAATGTAACAAAAGCCAGTTTTTTAAATGATAAACAAATTCAAAAATTATCCAAGTATCTAATTCTGTTGTTTCTTGAAACAATACCTCTTACACACTACCAATAATTCTATTTGCTGCAAACAATTTAAAAAAAGTTTATACAGACCACTGGAAGTCTTACTTCTTAGCAATGGAAAAAAAAGTAGTATTTTACTTCCACATTATTTTCTGTTTTTATTAATTTCATAAAATGTTACAATATTTTGATTTACTGTTAATATTTTGCATAATAACTATTACATATAATCAACACACAACTTACAGTTTCTGCTCCAGTGAGAAGCTGAAGTTGTCCATTTTAAGAAAACAGCTCTCTTTTGCATTAGCTTGTTATAGATGGTCAAGTATAAACCTTGAACTTAAAACACATTTGCTATGCATGTGCCCATAATGAAATACTATAATGGAAGATACAGTAGCTTCATTTGTTCATTAAAAACATTATGTTAAAAATTAGATTATGCATGTCATACATCTATAGGGTGTTGCAGATGGCTGGGGGGGGCGACCCGGCTGGGTTGCCCAGAAGGACCGGAGGAGGGCTCACACCTCCCCCAAACCATGTGGGGGCAACCGCCCTGGTGCCAATGGGGATCACAGGTACATAGCTTTGAAGCTCAACCCTGTAGGGGCCCATGGTTACTGCCAAGGGGCACCCCAATGCCTTGGAAGCCCTGGACTTCAGCACTTCTGCCACATCCGGAAGTGCCGAGGGGATGATTGGTGAGGGAAGAGGAGCAGGGACACCCGGAGTGCTTCCAGGGATGCAGCCGGCGCTTCCACCACACTGGGGTCAATAGACAAGTATAGATGCAAATTGGTGACCATTTATCCTTTAAACCCAGTTTTTGTCAGTAAGTAGGTCAGCAGACACTCCATACCACTAATAAAAAAGTATTTGTTTTATCTAAATTTTGTCTATATATTTGTGCTCAAAAAGCTTTACAAACCTGATTATTTTAAAAGATATTATGTAAGATGTATTTGTGGAACATGTTTTCAATTGGTAGAATTTTAAATTCATTTCATTCTTATTGACTCATGCTTTCTTAAACTGCAAAGTACAATATCTAAAAGCAAAAGGTTACATGAAGTGTAATGCTAACAAAGACATACAAATTAAAACAACCACAATTATTTGGAAAATAATTTTTGCCTAGAATTACTGCACCTATCATAACCTACAATGACACACTTGCCACTGCAGATTAAACAATGATAGCACAAGTTATTCTAGCAATGTATAGCCTAGCAAAACATTCATCAAAATGATTGGGCAACTAACAGCAATAACTGTCAGGATATCTGAGAATATCTTAGTCATTTACAGTGTATTGTATCTGGAAAGTATAAACAGCACATCACTTTTTCCACATTTTGTTATGTTACAGCCTTATTCCAAAATGGATTAAATTCATTTTTTCCTCAGAATTCTACACACAACACCCCATAATGACAACATGAAAAAAGTTTGAGATTTTTGCAAATTTATTAAAAATAAAAAAATTGAGAAAGCACATGTACATAAGTATTCACAGCCTTTGCCATGAAGCTCAAAATTGAGCTCAGGTGCATCCTGTTTCCCCTGATCATCCGTGAGATGTTTCTGCAGCTTAATTGGAGTCCACCTGTGGTAAATTCAGTTAATTGGACATGATTTGGAAAGGCACACACCTGTCTATATAAGGTCCCACAGTTGACAGTTCATGTCAGTGCACAAACCAAGCATGAAGTCAAAAGGAATTGTCTGTAGACCTCCAAGACAGGATTTTCTTAAGGCACAAATTTAGGGAAGGTTACAGAAAAATTTCTGCTGCTTTGAAGGTCCCAATGAGCACAGTGGCCTCCATCATCCGTAAGTGGAAGAAGTTCGAAACCACCAACTGTTCCTAGAGCTGGCCGGCCATCTAAACTGAGCGATCGGGGGAGAAGGGCCTTAGTCAGGGAGGTGACCAAGAACCCGATGGTCACTCTGTCAGAGCTCCAGAGGTCCTCTGTGGAGAGAGGAGAACCTTCCAGAAGGACAACCATCTCTGCAGCAATCCACCAATCAAGCCTGTATGGTACAGTGGCCAGACAGAAGCCACTCCTTAGTAACAGGCAGATGGCAGCCCGTCTGAGAACTCTCCGACCATGAGAAACAAAATTCTCTGGTCTGATGCGACAAAGATTGAACTCTTTGGTGTGAGTGCCAGGTGTTACGATTGGAGGAAACCAGGCACCGCTCATCACCAGGCCAATACCATCCCTACAGTGAAGCATGGTGGTGGCAGCATCATGCTATGGGGATGTTTTCCAGCAGCAGGAACTGGGAGACTAGTCAGGATAAAGGGAAAGATGACTGCAGCAATGTACACAGACATCCTGGATGAAAACCTGCTCCAGAGCGCTCTTGACCTCAGACTGGGGAGATGGTTCATCTTTCAGCAGGACAACGACCCTAAGCACACAGCCAAGATATCAAAGGAGTGGCTTCAGGACAACTCTGTGAATTTCCTGGAGTGGCCCAGCCAGAGCCCAGACTTGAATCCGATTGAACATCTCTGGAGAGATCTTAAAATGGCTGTGCACCGACGCTTCCCATCCAACCTGATGGATCCTGGGAGGTGCTGCAAAGAGGAATGGGCGAAACTGGCCAAGGACAGGTGTGCCAAGCTTGTGGCATCATATTCAAAGAGAGTTGAGGCTGTAATTGCTGCCAAAGGTGCATCGACAAAGTATTGAGCAAAGGCTGTGAATAAATGTACATGTGATTTCTCAGTTTTTAAAATTTTTAATAAATTTGCAAAAACCTCAAGTAAACTTTTTTCACGTTGTCATTATGGGGTGTTGTGTGTATAATTTTGAGTGAAAAAATGAATTTAATCCATTTTGGAATAAGGCTGTATATAACAAAATGTGGAAAAAGTGATGCGCTGTGAATACTTTCCGGATGCACTGTATGTAGTGGAATTTTGCAAGGATTATTGTAGTAATAGTACTGTTTACAGAGTAGTTGATAGTATAGTCTATACAGTATTAATACAACTAACACAGAGAACAGTCATCAGTAAGGGCCGGTTTATACTTCATACTTAAAAACGTATGCGCACGCATCATGGCTGCCACGCGTTCCCAGCATTCATGTGATGCGTCCTCTGAGCACGTCCTCAGAAATTAACATGCCGCGTGCACGAGTTGCAGTACCAGTTAGAGGGCACAATGTGATAGAGTTAGAATGTGACGTCAGAGTCGCTGTTTATTATCTAAATTTGACAGAAAGCCGCCTTGCGGATGGTACAAGATCAATGTGCATGCTTAGATGTTTGATGAATGGTTTGATGTGGTGAAGCAAAATGCTGAATGAATTCTTGGTGCTTTTATATTCAAGTGTCACATATTCCCATTCATAATGACACAATACATTTTAAAGTTCTCATATACCATCTTTTTTTTTTTTTTTCACCTTCATAATGTACTTGAGTCACAGAGGAAAAAAAAAGTTAAGGAAACGGTGAAAAGACGTATTTTGTGATTAAAGTGGAAATTTTGGCTTAAATCTCAAATTGTCCACTTTAATCTCGTAGTTGATTTTATCATTGAAGTAGACTGTTATAAAAGTCATCTTAAAACCGACCCAGTTGTTAATCGCTACATAGTCACGTCCCTGGTGTTCCCTGCCTGGAGTTTGCAGATTTTCCTGGTGGGTTTCAACAGTGTACGCCAATTTCCTTCCAAAGATACGCAGGTTTGGGAATTTGGTGATGCTAAAATAACACTAGTGTATGAGAGTGCTTGTATTCATCTTGCAATGAACTGATGCCCCATCCAGGGATCATTTTTTTGCCTCGTGCTAAATGCTAGCTGGAATGGGCGCATCCCTGGATTGATAGATTTAACAAATAAAAACAACCTTTTCAGTGATATTATGGCAAGGTGTCCTTGGAATTTAATGGTTGCTTTGGGCAATTCACAACACAGCGAAGCCGAACCTGTTCTCACCGCGATATCATCTCGCACTGCCAGCTCATGGAAGCTTCCAGATTTACATAAAGTATGCGCACAAGTATAAACAGTACAATGCTTGCGTAGCAGTAGCGTCCACAGGTGCACACGTCACGTTAAGTATAAAACCAGCCCAAAGCATGTCATAACCATCAAAAGTCCCCTTGTTTAATAAATAAAGTAAACAAAGTTTATACAATCATGGCCGAAATTATCGGCACCCCTGGAATTTTCTCAGAAAATGCACCATTTCTCCCAGAAAATTGTTGCAATTACAAATGTTTTGGTATACACATGTTTATTTCCTTTATGTGCATTGGAACAACACAAAAAAACAGAGAAAAAAAGCCAAATCTGACGTCATTTCACACAAAACTCAAAAACCAGGCTGGACAAAATTATTGGCACCCTCAACTTAATATTTGGTTGCACGCCCTTTGGAAAAAATAAATGAAATCAAGCGCTTCCTATAACCATCAACAAGCTTATTACACCTCTCAACTGGAATTTCTGACCACTCTTCTTTTGCAAACTGCTCAAGGTCTCTCAGATTTGAAGAGCGCCTTCTCCCAACAGCAATTTTGAGATCTCTCCATAAGTGTTCAATCGGATTTAGATCCAGACTCATTGCTGGCCACTTCAGAACTCTCCAGCGCTTTGTCTTCAACCATTTCTGGGTGCTTTTAGAGGTATGTTTGGGGTTATTGTCCTGCTGGAACACCCATGATCTCTGACGCAGACCCAGCTTTCTAACACTGGGCCCTACATTGCGCCCCAATATCTTTTGGTAGTCTTCAGATTTCATGATGCCCTGCACACAGTCAAGGCATCCAGTGCCAGAGGCAGCAAAACATCCCCAAAACATCTTGGAACCTCCACCATGTTTGACTGTAGGTGCCTTCGTAGGCCTCATTCTGTTTTCTGTAAACAGTAGAATGATTAGCTTTACCAAAAAGCTCTACCTTGGTCTCATCTGTTCATAAGACGATCGCCCAGAAGGATTTTGGCTCCCTCAAGTACATTTTGGCAAACTCCAGTCTGGCTTTTTTTTGTTTCTGCCATAGTGTTTCATTTCATTCAGATGTCGACAGATAGTTTGAGGTGACACTGTTGCACCCTGAGTCTGCAGAACAGCTTGAATATGTTTTGAAGTTGATTGAGGCTGTTTATTCACCATTCAGACTATCCTTCATTGCAGTGTTTTATCAATTTTTCTCTTCCATCCAGGTCCAGGGAGATTAGCTACAGTGCCATGTGTTGTGAACTTCTTCATTATGTTGTGCACAGTGGACAAATGAACATGAAGATCTCTGGAGATGGACTTGTAGCCTTGAGATTGTTGATATTTTTCCACAAATTTTGTTCTCAAGTCCTCAGACAATTCTCTGCTCTTCTTTCTGTTCTCCATGCTTAGTGTGGCACACTCAGACACACAACAGAAAGGTTGAGTCAACTTTTCTCCATTTTAACTGGCTTCAAGTGTGATTGTTATATTGCCAGCACCTGTTTCTTGCCACAGGTGAGTTAAAACGAGCACCATATGCTTGAAATAAAATGATTTACCCACAATTTTGAAAAGGTGCCAATAATTTTGTCTGGCCCATTTTTGGAGTTCTGTGTGACATGATGTCAGATTTGTTTTTTTTTCTCCGTTTTTTTGTGTTGTTCCAATGTACATAAAGGAACTAAACATGTGTATACCAAAACATTTGTAATTGCAACAATTTTCTGGGAGAAATGGTGCATTTTCTGGGAATATTCCAGGGGTGCCAATAATTTCGGCCATGACTGTATAATCTAATACAAAAAAAGAAGACAATAAAACAGGAATGCCATACGATCAAATTACAGCCAAAGCAAAATTTCTAAAACTGCAACATGCCTAATCATTCAAAAACAAGATGATCATTGTGCATAAAAGGTTATGTCCAAAATGATATCAGCATTTTACAACACAACAACAAAACACAGCAGAAAGTGACAAAATATGAACGCATTTTAAAAAATTAACAAATTATATAAAATGTAAAAAAAAAAAGTTATATGGTTTTGCAAAACCAGCTCTTCTGCTGAACTTTGCTGGACACGGTTTCTGACAGGGTCTGAGAAAATAAAAAAACTTGATAAAATATATTACTACCACTGTTTACCTATACCAGAATGGGATGCATGTGGTCAGTAACAATGAAAAGGTAAACAATGATATTCACATCTTGGTCGATCATTATCAGGCGTCCTAGTGTGAGACGCAAATCACCTGCAAGCAGTGAAAGTGTAATTTGTATTAATACACAAGATTAAAGAATTAATATTATTTGACATTTAAAAAAAAAAAATCAGAGGAAATTGCTCCCATATCAAAATTGTTTTGTTATTTGTAGAACAAAGTTGGAAGGTTCAGTTGTTAAAGAGCAGAGATGAGAAATGGCAATAGAGGGCTGAGCGATATTTTGGAAGTTCAGATCATCATTTCAAAACATTGACAGCGCACGGTATCACCACCTTGGGCCAAGGGGTAGAGAGATGCTTGTGGATTAATAGCCGTTCTGCCCATGTACCATGTAAGTGCCTACACTGGGCAGTGGGGGGATGGAGTGTGGGCATTTTATATTGGTACGTAAGAGTTTTGTTGTTTCACAGATTGTTGCAGCTCAGCAAATATAATGGTAATCTGTAATGTTATTATAATAATTCAAATGTGATTCATTCCAAGTTCCTTTAAAATTGCTACAAATCATGATGACATATTGGTACAAAACTCTATAAAGTTAGACCTGCTTCATCATAAAATTAGAATTTTTCTTTTTTAAGAAACTAGAATTTACTAGTTACTTTTACTCAGTCAAATATGCCATCCTCAGTCGATATCTTTCTACCATAGAAAAAAGTGACTCATCATGCATTACAGAACAAAAAAAGTACTTTGTTCTGTTTGATAGTGCCTTGGCTATAGCGCGTATTTTGCCTTTTCTTCTCACTCGTGCAAACAAAATGCTGTAAAATGCACAAAACAATGAGCATTTATTGCTACTGCAGGTTTAAAATGTATGATGTACACGCAGATGGGGAACAGCACTGATTTGATAAATTAAAAAGAAAATCTGCTTTGATATATAGTGCAATAGTTCATATTTATTATCTCAAGTACACAGTACATTTACATTCATATATGCCCTCCAGCAATGTTTGAAGTGGAAACAAAATTAGTAGTATTACTCTGTTTAATCAGTGCCCATTTCCTCCTCTCAGTTATTACTTATAGACAGTAAGGCGGAGGTTCCCCCTTGGAAGTCAGTGCATGTATATATATCATATCGATGGGACTGCTGATTCAAGCGCTGTTGGTACTGACCCACTTCAAGCACTGCCTGCAAGAACAAACAGCACCACCCCGACCACTACCGTCCTTGTGTGGCTCTAGAATCTAACTACATACAATTATCTACGCTCTTTCCATTCAAACTTTGTCTGTGACGCACTGATCAGGCTGCCACCCTCAACAAACAGTGTACACCTGCTAAACCACTTGTAGCTAAGCACAGGAATCTCACGTACCTCCTATTGCAAACATGAGTGCCTGACAGGTTTCTTGTGTGGCGCAAAAAGAGAGTGTTTGGAGCCAATTAATCTTTATTTACATCAACAATATGTGCAGTCAATTGCCGATGGACGGTAAAACTGACCATTGGCTCACCCATTTGGCATTACTGAAAGAATGATTTTGTTATTACCCATAGAGTAGAAGCTTGCAAAGTTTTTAGTGCATGGAATTCTAACCTTGCAAAACAATCACCCCACCCAAATAAATTACTTATAATACAAAATATTTTTTTCATATTAGACAAAAAAAACTGCATTACTACACCTTCGATAAATAGGATATACCTAATTTGCATACATTGTACCATTGAAGACACAGAAAGTGACAAATTGAGGGTGTTAGGCCAGCAGCTTTTCATTCATTCCATCATTTGTTCTTTTCCTCCAGTATCAGATCTCAACTTGGTTGCCATGGATTTGATGAATTCTTTCTAATAGATAACAGTTGTCATATTTTTCAATACCCCAAATATTTTGCCTCTAAAAATGCAACTTAGTTAAAATCAGTGCAAAAATCGTACTATACATTTCTCCACAATCTTAAAAAACACACATTATCTTAGTAATCTAAGGTGATGCTTTGAAAACCAATGAGACGCATGAGACCTGAACACTAATCTGTCTGCTTCTATAACTCATTTACAGCAACCCACCTCAGTTTCAATTCCAAAGGTTTACCAGCAGTCAGACAAAGTGAGAAAGACGACCACCTCATGCAGAGAACAGCTGTACTAACGGGGACAGACACACAGCTTTGTGCGTGCCCTGGCATCACCCTGTGTCTCACTTTAGCAGAGAAAATGCTTTATTCTAGACAAATGCAGGGCTTTAAAGTTGGAGACAATTATTTGGTTACTGGAGACAGATTCAGTAAAAATGCACCAAATGACACAAATTTAAATTGAAATATAATATGTTAAAATTTCCAATTGCAGCTGAGATCAGAGTCACTTTATTACTAGCATGTACAGCATACCAGAATTAACTTTAGTTCAGTGCAAACATGAAATACAAGATATTACCAACACAAAATAGCAAAATTACAGCCCATCATTAACCTTACACTGTGCAACCACTACCCAAATACAATTTCTTTAAGAAAACATTTACGAACTTCAATAAGTTAACTCACTAATGACAAAAACAATGCAAAACAATAGATTCAAATAGAACAAAATTGAGCAAATATGAAGTATTTATGTATACACAAATAGCACAGTTACCATTTATTTGGTGCAAAAAAAAAAAAAAAAAAAGGAGTAACTCTATGCAAGTTTGTTTAGGATCTGAATACTTTGAGGAAAGAAGCTGCAGAGATTGCATAATGTATGGGTCACGACAGACCGGTACCTCCTCTGTGATGGCAACTTAATAAACAAATGGGTGGAGTCAGCTGCAAACTTTATCACTCTCTTTTTCACTCTGGCAATGAACAGATCTTTCAATGCAGGGAGACAACAGACAATGATTTTCTCATCTAAATAAAATTACCCAATAATTCTTAAAAAGAGAGGAGGCAGAAGAAAACCAAACGGTAATAGAGGTGGTCACAATATTCTCAACAAAAGCTGAGTAAGCATTTAACAATATCCACCTTGATATGCTAAGCTTCTTAAGCTGGTGAAGGAAGAACAATCTCTGCCTGGCTTTCTTGATGATGGAGGTACGTTAACTGTCCAGATTTAATGTATTAGTAAAAGTAGATCCCAGGAATTTGAACAACTGAACCACAGACAGAGTCTGGCCATTAATTTGCAAAGTTGGACAAACAGAAACCAATCCTCATTTCCACTGTCTTAATTGCACTGAGCTCCAAGTTGTTACAAGAACACCATTCCACAAGATGGCCCACCTCTTTTTGACAGGAAGATGCGTCATTATTGGAAAAAAGACCCACTATGGTTGTGTCACCTCCAAATATTAGGATTTAAACAGATTATTCTAGGGATCTACAATTATTTATATAAAGTGAAAGCAGGAAGGGTGAAAGAACACAGCCTTGGGGGGAGCCTATGCGAACTGACACTGGATTTGAAAGATGGAAGCCCAGTCTTAAATTCTGCTTCCTACCTGTCAAGAAACTCATAATCCACTGACAGACACCATAGGGGACTCCTAACTGGATTAGATTACCCTGACACTACACTGGAACAATGGCATTGAAGGCTGAACAAAAATCCACAAACAAGACCCTCACATAGGTGTTAGGCAAGTCCAGGTTCTGAAGAATTTAGTGGAGATATAAATTAACTGCATCCTCCACTGAGCAATCTGTCCTATATGCGAACTAAAGTGCATGAGACATTCTAATTCTTATATAACCACCAAGGTCAAAGCAACTGGCCTATAGTCATTAAGTTCAGAGATTGTATCCTTCTTGGGAACTGAAATGATAGTGGCTACTTTAAAGCAGTCCAGAACGTTGTCCAGCTGCAGGGAAGTGTTGAATGTGTCAGTAAAAAGAGGTGGTAAAGGTGAGACCCCATCAGGGACAGCTGTTTTCCTAACTTTCGGTTTCCCATAAAGTTTTTGTTCCTCCTCCTGCTTCACAGAAAGTATAGGGTGGATTGAAGGGAAGTGACGGGGGAAAGGAAATTGAAGAAAGTATAAATAAATAAATAAATAAATAAAAGGGGGATGGTGACACTGAAATAATTGTGCGAGGGAGACTGTTGATCAGTGTCCAAGCAGGGGCTCAAGTGCTTGTCAAATCTATACTAATAAAAGGAAAAGCCCTCACTGACAGACTCACTCACTGACTCATCACTAATTCTCCAACTTCCCATGTAGGTAGAAAGCTGAAATTTGGCAGGCTTATTCCTTACAGCTTACTTACAAAAGTTAAGCAGGTTTCATTTCGAAATTCTACATGCAACGGTCATAACAGTCGATAACGATCGACAATGTCCGCCATGTTGAAATTTCTTATTTATGGCCCCATCTTCTCGAAATGTGGTAGGCGGCTTCCCTGCACTAACCAAAACCAATGTACGTACTTATTTCGGTGGTATGATGCCACTGTCAGCCGCCATATTGAACTTTTCAACAGTCTTTGTTACTTATGGGCCCATCTTCAAGAAATTTGGTACACGGGTTCCCAACGCTAACTGAATCCTACTTACGTACATATATACGTCCATAGCCTGCAGCTCGGTCACCGTGTGAGGCGGCATTGGGTCCCCCATCCCAACGCCTTCCACGTTGTTGGCTGCCTGCCTATATAAGACCGTCCGTTGATTCGGTCTCTACATTCCCTTCCTTGCTTTGCCACGGGATTCACGTCTCCCTACTGAGAACTACAGCCTTTTTGTTTAATCCACGGCTTCTCCGCTGTTTTATTGTTTATTACAATTATAGTTATTGTATAGGTATTTTAGACTTACTTTACATTTCTCAGGTACCCATTTTCTTTATCATTCCAACCCCCATTATCATGTCTACCGAGGTGATCACTATTGATCAAAGAACTGTCACTTACTGAGTGGTTTCCATGCCCGGAGATGGCACCTACCTTTTCCATTCTCTTTGTTACATATTGCACGGCCATATCAGGCTCACTCTTGATATCCGGAGGAACATTGTGTCTTATGTATTGAATGACTAGGACAGGTTCAAGGTGTGGACTGATGACGGTACAGGAGATAATTATACTACACAGGAGCACTATAAGAGTGAAATGCTTAAGCCCTTCACCTATGGTTCTGCATGCGAGTTGATGGCTGCCGCTGAATTGTTCGGTTGTCACTTTCAAGTGTACCGAAATAGCCAAACATTTTACAACTTTTGGCAACCGCCAATGCCTCTTAAACATTTTAGATTCACAGGTGACGATTTCAGTATTGGACACTTTGATGTTTATGAATGTTTAAACTCTCAAAAGCTGGATGTGATTTTATCGATGAAACCGGCTGTGTGCTTACAACGTTTGACAGATGCCGAATATCACTTCAACACAACAAGTCCTGCAAATACTGTCGTAATTGAAACAAACCATAAAACTCAAACCGATTATGACAGCAGAAATCCAAGCTGTCAGATTTGAGACAAGATTACTGTTCACATGGCCAACTGTAAGTTGCATGCTCAAGAGTAGGCTCAGCGCACAGCTTCGTCATATTACAGCCAGACAGCCGAACTGACAATGTGGTATACAAAGAGATCCTTACCAAATAATTATTGGCATATTTTCCCTCAGTTTAAAAAGGTTTAATTTTCTTCTTTTTTTCCCTCCTCATCTTTTCTGACTGCTTCTTCACTAGTTCTGCATTTGGCTACAGTCAGTGTCACTAATAGCACTGATAGCATGAGGCGATACTTGGACCCTACAGAGGTTGCACAGGTAGTCCAACTTTTTCAGGATGGCACATCAATACGTGTCATTGCCAGAAGGTTTGCTGTGTCTCCCTGCACAGTCTCAAGGGCATGGAGGAGATTCTAGGAGACAAGCAGTTACTCTAGGAGAGCTGGAGAGGGCCATAGAAGGTCCATAACCCATCAGCAGGACCAGTATCTGCTCCTTTGGGCAAGGAGGAACAGGATGAGCACTGCCAGAGCCCTACAAAATGACCTCCAGCAGGCCACTGGTGTGAATGTCTCTGACCAAACAACCAGAAAGACTTCATGAGGGTGACCCAAGGGCCCCATGTCCTCTAATGGGCCCTGAGCTCACTGCCCAGCAGCATGCAGCTCGACTGGCATTCGCCATAGAATACCAGAATTGGCAGATGCACCACTGGTGCCCTGTGCTTTTTACAGATGAGAGCAGGTTCACCCTGAGCACGTGACAGAAGTGAAAGGGTCTGGAGAAGCCATGGAGAACATTATGCTGCCTGTAACATCATTCAGCATGAGCAGTTTGGTGGTGGGTTAATGATTGTCTGGGGAGGCATATCCATGGAGGGTCACACAGACCGCTACAGGCTTGACAAAGGCACCTTGGCTGCCATTAGGTATCAGGATGAAATCCTTGGATCCACTGTCAGACCCTATGCTGATACAGTGGCTCCTGGTGCACGACAATTCCTGGCCTCATGTGGTGAGAGTATGCAGGCAGTTCCTGGAGGATGAAGGAATTGATACCATTGACTGACCACCACACTTTCCTGACCTAAATCCAATAGAACACCTCTGGGACATTATGTTTTGGTCCATCCAATGCCACCAGGTTGCACCTCAGACTGTCCAGGAGCTCAGTGATGCGCTGGTCCAGATCTGGGAGGAGATCTCCCACAACACCATCTGTCATCTCATTAGAAGCATGCACCGATGTTGTCAGGCATGTATACAAGAACACAGGGGCCATACAAAGTGCTGCGTACAATTTTGAGTTGCTGCAATTAAATTTTGGCAAAATGGACTAGCCTGCCACATAATTTTTTCACTCTGATTTTTGGGGCGTCTTTGAATTCAGGGCTCTGTAGGTTGATCATTTTCATTTCCATCAACCGATGTGGCATCCTTTCGTTCCTAACACATTACCCAGTCTATATCAGTATAGATATCCAGGAGGATTTCTTTTTCCCATTGAGATCTGATGTGTTTTCAAAGTGTTCCTTTAATTTTTTTGAGCAGTTATATATATATATATATATATATATATATATATATATATATATATATATATATATATATACACACACACACACACACATACACACACACATATATATACACATATACACATACATATATATCCATCCATCCATTTTCTAACCCGCTGAATCCGAATACAGGGTCACGGGGGTCTGCTGGAGCCAATCCCAGCCAACACAGGGCACAAGGCAGGAACCAATCCTGGGCAGGGTGCCAACCCACCAAAGACTATATATATATATATATATATATATATATATATATATATATATATATATATATATATATATATATATATATATATATATATATATATATATATATATATATATATATATATATATAGATGACAGCAACACTCATAACAGTGCCAAAACAATTACATTGACAATCATGTTACGTTATTTTTAAAATGTTTCCTTTTCTTTTTCATAACTTCTTCAACACACTACTTCTCCGCTGTGAAGCACGGGTATTTTGCTAGTTGGCAATAAAACTCATTTAGCTCTTTGGCCAAAATGGGGGAGGATAAGGCTTGGAAGCACGTCTGCATATAATCTGTAAGCTTTTTCAGAGAAAACTCCATACCGCTTGGCTGTTACTGCTAAAATCTCTCTCTAGTTGATTTTTGTAAGTTGCTTTTGCAGCTCTCAAAGCTTTATTAAACTGCCATCTTTTAGATCGATATTGTCCCTGTTCCCAGACTTGTATGCCTGGTCCTAAGCAGCTCTGACAACCATCAGCTGCTTGCTGAACCATAGCTTGTCATTATTGTAACTCACAATGATCTTCTTAGGGAAACGCACATCTTTACAGAAGGAGATGTAAGATGTTACAATGTCAACATTTTCTTCTATGGTGCTACACCAGCCTTACATGGTTTTCTAATCCAAGGAGCCTAAACAGTCCCACAGCCTTCCAAGGAGTCCATCTGTGGCTAATAATCCTGGTGGGCTTTGACTGTTCCAGTTTCTGTTTACAGCTGGGAATAAGCCCAATCATGCCGTGGTCAGAACTGCCATGAGGGGCATGGGAGAAATGGTGAAGTGCCCTTTTAATATTGGTGTAAAAGTGATCCAGCGTTTTCCCTTAAATGTGGTAGTATCAGGGTAGAGCAAATTTCATGTTCATGTTGCTGTGTTTAAAATACCCTAAAATGACAGTATTAGGAAATTGAGGTCATTTATGTTAGGTAGAATGCCTAGAGGGGGCTGGGCAGTCTCGTGGCCTGGAACCCCTGCAGATTTTTATTTTTTTTTTTTCTCCAGCCGTCTGGAGTTTTTTTTTTGTCTTTTCTGTCCTCCCTGGCCATCGGACCTTACTTTTATTCTATGTTAATTAGTGTTCCCTAATTTTTAATTATTTATTTTGTCTTTTTTCTTCATCTTCATCATGTAAAGCACTTTGAGCTACATTGTTTGTATGAAAATGTGCTATATAAATAAATGTTGTTGTCGGAAATGTAGCAACCGTTGTGCCGATTTAGCATTCATAGCAGGAGGAATGCAAATACCAACCAGAAAAACAGAATGGGATTCTCTGTGTAGGCAGAATAGCTTGCAATGAATGACAAGAATATCTAAATTACCAGAAGAAAAAGATTTGCCACAAAGTCCACTGTTACGGTTCGCTCTGAATAACTGATATACTGCCATTTGAACAACATTGTCCGGTAAATCTGAATTAAGCCACGTTTCAGTAAAACAGAAGGCACAAATATGTGCAAAATCTTTCTTGGTCCTAATCAGTAGCGGCAACTCATCCATTTTGTTGACAAGAGAACAAATATTTGAAAAACAGATTGACGGGAGTGAAGCACGAAAGCCTATGCGTCTCCATCTCGCCAGAGCACCATCCACTTACCTCTGTACCTCCCAGTAAAGCATGACTGACAGGCAGCATTCCTGCGAGCAGATGGGGAAAACTTCTGCGGTAAATCTCCTTCGTCGCAAACAAACATAGAAAATAAATCTGATGGAACTAAGTCTCAAAACCTCTTCACATAAGCTAATTAAAAGTATACTATTTTTTCTTCCAGCCTTTTAATAAAAATATTGCCTTTTTAAAAATGTGTAACTTTTTTTTTTTTGTTTAATATTACAAAATGTTTGTATCTTTTTTAACAAATAAAAAAAGTCACAACTGCATCGCTACAGCGTTTAAACCCAAACTTTAACAAGTTAGGGTGCTAAAAAGTGGCCTGGGGCCTCATGTATAATGCCGTGCGTAGAACTCGCACTATAACATGGTGTAAGCACAAAAGCCGAAATGTGCTTACGAACAGAAAAATCCAGATGCAGGAATCTGTGCGTACTCCAACTTCCTTGTTTAATTATTCTACCCTTCACGACACTCCCAGTGAAGAATATAGGTTATTTAAATGAAGTTAAAGTTTTATGTGTATAATTTAACAAACATATTTTGCTGCATTTCACCTTAAAAATGATATCGTCATCATATGTAAATACGCGCTTTATAAAGTGACTCAGGTTGTGTAATATTATAACTGTAGTGCAAGTTTACAGTGGGGTGATTGTACTTATAAGTCCTAACAGTTCTACAAGGTGCAATTGATTGAGTGCATTTAAAATTCTTGGGATTAAACTGTTTCTGAACCGCGAGGTCCGTACAGGAAAGGCTTTGAAACGTTTTGCCGTGGCAGAGACAGCGTGTGCTTAATGCCGTATACCGATAATTCTCTTTCCGATCAGCTGCTGCTGTGATTCACACTCAGATACAGTGATATAAATACTCCGAGTCGTGCAGTGAGAGTAATATGGAAAAAGATGATCCACTGTGGCAACTCCTAACGGGAGGAGCTGAAAGAAGACAAAGAAGAAGAAAAAAAAAGAAGAAGAAAAAGAAGAAGGAGAACAGTTATGGTATTTGGAATACTATGGCTGTTCCCTGGACCATTATATTGTTACGAGTTAATTACAATCAGATGCATTACACTAATAAACAATATGCGGTTAGTTTCTGTGTATTTATAAAGCCGCGTCATGAAAATAATGAATAATCACACAAGAACAGTACCATTGCTTTGACGCTGGGTGCCGCCAGTTTGCAAAACCGAGCGGAGAACTTGCGTACGACAAGGCATGAGGTACCGTGGAAAAGTGCGTGGCTTTACGCCAAGTGTAGGTTTTATACATCGAGATTTGAACGTGGAAAAGTTCTTACGCAACATTTCTGTGCGTACGCACCGTTTATACATGAGGCCCCTGGTGATTTACATTGACAGAGTGAAAATGCTCTGTATCTTTATGTTGTGTTATTACAGTAATCATAACTAATACACTACTAAGTTAGGGTCACCCAGATATTTTCATGTTTTTGATTGAAACTTGAACCGTTCTTTATCTCGCATTCCTAATGTTCAATTCTAGGTTCAGAAATGAACAAAATGAGTTAGCTTTCTCAAGAAATATGTCAATTGTTTTATTTTGTTTTTTGCACAATGAAGGTTTTTACAAAAGTGTTAACACAAGTGATAATGATAACAGGGTTCAGCCATGTTTTTCTAATAACTATTTATGAACAGTAATAGTTTTTTTTTTTTTTCTTTTCATTTACCTTTATTTAACCAGGCAAAACAGATTAAGAACATGTTTCTTATTTACAACTGTGGCCTGGAAAGGGCAAAGCCTTAAGAGAGAAATTTTTAAGAAAAAATAAAAAATAAAACATATTAATTTAGATACATATGTACAATATAAACGAAATTACAAAAAAAAAAAATGTCATTAGTCATTATACACATTAGTAATACCATGGCTATATTTATTAATTTAATGGTATCTTGATAAAAAGGTATCAATTTCTATCGAAACATGAAAAATTCTTTGTGAGCACTGTATATTGGCTTAACAAAGCAACAATATAAAAATAAAAACATAAAAAGTAAAATATAAATTAACTTCTCAGGTAAAATTTTAAGCAAAGGTAGTAGAGACAAATCTATACAGTAAAGTATTATGTGCACTGATAGCATTTAACACATTTACAGTACTTCAGATTAAACATTGCCTGCAGTGTTGATTACAGTGATCCCTCCTCGATCGCGGGGGTTGCTTTCCAGAACCCTCCGCGAAAGGTGAAAATCCGGGAAGTACAAACCATACGTTTATATTGTTATTTTAATATTGTCACGCTTGGGTCATAGATTTGCACAGAAACACAGGAGGTTGTAGAGACAATGACTTTAAAACACTGCAAATAAACATTTGTCTCTTTTTCAAAAGTTTAAACTGTGCTCCATGACAAGACAGAGATGACAGTTCCGTCTCACAATTAAAAGAATGCAAACATATCTTCTTTTTCAAAGGAGTGCGTGTCAGGAGTAGAGAATGTCAGACAGAGAGAGACAGAGAGAGAAAAGCAAACAATCAAAAATCAATACGTGCTGTTCGGGCTTTTAAGTATGCAAAGCACCGCGCGGGAAGCATATCGTATATCATTGAGGAGTTTTATTTAATACGTAATACGTGCTCTGATTGGGTAGCTTCTCAGCCATCCTCCAATAGTGTCCCTTGTATGAAATCAACTGGGCAAACCAACTGAGGAAGCATGTACCATAAATTAAAAGACCCATTGACTGCAGAAATCCACGAACAAGCATAAAATCAGAGATATATATTTAGATATGATTACATATAAAATATGCAATGGAGTGAAGCCACGAAAGTCAAAGCGCGATATAGCGAGGGATCACTGTACAGGTAGAACTGGAGACCTAGAAATGCAGTGTGCATATGCATATCTTTTCCCAAATCACAGCTAGTAACCATTATACACCAACTTGCAATTTTCATATTTCAACAAAAATACAGCTGGTTCAGATCTAGTGCCAATAAACTGATGCAATGCTAGTACAGTATACAATATTTTTCATTTTGATACATCATTGCTATATTGAAGAAAACCATGTGGATTTTTTTCTACACTTCTTTCCCTACCTTATACACATGCAGCAATATCTGCAGCAGTGGCCTATAGGATTAAAAAAAGTGAAAGAAATATACTATATTGTCATTACCATAATAAAATGTATTTCTTCTGTACATAAATAATGCCATACCACAAGAGTTAACAGTGCTCAGAGATTCCTATATCAAAAAGATACATCTGTGTTTAAGTCAAGCATTTCAATCATTTTAGTTTTTATAACATTACAGCTGAAAAAGGAGCTAATATCAAACATTCAACATGGAAGTACTATTGTATTAAAATCAAACATTCTAGAACTCTACAAACTAGGACTGTCTCTCCATTGCCAGTTAACAGAAGATATTCTCCACACAGAAAAATTAGTGTAGTCAAAAAGAAAGCAGAAAAGTAAGGAACCTCTGCTAAAAATCACTCATCACTTTCGGCTTGAGTGTTCACAAGGGCCTGTGTATACCTTGTTTACTCCCTTCCTGATTGTCCATTGTTCCTCTCCTGAAGTGTACATCTGGACTGAACTGCAATGAAATATGGGATTTTCTTTTACCCCTGTGGCTAATTGACACGGAATATCAGTATTTGTGAATTTATGAATATTTAACATTTTACTTACAGGATCAATTTTGTAACGGGTACAATGTACAATAAATTCTCATTTGCACGTTGTTTATTAAAGTTTAATAATTTACTGTGAAAATGGGGCATAGAATATTAAATGCACATTGGAATATATTTAAAAATTTTTTAAAATATCAAACATTCTAATCTCATTTATTTCTTGACAGCACTAGGGCTTACAAGGCTTCACACAACACTAAATTTTTATGATGTATCAATGTGTGTGTTGTGTGGGATAATTGATTAGTCTCAATTTACTGTGGAAATTGCAGAGATACTAGAAATATGTGTCAACAGTTTAAAGGAAACACTTAAGTGTAACTTAATTGAATCAAGGGTTTTTTGTTACTAGGCATAATATCTGAACATATTTATCCTTATACCAATTTCATTTCAATTTTAAACTCAACGGATAAAAATGAAAAAAATACTGTGCCTTTAATTGAAGAATGGAATCGCAACACTTAACATGTTAAAGCATGTAACAAAAAAAGATCATATTGTATTGCGACCCAAGTATTGGCAAGTATCGGTTATCAATATTGGCAGCATAATGGTGTAGCATATCCCAAAAACTCATCATAGCACTATGATCTTAATTTGATTCCCAGCTGGATTGCCTTTCTTGTGAAGTGTGCTATTTTTTTCTTAAGTGTTTAAGTGGATTTTCTCTCGTATTTAAAAAGAGACATCCTATGATCATAACTGGCAACTGGAAATTTGCGCAGTGTAGGTGAGTGGTCATGTACGCTTTTATTACAGTGGATTAGCATACACTATTATTCCCAACAATTCTTTATTATGAAATAGGAGCTTAAACATGGACAGGTAATTAATAAACGCACAGGCATATTCCTTTGCAATGCTAGAAGACTTAATATATACAGTGAACAAGGATGTCTTTACATAAAGTACACACAGGGGTAGATCCACCATTGAATGTATCCGGACAAGAGGTATTCCTGCCTGGTTTGGAAACAGCAAGCAGCAGGTCTGCAAAGCTCTACAGACAGAGAGGTATATCCAGCTGTATACATCACAAAGTGTACTCTCTCTAGCTTCTGGGACATATGTACCAAGTAATGTCAGACCGGGACAAAGAAAATTATCAGCGATATCAGCCATTCCAACAATTGCCTCTTTTCTGTGCTGTGACCCAGGAAACGCTACCAGTGCCTAAAGTCAATTTCAGAGAAACTGAGGAGACATTTTTTCTACAGTCCATCAACATCCTAAATGAAGACATTGTCAAGAGGTACACGATGCTCTATTTGTAATTCTATAGTTTTAGGAGAATATTAATATCATTTTGCCATTGTACATATTAAAATATATTGAGATAAATATTTACTATTCACTATCTTTTTATATAATTCTGATGCAGTCTTGGAGTTCAGCAACTAAGCCTTACATTACATATTGTGCTGTGTGTAAATTTATGTGACAAATATGATTTTGATTTGTTTTGACAACTTAACACATTATCACTCACAAAAGCACACAACATAACATTCGAGGAATACACTGCAACACTCTTTCAGGATAATGTGTGTAAATACTATATTCACAGGGGAAAGCTGCGTTAAATTAATTGTCAAGAACAAGATGAAAACAATTGCCAATAAAATTCCTCAGTACTCAAATGGATACACTCCCACTGGCATGCGTTTCAGGACAGATAGATATAAACACATAATATCTCACAGATACGAGCACACAGTTATATATATTACACAAAAAACAGCGTAAACATTAAACTACAACATAAATCTAGAGTAATGTCACAATACATAGTTTAGCATCAGAAAAGACACGGATTTTTTTTCATACATCAACTGTGACCACACATATTTAGTGAAATGGCAGCACAAGAAACAAGAACATAAACTATGCAAAGTTACTATGTATATTCGACAATTCACACAAATATGCATCACCATTGTCAACAATGATATAATTCCCAATTGTCCAGAAGTGTAAACAAGAAAATAGCACTTGTGCCCAATTAATCGAACACCAAAAGGAACACCACTGAAAACAGATGCCAAAAAGTCCGGAATCACAGGATTCCAGCTTAACACGGAGCACACAGAAAACACACACACACCCACCTACCTACCTACCTACCTACCTAGAAAGCTACTCACCCACCCCATATAAAACAACACAAAAATAAAATATACGCATGCAAGCGTAACGCCAAACGCAGTCTCGCTTCCCCGCAAACCAGAAGTAGCCACAAAGACAGGCGAACACCGACAAAAAACGAAAACACTTGTAGCTGTCATGACCTAAATGGTAAGTAAAATAAGAATATATTCACCTACCCTGTGAAACAGAAAGCCTGGCATCACAGGAGTATGCACCTGTGCCATTTACGCGACGCGCTAACTCTGAACTCAATAAAAATCAACTCCCAAATAAGAAAAAGCATACGTCTATTGGCTGAAGTCAACATTCCTGACCGAGTGCATTTGCACCTTCACTCGTCTCTGCCAAAAAAAAAACTTTTACTTTTAATAGGCAAGCAACTCTTTACACAACCTACCTTAGCTGACGCCAATGGTAAACGCCAACATCCAATCAGAAAAAAATATTCCGAAAACTAACCAATGGAGTGGTAGAGAAGGTGGGGTTAAAAGAAAGTCAATTTGTTATGTTTAAGGCGAACGGCACTCGTTCTGATAACATAGAAATTAACCATTCACCGAACGGACTTTGTCCTTTTATCCAATCACTAGTGTGCAAAGGCGGGCTTAAAGGGATTTAAGCAAGTTGAGGTGACCTACACAGGAAGTGCTTTTTCCTGCTCGCCTAGTACTTTATTGTTATTGATGAACCTCTAGACCAATCAATCGAAACCAGCTCATAAACATTTCTTAAAGGAGAAGTTTTATCGATTGCCTGCAAAGTATAATTATTTCGATAAGAATTAGATAACGGGTAAAAGTTACATAGCAATACATACACCTCTGACACCCCTCATTACTGAATTCTATAAATATATACTATGTCTATTTCAGAATTCTGTCGTAATTTGTTATACCTAGTGTTTTATATTGTATACTGTAAAGAGTTGAGTGATTTAGCTGACTATGAAGAAAGAAAAAAAACTCACTGGTGAATTTGAGATTTGACAAAAGTAATGTTTGGTTTAAGAATACATCGACTGCCATGCACCATACGAAAATATGTTGCATCACGCGCGTGTCCGTTGAATTCCATTAACTTTAAACATTTTTCTTTAAGTCTACAACAGTGGGTAACACAGAAAGATCAGAGGTATGCATTTGGTTCCCAGAAAATTACATTGTACGCGGATAAAAAGGTAAGACGACCACAACGTGGCACAGTGGACAGCATGAACAACCCTATAGTCATAGTTGTGATATGTCAACTTCAACAGAAGTACATACATCAGTGAAGCAAAACTTTTAAAATAACAGTATAGAAAACAAATACGTATAATGAATGCCAAATTACGTTTTATTATGGACAAATTAAGTATAGGTAAAATATATCTGCAGATATAAACATCTTTGGGAAAATGGGATATTTGCAAGAATACGCATTTTCATCTAGGGAGAAAAATTGATAACTCAAACAACTCTTTTTCATTTCAAAATTATATGGAAAAACACAAAGTCAGAAAGCAAACAACCAAGTATACCTGTCTATAGAAGCCATCCAAATTGTTCAACCATTCAGGATTTTTAAATACATACGTAAACCACTTTTCTAAAGTTACATTCCACTGTTTAAAGTATTGTGTTAACTCGTTGCCATCCACGCTGGAGGCATTTTCTAATGGTATGTAATGTTAATGATATGTTAAGTCTCCATATTGACATTTGATAGCGATTTACTCCTTTTCACTATTGTATTATTTAAGCTGTAACGGTATAGGTTTGTATTAACTTGTTTCCCAGATGAAATGGCAGGTTGAGAAACTGTCTCCACCATTATGTAAATGCAATATACATACATTTATATACATATTATTCATATATTAATCAGTTTAACATTGTATCCTCTTCAAAGCAGTAACAGTACAGCTCCAATACCCTACTCCAAATTTTAGACATTTTGGGAATGCTAATTTATATGCTTCAATAATTTTTCAGAGCTGATCTACAACACAAATATGACAAAATGTTGTGTTCAATAAGTTATTAAAATTATGATTAAATTCTAGCATGTTGTCTTACTACCTTTTTCAAGTAATAATAACCAATAATAAACTGAAAATATTAATAGATAGCAACTTCCTCCCAGTTCTAGAGACCTGAATTTAAAACAGCTGGACTTCTGTAGGAACTCTGGTTACCTCCTACATTCTAAAAGTGTCAATTTTAGGGGAAAGTTTACATTTGTTCTATATCATTGACTGTAGTGATGCATGTGTCAAATAATGAACTAGTATCTTATTTATCGGTTGGTTCTGCCTTACACCTTAAGCTGCCAAGTCATGCCCCTCCATGTGACACTGGAATTGCAAAAAGTGTGTTAAAAAAATAAAGATGCATTTTTTTAAGGTAGAAAATTACAGATTATTTTCCTACAAGTGTTAAGATGAGTGATCCTAAAGGAGGCACTTACAGTATATTTCCTCACAAATATCAAGCAAAGATGTGGAAACAAAGTACGCAGACATCTTGACTTTTACAAGTTATGTTAAATAATCAGATCAACAAAAGGGTAAAGGAAATAGTAATAGCATTTAAACATGTATTTACACTGGTTGTTGAATTCTGTTTTATTAAGTTTGACTTGATTGTACTATGTTATTTTCTTTGTTGTAGAAGTTCAACTTGATTATATGGAATGTTATTTTCCTTAAGTAAGATTTATTAAATAAACAAACATGAATTTACTATTGCAATTTCTTCCTTGTGAACTGAATTTTTCCTGCTTCCTAGAGTTTAGGTAATCCAAGTCAGTGATACCAGATAAACTGACATAGGGACAATATGTCACTAGTTAAGTTATACCGTACATTAAATGTTGGCTGGGTATATTGTGTGAATAGTTCATCTTGCACTTATGTACTAGTTTGAAAATTGCTTTGTAATGTTTAGCACAATGATGTTACTCTGAGTGTGCATCTATTAATTTTAAATGCTTTAACTTGTCCTTTCTGTGATTCAAAAAAAAAAAAAAAAGCTAAAGCCATGACAGGAAGTATCTATGGACAGTAACAGGTCACATTTAATCATATTGGCCAATAAAGAGGTGCTAGTTAGATGTTAGGTACAATGCTTTATCCATGCTGAGCAGGAACAAGAATGACTGAAATCCCGGAAAAACCTGAAGCAGTAAGTATAAAGAACATATATGAATAGTTTGCTTTGGTCATTCCACATAACAATGGACTCCCAGAGGTTTACATTTTGGGAAGGAAAATTTGTGGTTTTGCTTTTGACTTCTTTAATGGAACAAGGCATCTTCTGTTAACTTTTCTTCAACATTAATACATTTTGCATACCTTCCTAGATTAGCATTTCTTAAAACTTTGGGCAGCAGTTTAGACAAAGCATATACATCTTTTTATTACTCAGTTTTCATACATTGTAAAGGTTTATATTCCATTTGTCTCTTTTGACAAAATTTTGAGCTCTCATGATGCCAAGACAATATGTGTTTTATGCATGACCTCTCAATAATGAGAAACAGAAGTTAAAAAAAAGGGAATATTTCTGCTCAAATATGCAAAATGGCACTGGTGCATTTAATAAGATTTACTTCAAAAATAGACTTGGTGATTTAAAAACATTTGTTTTGAAATAGTTTTACAGCAAAACTAATTTTTTTTTAAGTTAGATGTCATTATTTTTACTATTTATTTTATATACTATTATCATTCATTTTTAGCAACAGCATCAATACAAATGCGCTGTATTTGTACTTTTATTTTCATACTTCACACTTCACCATCATTGCTTTCTCTACTGTAAAGGCTGGCTAGTATGTGCTAAGCACAAGCTCTTCTGTTCTAAACTTGGAAGAAACACCTATAACTCTCATAGCTTTTCAGTTATCAAGATGACAACATTAAAACATGTCATGGAATACATTATCATCATCCCATTAATGCACTTCAGATATTTAAATATCATAAAGGTTTGTTCCCTCAAATACTGTTTAGGACATCAATCATTCAGTGCTATGTTTGATCTGCATCATATAAAGGAAATTGATAACAATTTAAATCAAAATACATCTCTAGTAAGAAACAGGGCTAAACATAATAAATTCATTAAACTTATCTAAAGTCACTGCAATCCATGTACGAGATATAATGCAAATAGTATTCATTTATTTAGAAGTTAAAAAGTTTTATATTATAGAGCTCCAGAAAAAGATAAAATTCTTTCAAGAAAAAAAAAAAAACAAAAAAACAAAAAAAACTTCATGCTTTAATTACAATGGGGAAGAGAACATCACACCAAAGATTGCAAAGAGCTATTCCATCTTTAGAACATTTAAATGGTACAGGAGTTTAACCATAAACTGTGCAACTGCTGGTCCATGAATGAGTCTTCCACATCCAATGATTAGATCACCTCACACACATTATTGTGTGTGCTTAGTTTGGTTAGGCTATATAAAAAATCATTCAAAAGGAGACCACAGCAATAGGAGTTACTTAACTTAGCCCTTTTATGATCGAATTTGTGTAGGGTACTTTGAATATAAACCAAGTTTTGTTACTTATTATCTTTGCAGCATTTTTCCAAGTCTTTTGAAATCTGTAACACTTGAACTGAATTGAAAGTTTGCTTTGAGTGAGTGGGCTTCCTACAGTAGAAAAATGCTTCCTTGCATAACAAATTCACTTATTATCAACACTGCTGTAATGGCTTTTGAATCCATGTAACCTGAAGTTGATCAGTGGCCTGGTTAAACTAATATGGCACGCTAAGCAAAAAAATATCTCCTTTTAGAAATGTCCTAATCTGTGTAAACCCCATTCCTATATGTGGTTGAATAGTGCTTGGCACTCGGTTAACAACTAAAATATAGCACTGCAATACAACACTCCTTATAAACCAAAAGATGTTAAGAGAAAACTGCAAGCACCAATAGTTCTTAAAAAAAAAAAAAAAACCTTGCATTTTCCCTATAAGGAAAGGGCAGATCCTTCTAGTTTTATTTCCATGAGGTCATCATGGACTTTGTGACATAACATTTCAGAGACAAAACATCATTTATTCCTTAGATTTTATCACTGTTTTTCATTAAGTGAGACCTGAACCACTGTATAGGCAGGATAATCAGCTATCAGCCACTTAGCTATACCCACAATCAATTGCTGTTCCTGTAACATTTAAAGTTACTGAAAAAACAGATGTGTAGTGGACAATGTGCATGGGTAGCACTATTACAGAAATGTATTTGTCAAAAAAAACATCACAGCTGAAAAACAAAGATGTAAATGCTTGCCCTCTTAAAACAATAGTTATTTGTCAGATAACTCATCCAATGGGGCCATTTGCAGGTAACTTTTTTTAAAACACAAGAACTCTAGTGCCACAAAGGGCAAGACCAGATAACAAGTGAAAGGCAATGGAAAAAACCACTTGAACACAACTGTGTCAACAATTTGCTTAAAGCAAATCATTGACAAATTAGTCAGTGCAGTGTTTTTTATTTTTGATTAGAAACATCTCTTTTCAAAAGTGTTTTATTGACTGCAATAATGCAGTGCAGAAAATTTTCTTCAAAGTCATTTAAATTGTATGCATGTTGTCATCAATAGTTCTCTGATGGTGGTGAAGCCTTGTTTACCCTTTAAAACCGAATTGATACTCAGATAAAAATAATTTATGCTTAAATTATGGAAAAAGAATCTGTTGAAATTTTTGCTTGTTAACTTTTTCACCATATTATGCAAATGGTGTATAGGCTAACGTTGGCAATCATTAGGACAATGGTAATTTTGTCAGTCTCTTTTTGGTTGAATAACTAATATGAAAAAAAAATAGCCAGTAAAATTTCAAAGAACTTCACCTGCAAAATAAATGCAACCTTTGAATAATAAGTTTACATTTTTTCTTAAGAAAGTCGTAACCATGGTGCCACTGGATTCTAGCACTGGTCATCTGTTAAAGTCTTGGTGTGGTATGTTTAATCAGCTTTCTGGACAATGGGGCTCTGACCAGGGGAGGAGCTTTTGAGATTTTTCTGAAGCACATGTGCATCCGCTGGTTCTATTCTCTTATAATAATTCTTTTTTGTTTCTATAATTTCAAATCCAAACTTCCTGTAAAAATCGATGGCAGATTCATTGCTGATCTGAACATGCCTAGAAGGAAAAAAAAAAAATGTATTCAGAATAAATAATAAAAGTCATTGTAAAACAAGACTTCCAGGTGTTAGAGAAAAACTAAACCACTGAAATACCCAAGTAAATCGAAGTAAACCTAGATCAATGTAACAAAATAAAACACCCTTCTTTAATTAATAAATCTGAAAACATCACCACCAAGGACAGTGAAAAATATTTTACATCCATCCATCATATCAAAACCCACTTCAGGGTAACAACAGCCAAAATTTCAGGCAAAAGGCAGGGAACAAAATCCTAGGAAGGACACTAATAAAGACGTTTTAATATTCTTTTTCCATATACCCAATTCATACAGGCATATGCCTCTATCACACTAATTAATTTCACCTAGGAAAAGTTTTCAAGGAGATACTTACAAATAGATGTTATCAAAGGTACCTTCTTTTTCACATATGTTTAAAACATGGTTCAACATTTTTGTCCCTGTGAAGAAAATAAAACAGTCAATGGAGACATCAACAGTGAGGTCAGCAATTTGTGAGGCAACAGTAACTCATGATAATATTCATTATTGTTATGGGGATAGCACTCTTTAAGAATGATAGCAAGAAAGAAAAAAAAAAAACAGGTGTTCAGCTACTCAAGGTAAATATTTCTTGCTGCTATCTTGGATTTAAGTAACACCATTCCTGAACATATGCATATTTTGCCATGCCATTCATAAAATACCTTTAATGTGATAAACACATTTTTGTTTTAAATTACGGCAGCCAAATTTATAAAATATAAAAAAAAAATAAAAAAACAACAAAACATGGTACATGGTCAGTTTTTGTTTACTGCAGATCTAAGGACATTTGTCCATGTCAAAACAAAAAGTTAAATGTTGAATTATTCATACAATATGCCAAGATATACACAGGTTATGAGCTATGTTAAGTTTGCATTAAGCACTGCACTTTATATTCACATTAAATTCAATTTGCTTCCTCCAACTGGTGAATATTTTTCCTAAATGGTCATGGATTCTGTCTAGGAATTTTCTTGAAAATTAAAGGCATCACATATTTTATAGTGCTGCCATTAAAGGTACAATGTCAAAAAAAGTTATAAAAGAACACACATGAAAATATGGTTGGGTGATGAAATTATTACTATTTTAACATTATGTATTCATTAAAGTAATTTGCCAGCCATTCAACTTTCAATAATATGAATGTGAATTGTACATACATAGTTCAGTACATACCGTGTTTCCCTGAAAATAAGACCTACTCCGAAAATAAGCCTTAGCATGATTTTCAGGCTGCTCTGTAATATAAGCCCTACCCCAAAAATAAGCCCTAGCCAAGATCGTCAGCTTAAAAGTAAGGCGCCTAAGGCCAAGTTTATACTTCATGCGATGCGACGCGTGTGCCCAAAACATCCAATAAATTCTGAGGACACCTTGTCACAATATCTCTGAAAAGGATGTTTAATAATTACATCCATCAATTCGGTGATGCACCTATTCTTGCATCATCGGCACAAGGCAGAAACAAAATCTCTGGATGGGGCATCAGCTCATCGCAAGGTGAACACAAGCACACACATACACTGGTGTAACTGTAGCTTCACCAAATCCCCAAACCTTCATGTCTTTGGATGTAAAACTGAGCACACTGTGGAAACCCACCAGGAAAACATGCAAACTCCAGGTAGGGATCACAAGGGATGCAACTTCCTGCGAGACAGCAGCGCTACCACTCTGCCACCCCATATGTGTAATTTTTAGCAGTATTCATAATTTAAACAAAGTTAACGATTAATCTGTAAAATGTAACATACATATTTTAATGCATTTCATCATGAAAGTGATATCAAATATAAATCTAAGAATTCTAAATTTGCAGAGAGCTGGAATATTATAAACTTAATGTGTTCTGTGTGGCGATGCTGCCTGCCGCTGCTGTCAGGTCAGGAGGAAGCCCCAGAAGCGCGTAGCAATTTAACAACTGGGTCGGTTTTAAGATTATGTTTACAAAGGTCTACTTTAATGACAAAGTAAACTACGGGACTAAAGAGGACATTTAGAGTTTAAAGCTGACATTTCCACTTTAATCGCAAAACAAACATTTTCATTGTGTCCTTATTTTCTTTCTATCTGTGGTTCAAATACGCCGCCGTACAATCTGATGGTATTGTAAAGGTGCAAAAAAAAAAAAGTATCGTGTCATTACTTTGGGGAATATGCAACTCTTGAACATCAATGCACCACGAATGCATTTGTATGTCGGCATTTTGCTTCACCACATCTAACCATTCTTCAAATATCGAAGCACGCACATTGATCCTGTATGATCAGCAAGGCGGCTTTCTGTCAAATTTAGATAATGAACAGAGACTCTGACATCACATTCCAACTTTATCACATTGTGCCCTCCAACTGGTACTGCAACTTGTGCGCGCGGCACGTTAATTTCTGAGGATGTGCTCAGAGGACGCATCACAAGAATGCTGGGAACGTGTGGCAGCCATGATGCATGTGCATACATGTTTTTAAGTATGAAGTATAAACCGGCCCTTACTGATTACTGTTCTCTGTGTTAGTTGTATTAATACTGTATAAACTATACTATCAACTACTCTTCTCAAATATCCTGACAGTATTGCTGATAGTTGCCTAATCATTTTGATGATTGTTTTGCTTGACTACATTGCTAGAATAACTTGTGCTATCATTGTTTAATCTGCAATGGCCGATCCTGGAGAATCCTAAAAACGTAGCAAGAAATTCAGGGTTTGAATATGGAGATTTAGGACGATATTCCAGAAGATGATGACAGTTGTTCTTGAATAAATGTAAGATATCCCCTGAAAATAACCCCAGTCCATCTTTTGGAGCAAAAATGAATATAAGACCCTGTCTTATTTTCAGGGAAACACGTTAATACTTAAAGTGTCATAGCAAGCTTGCACTTATCAAAATGCTGGAGAAGGAAATCTAGAGATGTTTTTAGGCTGCTGCTTTCCCTCAAGATGTTGACATCTATTGCTATATGAGAAAACATCATGACTTTTATTTTTCTGTTTTATACTGAACCCAATGAATGGTAAGGACTCCACCCCCATACTCTTGCATTACCTCCTACAAGATTGAGCAAAGTCATAAGAATGTTCCTATTCTCAAAATACACACAGAAGACATGCAACATCCCAGTCAAAAAAATAAAAGCTAGTGCCCAGTTTCTCAGCCAGAATGGAATCCACACTGCTCTTGCTAGAACTAAATTATGACTAAGTTCTACAAGTGGATGAGAAGTATGATCCCTTAG
The DNA here is from genome assembly GCF_016835505.1 of Polypterus senegalus. Lineage (NCBI taxonomy): Eukaryota > Metazoa > Chordata > Cladistia > Polypteriformes > Polypteridae > Polypterus > Polypterus senegalus. Next base: position 86,214,113 of record NC_053155.1, on the reverse strand, counting down.
TAAATGATGGTACATGCAATCTTATCCTGGTTTACAAATGAGGACTAACCTAGGGTTGGTTTACCCTTCTTTTCCTGTTTGTTATTGTCATTAGAAGGATAACTAGGCAAATTAACTGGTTTAGACATTGGAGAAACATATCTTTGCCAGATGATATTTTACTCTGCCTCATCTGACTGTGAGCCTAAAGTGGTTATAAGGTGAGGATGACACATCTGTGCTAAGAATCTGCATGTCTTATTTTTGGGTCACTACCCTATCTCAGATGTTAGGTGCACGTGCTGATACAGCACACTGCTGCATCCACCACATGGCAAATCAACTCAGGATCTCAGATTAGGACCAGAGTGCAGCCATACAACAGGAGGCACCTCAGCACCACACACGTTCAGATGGAATGGAACTGGAACAGTGTGAGGTTTTTTATGGTGGCTGGAGTGCCAATTCTGCCACCAAACCCCAGGTTTTCCCTGCAGAAGAAAAAAAAAAAAAAAACAATTTGATTGTTCTCTGCAGACATGTGCAGCAGCTGTCCAAAATGGGGAAATAATTGCTCACAAAAGAAGGTATAGGCATCACTAGACTAACCAACAAATCAGTACAACAACTGGGGTATGGTGTATGCTCTGGGACACCACTTTCAACTATACCAATCACCTATAAGTAGTGACCCAAACCTGCCAAATTAAAATCATGTGTAGTACCATGCAGCTAAAGTTCTGCAATAAGATTAGGAACTTTACCATTCAGTAGGAGTCCAGTCTGACAAAACAGTAACCTATATCCATAGAAGCCACTTGACAGACCATTCAGAGTTGTGTATTAGGTGCTGCCTAGGAAGAGACCCAAGAGCAGACCTATGATACGCTACAGAGATTCTCTCCATCTTATTTGCCATTGGAGTATCCTAGAATTCTTCACAATGTGGAGGCTGTTGGTGGCTTTAAAAAACTTTGGGAGTGGCAGGTTGAAAATGAGCAATGATGACTTTTTCTGCATACTAACTGAAAAACACTGAAGGTTTGGAAAACATTTATATTTATTAGAAAAAAATAAAACTTTCAGCCAAAACTGCAATACTTATGCCTAAGGATTGAGGAAAGGCAATTACTGAAAAAGACTGATCCTGTATGAGTCTCTCCTAGCAATATCAGATACAAGGCAAACTTCAACTAAACTTTATAACTTATGGAACCTCTATAAAAATCAATACCTATTCCAAGTCGACGGTATGGAGCCAGGCACCCTAGGGTCATGATATAAAGCCTCTTCTGATTTTGAGAGTGATCCACTCTACAGCAAACTGCACCCACTGCTATGTCATTGAAGTATGCTGAAATAGAGATATAAATTACAGCATTTTGAAATGAGCCAAAAAGTTTTGTGATACATTGAATAATCGATTTTTAAAGTAGACAGACCTTTGTGCTTAATAAAAATATCAGCACTTGTACAGTCATGGCCGAAATTATAGACACCCCTGGAATTTTCCCAGACAATGCACCATTTCTCCCAGAAAATTGTTGCAATTACAAATGTTTTGGCATACACATGTTTATTTCCTTTATGTGCATTGGAACAACACAAAAAAAAACAGAAAAAAAGCCAAATCTGACATGTCACACAGAACTCCAAAAATGGGCCAGACAAAATTATTGGCACCTTTTCAAAATTGTGGGTAAATCATTTTATTTCAAGCATATGATGCTTGTTTGAACTCACCTGTGGCAAGAAACAGGTGCTGGCAATGTAACAATCACACCTGAAGCCAGTTAAAATGGAGAAACGTTGACTCAACCTTTCTGTTGTGTGTCTGAGTGTGCCACACTAAGCATGGAGAACAGAAATAAGAGCAGAGAATTGTCTGAGGACTTGAGAACAAAAATTGTGGAAAAATATCAACAATCTCAAGGCTACAAGTCCATCTCCAGAGATCTTCATGTGCCTTTGTCCACTGTGCGCAACATAATGAAGAAGTTCACAACACATGGCGCTGTAGCTAATCTCCCTGGACATGGACGGAAAAGAAAAATTGATAAAAGACTGCAATGAAGGATAGTCCGAATGGTGGATAAACCGCCCCAATCAACTTCAAAACATATTCAAGCTGTTCTGCAGACAAAAGGGTGCAACAGTGTCAGCTCGAACTATCCGGCAACATCTGAACGAAATGAAACGCTATGGCAGGAGAGCCAGGAGGACCCCACTGTTGACACAGAAACATAAAAAAGCCAGACTGGAGTTTGCCAAAATGTACTTAAGGGAAACCAAAATCCTTCTGGGCGAACGTCTTGTGGAAAGATGAGACCAAGATAGAGCTTTTTGGTAAAGCTCATCATTCTACTGTTTACAGAAAATGGAATGAGGGTCTACGAAGAAAAGAACACAGTACCTACAGTCAAACATGGTGGAGGTTCTAAGATGTTTTGGGAATGTTTTGCTTCCTCTGGCACTGGATGCCTTGACTGCGTGCAAGGCCTCATGAAATCTGAAGACTACCAAAAGATATTCGGGCGCAATGTAGGGCCTAGTGTCAGAAAGCTGGGTCTGCGTCAGAGGTAATGGGTGTTCCAGCACCCAGAAATAGTTGAAGACAAAGTGCTGGAGAGTTCTGAAGTGGCCAGCAATGAGTCCAGATCTAAATCCGATTGAACTCTTATGGAGAGATCTCAAAATTGCTGTTTTGGAGAAGGCGCCCTTCAAATCTGAGAGACCTTGAGCAGTTTGCAAAAGAAGAGTGGTCGGAAATTCCAGTTGAGAGGTGTAACAAGCTTGTTGATGGTTATAGGAAGCGCTCGATTTCAGTTATTTTTTCCAAAGGGTGTGCAACCAAATATTAAGTTGAGGGTGCCAGTAATTTTGTCCAGCCCGGTTTTTGAGTTTTGTGTGAAATGATGTCAGATTTGGCTTTTTTCTCTGCTGTTCCAATGCACATAAAGGAAATAAACATGTGTATACCAAAACATTTGTGATTGCAACAATTTTCTGGGAAAATTCCGGGGTGCCAATAATTTCGGCCATGGCAGTAAATTATTATTTCTGTTAAAATAAGACATAGTTGCAGCAGATTTGAGACATAAATATCTATCCATTATGAAACAATTAACATGTTCTTAGGAGTATGTTCATAATTACATTCTGTGTACATCTGCACAAGTCAGCTAATAAGAACTACTTAAGAAATTAAAAATAAACCAGTTGCGATTTGGGGTCAGCGTTGATATCAGAATATTTAATATCTGTCAAGAGATTGGTTGACCTTTTGGAAATTAAAAGAAAAAAATATATATTTAGGCTACTTAAACCAAAGAAGAGTTCTGATTTGGAATTCCAATCTCAGGTTACCAGAGTACATTGGAATTAATCCCACATACATAACGTGGTCCATACTCAAGTAGTAAAAGAAACAATGCCATGTGAATCTTTACTGCTATGCTAAAAACAATTAAGTATTTGTAAGACAGGGTAAAAAAAGGTCAGTATTATGACATACTCAGCTGCAGTTTGAAAGTAAAAAAGCTGTCAGTTCCATTAATTCCATTGGTTTCCTTATTTTTAAATAAAAAGTGTTTTAAGCAAAAAAATTCTGCTTTATAATTTCCATAATATATACTACATAAAATAATGATAGTGCTACAAATCTACACAAAAGTTACATTTAATATAAATTATATTATTACTAGGCTGACCCGCCTTTTAAGCTGACCACTTGTTAAGGCAATTCAATATGTAGATCAATTTTATATTTTATATAAACTCATTAATTTGGTTATATTGCATTTGAGCAGTATTACTTTAATACTCATAGTTTCTGTTATTTTTGTAATGAAATTTAAAACTTTTTTTCTATATTGAGGTCGCCCTTTTGAACCCCCCTGATATTTACTACGTGGTGAGGAATTTGTACTCCATCAACATTAATTATTTCCATAATTTTGTCTATTTTTCCATCGCATTGCGCACAAAAGCAAGGGAACGATGGGAGCACCAGAACTCTGCTCACATCATGTCGCCGTCGCAAGCTGCAAGTAGTAAGTCTGTGATAAGCGGAATACCGCTACGCTTTCCACTCACGGGACGGAAGGACAATCCCGACCACTTTCATATAGTAAGAAAAAAAGAAGATATTGCACAGTCTGGAGTAGAAAATCATCTTTTACCTGGAAAAACAAAACTACAAATCCCATCGTGCATTGCAAAATGGACAGGGCGTGTGTGAAAGTCCGCGCCTGCGTAGCACTCACGGGACGGAAGGACAATCCTGACCGCTTTTATATAGAAGGATATTATGTAGCTGTCCATCTTATATGAACAGGTATATTTCAGCTTTTGCATGCTTTAAAAGAGAACAGCTCCCTCCATAAAAAGGCAAGTGCTACAAAGTATATCTAAAGGAGCACCACAAACTATTTGTTAAAAAACAAATGACATATTTTGTGATCACAGGACTAATCAAATTCTAATTAGACTTTACTAAATAAAATTCAGGTTGGTGCTAAAACAGAGCAGTACATGTACATTTCAAACTAATTCATTATAATAAAAGTCCAACTTTTGGTAAATGTTCCCAAAATGATATCCTTACCAAGTTTAGCAAGCTCTCCAACCTCTAGCACATCTTTGTAGAATTTATCATTGTAGCTGACGGGAAAGATGACCTGGTTCAACCGTTTCAGCTGTTTAATGTTGTGTGGTGTCACATCTCCCAGCTCAATCCGGCTACTAGAACAAAAGAAGATTGATCAAAAATAGCTGGCCACTAAAGACTAACTCAAATATAACCACATTTGTGAAACAGATTTACTGAAAAATTAAAGCAAAAAATAACACTCCAAAATGTCTTTCCACTCAATGACTTATGCAAATAATGTCATGTTTCATTAAAGTTTTGAGATGCACAATGAAAAGTCAGATGTCAGGGAAAAAAAGGTCAAAAGCTTGATTTAAATTAAAAAAATGTTTTAATTGGTAAATTATATGTTACAGAAAGATGTTTTGTCATAAGCATTGAAGCTGAACACAAAAATTTAAGGCTATGTTTACCATTTATGTAATTTGATCAAATGTTACTGCATGCTTCTTGGGATTTCTTGTATCATGCAGTCAGAATATCTTAGGCAACTGACAAAATTTTAATGGGGACTGAGCTGAAGAAGAGACAAACATTTGTCTGAAGAAGTATCACCCCAAGTGAGTGCAGTCATTTTAACTGGTTGGGTCATGCATTTAAATGAGGGAGTTAAAAGGATGCCAAATGAATCACATTTTAATACAACACCAAACATAGCCCCAAAAAATGAACAAAGGTTTCAATTCACATTTATCCTCCAAATGTAATGAACAAGGATACAGTTGTGTGTCCAACCACTCATCCATTTTATTACTCTAGGTTTACTTCAGAGTCACAGGAAATGTATGCCTATCCTGGCTACACTAGGTATGAAGTATTCACCATCACATAAATATATGTCTGCAACGGTGACAAAATAAAGTGCACTATATGTTAATTCCAAAATAAAACATATTTAGCTAATGTTTCAAAACTCCTAGAATTGTTTAAATATTCATACAATTCAGCTCATAACTGAACCACATGGCAAATCTCAATATTATATAGAACAGGTCATGCCTTAATAGAAGTGCATAATTGCAGAAATCCACAATTAACAGGCTTGCTAAAAGAAATATTTGTTGCTACCTCTGTCACAAATGAAATTCAAGCCTGTTTTTTTTTAAAAACATCATAAAATATATCAATGTCATATGCAATTTATATAATAAACAAAAACAAATTGTGGCATTGAGCCCCAAACTGCAACAGGGAAAAAGACATGAAAAACATGAACTGTTTTGGACTGCTCAAATTGATCACTAGGAATCTGCTTTACCAAAAATATTCAGAGATTCAGAGATGCCTCTTGTGCCTTCTCTCTTAGCAGTACAAATATTTGAAAAGGACTACTTGTACTGCATAAAAATATCACTTCACAATTAATCATCCTGGGGTCAATTCATCAGTAAAATCAGTTAATATTTATTTGCCCAAGTTTATGACTCCATGGAATGTGATCATCAAATATAAAATAAAATAGATCCAAAAGGAAAATAAATTGTCTAAATTCTGTATTTTTTCCTCCGATTGCTAACTTTCAGACTCTACTAACTATTATACTTCAATAATATTAAAAACCATTAAACATTCTTCATTTTTAGACTGACATCCTCAGTTTTCACCAATAATAAACATTCAAAGTAATCTTTACCCAATTTGAAATTCATTATTTTTTAGTAAAGTATTACACTTCTCAATAATAAAACATTTCTAAGCATATACTGCTAAAACAAACAAAATGCAAACAATGGGATGCAAACAAAAATAGTAATATAAAAATGGAAAACAAAGTAAAATTGCATCTCAGCATCTTCAGAATTTATAAATGAAGCATAAAGAGTTTACCTTTTACAAACCATACACATATACAGAAAAACCCAAATGCAAATCTCAATATTAGGTACTTCATACCAAATTATAAAAGATCATTTCAATTTCAAAAATCCACTAAACAGATAAAGATATTTCAATAACCATTTTATGGTCCACAAATACACAGACCAGCTTCAACATTAAAAACAATTGACAGATGCACTGAACAACACTGATTATTTCATAACAGTAACAAACGTAAAGGGGTGGGATAGATTTGTCAGCAAGTCAACAGTCAGCTCTTCAAAGTGTTGTGTTGGAAGCAGGATAGATGGGTAAGCATAAGGAACTAAGCAACTTTAATGAGGGCCAAATTGTGATGACTGGGTTAGAGTATCCCCAAAATGGTAGGTCTTGTGGAGTGTTCCTAGTATGCAGTGGTTAGTGCCTATTAAAAGTTGTCCAAGGAAGGACAACCAGTGAACTGGCAACATGGTCATATATGCCCAAGGTTCATTAATGCGCACGAGAACGAAGACTAGCCCACCTGGTCCAATCCGACGGAAGAGCTACTATAAACACACATTACTAAAAAACCTAATGCTAGCCATGAAAGAAATGCATCAGAACACACAGTGCATCACAACTTGTATATGGGGCTAAATAGCCACGATCAGTCAGACTGCCCATGCTTACCCCTGTCCACCAGTGAAAGCACCTAAAAATGGGCACGTGAGAGTCAGAACTGAACCATGGAACAATGGAATAAGCTGATCTAATCTGATTAATCACATTTTCTTTTACATCATGTGGATGGCTGGGAATGTGAATGTTGTTTACCTGGGAAAGGGATGGACTATGCGAAGTAAGCAAATTGGCAGAGGCAGTGATAGGCTCTGGGCAATGTTCTACTGGGAAATATTTCATCCTGCCATTCATGTGGATGTTATTTTGACAGGTACCATCTACCTTGTTGCAGAATTCAAACACCCCTCCATGGCAATGGTATTCTCTAATGGCAGTGGCCTCTTTCAGCAGGATAATGTGCCCTGCCACACTGCAAAAATTGTCCAAGAAAGATTTCAGGAATATGATAAACAGTTTAAGATTTTGAGTTCAGTTTTTGACTTGGCCTCAATTCCACAGATCTGAATTCAATCAACCATCTGTTGGATAGGCTGGAAAACAAGTCTAACCTATAGATGCCCCATCTCACAACTTATTAGACTTAAAGGATCTGCAGCTAACATCTTGGTGCTAGATACCAATGGATGCCTCTAGAGTTCTTGTGGAGTCCATGCCTCAATAGGTCACAATTACTTTAGCAGCACGAGGGTGCCCTACACAATGTTAGGCAGGTTGTTTAAATGTTGTGGCTGACCAGTGTAAATAGTACACTTGAAAGCCAAACATTATGGTAAATTGTAATACTATTTTCTGAATCAACTATTCTAAGGCATTTACAAGAATAAACTACCAAAGCAAACAAGCTATTTTGGACAAATTAGCTTTTTTTATGTAAACACTATACAGTTAGCTTTTTTTATGTAAATACTATACAGTTACAGTCCTACATATACTATAGGAAGAAATATCAACAATTTAGAAAACTGCATGATTTATATGAATGATTGTGAACATTTGTTTTCAGAAATGTGAGAAGCATAACACAAGTACAGCAGATGATTTATTAGTTTGAGCTGTACTATTAACTGTGAACATGGTACTAGGGTGTTGTACTATGTTAGCCATTAAGAATGTAATGAGAAGCAGCTGCGGATCTAATAAATAAAGGATATGGCATATTACTAAATACTTAATATACTGCACGCAGGCAAAATCGTGCCTCTATGGAGTAGAAGCATTGATATAGTGACCTTAAAAATATTGTTGAGGACAAAATATTGCATCATTTCAGTGCAGTTCAAACTGATTGACAGTCAATTCTGGCTTCAGCCACCTGCTGAATCTATGCTGAATTAAGACAGTTTCACAATTTATACATGTTAACATTTGAACCAGAGGGAGCAGACAGTAACAAGCCGTCTACATGGGTGAGAAAAAAGTCGCATTTTCATCAGTTCAAGAGGTGAATACCGGCTATTGAATCCACTGGAATAGCAGAGCATTAATAAGAGTTTTGATGGATAAAACATGTGCCTGTATGCACAATTTACCATTGATACATTTGTATATAAAAACATGTTTCAGTCTGGCCATACAATACACTCCTAACATGTATCATTCATTATTACCTTTTACTTTTCCACATTTTGACTTAAAGAATAGTAATTGATATACCTGCCATTTTCTATGTCTTGAATGTTTCTCCTTTTCCATAAGGTTTCGGTGAAAAATAAATTGTGTATGTGTTTGTGTGTCTGAAAAACAACAATCAAACAATGCAGTACATGCACAGTGCTTATTGCTGGTTTATTTCCTTAGAAAATAACAGAAATTAAAGCTTACCTAAGACATTATGTGGATAAAATTGTTCTAGCAACTTACCAATCATCAGTTACAGCAAGGTAATCTTTTTGGGCTCTATTTATGAATTACGACATTCACCTTTATTTGTTATTTTAAAAATTCAACTTGATGATACTAGTCATCAATGCCGCATAAGATAGTGAAAACACTTTTGAGCTTCATAAAAATTATTACAGCTCTCAAAACACAGCTTGTGTGACACAGTACTATAGAAAAGTATTTGCTTACTTTTTGGTTATTTTCAGGTCTTCACCCAAAAATCTGAGGTAAAAAGGTACCAATGAATGGACTAAATCCAAATGTCTCTAACATAATTATGGAAAATTTCATACAGAAACACTAGTAGGTTTGAGCAAGAACTGCTTGTTTCAGTTACTGCCACAATATCCCTAATCGGGTTTCAGTCTGACTTTTTTCACTCGAGACTTGCTTTTGCATTTAGGACAACTACTTTTCTGTATGACCCAACTATGCTTCACCTTTAACTTACAAAATAATTTCCATACAATCACAATACCATCATGACTGGCTGCTGGTATAATAATATTCTTACTGTGAAAGGCTTTGTATGCTTTACACCAAGCCATTTTTCTGTCTCATCTATTTAAAAAAACTTCTGCCAGAAAGATTGGAGATCATTCAAGCATGTCGTAACAAATGAGGAAAGTAATTGAATATGGTTTTGGCAATTTAAGACATATGTAGTATTACTATATTAAGCAATTAATCACCTGATGTAAACAGCTATAATTACTATTATTGGGCAAAGTGGGTAAACAGAATGAATGCATATATGAAAAAGCTCATCTTAAGTAAAGCTTGCAGCATTCTCATTAGGGCGAGATATTGTCTTAAGCCACATAAAATAAATATTTCAGTTTTACTTTCTCAGAATATCAACAGAGTAGAGCAAGCTACTGTTTTCCAATATAGAAATATGGTGTTTTTTTTGTAAAAACAATATTGTATATTTTGACTTTTGTTATCTCTTTATGACTAATCTAATGAATTTCACTTGTGGTAAAAAATGGGCGGTCCCTTCAACAGAACAACAAATGGGGGATTTTATTGTCTTGAAGCAATTTAAAGGTAGCATTTACAGAAAATATAAGGTAGCATTTATAGAGAATATATGATCATCATGGTCTACTTGATCTGTCTTACCACATGTGCATAATAGATTTATTCACTGTCATTTTTCGTCTAGTAACTGAAAATAAGCCATTTAAAATCAAAATTAATAATAAAAATTCAAACACCATCATTGTCACATGAATATGAGATGGCCACGAAAAATCTGGCAATTAAATTTACACAAACACTTCAAAGCTGATTTTACAACAATACACTTTTGAAATAAGGTTGCTCTAAAAAAATACTTTGCCAGTATATGGAGCAGACACCAACAAGGTAGTAACAACTTGCTCTAGAGTAATAGTTAATGGACAAATCAAATTTGTTCAAATTGCAAATGTCAGACTTCTGATGCTTTACATTTCTAAACCTTCCTTTCATTTATTAGATTTGTCTAAACGTTGCTTTGTTCCAAATCGGGAGATGATCAGTTACTTTGTTTCAGCTTCTAATTAGTTTGCCTGCTTTTCATACATCAAACTTTCACTCAAACAAGCACCTTTAAGGTGTGTACAAAAAACACATTTTCCCCACAAGAAAATTCATCATGAAGGTTTGATAAGAGCTGCACTTGTGCAACAGCAAATTTGCAATGATTATGTGGTTTGTTTACCAAGCAGAGCTCTGTAAGCAGAATGTCTTTTTTCTGATAACTAGAAGAGAAAATCTAGGTGACTCTGTAAGAAGCTCTGATGAAGGCATACAGTGATTTACATCAAAATCATTTACAGAGTAGATATATCACCAGGTGAATTTGACTTCACTGTATGATGTGTATTTATTCTCCAATAGCCTCTATTTAGGTCATGCCAAATCAAATTTATGCAGCCTTTAGGTCTTTAAATATTTGTTAATAATGTTAACTGGGAATGTTCGATTCACATTTACTACAAAGTATTAAAGTTAAGACACCTACAGTGTTCACATCATGCCAGAAGCGTGATTGCAATGATAAGACACCGAACCTGTGAATGTTACTCTTACCATGTAAGATTAGGGAGTTTGTTCATTGAATGCAAGGGACATTCATTTAACACCAACTTTGTATGTGGTTGGTTTAATCTACTCAATCACAGAGAATCTACATGATCAATTGTTATCTGATCTGATTGTGAGAGAGAAAATGAGGCTGTGAACCTCTATTTGGTTCTAGGATTTATTTGATTGACTCTTACTTGTACAAGTTGTTTTATGCAAATAACTGCATACTGTACATGGATTTATTTTTGTACTGAGATTTAGGCCTGGTTAAAAATATTGATTTTCTGATTAATCATTATTTTGTCATTTAAACAATTTGATATTGATTCTTAAAATCTCAGATCGATGTCAATTTCTATCCTGCTCAATTACTATACAAGTATGTAGATTTTTGTTTATGGCGTTTGATCCAGTAGATGTCACTAATGCGCCCGTTAAGGCTTTCTATGGAAAAATCACTTTACTACACTGACTAGAGTGAGAAGGGTCTGGCTGCAGGTAGGACAGCATAAAATGGTGTGTCCTCCTCCACTGAGATCAGCGCCTCAGACACTTAAACCATTTGTGTGGACTTCCTACAGATTCAAACTGTTTGTCAGTAAAGAACAAGATAAAAGCAAAGCCATTTGTAAGCTGTGCAGCTCAGAAATTAAGTGCTGTTGTAACACAACAAATTTGAGAAATCATTTATCCCAATGTCACCCATAAATGTAATCTCAGTCAACATCCAAACGAGTAGAGCCTAAATCTACACTGGAGACAGCAGGTAGCTCCAACCTTCTACTTAATTTGCCATGTGCCCAAAAAATAATTATTGCAGTTTTTATCTGTAAAGATATGAGAACCTGCACAGTTGTTGAAAACAAGGGCTTTTGACAAATGATGCAGGCTTTCACACTGTGGTATGCTATAATCAACCAGAAAGCAAGTGAGTGAAATTATTATCTCTGGGCTTTATGAAGATCTTAAGAAAAGCATGGCCACATCTCTCAGGTCAGTGGAGAAAGTAGGCCTAACTAGCGACAGGTGAACATCCAGGGAAGCAGATTCCTACTTGATGAATAACATGTCACTACATTAGAAACAACTGGGCACTGGTGGAGGATGTGCTGCAGATATGTGCATTGCATACCAGTCAAGCTGCAAGCGACCTTATGGCCTATACAGTATGCAGAGCTGCCGAGATGGCTAGCTGTTGTTCCAAAAACCTTTCTAGCATTTCCAATGTGCTGATCCTTCACAAGTTTGTGTGTTGGCCAAGTCCAACAAATGTTATTTCTCTTTAAACATGGGCACATGAGCGGGCCTGCAATACCAAAATGAGCTTGTGCACAAAGCAGCTGGAGTGAAGAATCTCCATAAGTTGTACTACACAGATCATATTAACAGAGTTGTCAGTCACAATGGCCGCATTTTTTTCTTTTACGTTCTGTTCATCCAATGATGCTGTCAACAAGCATTAGCACTAGATCCTCATTTTAAAAACGCTTCCAATTTGTCTGATGAGGAACTGTGAGGACACATTTTTGAGACTTATTTGTTTCTATTTGATGGTGATTCTGCACTTGGATTTAAGCACTAGACTATGTCATGGACTAGGCTAGCTACTTTGTGTGTCTGCGTATGTGTATTTAAGGAAGTCAAAGTAGGTGTAGAAAACTAGAACAACACTTAAAACAATAACAGAATACCACCTCCAAAACAAAGTTACTGGAACTTTTAGCCAAAAACAGATTAAATGCATATGGTTTAAACACTAAACTCTTGTCATTATTATTTATATTTTGTATACATGTGGGACAATAAGACTTGTCTGAAAGTAAATCTTCAACAGGTGTTTCCAGTTTCATTAAAGCAGGAAGAAATTTCACAATTTTTCTGACATAGTTTTATATTCTGAGCTCTAGATCTTCTATTTTTATTTTACATTTTCTTTTTTAAAAACAGGTACTGTTTTCTTACACAATTATTTCACCTGCACATTTAACATAGACAGTTTATCTTCTCTGTCTGCTGCTGTGTTTCATCTTCTTTAATGGGTCAGCATATATGCATTATATTTGCATGAAACTTGAAATGTGCAATTTTCCAAATGCTCTTTTTGAAAGGAGTTCTTGACAATTTTTGTAAAATGTGGGAGCTGAAGAATTCAAGAAAGAGCAGAAAAAGAAAAAAAGAAGTTTTAGACACAGCACCTTACAGAAAATTCAAACAAAGCTAGATTTAAGTATTTATTAAATATCTGCAATGACATGCCAGTATAATCTTGGTAGGGCCAGGACTACTGTGATATCTAGCATGTTATTTGTTTTAGATTTTTCCCCAATTTTGAAATTCTGAATAAAACAGATTTTTTTCTGCATTTAAACTGAAAAGGAGTAGGCGATACTAGCTAGATCCAACAATTGTACTAAATTTTCTCATACAGTAAAGTTGTGTGATAATGTGACTGGCCTTGGCTTGTTCTATTTTTCAGATTAAATAAACTTTATTATTCCCAAGGTGAAATACTTTATAGAAAGATATTTTAAAGATTACTACAAATTACTGATATTTCTCCCACACTATGCACAGCCAAGTAATGTACAAAGGAAGTTTATATATATAAAAAAAAAAATAAAAAAAAATTACAACCTTGAAGCTTAAAGTTTGATGAAAAACAGTAAAAACACATTTGACATTCTACTTGCTAAGATGTTCGAAAGTCCTACTCAGATACTCTTTAAAGACTGTCAAGGTTTCTACTATAGGACTTATTATTAGTCTGCTGCATATTCCTACAACTCTTTACGTAAAGAAGTGTTTCCTGACTTTGATCTTAAATGTAATTTATATTACTAAACTAGTACGAACTGATTACTGTTTTGAGCATGACTTGAAAACTTGCAGAGAAATATCAAAAAGTAGAAAAATAAATTTGTTTCGGCCAACATGACAATTTTTCTTACATCAAGCAACCATTTCCTGAGCCAAAACATTTCAAAAACAGCAAAACAAACCATTGCCAAGTCAGTGTCTTTCACCTTGTCTTCCAAGTAAAAACATAAATATCCATTGTTAATATTTGACATAAATTTCTAAACAGACAATATTTAGCATTTATGCTCATAAAGGAAAAAAAAGGAAAAACCAATGGAAACCAGACTGTCAGCCTAGTTCTGGTTCCTGGAGTTAATGGAAAATAGATATAACTGTAACTAATGGTTTCCCAAAATTCACTATTGTAATTTTCACTGATTTCAATAAGGTACAAGTGTTTGAAGGTTCAGGCATTCACCTAAATGCAGATATCATTAGCTTTTCTTGGATGAACCAGCCAATGAAGGCAAGTCAGTTGCTCATGTACGCCAAATCCATGCTCATGTACAGCAAACTTAAATGACCAATCATTCTATTACATTAGAAGAAAATGTGAGTATATTTGAAGTGGGGCAGACAAACACTGAAAAAAAACATCACCCCCCCAATCCATAACCAAACCAGAGAAAGAACACTGTAGAATTAGTGCAGAAATTACATCAACACAGAAAATAATGGTTTTATGGTGTTACGTTTACTGAGTAACGAGGTGTTGCAAATAGATTAACTGTGGAATTGATGACTGGCTTGCTCTTTCTTTTAAATTAAGTAGACAAAAAAAATATGGAACTGGCTGACCAAATTTAAAATGACACTTTATGGTGTGCGGTACTGCGGAAGAAACAAGACTCCAGTAGAATTCTTCATATCATTTTTACCATGGTAAAGCACATCAGAATGCTGCCCTTGTTACTTGGCCTTCTGACATGACATAAAGCACACACCGGTATAACTGTGAAGATGAATAAAGAAGGCGAAAACAGAGCAGCTGAGGCTGCCCTCACATTCACATGATAAACACAGTTAGTAGCTGGTTACTAAAAAAAAATGCTAATCTTGCGTAGTGTGTAGCATACATGTCCTAAAACTGACAGTGTGTTGTTTCGGTGATTGAATTTATATAAACATGTCTACTGCAGAAAATGCATGCTATAACAATGATCATGGATAGCAGAATGAAATTGCAATAGGGTTCTGGCTACTTTTGTCTTAATATACTAAAATTTTGACATTTGCATTGTTAGTGTAGCGACTCAACCTGATATAGAACAGGCAGGTGAGACAAACTGGGGGTTGCCGGGCACACTTAAGGAGCTTAAAACAAGGTGCAATGAACAGCGTGATCAGACCCAGCAAAGGAAGACGGCACTATGTGAATTCTCAGGATGACAGCAATCCCCCCTTAAAAAGGAAGAGCGGTGTCCTCCTGGGACTGACATGGTAACTTCTTAAAGGGACAATAAATGGTCTTTTCAAAGACCATTAAACAGCTGCTTGAGTCTGTGCCATCATATTTTGGTGTGTTGCATTTTATTTTGAATGCTATATGATGTGATGACATAACATTACATTATTTTCTCCAAACTTAAAACTATCAATTTTTGAAGGGGTCAATTTCAGATCACACTTGTTCAGTTATCACACTAACAATTATTTTTCTGCAAAATGCTCATGGATGTATTTTACAAAATTATATATTATTACTAAAAATAATGCAGAGATGCAAAAAATTTAGAAAAATAAAGTACTATAAAACCAGTGACTATTATGTGCTGCCAACAGAAAATACATTTGTGATGTGATTTAATGCATGCAGTTATTTTCAACAGTCTGTAATAGCACTGGACCTACAGTTAAGAAAAATAAGCACATGCTTGGGGCACCAGTAAGTTTTTTTTTAAAAAAGCAGGAGAAAACTTTATATATACTTAGTTATAAGTTAGCAACAGTAAGCATTATTTTACATCATTTCATCCACACATGTTGAACTGCCATATACTGTATCTTCAAGTTTTGAAAGCTTAAGAATGGGAGAGGTTTTGCTTGTTACAAATGATTATATTTCTTCATCAGACTATCTTTTAAAGTTTTGTCCACCAATGTTGATTACTCCAGAAGGAGGATTTTGAAAATTGAAAGGTGCGCTCTTGAGATCGTTTAATTTCAGTAGTGTGACAAGTCTTAAAGCCTTCTTTAGTAGTCTGAACTGTAGGTCTTGTTTTGATAACCTGGCTGAAAGCGGTATTCAATCAATGGAAATGTACAACTGTAACATCAACGAGAAGAGTACACAAATGGAAGTTGAAATATGATAAACTAGACCCCAACATGAGTAAAGCTTTCTTCACACTACCGAAAATAGCACATGAAAGGTCTCTACAAATCTCAGCTTAAGTAGGGTTCCTTGTCTGGATGGCATGTACTCAAACTTCTTACTGTTGCATCTTTAAATTGTTTCTTATGCTGATGTTGAAATGGTAAGATATTTGTCACTTATCCTTTACTTTTTCTTTTTTTAAGAGAGTAACCCCACAAGGAGCAAAATGTGCTTTGACATTTTCAAAATCACGCTAGATAGCTCTCCCACAACGATGACCGTTGTTACCGACTGCTGTGAAAAGGTTATCTCAAGCTTTTGGTCCCTTGGACTTAACTCCACCTATGTTCTCGGAAGATGCCCAAGAGCGTTAGTAAAAATGAAACGCGATGGGATTAGGTATTGAGCCTTGCCACCCCAACCTCCTCCCATTTATCCGCCATTAAACCGCACATGTCAAACTCCCGGTCCTGACAGAAGCTGTTCATGTAACGGGTTCTGCTACCGAACCTCGTTAAGTCCGCGCTGACGCGGGTCGAGCTCCACGGGCCCACTGCTGCAACACGCTTTGAAATGACGGGCTGGCTTCCCTCAGCCGGCACTCGCTGGCAACTGAACGACTTGGGCCGAACATACGACCAGATGAACTGCACTCACCCCTTCATGTTGAGGCAGTTGGAGTCCACGCGGCCTCGCTTCGAGATCTCAACGGTCGTAGCTCTGGTGTTCTCGCGCTACCGCTCCCGCTCCACATGGATCAATCTCCTCACTGCCGCCGCCTCCTCCTCCCGACCGGGCCGCAGGCGTAAACTATGACCCCGCGGTGCCCTGCAGCTCACGACACACAAATCTGAAAGAAATATCAATTGACAATTTTTTTTTAACAAACGGCCGATGAAGAAAATGCCATGCATTTGCGACAAAAGGAAAAATAATGCAAATTTAATTAATATGTTAACGAAACTACAAAAATATGACCTTTGACATCTTACCTTAAAATATAGTACCTAAAACGTTTATATATTGCTTTTGATTAATCAATCATACATGGAATACAAATAGAGTATTTAACATCTATGCCGAAAAAAGTAATATTGTAATCGACCAATTCTTATCACCACGTGACCGGACTCATTCCTCTTCCTCTAGCAGTAGTCCCGCGGTCGGATGCTCCATCGAAAGAGAAATGCCGGAATAAATATAAAGGAACGTTCAAGCCTCTTGATTGTATACAATTTATAATAAGTAATGTTTTATCATACATGTTTCTAAATGGAAATCTGCGTTTTTCCACATCTTTAATAGACGAAAGTAAATTTTATAGATACGTTTTCCAAGTGAATGGAAATTGAGCAACATCATCGTGTACGCTGCCACTGACAAGGCTCCACGTCCAGAGCTCATTTCCACATTGAAGCCCACACTGTTCTTTATTCGGCTGGCCGTTTTTGCCAAGCTAGAGAATCTTTAAAATACTCGGAAACTGTGGCAAGGTTGAAATATCTATATATTGATGATTTCCTTTTCCTTGATCAAAAGTGCAATAACATTTTATAAGGGCAAACCGTAGTGATAAAAAAAGTCCCCAGTTTATTAATTAGAAGGTTTATTTTCAGTAAGTATTTGAAACATGAATAAATTTGAATTAGAAAAATGTATTTCCTTAACTATGCCTAAACAGTAGGAAATACATTTTAAGATTGTTAATAATATTGTAACGCCGATGTGGATCCTTTGCTACTTACATTGCTCTTTGAGGTGGTTCGCTATCCTTAAAAGGACCGCTAACCTTTGCCACACTATTTGGGATCCTGTTTGTGACATTGCGGGCTTTTGTTTGTATAGATGCACCTGTTGCTGACTTTGTAGCTGCTCATTTGCATGCCGGAATGCCAGATCATTCTTTGGCCACGCAATTACATAGCCCTTCCTTCGTGGTCGCTGTTCCGAGCAACCACTTCCAACTCCTTGACACGGCGGGGTGGTCTTCGTTTCTGCTGCTGGCCTTTGATCAAACAGCATTATCAGGGGTTTTGAGCGCTTTGCTGTTATGCAGTGCACCAGAGGTAAACATTGCATTTCTGTGCTGTGAACAGTCGATTACAATTAAGCAGGCAAACCTTCTCAGGAGCTGCAGAAATAACGGCCTCTTCTTGGCTGTTTTCCTGAACTGAACTTATACTGCAAACACTATTCCACTTTCATATTTATAAAACTTGTGTGCGTTAAAACAGGGGCATGAAATGTGTGTACACAACTTTAAACTGAAGTTGATTAGCATAGTTCATATATTGTTGTTTCAGGGTGGCAACTGCTTGGGATTCCAGGTGGGCTCATCAATGCACATTTACAAAGTGATTGTGATTTATAACAGCAAATTGCATAGAAATGTGCCAACACCAGCTTTTACAGATTAATTTATTTGTTTTTGGCATGCACATATTCATGTTCTTTGGCATACATTCATTTTCACGTTCGAATATGTGTGACTCTTGGTCTAGATATCAATTTTGCTCCATTGCTACGTTATGCCTCTTTGATCAACCTCATCCTTACTGGCCCTGCATCATACGGCTTGTCAGGGGTCAGTGGCAACACAATCTGCCACACTTTGTCCCATCTCCATGAGCCGCACACCTAGGCCAGTGGACCTTACCTGATGGAGACGCATTGGTAGAGCTGCAGAGGTAGCAGTTTCTCAGCTGTCTTCCTCCCTGTCCTGATGCGACAAACAGCACTCCAGGTTCTAGATCTCAGCCTCAAGACTTCCCAGCAACTCCAAAAAAGAGCTAAGCCAGTCCATTGTGGTCGCTGGTACTCTGCACTTTGCTAAATCGGATGGCAGATCTTATCCTCGTTCCACTTCTAACATCATTGTAACACAGGTGTGGATCCTTTGTTCTTTTTGTGGCCTTTGAGGTGGCTCACCATCCTTAAAAGGATCACTCACCTTTGCTACACTAGCTGGAATTCTGTTTACAACATTCCAGGCTTGCCATTTTTATAGACACACCTGCTGCTGGTTTAAAGCTTTTCATAATGGAATGTTATGGATGATGCAACTTGTCAGTGCCATTATAATATATATTCCTGTAAAACAATTTTAAGATTAGAGATTGGGACGGACAATAGTATTTGTACATTTTGTTTAAAAGAAACTGCAGATTTATTTTTTGTTTATAAATATTGTACATTTTGGATCAATATGTAAAATTATTTGTTCTTAAGTGATGTAGATTTATTTGTCCAGATTCACTTCTAATCATATTAAAAATGGTTTTATGAATGAAGAAAAAAATACACAATTTTTGTGTAGTAATATTATTTTAGGTAACATTTTATCCATAAATATAAATTGCTTAAAACTCACCTGTCATTTGTGGCTTTCAGGATGGAATTAAACATGTTAGTTAAATCTTTTGCTCTTGTAAGTATTAGATATGCCTGCCCTTTTATACACAGTTAAATAATATGTTAACATTTTAATATGACCCTTCTATATTTTCTGATTATAATATAATACTGTTCATTTTACTTTTTTGTTTCTGATGTAATGGTTATATTAATACAGAATAAGCAATCTGTCCATTCTGTAAAGTTTTGTTTGTGTTGATGGAAAAGGATGTGTTTATATACTCGATTGTGTTGTAAATTGTAAATGAATGTTGAATAAAAAAAAACCCACTTAATGTTCATCTGGCCACCCTCATTGGGCCTGGCAACACTCCAATGCATCTTAACTAAGGTAACTGTCTTTTCTCAAAACTGTGAAAATTTGAATGTCCCGACACTATTTAGCCCTTCACAATGCCCATATCCAAATGCCATTCATTAGATAAGAAGTATGCCAGCTTTGCCAGTTTATCTGAACTAATTATCTGCATTAGACAGGGTAAAACACAACTGCAGTTTCACAAAGGAGTTTGTTTTTCTTACATTTAGGGAGGCCCAGTGTCATTTAACCCTGTATAGTGCTCCTTAAACATCATAGTCCCATTCTTTAGATATAAAAGTGTGCCAGTTTTGCCAGACTGTTTGACCCATGGAACAGAGTTGGGACAGGCAAAATTCCACTATCATTTGTTAGAGGCAGCTTTCTTGCTGTTACCGATGAATAAGTAATTGGTTTGCGCAAGCTGTGTGAGTAAGCTGCCTGGAAGCAAATAAGCTATAAAAGAATAGCCATCCCAATAAGGAGCTACTGATAAGTAGTGCCACAATATGTGCATGGGAGGCAGCTAGAAGAACCAAATGAAGGTACAGTAATCCCTCGTTTATCGCGGGAGATAGGTTTCAAGGCCAGCCACAATAACTGAATTTCCGTGAAGTAGGGACACCGTATTTATTTAATAATTTAACATGTTTTTGGACGTTTTTAAACCCTCCCTGTACTGTTTACAATCCACCCTTTACTCTTTTAATAACAGGGACAACTGTTAAGCAATATGAAATCGGTAGATAAGGTTACAGTTACTGTATAGCGAAGTACATGTCGCTATATATGACGTGATGATGGTGATGAATATGCTGTGCAGTAAAAATGATGATGATGAAGGTGATGATGACTTTTACTGTGCAGCCATTGACTGTATTTTACGTCTCTTCAGAAGGCGGTGCCATTTCCTGGGGCACCTCTTCCACTGTTTCCGAAGGTGTATCCGTAGTAGTAGTAGGAACTGGCTCTTTTTTGCGAAGCTGCAAAAACATTGTGATCGGCAGTTGCTGCCACTGCTTCTTTTTCCGGTCAAAGAGCAGCTTGTAGGTGGTCATGATGTCGTCGACCTTGTTGCAAAATTGGACCAATCGAACCATATCGTCGTCCCATTCCTGTGACCGCTCTTGCAGATCCTTAGCCAGTCTGTGGAATCTGATCTATCGGCACAGTGGTAGTGCTGCTGCAGTATGGAGACTGTGGAAGATTGTGGGTTCGCTTCCCGGTTCCTCCTTATGTGGATAGCGCTTTGAGTATTGAGAAAAGCGCTATATAAATGTAATGAATTACTTATTACTGGGCATTAGTCAAAGCATCAATCACGGGCCCAATTAGAAAGCGGGAAGCTGTGATTTGTCGTCTCCCTCCCATGTACCAATCACAGTCCGTGTTACAACGCACTTAGTCACCGAACTTGTTTTGTTGTTCTTAGACTAGGAAATACTACTACTATATTTAAAAACCCGCAAAGTCGTGAATCCGTGAAAAGTGAACTGCAAAGTAGCGAGGGATTACTGTAATTCCATGTCAACCCAGGGTGTGGTGGGGTACAGTAAACCTTTCTCTTTTATCTCTCACACTTGATTATTTAGGGGTTGAAGGTCTTGGTCGAGTGTCAAGGTCTTCTTCAGGTTCTGCTCCTGATCCCAGGAGGAGGGAAACATCCTGCTGAATATGCCACTGTGAAATGAATAGACCTTGACACCAAAAGAAGGTTTGGAGCAGCCACCCATATGCTTGAATAAGGCTGCAAATACGAAGATTTGGTAACACAGAAGTGTACAGTTTTAGTCCAACAACAGAACTGAGTACAAATGGAGGATGACTGGCTTTTAAAACATATTGGTAAAAATGACATCATCTGGAACCGGAACCAGAAGTGAAATTCTTGGGCCCAGAACCATAAGTGACGTAGTTGGAATTGGGCAGAATTTCCTTTGTCTGGTTTTCAGAGATAAAAGAGAAAAGCTTACTGCACCCCACCCCCCGGCCTGGCATGGAATTAACTTTTTTTGGTCCTTCTAGCTGCCTCCCATGCACACGTGTGTGACAGTAGCTAACTTTATTGAGCTGCACTGCTGGAATAGGTAGCAGCTCATTGTGACAATGAAACTGCATAAAGGGTTACAAAATGCATTAATGGACAATTTAAATGTTTTTCTTTGTTATTATCAACACAATTACTTTTTATCACACTTCTTATTGTATCAAAAGTCAAATACATTAGTAATACAATTTATCCGTTAACATAATGAACAAACATTACAGACTAAAGAATCATTTATCTACAAGAGTCACAACAGGCGAACAATTAGGTAAAAGAGGGATTCAGAGATTTTACCTTATACTGTAAACTGTCAAGAAAAGACAATCTTTCTCATTTGTAATGCATTTGTGTTTTAATGTTCATCCAGAAAAGTGCAATAGAAGATCTAGCATTCTAAAATTTAGACTTACTGTATGTACAGGATATTAACCAAGTTAAATAAGTATACTTACTTTATGTTTCTTCTCTCATTCAGACTACACAAGGTACCAGCAACCATCCAACATCTGGTGGATAAACTACTGCACTCCCACAATGCCAATGGTGCTGCCTACTTGAATGATGTTGTCATCTATTTTAGCACAAGGGAGGATCACTTGGTGCAAATTTTAGTGGTGCTTTTGGCGAAACATCATGCAGGCCTATGTATTAATCCACAGGAATGCTATTTTGAATTGAATGAGGCTAAGTATTTGGGCTACTTGGTCAGCAGATGTACAGTGAAACCCCAATGTTTAAAGCTGCCAAAACACAAATAACAGGTGCAGGTTTTTCGGGGTCCTGCTAAGTATTACTGATGCTTTGTGCCTCCATTCTCAAAAAGAGCACTCACTCAGAAATGGGCCCCTAATAATGTGTTGTGGGGGTCTGCTGATGCAGCATTTATGGACTTTAAAAGTCTCTAATGTCAGTAATTATTCTAATTGCACCTGATTTTTCTCCTCCCTTTTGTCCCCAGCAAGATGCATGTGACACCAGCCTGGGGGTGGTGCTAAGCTAGATAGTGGACAGCACTGAAAACCCTGCAATGTATCTAAGCCAGAAACTGTTGTACTACCTACTGGGAAAGGAATTTACTTTCGTTACTGATTATGCACTTTAACAGTGACTCAAAAGAGACCAACCCAAAAGTTTTGAGGTGGTTCCTGGATTTGTAGCCATACAGATTCAAGGTTCTACATTGTAAAGCTCATCTTCATTCAAATACCGATGTCTCTTGGTTAGGTCTGCTTATATGAATTGGGAAACACTTCGAGGAGAGCCATGTCAAGCACAAATGAGCAGGAGGCTTCTTCAGGGCACCAGACAGGTAAGCAATACTGCTCTGGCATGAGAAGGGGAGCGCTTGCTAACACAACATCTCTTTCCTTCTGCATTTCAGAGGAACTGGAGGATGAGTGATGGCACTTCTGAGTTTTCTTGACCAAGATCCACCCCTTCTGGGAACCAGCCCTTTAACTTCACCTAGCACCAGAAAGAGGTAGTCAAATCTACAGGCTCAACTGTAATTGAGGCAGACCACACAGAAGCACTACTTTCTGTTAATGTTTAAAGCACGCCCATGTTCTATTTATTTTCTGAATTTTCCTTCCAGCTTTGCATTAAATGAGGGCCTGCTGGTTCCCCGGCCCTTTTTGTGGTTTATAGATAGATAGATAGATAGATAGATAGATAGATAGATAGATAGATAGATATGCATTAGTTAGTTGGTTAATACTTTATTTGTTCTCAATTGGATATAAAGACTTTATGGAAGGTCAAGAAAAGCAGAACTGTTATAACAAATAATTGTAGTTACTGAAATGTGTTTTTATCTTAGCAGATTCCTTCATTTGCTATTCTTGAATTGAAATCCTGCAACACAAACTGTTTAATGAGCTGTAAAGATATCAAAATGGGCTGACTTACTATCTTGTTGCATCTGGTTGTACCATAATATGCTTCAGGTCCATGAGTATGAGAAAAGGATATTGCATAAAACCAGATGATTCCTAAAATGTTTGTTTTGATTTGTTGGAGTTTCTTGTATATTTCTGGCTAAATCTTATGTATTTTCAGAATAAGTTGTTGATTTGTTTAAGACTTCTTAAATTGAAATACAGCTTCTACGGTGAGGCACTAGAACTTGCCAAACTCACAAAAACCTGTGAGGTACGCTTTTAACCAATAAGGTCCAGGAAGAACCATACATAATAGATCACCTTTGAAAAAAGTCTAATTCAAAGTTTAGGCCACAGAAAGACAAGGGGCACGCTTACTTTTCTGTGCATTCCATAGTGATTTAAACATCACCAGTAACAAAGGAGAGGATCATTGGCCTGCTGTAGGCCGGAATGCCATACACCATTGTTGCTGGACACTTTGGACAATACTGTGTCTAAATTACAGGCAAGGTTTCAATACTGCAGCAGTACCAATAACCTTCCCAGATGTAGCTGCCCTTGAGCAAACACACTTGAATAGGTCTGATACGTCAGACTAGACAATCCAAGAGATCCTGTCAGATCTGCCACCCACACTGTTGCTGAAAATATGAGCAGACACAATCCCTGATTCAGGATTATGAGAGACAGGCCCATGATGCTGGAATTAGATCAGACTTCTAGATGACAGGGCAATGACAGGCTACACACAGCTGCTGTGGTCATAGCTGTTCTAAGTAACGGTAGTGTGCAGACAATACTCTCTCTTCTGACTTTAAAGTAATGGGGCACCTTTGAGATATCCGCGATCCAAGGTCAGCTCTCCCAAATACAGTAGGTCAATTAAGCAATTGCCTAGGGTGGCAAAAGTTTGGGGGCTGCATTTTTTAATCATGATCTTGATGCCCCCCCCCCCCCGCTCTTTTATTAGACATCTAAGTACAACTCTTCCAAAACCTCATGGGGGTGTCCATCCCTCCATCCCCACTCTTTGATCTAACATCCAGGTATGGCTTGCGTAGAAACCAGAAGGGGAGCTAAGCCCATAATATCTACTAATATAAATGACACACCTGCCCCCTTCCTCTGCATTTGATTGAATATACTTAGATCGCTGCACTGGAAACAGAAAGGAGACCCAACATTCCAAATTTAAAACTGTATATGAGTCTGCTAGGAGCACAGACTGGGAGCCTCCAACAGTCCCCACCTTCTTTTATAATTTTAGATGCTGCACATGTATCTATGTCCCTAGGGTTTGGGCATGACTTGTACAGCTTTTCCTAGGTTGCCTTAAAAGCCAGAGCCGGCCCAGCCTAAATCACAGTATCCTGGAGACATGTTCCTCTTGTTGTCAACAGCGTGCACTTTTTTGGGCCTTTCTACAGAAATGAAGTAACATCCCTCAGCTGCAAAATCAGGTTCATTGGGTTTATTGTGGTAGAGATGGTGGCTTCAAGAGTTGACCATAAAAGATATCCAAGACAGCTGCTGTTATTATTTACAGATGTTACTGTGTTACTGTTGTATTAGTTGTACCATTTTATTGACATACGATTTTCATTTGTTTATTGTTATTATTTTAACAATAAACATAGTGAACAAAGCCCATCAACAAGTAATGTTCTTTTTTCCATCAATATGTTTAGATTGCCTGTCCATGTCAGACAACAAATAACAGAGGTAGTGTATTGGCAATTCATGATTCATATGGCTCTCAGTGTTCTTCCTCAGGAAACATATGGACAATGCATGTGAACGTTTAAGCCTTTCAAAATTGCACCACAAATTTAACTGTATATCCTAAAGACATAAAACCTTTTTTTTCAATAGACTTTTAGTCTAGCGAGTTTTAGAAGCCCAGATAGGTGAAGTGTGTAACTAATATGAAGGAGATTCCATTGCCAGTGACTGAATACTCAGCAATATATATTTTAAGATTATTCACTTCAAAATACATTTATTACCATTATTCGATTAGACAAAAAAACTCTCAAATAATAACATAAGTTAAAATATAAACTATTTCTATTATTTAAAAGCACACTTAAAAACCAAGCCATATAGTTGAATTGAGGCCATTTAAACGTCCTCCAGCATCCCATCATGCCAAATTAAGCGTGCTTTGCCGCTACTGTGACGTACAGTTCTTACGTGACGCAATAAAGGAAGTGCGGAAGCTGCGCCCACGTAGTCGCCATTAGGGTTCCATTTTGACAGTTGTTTGTTTAGTATTGACATTACAAGTTTGAGCCAAAATGGCGCTTGTGGCCACCTTTTCGTCAGCGTCTGTAATCAACCCGAAAATTGCTAGTCAGCTGACTGTGTGATCCAGCGGCTGGCGGTGAAGTAGGCAGCAGTCGGACGTTGGCTGGTTTTAACAGGTACGTTGCTGTGGTGTGCATTATGTATTTTGGGTAAGTTAGTGCGACTTCATCGGTGTTGCCTGGGAGGCGAGCATTCTTTAAGATGCTCTTTAGTCAGCTATACGATGCTTTGGTTTATTATTAAAGGAGACATGATTATTATTACAGTCTGCAGTTTTCGTGGCGATGATGTCAGTGTTGCAATAAATATGCGTACATGTAAAATTTCGTTAAGAGCCGAGTAATACTAATGCTGTCATTGCTCGAACGACTGGGAAGTGCAAGGGTACGTTATGGCATTTTTAATCGTGATAAATAAAGAAGGGCGTTGAAAGCTGAAGCGCTGGGGTGACAAGCAAGACGAACCCCGCTATAACAGGCAGCCTTGTGTTCCTAATGCGATAAGGACTGACAACAAATTATTAACCCGAATTGCGGTTGATTATATGAAGGATCAATTGACCGTTATTTCAGCCCACCGACAGAGGTTAAGATAAGTAGATTGTGAAAGGTGCAGTCGCACTGGAACCTGCCTTGGACATGCATGCATTCGTCGCGTAAAGGTCGAAGAGTGAGATTAAGATTTGTGATTTTAATGTCATTCATTTTTAATGATTGATGTTTTGTTATCAGTCTCCATGTAAAGGTTTAGTATAAATACTGACTTTCTCAGTGTTTTCCCGGAAATCTGATCTGGTCAGAATCATCTGTAGGTCATGTGCTCATTGGGAGGTCGGACATATGATTTGTCGTCGTAAAGGCAATTTATTGCCCAAGATAGACGTGTGATTCTTTTCAGTTTAGCACAGGAATGTAATAATGTGTATTTTCCAGTTTATTGTTCATCGTTTAACAGTTAATTTTTTCATCCACTGATAGTCCAGTATAGTTTAAAGCACAGAATGAAAAACATGATAGTCCAGTATAGTTTAAAGCACAGAATGAAAAACATGATTTTCCATAATCTTATGTGTTTTTACTTTTAATATCCTGAAAACCGTACAGAGTATGCTGAAAGTAAAAATCAACAACAGACTGGGGATAAACAGTCATTAGAGATAAATACTGTGAACCAAGGTCATCCATTACAGTATACATTAAGAAAACATAAAATTATGTGCCATACAGAATGCTTGTTGAATAGTTAGATAATAGTATAAGGGAAAAAAGCAAAATATAAATAAGATGTGCAAAGTTATTAACTATTTTTAAAACAGTATGTCACAATGGATCTTTATTTAGTACGGTGAAGGTAAACTTTGTGTATGCTTCATACAGTACCTCTATTTTATCTTTGGCCCCCACACAAGGTCTCTGTGAACTTTGCATACCCTTCCTTTGTAACTGTAAGTTTTTTCTAATTACTTAGATTTCTTCTCGCATTATTAATATGGCTATCTTGGTTATTTTGCATCTCTAAGTGGATGAGTGTGTGAGTGTTCTCAGCAGTATTTGGGCAGACCTTCATAGATGGGTTGGAGCAAATAATGCCTCCAGAATTTTTGCAAAAATAGAATACATTTTTCCAGAAAATAGGTAGTTATACTAATGCTGCATGCTGTGCTTGTTATTTTAGCTGTTGCCTGTGGAGTGGTGTTCGTGTGTGTGTGTATACATGCGCCTCAGCGGGGCTTTTTGCTGTTTCTTAGTTTGTTGTATTAAGGTACCACCTAGTTTGCCAGTTCAGGTGGAGTTCCATTGCAGAAAGAACTGATACCATGTTTGGGGGTTTTTGTAGTTTAGGAGGAGGTGAAGGTATTCAGGAAGTGATAGTCAGTATAGTTTTTATAATACTGCCTTACACATCAATCTCTTCAAGTGTCTGGTGTTTCATTGTACTTGCATTTGTATGTTTGTATGTATGTATTTTGTTGTTGATTTATCTAATGACAGTTACAAATCATATTCAGAAGACCAGTTGTTTCCTTATTCTTAAATTGCCTTAAAGTGATTCACTCACATAGTGATCTTTAAGTAAAACTATCGCAGAGAACATAAACATATGGAAGAAGATAATCTGCTGTGGCAACAGGAGCAGCTGAAAGAAGAAGAAGATGATGATTGTAGACTACTTTGTACATTTTTTATCTGATATTTTTATGAAAATTGCCTAGTAAATCTCAAGTGCAAAAGTCAGTTATTTATGTATTTCTTTGTTGGAGCATCTGCAGGTTAGTTGGCTTACAGAGAGTTAGAAAGGTGGTAGAGGGGTTTGAATCAACAGTGTTATGATTCATGGTCCAAACGGATAGCCACTGGCCCACAATTGTGATAAATCTTCAAAAGCAAACCTACACTCCTTTTGATTGTTTATTAACTAGTCACATGAATGCAAGCTAGACACCCTTTTTTCCAACCTGAAGACAATTTAGTTGGCATCATTTTAAGCACAGAAGAAACTGCTTAATCATGCAACATGTTTGCCACTTGACCATAATGTGAGCCTTGTTAAGAAAAGACGAGGAATGGAATATTAGGCTGTTGAGCCATCATACGGACCATTTGGTGAGAACTGTATTTATTAAAAGCTCTGAAAATATACAGAAGATATACTAACAGTTATTAATAATCAGCTGAGACCTGCAAATATAATATTTCCATCCTACTCATAAAATGACACTTACTCTGGAAAAAACACATTCGTGTTTCTTTGTGCTTGGTTCCTTTCTTAGTCATTATATGATTTATTTTTCCCCCCAAAAAGAGATACATATAAAGAGCAAAGTATTGCAATTCTAGAATGCCGGCTGTGTCATAAATTGACTTAGTAGCATCTGGCTACTTCCTCAAAATTACATTTTTTTTAGTGTGATGGATTTTGTCTTATCATTGTAGTGTGTCTTCAGATTTCTCTGTTTTAGAGAAAAACTTGCCTAGATCTGGATGTATGAGGACTACAGTGGCTGTAGGCATTCATTTCAGTCACTCTTTTAGACAGAGCCTATTTCCTCTTTACAGCCAGGGGCCTCTTGCTTAATTCACCATTTATTTTTTCTTTTTCTACATTTATCTTGATTGAATAATGTTAGTGTAAATGCGAAGTTCCCCAAAGATCTGTGTCCTTGTGTTAATAACCTTTGTTAAATACTTCCCTTTTTTCCCTTCAGCTTTTTTTAAATGGAAAGGGCTACCATAGAAATAATAATAAATTAGCTACATTTTGGAGGGCTATTTTCACTCATGTCTGTCCATCAGATCTGCTATGTTTTAAAAGCCAATATATTTAGGCGTTGAGAGAAAGATTGGGAGCATCTGCTGATAGCACGTTGCTGCACCCACCACATGATGAACCACCTGGGTTGAGACCTGAGTGCAGTGGAGCTCCTAACAAAATAATCGGACAAATTCCAACTCATTAAAATTCTAAAATCATAATCGGATAGTATTTCATTAGGAATTGGATTAGGGGTATAAACAATTTCATTATGTAGTTTTTGTTGTTTGTACTTTTATATTGATTTTTCAAAAGTGCCAAAGAACACAGGCTAACATTTTTGTTTCTATCATAAAATGACCCAACAAATATTAAGAATATATGTTACAGAAACTAAAAAAGGCTATTGTTTTTGCATTATCCCAATTGGACCTCTGTTTGATTTCTGCCAAGGGTACCTTTTTGTTAGGAATTTGATAATTTTTTTCTTGTTGGTGTAAAGAACATGGTACTTTATTGATTGGGAAATGTAAAATAACATAGCAAATGTTATTGTTAAAATGGGTGTACCTGATAGCTGACTCAGTACCACAAAGGGACAAATCCCATTTTTTATGAGGTAGGCTTTGATCCTAGCAACCTTACTCTGGATAAACAACCTCAATAAATGCTTGGCTGGAAGGTAGAAGCCTTTATCATTTACAGATAATTTTATATATCCTACAGAAGGAGCTATTCGTAACTCTTGAGATTTCAAAAGGCGCAGTTTGAACTGCAAATGTTCAGTGTAGCAGGTCTTAACAGTTTGCCTCCAATATTAAAGGACATTGCATATTGAAACTAAATTTGTTCAAGTTTGTGGTGTGAGGAAGGGAAGTGAATTGTAAATTTTGCACATTGGAAACACATGGCAGTAAGAAAGTATTTTTTTGCTCTAGTTAGGAAATCGAAATGAAGTAGGACAGTTTTGCCTCAGTGATTTCAGGCCCTAACACTTTATTCTGATTACATCTACTTATTTAATTCTGTTTGTTTTTAAACGTTTTCAAGAGAAGCCTTACGAGTGTTCAAGGGTAAAAGGAGGTATCTTCACTAAATCAGCATTGATAGTTCAGACTTTTTGTCTCTCCAAAACACAGCTATTTTTCACTTAAGACACTTTAGAGTGTGCTGTCTTTAGTGCAGTTCTCCTTGAAAATATTGTATTAGGAAAGAGAAGGAGGAAGTGGAGCATCTGGTGGTGGACGTGGTTGAAATATTGCATGATACAAAATGCTGAGTGAGATTAGTCATCGGATCAGCCGACTGGTACGATATGTTAAGCTGTATTCATTTTTCTATCAGTGTTCATCATTCTACAGACTAGGATTTACACCTATATCATTAGGACAGGTATTGTGCAAATTATTCACTCAGATTATTCGTATGAGCTTTTCTTGCATTTTTATCTGCTTGCTTTAATTTTTGACAAGAGCAAGAGAGTGTGAGCATCTTGTTAAACCATCTCTCGTATGTTTTGAGAGAAACAGCTCTTGCGCTGTTTTGGCCTCAAGTTGTCATCAGATTGTCTTTTAAACTGTTAAACAACATTTTAACTATCTAGTATCTTTCTCTCAAATATACATTTTTGTGGATACTACATATTAGATGTGTAATGCTATTTTCTGTACAGAATTCTTATGACTTTTTCCCCCGCTGTGGTTTATGTGGTTAAGTAAGCCAAGAGCTATCAATTCGAGTTTTCAAATAAAGTCTTACACAAATTGATTTGTCATGGACCATTTTTAGAATTACAAACAAAATACTGAAACCTTATTGCAGATGCAAAACAAGTCAGTTTTATGCATAGATCATGAAAGAAAAGAGAGACTAACAACAAATGTTATATGAAGGAAATTTGAAAAATTAAAAGAGCATTTCTATGGGGTTTTCTCTGTAGATATACTTGGCTTATTGCAGTGGATGTGAGAATGAACGTTTACTGGTTCGCACATATCTGTTGAAATGTACATTGTAGCACTGTGCTGAGAGTCTAATTGATGCATTATTCACATTTGGTAATTTTAGTTTTGTGCTCTCAATTATTGACAAGTTTTTCCTTCACAAATACAAACAAGTGCTAATAATGTAAAAATGGAGTACTTTATCTGAGGCTAAAATATTTTAGAGTGTGGAAAGTGTGAGAGCAGCAACCACAAGAACAGCCAAATTCTGTTATTTCAACTGTTGTTTGCCTAAATGTATAGAGCCTCAGTTAGGAATTTGCATTGTAATTAATTGTTATTGACCAAATTTAACTCTGGTTTCAGCTTTCATTTCTTATTAAATGCAGCTGCAGTTACTTTTAAGAGTTAAAATGATTACTAATGCCACTTGATTTCACCCTCACACAACCATGAGGCAAAACTTCAAATGTCCTATCATCAGAAAGGCAAACTTGTACTACTAAATGATCATATTCAAGTTGTAACTATATCTCAGATTGTCATTTTTTTACACTTTTCTGATGCCCTAATACAAGGTAAATTAAAACAAAAAAGATGTGGCATAATTACTTACTTACCATTTTTTAAACTTGGGAGGTAGAATTGAACTGGCAGCACTTTGTTGTGCCCTTAAGCACTTAAGACCACATTATCTGCCCAAAGTTCTTTCAATATATCGTTTTATTTAGAATGCATACTTGAACAAATAAAATGCTTTTTTTATCCATGTGTCACAAAATTATGTAAAGCATGAAAGCTGGGTTTGATTTTTTCATTTTCCCTTTCTTCTCATTTTCTGTCAGATGCGTTAACCCTTGGGTGTGTTAAGCACTAAATTAAAAATCAATCCATAGATTTTTGTTTTTTAAAGTATCCCAATCCGTTTACAAGATTACAGTAGCTAGAGCTTGTTACATCATTATTTAGGTGTATTTATATGCTTGCATATCTTAAAATGTGGGCGAAAACTGGCACTTGTTGCTACACCGGCCAAAATTTCAAATGTGTTTCATTCAACTTTGAGGTATTGAGAGTATTTTGAAGTCATTAATCATTGGCTTTCATTTACTAAACTGGATAGACAGTTGATCATCTGTGGACAAGAGTACATATTAAGAGTGTAAATTTCCACCTGAGTGTGGTCATCAATGGAGTCCTTTGGGGATGTGTGTTACAACTGTTAATTTGTATTGGTGGCTTTGAATTTGATATAGGACAACAGAATAGAATATAGGGAACAAGTTGTGGGAATCCTATAACCTGAAGGCCTGATAGTTTTCAAAAAATACTTAAATGACATATTTGGACAAAGTGATTTTTACATGCTTAAACTAGCTTGATAGATATATTGTATATATTAAATTGTATTACGTGTACTATGTAAGGGATATCATTTATTGTAAGTACAATAATGTTTTTTTTTGTTTTAGTTTTTTTTTTTTTGTTGCATTTTATCTAGTATTAAATGAGTAATTTTCTTTGGTCCATATTCACATGAGTACTTGATATGCTGGGTACAAAATAAGCTCTCAAGTAAGATTTATTTTGATGTTACTTTTACAATAGTACCCACTTTGATAGTGTGTGAAGTAATAACATGCTAACTTTAAATATTAATATTGAGATGTCATTGGTATCTGCAAGATCAGGTATATATATTTTGTTTTTATTTTCACATTGTCGTGTACAGTTCACTTGAGATGCCCATTGTTGCTATAAATGTTCAGCCAGACTATGGATTGTGTTTCCTTATTGCCATCATCATTAATAGTGTGTTCTGTTAGTAACAATGACAACAACAGACGTCTTATTTATTCAGATCTTGAAGATAAAAAAATGTGAAAATTGCTCAAACACATGGCAAAGTATATAGAAGCTGTTTCCCAAAAGCCTGTGTTTCTGGTATTACATGGCAAATTCTGAGTCTTCTCAAATCTGGGAACATCGGGTCTGTGGTACTTCATGTTGGGGTAAATGACATTTTTATGAAATCCTAAAAAGAGGATATATCAGCACTGGCTAAAGCTGTTCAACACTTCGCACCTGAATCAAGAATAATTATGTCTGGCCTCGTTCTGACTTTTAGAAGAAGCTTTGAAATCTTTAGCAGAGTTTTGTCTCATAACTCCTGGCTGGCGTCATGGTATGAGGTCCAAAATATTGCTTTTGTTTAAAACTGGGATTTGTTTTAGGAAAGACTGATTTTTTGACAAAAACAGTATGCATCTTAGTTTCATTCATGCTATGTGAAAATCTAAGTTGTGTTTTAAATGATTATTGACTAGCGAGCAACATAATTCATGTAAACAATTGTCCAGTCCCACCATCCGGAAATGACCATCTATCTGCGGCAGCCAGATGTTACATTGGCGTCCCCTTAACCTGGTACAGTCACTTGGGTCCTCAACAATGAGGATCCTGTGAGCCGGATCACCCTCAAGGAATTGCGCCACATGGCCGTAGTGCCGTAATTGATGCTTCCTGTCAATGCAGGTAATGTGCCTTATTCAGCACTCTGTGAGCAACTGCTCATTTGACACAAAGTCAAACCAGCGGTACCCAAGGATTCTCCGAAGAGACACAGTACCGAAGAAGTCTAGTCTTCATCTTCGGTCACTGGATAGCATCCATGTCTTGCAATCATATAGCAAAACAGGAAGCCCCAGGACTCTAAAGACTTGGACCTTCATCCTTTTGCATAGATTTTGGGAGTGCCACACACTCTATTCCAGCGACCTCATGACCCCCCATGCTCTCCCAATCCATCTACTGACTTCATAGAAAGAGTCATTAGAGATGTGAATATCACTGCCAAGGTAAGTAAACCTCTTGACAAGGTTGACACTCTCTCCGCAGACAGAAACACTGCTGATGGCTGTGCCTTAAAGATCATTAAGGGCCTAGATCTTGGTTTTTATCCAGGACACTCGCAAGCCCAGACACTCAGACTCCTCACTCAGTCTCTTGATAGCCCCAATCAGATCACAGCATCGTCGGCAAAGTCAAGATCAGTGAATATTTCTTCACCAACATTGCCCAATACCCAGTCCATGCAAGCATTGAACAGTGTAGGAGCAAGAACATCAACTGATTTGAATGCCTTATGAAAATTGACAAAGGCTGGTAATAAACTCTGCTGATATTTGTGTTTGCACTCCATGAGAACCCTCAGTGCCAGAATGCAGTCGATGGTAGACTTCTTAGACATAAAACCAGACTGCTCCAGTCACTGGTAGGTGAGCCAGTGATCACAAATCTTATTGAGGAAGACCCTAACAAGGACCTTACATGGCACCCAGAGCAGTGTTATCCCCATATAGTTGCCACAATCCAGGCGATCACCCTTCCCTTTCCAGATAGGGATGACAAGTCCCATTTTCCAGTCAGTTCACCCCGAATACCACAGATCCCTGCAGCCTTCCCTTCCCTCAGCTGGTTCACCGCCTGTGTAATCTTAGTGAGATTGGGTGGTTCACAGCTAATTGGAGGATGAAAATGCTGCTGCAAGACTCCTCACCAGGGTCCTCCTGTATAAATGTTGCATACACCCATTTCCACGCTCACATTGCAATGTATAAAAACTAAACTTGGCGTAAAGCCATGCACATTTTCACACCAGCTCAATCCATTGCGTACACAAGTTTTCGGCTCAGTTTTGCAAAATGGCTGCACCCAACATCAAAGCAGTGCTACTGTTCCTGTGTGGTTTACAAGACACATCTTCATCAAATACACTGAAATTAACCACATAATGTTCCTTAGTTTAATGCATCTAATTGTAATCAAACTGTAAGAATATAATGGTCCACGGAATGGGCAATCTATTCCAAATACCATATCTGCTTTAGTATTGTTACTCTCAGTGCACCACTCGGAGTATTTTAACCCACTGTTTCTGAGTGTGAAATCACAGGTCTGCAGCAGCTGATTGGAAAGAGGATTATCGGGATGAAACATCTAGCACATGCTGCCTCAGCCATGCACACAGTCAGAGCCATTCCTTTATAGACCTCGCGGATCACAAACTGTTTCATCCCAAGAGCTCTAAATGCACTCAGTTATTCCATCAAGTGCTCCAGGTAGAGCTGTTTGTACTTATAAGTACAATTACCTCACTGTAAACTTGCACTACAGTTGTAGTATTGCACGACCTGAGTCACTTTATGAACCATTTCACTATCTGCACTATTTGTACATTTATATTGTACTTATGCTTTCACATTGTATATTTTTCATTTTTTATTCATATTATTATTATTACTGTTTATAATTTTATAGGAAAATGAATTAATGAAGGATTTCAATATTGAATCTCATTGTACCATACAATAAAATAAAGGAATTCAATTCAATAGAAGAAAGCACGTATTTACATATGATGACGACTGGCTTCTAAGTCGATTTAGATTTCCAAGCACTATCTTCTTGGAGTTCTTGATATAATTTTTAAGATGAAAGTAAAGTATGTATATTACAGTATACAGATCAATTTTTAGCTTCATTTAAATAATGGATACTGTTAATAATTTAACGTTTGGGCACGGTGGTGCACCGGTAGCAATGAGCTGGCACCCTGTTTAGGGATTGTTCCTGCCTTGCCCTTTATACTTGTTGGGACTGGCGCAACCCTGCATGGATAGGTGGATGGAGTAATTAAACATGCATTATGAAGATATTTCAGTGTTTCTTAAAAGTTTTGAAGAATTGGCATTCTAATCATACAGATGGCTTTACATTTATTACAGTGCTTGTATGGCAGTTGGTTACTTGGAGAAAGAAAAGGAAGGACTGGAATTTGTTAGTACGTTTGAAAGAGACAGTACTGCTGCAATAAATTATTTCATTGAGGGTCGTGCATGGTTCAGGAAGCACCTTGTGGGAGGCAGGAACAATCTCTGGATGGGGCACCAGCTCGTCGCTAACATTGCGCCACCATCCCCCCATGTTTAATACATACTTTAATTCCTATCATCATGAAAATGATATCAAGTATACATCTTAGTATTTAAATTGTTCAGAGAGATGTAATATTATGAATGTAATGTATTCTGCGTCCAGTCGGCATAAGAGAAAGCTCTTTTAAGAAGCACGTAGAGATTCATGCACATAGAGTACATAGAAGGACACATGGAATACAAAGCATTTAACGTGCTATTTTAGTTATGATGAGATTTGAGAAACTAGTTAAATAAATGATTTTAAGATGAAGCTTATGACGTTCTGCTTTAATGATTATGTGATTTAAAGTGGAAATTTCAAGATTAAAGTTGACATTTCGGCCTTTTTTTCCACTGTGTCCCTATTTTTTTTTTCTTCTTTTCTCTGTACACTAATACACTTCCATATGACGTTTAGACGGTGGGCTACGACTCACTTTTTCAGAGAGACTTTGATATTTGACCACTTATTTCGGGCACTGTGCGACTTTCTGAACTTGATCTTCTGAGTTTCTCCACACTCTGTCACTCGATCAACTTCTTTTTGTTGTTTGTACCACTGCTTAAATCAACAAATAGTACATTTTTCCTTGCCTCTACTTGGTATTCACTGAAATTCTTCTTTTTTTCCCCCGTGTTTTTGCCATTGTCTTTTCACAGAATGCTGAACTTAATGGGCTATTTATATTGATTTGCATATTCAAAGAGGCGTAATTCTGGGAGGAGTCAGGGTGGGGCGGCAGGCATGTCCATGTATTTATGTAGTGGAAGAACATGCAAGCTGACAGATTTATGCATCTGGATTTTTTGTGTGTAAGCACATTTCTGTTTTTGTCTGCACACCATGTTTTAGTGTGAATTGTACGCTTGGCATTAAACTTGAGGCCCCAGGTCTAAATTCTGTTTGCATATCCACCCCTATTTTAGCCTCTTTACATTTACTGCCAGTTACAGTCCATCCAGAAAGTATTCACAGTGCATCAC
Organism: Polypterus senegalus; assembly: GCF_016835505.1. Taxonomy (NCBI): domain Eukaryota; kingdom Metazoa; phylum Chordata; class Cladistia; order Polypteriformes; family Polypteridae; genus Polypterus; species Polypterus senegalus. The sequence continues at coordinate 86,176,801 of NC_053155.1, read as the reverse complement.
TTTTTCCACATTTTGTTATGTTACAGCCTTATTCCAAAATGGATTAAATTCATTTTTTTCCTCAGAATTCTATACACAACACCCCATAATGACAACATGAAAAAAGTTTACTTGAGATTTTTGCAAATTTATTAAAAATAAAAAACCTGAGAAAGCACATGTACATAAGTATTCACAGCCTTTGCCATGAAGCTCAAAATTGAGCTCAGGTGCATCCTGTTTCCCCTTATCATCCGTGAGATGTTTCTACAGCTTAATTGGAGTCCACCTGTAGTAAATTCAGTTAATTGGACATGATTTGGAAAGGCACACACCTGTCTATATAAGGTCCCACAGTTGACTGTTCATGTCAGTGCACAAACCAAGCATGAAGTCAAAGGAATTGTCTGTAGACTTCCGAGACAGGATTGTCTCGAGGCACAAATCTGGGGAAGGTTACAGAAAAATGTCTGCTTCTTTGAAGGTCCCAATGAGCATAGTGGCCTCCATCATCCATAAGTGGAAGAAGTTCGAAACCACCAGGACTCTTCCTAGAGCTGGCCGGCCATCTAAGCTGAGCGATCAGAGGAGAAGGGCCTTGGTCAGGGAGGTGACCAAAAACCCGATGGTCACTCTGTCAGAGCTCCAGAGGTCTTCTGTGGAGAGAGGAGAACCTTCCAGAAGGACAACCATCTCTGCAGCAATCCACTAATCAGGCCTGTGGTAAAGTGGCCAGACGGAAGCCACTCCTTAGTAAAAGGCACATGGCAGCCCGCCAGGAGTTTGCCAAAAGGCACCTGAAGGACTCTCCGACCATCAGAAACAAAATTCTCTGGTCTGATGAGACAAAGATTGAACTCTTTGGTGTGAATGCCAGGCGTCACGTTTGGAGGAAACCAGGCACCGCTCATCACCAGGCCAGTACCATCCCTACAGTGAAGCATGGTGGTGGCAGCATCATGCTGTGGGGATGTTTTCAGCGGCAGGAACTGGGAGACTAGTCAGGATAAAGGGAAAGATGACTGCAGCAATGTACAGAGACATCCTTTATGAAAACCTGCTCCAGAGCGCTCTTGACTTCAGACTGGGGCGACGGTTCATCTTTCAGCAGGACAACGACCCTAATCACACAGCCAAGATATCAAAGGAGTGGCTTCAGGACAACTCTGTGAATGTCCTTGAGTGGCCCAGCCAGATCCCAGACTTGAATCCAATTGAACATCTCTGGAGAGATCTTAAAATGGCTGTGCACCGACGCTTCCCATCCAACCTGGTGGAGCTTGAGAGGTGCTGCAAAGAGGAATGGGCGAAACTGGCCAAGGATAGGTGTGCCAAGCTTGTGGCATCATATTCAAAAAGACTTGAGGCTGTAATTGCTGCCAAAGGTGCATCGACAAAGTATTGAGCAAAGGCTGTGAATACTTATGTACATGTGATTTCTCAGTTTTTTTATTTTTAATAAATTTGCAAAAACCTCAAGTAAACTTTTTTTCATGTTGTCATTATGGGGTGTTGTGTGTAGAATTCTGAGGAAAAAAATGAATTTAATCCATTTTGGAATAAGGCTGTGACATAACAAAATGTGGAAAAAGTGATGCACTGTGAACACTTTCCGGATGCACTGTAGTTACAGGATCCAGTTTAAGATCCTACTTTTAACTTGTAAAGCTCTGAATGGTGTGACTCCAGTATATGTTAAAGATATGTTGAACTTTTCTCATACAGGCTTTCTATGCTGTAGATTAAAAACAAAAGGGGACAGAGTCTTCTCTGTTATGGCCCCGAACTCTGGAATGCCCACCCCTTGATATTAGAACATCTAATTCTGTAACTACACTATTAAAACATATTTTAGATAAGCATTTCTTTCTTGTTACTTTATTTTTATATCTTTTTATCATCTACTTTATCTGTTTTTTATGATGGCTTGCTAATTTTATTCTCTTTTTGGTTGTTTAATTTTACATGAAATATTGTAATGGTTTTTTGCTCTGTTGTTAGAAAGCATGTTGTGCATATCACTTGAAAAGTGCTCTATAAATAAAGTAGTAATAATAAATGTTCAAATGAGAACAACTGGCCACACAGTTCACTCAAAGAGGTGATGTTTGATTAATCAAATATCTGCCTAAGGACACCATCAGTATTCTGCCAAACTTCCATCTTCTTCCTACTCCCCTTTGCTGATTTTTTGATAAAAAAAAAAATGCACATTTTGTTCTTGTAAACCTGTCCTCCTCCCACTAGTGATCCAGTAATGTGTTATTTGCGTCAGCCGATATATACTACACATTGAAACAGTTAAATATTTTGTCTTGTCTGTATTTTATATGGTTTTGGCTATCTTATACTGTTTTAAACTGTTAAAAGCAAATTTTCATTGTGTGCCCTGATAAGAGATATAGTTTAGTGTTATCTTCAGATGCTGTTTGTTTTCCCCATGCTTTCAGCATTTTGATTCACTTCTCATTTTACTAGTAAGAAAACATAAGTCTTGGCTGACAGACTGTTCATGCCCAATAGGAACGACTGAGACATTTTTTTGTTCCAGTGTCAATCTGAAAATTCTACTCTGAACAGAAATCTTTTGAAATAGAAAAGGCATTTACAGGTTTATGCATGCTAGTGTGGACTTAGCCTAAGAGTTGTAATCTGTGCCATTTTTCCTGGGTCTTTTTACAGTTGTCTGTGCCTTTTGCAGCTCCTGTGGTAGAGAGCACAAATTTCACACAGACACTGACTGATCTAAGATTAACATAGTCTGTTGGATCTGTGTATCAACAATGCTAACCACTGCACCACCATGCAGCCTTTTGTTACATGGATCCATCTATTCATTTTTAAATCAGTTTTTTTGAGTTATGTGTAACTGGAACACAGCCTGACATAATTGTGCGCAAGTAATAAACCAGCATTGGACAGGGTGTCTGCCTGTCATGGTGTCCCTTGAAATTTGGGATTTGCATTCTGACTTGTTTTGATAAGTGAATATCCATAAGGTTTAACAAACAGATATCTGCAAAAATGAAGGGGGGTACACCTCTTCTCCTTGCAGAATAAATACCATGCAAAAGGTTATTTTATTCTGCATGCCGAGCTGAGGATAGAACAACACAAAGTTAATAAAAATGCTTCTCACTAATATACGCACATTACTGAAATGTACAATGTATGTTGATGTTTATTTGTCTTGAAAGAGTAGTAGAATTTTTGGCTATATAGATTAGCAGGCATCTGTAAATAATGTGTGATTCTCACAGTCCTGTGTTGAAATTTAAACTGTGGCAATCAAGCAATGGGCCTTATACATTTGAATGAGTTTTTTGGGAAGAGATATCATTCTCTGGCTCAGCGTAACTCACTAGTTTTGCAGACATTTCCTTCCACAAAGTTGAAGGATAGCATGTCCTCTGCAGACATTTTTGTAACCAAAGTAAAATCTTGCATATAATACATGCAATTTTCACTCATTCTAGTTTTCTAAAAAATGGGGTACGCATTATACACGGCACATAATTTTAAAGTAATATTTTCTCACATAAAACATCTGTTGTCGCATGCAGTGCGCTGTTGCTGTGTGTTAGCTGCCTCTGGCTGCAGTGACATTGAAAATGGTAGTGCGGGGAGGTGAGCAGCTGCTGGGCTGTTTTCTGAAAAGCACACAAAGCAATGGTTTTACACATAAAGCAACATAAAATGTCTTGAAAAGTTGTAATAAATGTAATAAATTTAATTTTCCAGTTGAAGTTTACTCATAGTCTTCTGTTGTTGAAGTGAGAGCTTAACAGAATGCTTCAGGCTTGTTGTTGAAAGTTTGGCTTTACATATTTTGCACACATATGCTTGCAATATAAAAATATTGACAGACCTGACTTTTCTATTTTTTTTCCCTCTTCTTGTGTGGCAGTTAGGGATGTCATTAAAAATGATATTTCGGCATTAATTCTGCACTAAACTTTTTGAAAACCTATAATTCGGTACTAATTCAGTATTAAACTTTCAAAAATGTAACAGTACCGGCTTTTTTTTCCCCCAGTATCAGTACTACCAAGAAAACTGGTACTGCACTCATGCATGACAGAATACCTGAGAAAAGCTGAGTAAAAACAACATATAAAAATTTCTCCCTGTGGCAATGATAAACATATATCAAAAGAGAAACAGCAGAGGTCCTGTCTGGAAATGCTTTTGTATTTGCACATAAGAATTTCAGCTTGCAGTTCTAATAATCTAACGTTATTAAAAAAAAAAACACAGGATTGAATTATTGCCACTTTTATATCGTTATGGAATTACTTTAGGAACAGATTTTTGTGTGCTTTGAGGAAAAAAAATAACGTCACTGATCAAATGAGGTGTAATCGTTTAACCTATATTGTCATGTGCTTGTAAGAGTAGTTGAAATGAGATTAGTCACTTTTAAATAGTCTCCTACATAGCCCTGATAGGGCTTCACATTCATTCACTGATTGTAATGGGCATTTTTACTGATGTTCATTTTCCAATTCTGGATTTATATTTTAAAGCTGTTGTTACTGTTAGCATTTATGTACTGTATTACTGAAAAAGACACAATGCTGTTCATGTCCATAAATGGAGGTCCTTTAATAAAAAGTCATTGAGGGGTATTTCTGTTTTTGCCCTTTGTACTAAGGTATCGAGTTTGGTAAATCTTCAAATATGAAAATTCTGGTATCATGACATCCGTAGTTGCAGTAAGTTTATAGAATACCCAAATAATGATTATGGTATTTGAATACTGGCACCACAAAGTGCTTGCCAATGTTTTTAACAACCTATGCATACCTCTTGTTGTAATGTTTCATTTTAGGTATAATGAATTATCCCACATTATACTGTTAACATTGAAAACAGATTATGGTGGTAAAGTATTGCCAGTCTGTGAAGTGATTATTTCATCAAGTACAAACCATGCAATTCTTTTTGCAGGTGACACTTAAAGATGGAGTTCTCAAAGCTTCCCAAAATACGTGATGAAGAGCGGGAAACTGCTTTTGGATATGTTCATGGAGTTTCTGGACCTGGTGAGTTTTTGTATCTGCTAAGCTCCATCTGAAATGTTTATTTCAAATGACTTTAAATTATTGCAAATTAAGCTTGATGCAAATCGTGAAGAAAACACAATATCCCAATAATAATAATTGCATCACTTTTGGACATATGTTAGCGGTATCAGTGTTATGCTGTATTATACAGTATATTCTAGGGATGTCAATGTAATCTGTTTAAACATTTATCTGATTTGAAGATGAAAATTGTTCAGAGTTTCAGCGTGTAGATTAGAAATTAACAGCACATAAAGCCCGTCTCCTCCCTCCCCCTAGCTGAAATGACAAACTAATCAGACAGTCTTTCAAATAATTTATCTACTCAAAATTGTATAAACTATTGTACACATAACAAATAAGATGTTGTGACATTTACAAAATGCTTGAAATATTAATATCAGTGTACTTTTTAAACTGGTATTTTGACCTCCCCAAATAAAATTTCACACTCAGCCACCCAACAGAGTCTGAAATTCCCCCTTTTGTTAAATTTAAGGGTGGGGATTTTCCTCCCAGTTTCAACAATGAATTTCAAGACCTGTAGATAGGCACTGATCATTCTGTCAAGAACCAGAAAGGCACATAGTGGTGCAGAGGACTAGAGGAGGGCGAGGGGTACCAAGACTAAAGTAACTTGTGCATTTAAAGTGTTTAAATAATCACGCATGTGAAGTGGCCTGGTTCAACTTTTTACATGCTTTGTGCAAGGTAGAACTCTCCAAAATCTCTCCAAGAGAAAAGTTGTAAAAGTTGTCATTAATAATTGTAATTGATCATCTAGTGATCTGCAATCCTCTCTCACCATGGTTAATATTTATGATGTGTTTGTATGTCTTGGTGCCCTAATAGCTAAGAACTGGCAATTACTTGTAGATTCTAACAATTATCTGTGTGAAGTGCTCCTTGGCACAAATTTTCACAGAGGACCTCTAGTAGAGTATTCACTATATAACTGAAATAATACTACTGGATCTAGTTTGCCACTGTCCTTTGATCATTTTGAAGACATTGGTTAAGTTCTAATAAAGTCTTTGTGCAAAACTAAAAAAGTTTAATTCCATAATTCTGTCAGAGTAGGATACACTACTTGTACTGTACTAAATATAAACAAACACTGGCAGTCTATCAGAGGTTGCATTTGATTTGATTTAGTTGTGCAAATTTGATTTAGAGAATCAAATCTGCCGTTTAAAAAGTGGCTTTGTTGAAATTTTACTTTCTCTGTAAAGCACATTGCATTTGGGGGAGTGAATGGGTAAATGTAGGAGCTGGTGGAGCTTAGGTAGTATTTCTTTTATTTTCCTAAATGGTTTTTAAACTCAAATTGGTTAAATTTTAAATGTACTTTTATTCAAATCCTTAGGTGCAACAGTCAATGTCTCATCCACAGACCTAGACCGACAAGAGTTTTCCATGTGTAAATGTAACAGTTACATCTTGAATGTTTTATGAAATTTTGATTTTTATGCTTCTCAGATTTACATTGTTTAAAAATAGACTTTTAACTCGGTTCAATTCAATGACATTATAATTTTCAGAACATTAATATGTATGCAAGGCTCTTTTATTCTCCTTAAAGCTTTTCCACATGCCACACAGCTTTTATCACGTGTGATGGACATTTTATCACCGAATACAATGTATTCAAGAATGGGTTGAAACAGTGCAGGTAGTTTGCACTGTAAAATGAAGAAATGTTCTTTCTTTCTTTAAATGAGAAAAATAAGGTTTAAAGATAATTCAAAAAATTGAATTGGATGCTTTCATCAGAGACAATTCATTTTTAATATTCTAATTGACTTAATTTTAAATGTTTTACACTTATCCATTAACCAGAGCACATTTGTGAAACCTCAGTGTGTTTGTTTTAATATATGCAACACAAGTCTTCCAGTAGCAGTTGAATATACTGTAAATACAAGAGAAAGCAACTACTGCATAACTAAAGGGACCTTAATCCTGAAGGTTTGTAAGATAATTTCACCTGCACTTCTGTTGTGAACAAAAAGTAAGCAATAAGCTGGCTATTTTCCAATATTCCTTTGAGTAAAAACAATACATTTTATGTAATGTGCTTTGAAATATATTGTTAAAATTATTAGTGTAGATTGGCAAAATTTGTCATAGTCATGTTTGCAACGGCTACCATCTGTGAGTAAGTTACAAACTTCAATATGTCTGCGCGAGGGTGATGCCCACTATCACCCAGTAGCCGTCCATCAACAAACATATTGTTTCTTTTGACACTCCGCTGAATTGGTTCAGATAAAGACATCATAGGTGGTTCCAGGCTACTTTCCCACAATTTCCTTAAGAAGCCTTTGCTGTTTGAAAAATCATCTACATGTTTGATGCAGAGAACCTTTACGGCAGGTGTAATGAGGCTGCAAGAGGTTGGGTGTATGAATAGGTATCAGTTACAGCCCACTGGGTTTGTGAGGTGGTGGTCTGAAACACACACGATGCAATAGGTGGTGTTCTGGATGGGTTGTACTATATCCAAATGTATCAATCCCCCTTTCCACTCCTTCCATTTTTTTTTACTTATTTCTCCTTAAAACATTTCTGTTAAAGTAAAGCTTGCTACAACCTTAGCACATTAGAGTTCAAAACTTTTAAAGCACATAGAAATATCATCATCTTTTAAAACTGTAGTTATTAACAGTAAAAATTATTCAAACTCAACAAAATGTAACGCTATAAACGCCATAATATATTTCATCATGATAATGATGTAATCTCAAATATAAGTCTTAGTATTCAAAATGTTCTGAGAGCTGTCATAATGCAAATTTAATATATTCTATTTGGAGACCACTATCTGTGGCTATGGTTGGCATAAGAGGAGGCCCATTTATAAAGCATTTAGTGAGTCTGTCGAGAAACACAATATAAAGGATTTAACATGCTACTTTAGTTATGATGGGCTTTGAGAGTGATTCTTATCAATTGATCTTAAGATGGAGTTTACAATATTTCTTAGTGTTATGATGCTTTTGGGAAATGCAGTGTGATACTGCAGTTGGATTTGCACCTACATATGCATGTATATATGCATATATAAAGAAAAAATAAAGCTCAACATTGTCATCTGAGGGAATACATTAGCTGATTAATGAGAATATTATGAAAATAGTTTCCTGTTCTACATAGATTAATTGCATGTTTTGTCTTCACTGCTTGTTATGCAGATTGAATGGTGAAAGGGATAGCCCTCTGAGTTATATAATGCTAATCCTTTGCATTACAAGCTCAGGGGGGTTTGGTTAGTCTTAGTGATAGGAGCTCAGGCGAAGCATAGAGAGATAAAGGGCTCAAATTATTGTGGACTCTGAGGATAATTTGATCTCAGGGAGGGCATGGTGCCACAGTGGTTAGCACTATTGCATCACAGCTCTGATCATCACATTTTTGCTTTACCATCATAATCCACTCAAAACCAGTTCAGCTACTCCTTCCAAATTTTGCAGGGTTTCATTAAATTCATTAACACTTTCATGTTTTTACTGAACTCAAGGTGAATTCAACTGGGTTGACTCATCACTAATAACTACAAGACAATTATAGCATGTTTTTTTTCTTTTCTTACAGTTGTCACCGCTTCCAACATGGCTGGTGCTGCCATGTACGAGCTGGTGAGAGTTGGCCACAGTGAACTGGTAGGAGAGATCATCCGTTTGGAGGGAGACATGGCAACAATTCAAGTCTATGAAGAAACGTGTATCTTTTTAATATAACAATATCCATCCATTATCCAACCTGCTTTATGGCCCTGCAAATTTTATTTTTTTTAATATCTGCTATTCAAGCCTTCATATTGAAAAACATAAATACCTTTAAATTCAATCATTCATTTTAAAAGTACAGTACTGCTTTTTAGGTCTAGAATTAATACTGTATTAAGCATCATTCAAAATAAAAACGTGTTATTTTCTTATTTATTTAAAAAAATCTCATGAGCTCCTCCTATTTTTTGATGTAGTTACTGAGTGGCAGAATTGAAACAACAGCGGAAGTGAGAAACAAGGCAATCTTTGCTAAAATGATAATTATAATAGTGGTAATATTCTGGCCGTGAGCAAAAGGCAGCAATTTACCATGACACTTTGGACTTTTCCTAGTAAGCGTTTAAAGTGTTCTCCATGCTTTCTCCATTATGTCTGTACTTTTTGAAGTATTAAGTAAGGTGCAAGTAATTCTCTCACAATCCCAGAACTATTGACAGAAAACACAGTAATACATCAGCTATATTGAGATCAAGTACATGCTGTACATGTATAGAACTATGTAGTAGCAGTGTTAAATGCTGCAATGTCTAGTTATAAAGGTAATCATCTTACAATACTGTTTCTTGGTAAGCTCAAAATCTTGTACTGTTACTACAGCCCATTAGAAATGCCTAGATCGTGAGTTGAACAGTCATGTCAACAGCAGAATAAGATTGATTGGGGCCAGATTTTTGGTCAAGCTTGGTGGTCATCCCAAAGTGTATGTTATCCAAGTGTGACCATTAGACCATACTGTTTATAATGTTTGCACAGAAGCTCTTGAATAACTTGTCCAGTGGTCAGCTGTACAGTCTGGATAACATTCTTGCTCAGCAGAACAGTACTGTAGGTATCATTGTGTCTAATCACCATGCTGTTCTGTCATTAAGCTCTGATTTTTATATAAGCTGAACCTCTGTGAATGGTCACACAAGTGTGTTTTCTAATAGACATTTGTGAGCAACGTACTAATTCTTCATGTATATTATGAACACATATTGTTTTCCTGAGTGACATCTAGCTGGTGTTTCAGTTGGAGATCCTGTGCTTCGGACAGGGAAGCCTCTTTCAGTGGAGTTAGGACCTGGCATCATGGGATCTATTTTTGATGGTATTCAGCGTCCCTTAAAGGATATCAATGACCTGACCCAAAGCATTTACATCCCCCGAGGAGTTAACATTGGTGCCCTGAACAGAGATATTAAGTGGGAGTTTTCACCTTCCAAGAACCTCCGGGTAAGCTACTGCTTGTTCAATTTTACAGTCAATTAGGTAGTAAATTGAATTTACATTTCTGCTTATCCTGCCATCATCTTCTTCCTAGGTTGGCAGCCATATTACTGGAGGGGACATCTATGGTGTGGTTTTGGAGAATTCCCTTATCAGACATAAACTGATGCTTCCACCTCGCAACCGTGGCACTGTGACTTATGTGGCTCCAGCTGGAAACTATGATGTCTCGGTGAGGATTGATCAGGAACTTTTTTTAAAGTATACTGAACACATTTTGTTATAAACCTAAGCAAATTATATTTTTTTCCAGTTACTTGTGTTGAGGGCGATCTGTTATCTTTGTTAAAGACCAATGTTTATTGACAGCCAACTTGCATCATATTTACTTTATAACTTTTTATTTTACTATATCAAAACAATCAAGTATACACCTACAATGGATATAAAAAGTCTATATACCCCTGCCAAAAGTACAGATTTTGTGTAATAAAAAAATGAAACCAAGGTAAATCCTGTCAGAACTTATTCCACCTTTATTGCAAATTTGCAGTTTTATACAAAGAAGGTGAAAACAAATCGGAAACTGTTTAGTAAAAAATGAAAAAAAATCATTCAAAAACCTGTTTGCATTAGTGTGCACACCCTTTAATAATCAAGGATGTGATTCATCATTCAGAATCAACTATTCATAATACGTTTCATCTCAAATAGTAGTTAGTATACACCTGACATCAATTAAAATGGTTCTGATTGAGCTCAGATAAAGTTTGTCTGTTCTTGTAGGACAATTCTGATATCCACTTGCTTGTAACACATTCCAAAAGCCACCACCATAAACCTTCTCTTAGGCCTTCCTCTTCTCTGGCAGCTCTATCCTTAGCATTCTTCTCCCAGTATACCCAGCATCTCTCCTTTGCACATGTCCAAACCAACGCAATCTCACCTCTCTGACTTTCTCTCCCATCTGTCCAACTTGAGCTGACCCTCTAATGTACTCATTTCTAATCCTGTCCATCCTCGTCACACGCAGTGCAAATCTTAGCATCTTTAACTCTGCCACCTCCAGCTTCGTCTCCTGCTTTCTGGTCAGTGCCACTGTCTCCAACCTATGTAACATAGCTGGTCTCACTACCGTCCTGTAGACCTTCCCTTTCACTCTTACTGATACCTGTCTGTCATAAATTACTCCTGACACTCTTCTCCACCTATTCCACCCTGCCTGCAGTGTCTTTTTCACCTCTCTTCCACCTTCGCCAACTCTACTTCCTGCATCCTCACCATTCCACAGACCTCCCTCTCATTACCATATGTATTCTGTCTTGTTCCTACTGACCTTCATTCCTCTCCTCTCTAGAACATACAGTATCTCCACCTCTCCAGGGTCTCGTCAACCTGCTCCCTATTATCGCTACCGATCACAATATCATCAGCAAACATCATAGTCCATGGGAACTCCTGTCTAATCTCGTCTGTCAACCTGTCCATCACCATTGCAAATAAGAAAGGGCTCAGAGTCGATCCCTGATGTAATCCCACCTCCAACTTGAATGCATCCATCACTCCTACCGCAGACCTCACCACTGTCACACTTCACTCGTACATATCCTGTACAACTCTTACGTACTTCTCTGCCACTCCCGACTTCCTCATACAATACCACAGCTCCTCTTAAGGCATCCTGTCATATGCTTTCTCCAGGTCAACAAAGACGCAATGCAACTCCTTCTGGCCTTCTCTAAACTTCTCCATAAACATCCTCAGAGCAAACATTGCATCTGTGGTGCTCTTTCTTGGCATGAAACCATACTGCTGCTCACTAATCATCACCTCACTTCTTAACCTAGCTTCTACTACTTTTTCCCATAACTTCATGCTGTGGCTCATCAATTTTATTCCCTTGTAGTTACTGCATTTCTGCACATCCCTCTTATTCTTAAATATTGGCACCAGTACACTACTTCTGCACACCTCAGGCATCCTCTCACTTTCCAAGATCCAATTAAACAATCTGGTTAAAAACTCCACTGTCATCTCTCCTAAACACTTCCATGCTTCCATAGGTATGTCATCTGGACCAATGGCCTTTCCATTTTTCATCCTCTTCATAGCTGTCCTTACTTCCTCCTTGCTAATCCATTGCACTTCCTGATTCACCATCTCCACACCATCCAACCTCTTCTCTCTCTCGTTCTCGTTCTCTTTCTCGTTCTCTTCATTCATCAGCCTCTGAAAAGTACTCTTTCCATCTGCTCAACACACTCTCCTCGCTTGTGAGGACGTTTCTGTCTTTATCTTTTATCACCCTAAACTGCTGCACATCTTTCCCAGCTCGGCCCCTCTGTCTAGCCAATCGGTATGGGTCCTTTTCTCCCTCCTTAGTGTCCAACCTCTCGTACAACTCATCATACGCCTTTTCTTTAGCATTTGCTACCTCTCTCTTCACCTTGCGCCTTATCTCCTTGTACTCTTGTCTGAAGGTGTTTCAACTAAGTATAAATATTTAGAGGGTGTGCACTCTAATGCAACCAGCTTTGTATTGATTGCAATTTTGCAATAAAGGTGGAATTATAGTTCTGACAGGATTTATCCTGGTTTCATTTTTAATTACACAAAATTTGCACTTTTGGCAGTGGTGTGCACACTTTTTATACCCACTGAATATGGAGAAAAATAGTCTAATTGCACATAAAGGCAATTAATGTGTTGCATGCCCACCAGGATTATGTGAGTATCCTGGCTGTGGCAGAAGCCCGGTTTGTTAAAAAAAGAAAAATTACTTACATAAGTCCACTTATGATGGTCTCCTGTAATAAAAATATCATTAAAAAATATTAAACAACATCAACAGCCACCATAAATCCGAAAATAATGATGGAGCCTGTGTCTGCCGAGATTGTGCTACTAAGCTTAGAAATGTACTTTGAGCTCATCAACATAAATTATCTATTTCTGAAATACTGAGAAAGATTATTTGAAACAGGAGAGAGAATATTGCAAACACTCGAGCATTTGTGTCAGGAAATTTATCTTTGTGTACGCTTCCACTGTTTTCTACCTGTGGTTGCTGGATGCGTGTGCGAAGCAAACGTATGTGCAGGCTAACTGAATGCAACCTGATATTTGCAAACTATGAAATACTTAAGGGTTTACATGACCACATAACTGAGTTACTTGCAGAGAAATCTCCATGTGTTAACCTGGCTTCACTAATCAGAAAAAAGGTATATGTGGGATTTTTGAAAGTGGCTTTCTATAAATAAGGGAGTTATTAAAGCACATGTAAACATACTCTGTGTGTAGGATACATTAATCACAATCAAGACTTAATACCCTACCCTTACTCAATGCGGCAAGCCATTTGATACAAAAAAGTATGTTATAGTTTGTATTATTAATTATAACATCAGAAGTTAAAGAGAAACATAGGCTGAAGACCAGCAGGCTTACTTTAGAATAGCATTAATAACATATTGCTAAAATCTGACGAAACAACACCAAAAAAAAAAAAAATCTTATTTTAGATAATACCAGCTTAGTTATCCAGTGCTTGCAGGGTAAGAAAATGGAAAGGTAGAACAGTAATTAACCAAACTCTGTTACCTTGAAACATGTTGAATTTAACACATAATATGATTAACAGTGAAAGGCTTAATTTTGTACATTGTTATTGGTTGTTCCTTCTTTTGCGAAGAACCACAAATTGCAATAACTAACTCAGTTGACAATGCTTGATAAAGAAAAAGTTAAACATAAAGGGTAAATTGACAGGCAAGAGTGCTGACCCTCAATTAGCCATCATAACTGTGGAATGCTGCTTCTCTGTCACTAGTGTACACTGTAGTCACTTTTCTTGCCACTTGCTCCAATCCTGAGCTGCCACCTCTGCTTCTTTTGCACGGCCAAAAGTTATAATGAGAAGTATGCCAAATTTCAAGTTTGTTGCTTGAAAAGAAAAGCTGTACCTGAGGAACAAACATATGGACATATTACTTTATCAGTATAGAGATAACATATTGTTTTCTTCCAGTTAAGCAAGATCGTTTGGCATGCTAACAATGTAGTATACAGAAGAACATCAGGTGTTTTTTGCTAGATAGTTGAATTCCATCCTATGTTACTTTGAGCATTGCCATGAGAAAATCGGGAATTTTAGTAAATACAACACTATCTGATAAATAAGTAAGTATATTGCTCCAAGATAGTATTTAATGACTTTTTTTGTGTGGACATGCTCCAACAATCTGAGTGGTTTTTTTGTGTTTTACTGTATACATTGGCAAAGACAATTTTAGTATGTGTCTTTTTTATGCTCTCAGTTGACCAATCACCTCAGTCATGTTATTACTGTGTATTTTTCTTTAATATTTTCAGGATGTAGTGCTGGAGTTGGAATTTGAAGGTGTCAAAGAAAAGTTTACAATGGTTCAGGTGTGGCCTGTTAGACAAGTACGACCTGTCACAGAGAAGCTTCCAGCAAATCACCCACTACTGACAGGACAGAGAGTACTCGATGCACTCTTCCCGTAAGATGTTTCTTGTGTGTTTTTAAAATTTTGCATGACAAAATGTGACAGTATGTGGGCAAACTGTTAAACTGAACTGTTCATAGAAAAGGCGGCACAGTGGTACCGCTGCTGCCTCACAGTAAGGAGACCTGGGTTCGCTTCCCGGGTCCTCCCTGTGTGGAGTTTGCATGTTTTCCCCGTGTCTGCATGGGTTTCATCCAGGTGCTCCAGTTTCCTCCCACAGTCCAAAGACATGCAGGTTAGGTGCATTGGCAATCTTAAACTGTCCCTAGTGTTTGCTTGGTGTGTGTGTGTGCTCTGCAGTGGGCTGGTGCCCTGCCTGGGGATTTGTTCCTGCCTTGCGCCCTGTGTTTGCTGGGATTGGCTCCAGCAGACCCCCGTGACCCTGTGTTAGGATATAGCAGGTTTGAGAATGACTGACTGACTGTTCATAGAAAGAAAAAAACACTTTATTATTTTTCATCATCTTGTTGCAGTTGTGTAGCTTTAAATGAACTCAAGTCATTAAATTAGTAGTTTTTAACTAGCTTGAATTGATTTGTGAAAACATGTGTTATATGAATTTGCCCATGCCAAGTTAACCAGAATTTTCCTTTTAGTGAAGGAGCAGAAGTAATGAAGTGTATTACCACATTTGGTACATTTGTTGCTGCTAGGTTATTTTATGATTTTTCCTTATAAAAAAGGCACAGGTTTTTGTGGAAAGGTAGTTTGAGGTAAGAGAGTACATCTGTCAATAATCACAAAATAAACCTATTGTAAAGACATATTTTGTCATGAGAGGAAAAGCAGTTACACTCAGTCTAATTCCTTAAAGTATTCAAGAGAATATAAATATAGCTTAGATGTGCCTTTGTTACATTGTTATTTTTATTTAGCCAATGCAAATGGTTAGAAAGAAAAGGTTCAAATTTAATGAGTCATAGAGATAATTTTAAAAGGGAGCACTTGAAACTCAAAAATAGAAGTACTGTTTAGGTTAGATTAGAACTAGCTTCCCGTGAGCCAAATCAAATATATGGTCACAATGACTATAGATATACAGAGGAAAATCAAAGGGGTAAACAATTTTTAAGATGATGTTTTATGATTTGGTGCTTCTTCATGAGGTTCTGAACATGAGTTGAATGGAATTCATTTGGATAATCATCGGGAGTCCATGTTCCACAGAGCAATAGCAAGGGCTGAGAACACATTTTGTAGCAGATCTAGCAAATTTTAGGAAAGTTGAATGACAATCAGCAAGAGGAAAACTTATATGGTTGAAATAAAGAATTTCTAATCCTCTTGCACAGTTGTTTAGGAATTTGGCTGTTTAATGTTTTTCTACTTTTCCTAGCTATTATGGTCTTTCCTTTTTTAAGGTCACTCTGATAATCATTAAACAATAAATGTAGTATTTTAATAACAATATAAAGAATCAGCAGTGTATTAATATTTTGTAGTAGTTAATGCTTTCTTCCTCTGTATATAGTTCAAAAAAAGGCAATTAATAAAAAAAAAAAAATGATTTTGCTGTGAAACGGGGTGGTATGGAACAAGTCCTCCGTGTAGAAATGGCATTGCATCACCTGGTTGGAGCCAGTTGGTTTCTAGTCCATAAGAAGCAGTGGATTTTTCTGTTCCTCTGACTCCTCTGATAAGCAGTTTAAGTGAAGCTTATTTCAAATGAAGACATTATCATTTAGCATGTGCAAAGTTTTATCCGTTAATGCTTATTTTCATGCAGCAGTGTTTTTAACATCCCCTCAGGTGTGTTCAGGGTGGTACTACTGCAATTCCAGGAGCCTTTGGTTGTGGAAAGACGGTCATCTCCCAGTCTTTGTCCAAATACTCCAACAGTGACGTAATTATCTATGTAGGCTGCGGGGAGCGTGGCAATGAGATGTCTGAAGTACTGCGTGACTTCCCCGAGGTAGGAAACAGAACTTATGTTAAATAAGTTTAAATATGATATTTAAATAGAGCTTTAAATTGTAAGATCATTAGCTCAATGAAGCCTTAGCAGATCTGTTGTTTTTGTTATAAAGTGCGTCTTTGAGTAATATTTACACATGCATCTTATGCAGTGACTTTGACTTGAGTTACTCGTATACTGTCAACTTTAACACAACAGGGGTTCAAAATAGGATTGGGTCAGCTTCATTTTATGGCCAAAATAGGAGTTTCATGTTACATTTGTGTTGCAGTGTTTTTCAATTAGCATTTCATGTAAGTGAACAACATCTAAAATTTGACTAAAAAGCACATTAGAATGTTACAGGAGTGAATGTAATACCGTCTCCATTTGTGACTAATTTCTCCTCTTACAGAAACATAAGCATTAGTAACCATACTTATGAAACTTAAAAACATCATTTTGAAATAATATTTAGATAAAAAGTTTGATTTTACAAACGTAGCTTTAAGGTGGCAACAAATTTTATATGATTGAAAGCTTTCAAAAATCAAATATCTAATGTATGACATTTGAAATTTGGATTAATTTGACTAAATTCTACTGTTCCGTGTTATTAACCAACTATATTGTCTGCTCAATACACTGATGCACAAGTCCCACAAAAGGCAGCAAATGTCATTAACTTGACAAAATGATTGTATGACAAACCTGATTTGACAAGTAGGTTGTTATAAAGGTATCTTTAAAGAGTTTGTGTAAATTAAAATATATATTCAGAGTTAATTTGATATTCAATAATTCATGTGGCGATGACGTAATAATGTATTTTTTTAGTTATCTGTTTTTCAAGTAAAAGACAAACCGTAAGTAAATAAATTTAGCACATGCACATGATGATATAAATCAGGTAGCCCCCAAACCAAATAAAACACCCCCTGTGTTGTTACTTTGAGGAAAAATGTCCCTTCCTGCCATAGTCTCAGAATTAGTGATCTAAACTGTCCTCAAAAATTGTTTATCACATCCCTCTGTTTATCGGTATACTTACAGGGAGTGCAGAATTATTAGGCAAGTTGTATTTTTGAGGATTCATTTTAATACGGAACAAACACAGTGCTATCAGTCAATCCAAAATGTTAATAAACCTGAAACCTGAATGTTTCACAACGGAAATGTGAGTGTGAACATCATCAGGGGAATACATATGTGCGCACAATTAGGCAACTATTAGTGTGCAGATTTATTATGCAACTAAAGGAAAAATGAACATTTTCCCATCTCACTTGTTTATTTTCATCTGTTATAGTGAGAATAATAAACAAACACCTCAAAATTTACAAATAAACATCTCTGACATTTCAAAAAAAATAAATCAATCAATCAATGACCAATATAACCACCCTTCTTTCCAATAACAGTCATAAGCCTTTCCATTCATGGAGTCTGTCAGTTTCTTGATCTGTTGACGATCAGCTTTTTGTGGAGCAGTGACTACAGCCTCCCAGACACTCTTCAGAGAGGTGTATTGTTTTTCTCCCCCGTAAATCTAGCGTTTAAGAAGTGCCCACAAGTTCTCGATAGGGTTTAGGTCAGATGAGGAAGGGGGGCCATGTCATTATTCCTTCATCTTTAAGGCCTTTACTGGCTGGCCACGCAGTGGAGAACTTCGATGCAAGTGATGGAGCATTGGCCTGCATAAAAATCATGGTCTTCTTCCTGTATCACTGTTTGAAGAAAGTGTCTTGAAAAACTGGCAGTAGGTTTGGGAGTTGATTTTGAGTTCATCTTCAATGCAAAAGGTCCAACTAGCTCATCTTTAAAAATACCAGCTCATACCAGTACCCCACCTCCACGTTGGAGTGGAGCTCTGTGCCCATTACTGATCCACAGGTCCATCCATCTGGTCCATCAAGAGTCACTCTCATCTCATCGGTCCATAAAACCTTTGAAAAAATCTGTCTTCAGATATTTCTTGGCCCAGTTTTGACGTTTCAACTTATGTTTCTTGTTCAGTGGTGGTTGGGTTTCAGCCCTCCTTACCTTGGCCATGTCTTTGAGCACTGAACACCTTGTACTTCTGGGCACTCCAGGTAGGTTGCAGCTCTGGAATATGAAAGTACTGGAGGATAATGGGTTCCTGGTAGCTTCACGTTTGATTCTTCTCAAATCTTTGGCAGCTAATTTGCGTCTTTTGTTCTCAACACGTTTCTTGCAACCCTGTTGACTATTTGCAACAAAATGTTTGATGGTTCTGTGATCACACACCAATATCTTAGCAATTCCAAAAGTGCTGCATCCCTCTGAAAGACTTTTTACAATTTTTGACTTTTCAGAGTCAGTTAAATCTCTTTTTTGGCCCATTTTGCCTGAGGAAAACTAGCTGCCTAATAATTCTGCACACCTTGATATAGGGTGTTGATCTCCTTAGGCCACACCCTCCCTCATTACACAAATACACATCACCTGACGTGCTTAAATCCAATAAGCATTCAAGTTAATACAGCTTGGAGTTGGAATATATGCATTAAAAATGATGATATGGTCAAAATACTCACTTGCCTAATAATTGTGCACACAGTGTATTTAATCTAGTTTTGGGTTACCAGGAGCCAAAGACTATCCTAATAGCATTTAGAGGAAGGCAGGAGGTAAAAATAGTGCATCATTGGTCTCATCTATGCACATACTTCCATGCTTGCTTATGCTTACCAAGTTGAAAATTAACACACGTGTTAAGGGTGTCAAATGAAAATTGATGACAAGACTTTGTAGTTACTGTATGTTTGGATTGTACATTACCAATGAATTTAAATGCACAGTCTCATAATCCAGATAGTACCTAGTTCAGTTTTCACAGATTAATTTATTGTGTGAAGTGCAGCAGATCAAATGTAGTTAACTATGGTTTCTTTAAGTTGGCTGTTCCCTGTTGAATAATCGTTATTATACTGAAATTCTTGAAGCTGAGATAGGGTTCACTCTTAAATCCCTGCTTTGGTTCTCACTCTCTGTTGGCATGCTCAAAGCAAGGTTTGCTAACTTCTCTTACTGTTAGGGAAGGTAGTGTCTTTTGTTAAAGTTTCATATCTTGAATGTAGTCCTTAGTATAATTAGTTTATAATAATAAGTTTTTATGTGTTGCTCACATTCATAGGCCTCTGGCTTTCCACTTCATTGTTGGCAGAATCTAAAGGGTATCATTGCTTTCAGTCGGTCACTGATGGTCATAATGTTGTGGTGGCCTGAATATCTTTGTCTTTACTCTTATGCTCAATTGCATGTTTTTCTTGTTCTAGTTGACAATGGAGGTTGATGGAAAAGTAGAGAGCATTATGAAGAGAACAGCACTAGTGGCCAACACCTCCAACATGCCTGTGGCTGCCCGTGAAGCATCTATCTATACAGGTTAGAGGATTTAGTAAAATGTGAAGGTTTTGCTTTTTCCATCCTTTGCTTCGAAGTCTAACTAACATTGACCCAAAGTGTTTCACACATATTTTCAGTCATTTTTTTATTTTAAAATATGTACCTCTCATAGTGACCAATATTAGAGGCAATTTTTAATTCCATACAATGTAAAGGGGCAAAAGTTAACAATTTAACATAAAATGATTTAGACAAGTTAATGTGTAGTGTTAACCAAAAACATTTGATATCTGACATCTTTGCAGTTTTATATACTCAGAAAAATCAGGCACATTTGATAGCTTTTTAAGCATAGTATGCTAGTAAATATCAGAACATTAATGGTTCAGAGTAAATTTGAACTGGCCCCTTAACCATAACTACAACTTCTTTTTTCATTTCTGTCCCTCAAGTCTTGAAATATTTCCGTGCTACACAGACACAATGTAGCTATCAACAAAACTACATAAAAATGGCTTATTTTAAATTCGGCAGTGGTGTATTTTATTTTATCCCCTATTCAGCTTGTTATTTCTTAACAGCTGAAAAGACGCAAGATGAAAGCTTTACACCTTATACTTCTTAAAAAAAACGTTTGCTTTCATATTGCATGTCTTCCTACTTGTCTGAAAAAAAGGTTGTCCTTGGCCTTGCACACTGTAAAAACTGCTTTTCATTCATAAAATTACAAATAGACAAAAACAGTTATATTAAATCTCTATGATCTGTATGAGATTTATAAATTATATTTTACAGGGGACTATTTCTAAGAATATATTATTTATAATACTGTATGCTTCCACAGGACACCTTAAAATCACCTTTAAACTTAATTGTTAGTATCCAAAGAAATGCATACTGGGATGTGTTATGTATAATTTATGTTTTTGGGCCATGTGTAATTTCTCATAATTTTTAAGACTTGTTACACTTTAGTAATTAATTTATTCAAAGCTTAGAAACAAGTTTTTATTTTTTTAGTTTTTCCTTTTTCCCCCATAGGAATACTCCAACCAAAAATATTTTTTTTATGTAACATATCCCAAGCATTTAATAGTGGTGGCTGAGAAAAAATTTTGATCTCATATTTTTTTGCAAAAAGGAGAGAAAACAGTTGATGACATTATAAAAGACAACAGCAACTAGTGCTGTACTATCGTGCAAAAATGTCCAAAGGAAAAAGAAAAGGTAAAAAAAAAAAAAAAGCTTTACTCATGTTGCATAGTCCACATGTCAGTTATACAGTAGTATGTTCAAAATGTACAAAGCCCATGGTTTTTGGCTTAAAATATTGTTAAATGTTTACTTTCAGAATAGCAAATGCATCCTAAACTGTAGCCTAAAGCCAAATGAATTCTCTAGGTTGTGTAAATTCCTGGCATAGCCTGTGTGTTAAAAGATCATTTTCTTTAGATCTAGACAAAATGAGAGAACCTTAGAGCACATTTCATGTTAATCTGTCTGTTTTATAGTGCCTTTCATATCTATCTGTTTAACCCATCTGCGTCAGTATCTTGGTACATAAATATAGACAAGTATAATATAATGCAGGTATACTATATTTATATGGTATTTTACATGTCTGTTGTATGTAAACCGAGAAACAGTAAATTCTTTACTCACTAAGAATTGATTCACCTATTTTTAAGTATTTTGTTTTTTTAATACAAAGGTATCACACTGTCTGAATATTTCCGAGACATGGGCTACAATGTCAGTATGATGGCTGACTCCACTTCTCGCTGGGCAGAAGCTCTTCGTGAAATCTCAGGTCGACTGGCTGAGATGCCTGCAGGTAGGCAAATGAATCATAAAATTGACACCTTTTAATATTTTAGTATTTAGAGACAAAAATCATAATTTCTCTAGTGATGATTATTAAGCAGTAGTTCTTGATTATTTTTTTTTTAAGTGTCCCAGTGCAAATGGAAAGCAGTACACATATTGTTACACACTTTTTTTTAAAAAAACTGTAATAACAGAACACGTGTTGATCTCTTATGTCCAGCTGCAGATTTCGGTTTTCAGCCAAGATTTTAACCAAAAAATGACTATTTAGTGAAGCTATTTTGAGAATGACAGTAGGAATGTTGTCTTTATGTGGATTGAAACATAATTAAGTGAATTTACTGTGTTAAATTTGCAACATTTACAGGTCTTTATTACAGTAAACATCTCTAAGTCCAAATATGGATCACAGTCTGAGGATAAAATAGCGGAGAATAACAATGTACTGTATAGTTATATCCATTTTATAGACCTCAGTGTTTGCTATTTTTAGAATCTCATCTCTTCTGTGAAAGGAGTAACATTTGGTTGCAGTGATGTGAGAGAACAGTTCTGTTGTATTGCAGGTTTCTTCTGTAAAGTCTCAGACTGTTGCTGTGTTTTAGTCCTGGAACCACTGCAACTTATACCAGTAGAGCATACATTATTATAGTTTTGTCCAGAATGCTTGCATATAGTAACATTGTTCTGCTGAATAAGAAAGAAAACAAACATAAAGTGAAACAGCACTCTAGCAGTACAGATCTTTCACAGTACCCCATGTTATTAATACAGACCTTTCCATACTTTTAAGTCTGTGTTTAGTGCTTGTAGATATGATGTTCAGACTTTATAACAGAGTGAGGTAAACCACCCCGCCCCCCCCCATTGAAATTTCTTGATACTGAACTGGTATTGGTGTTTGTGGTGTGTGTGTGTGTGTGTGTATGTGTATTGGTGGTGGCAATGAAATATATTCTTTTGTACCTTTTTACTTTGCAGACAGTGGTTATCCTGCCTACTTAGGTGCACGTCTAGCCTCTTTCTATGAGCGTGCAGGCCGAGTGAAATGTCTTGGCAACCCTGAACGAGAGGGAAGTGTCAGCATTGTTGGAGCGTAAGTAGACTATGTGCCCTGATGGGTGACAAGATGGAAGGGAGACAGTGATTTTTATCTGGGAAAAGAGTATTTAAAATTTTTAAATTTTATTTCAGTCTTTTGTTCAAAGAACGTGCTCAAAGATTTTGTGAATCTTCAGCCACTTATTTCAGTCATTCTTACTGATTTTAGTGACTTTGGAGTTTGAGCCTTCATAATTTATTTCATAATATATAATTTATGTTTAAATGTAGCTGTTTAACATTAATATGTTTAACTACTCAGTCATTCACAAGATAGCTCCTACTCTTTGATTAATTTTTACTTATTAATTTTCTATATAAAAAAATAAAATTTTTATTTCACGTATTGATTATTCATTATTAAATAAAAAAATGTTGAATATTGATGTCTGTGATTCCTGAATAGTTAATAGCAATTGCTACATTTATGTTCTGAAAATATACTAGTAGTAAAATAATTAGCAGAGGAGAAGACTTTGTGCTGCAGGTTTGACAGGATGAGGGGCAGTAAGAAAACCATTACTTAAAGGACAAAATAGGGCCTTGAAATACCAGCTGTGGACTACTGCAAACTGGACAAAGTCACCTTTTCACAGTAGAAACTGAGACTTGCTTTTTTCAACCACTATTAAGCTGCTTTTGAGGCTGTTGTGCTATGAGGCACATACAGTGCATCCGGAAAGTATTCACAGCGCATAACTTTTTCCACATTTTGTTATGTTACAGCCTTATTCCAAAATGGATTAAATTCATTTTTTCCTCAGAATTCTACACACAACACCCCATAATGACAACGTGAAAACAGTTTACTTGAGGTTTTTGCAAATTTATTAAAAATAAAAAAACTGACAAATCACATGTACATAAGTATTCACAGCCTTTGCTCAATACTTTGTTGATGCACCTTTGGTAGCAATTACAGCCTCAAGTCTTTCTGAATATGATGCCACAAGCTTGGCACACCTATCCTTGGCCAGTTTCGCCCATTCCTCTTTGCAGCACCTCTCAAGCTCCATCAGGTTGGATGGGAAGCGTCGGTGCACAGCCATTTTAAGATCTCTCCAGAGATGTTCAATTGGATTCAAGTCTGGGATCTGGCTGGGCCACTCAAGGACATTCACAGAGTTGTCCTGAAGCCACTCCTTTGATATCTTGGCTGTGTGCTTAGGGTCGTTGTCCTGCTGAAAGATGAACCGTCGCCCCAGTCTGAAGTCAAGAGCGCTCTGGAGCAGGTTTTCATCCAGGATGTCTCTGTACATTGCTGCAGTCATCTTCCCCTTTATCCTGACTAGTCTCCCAGTTCCTGTCGCTGAAAAACATCCCCACAGCATGATGCTGCCACCACCATGCTTCACTGTAGGGATGGCATTGGCCTGGTGATGAGCGGTGCCTGGTTTCCTCCAAATGTGATGCCTGGCATTCACACCAAACAGTTCAATCTTTGTCTCATCAGACCAGAGAATTTTGTTTCTCATGGTCAGAGAGTCCTTCAGGTGCCTTTTGGCAAACTCCAGGCGGGTTGCCATGTGCCTTTTACTAAGGAGTGGCTTTCATCTGGCCACTGTACCATACAGGCTTGATTGGTGGATTGCTGCAGAGATGGTTGTCCTTCTGGAAGGTTCTCCTCTTTCCACTGAGGACCTCTGGAGCTCTGACAGAGTGACCATCGGGTTCTTGGTCACCTCCCTGACTAAGGCCCTTCTCCCCCGATCACTCAGTTTACATGGCCGGCCAGCTCTAGGAAGAGTCCTGGTGGTTTCAAACTTCTTCCACTTATGGATGATGGAGGCCACTGTGCTCATTGGGACCTTCAAAGCAGCAGAAATTTTTCTGTAACCTTCCCCAGATTTGTGCCTCGAGACAATCCTGTCTCGGAGGTCTAAAGACAATTCCTTTGACTTCATGCTTGGTTTGTGCTCTGACATGAACTATCAACTGTGGGACCTTATATAGACAGGTGTGTGTGCGCCTTTCCAAATCATGTCCAATCAACTGAATTTACCACAGGTGGACTCCAATTAAGCTGCAGAAACATCTCAAGGATGATCAGGGGAAACAGGATGCACCTGAGCTCAATTTTGAGCTTCATGGCAAAGGGTGTGAATACTTATGT
Source organism: Polypterus senegalus (assembly GCF_016835505.1). Taxonomy (NCBI): domain Eukaryota; kingdom Metazoa; phylum Chordata; class Cladistia; order Polypteriformes; family Polypteridae; genus Polypterus; species Polypterus senegalus. The sequence continues at coordinate 86,151,920 of NC_053155.1, read as the reverse complement.
ACATGTGCTTTCTCAATTTTTTTAATTTTAATAAATTTGCAAAAATCTCAAGTAAACTTTTTTTCACGTTGGCATTATGAGGTGTTGTGTGTAGAATTCTGAGGAAAAAATTAATTTAATTCATTTTGGAATAAGGCTGTAAAATAAGAAAATGTGGAAAAAGTGATGCGCTGTGAATACTTTCCGGATGCACTGTATTGCGCGAGCTGGCGGCCCTAGGAATCTTGTCTTATGATTGGGTTGTGACTTTGAGTTTGCCAGTTATCTTCCTATTAGAGTTTCTTCCGTTTTCCAATTGCCTTTGGATTGTGTAGGACACCACACTCGCTGACACTTATGATTTTTTTTTTCCTTTAAATTTCTCTGAATGAAAGGCCTACACTTTAAAGGGTAATAATGCTCTGTGTCATTTCATTTGTTAATTGCCGTTTTCTTACCATTATCACTGGAATATTGTCCAAGTAGTACTTCAGAGGGTATAGTAATGCAGTCTGTTCCAAATCTGCTTTAAAACAGACAGAGGATTTTTAAGTAATCAACAGAATTTGTGTGAACGTGTGCAAATTGTTTGCTTCAACTTGCAAGGCTTAATTTACTTTAATTGCTACAGAGCATCAGTAGGTTGTAACCTATTAGTTGTTCCCTGAAGAAGGCCCATTTGTGATATTTTGATGTTTCCTTTTTTCAGCTTTTGCTAACCTAAACTTTAATTTTAAACCTCTGGTAGTTTACAGCTTACCTTTTCAGCCTTTTAGATCATTCGTCGCATTTCAACTGATTAAATTTGAAGAAAAACTGAGTTCTAAAATGTTTGACTTGTAGTGTATGTATCAGAAACCAGCACACATACCTGTAAATACTAACATGTGACAAGTTACAGAGCTTATGTAAATACTTTACAAAATTAAACAAATAAACAATACATTTTTTTAATACTACCTCTTCACAAACCTTAAACATAAGGGCTGTGTTAGAGGCAAAACTTTCCTGAAATAAAGTCTACAGTGTAATATAAAATTATATTATAAAACTGACATAACTCTTGCATATACAGTACATTAAATGCCTTCACTCCAGCTTATTCTCTAAAAAATCATTATGGTTTCAAAATGTTATTGTCATTTATTAACTGCCCATAGAATCTGACATGAAAGTTTTCTTCTGGTTCACATAAGGGCAGAAATGAATGCTATTTAAAGTTCTGGACTCAATTTATACTTTGGTAAAATAGATGAGTGTATATATTTAAACCTTTGTTTCAAAGCCGAAAATGTTATAGACTGAAGTTAAAAATTATTTTACATTAATTATATTCTTGCATAAGGTTCAATTTTTGTTTTACCTGTATTTCAAGCTTAATTTCCTTATTCTGCAAAACTATTTGCAGTAAGCGCTAAATTAGCTCACATGCCTGTCAGCTTATTTGAACAGGGAGGTTCTAATGGGCAGGGCCCCAAGTTATGATGTCTTGCTCCTGTAATAATGAAGTGATAGAAACAAAATAAGTATAGTGCATACCTTGATAGATGTGTAAATGATGTAATCACATTCAGTATTGGAAATGCTCACCACCTTCTTGCAAACACAGATAGACACGGCGCTCCATATTGGCAGAGGTATCCACAAGCATTGTAGGGGTGATGGCAGCAATTTCCTGTCTGATGTTTCGCTGTAATTGTTCCAGTGTACAAAGTTTGTTTTTGTACACTTTTCCTTTCAGTGCTCCCCAAAGGAAGAAATCCGGTGGTAACAGGTTCCAGGGAACAAGGTGGCCAAGCCCCCTTGAAATGACCCGATTGCTAAAAAATTATTCAATTAGTGCCATCTTGCAAGCTGACATATGACAGGTTGCTTCATCTTGCTAGAAATAACCTTCACTGATCTCACGGTCATCCAGTTATTTCACAAATAAGTCAAAAAGAGCGTCATGCCTCACTCGTTCCAGCATTTATCCAGGAATACTGTGATCTTTATTTCATTTGGATTGCTTTCTTATTAAGACTGTAATACATCATAACTCAGGGCCCCACCCATTAGAATCACCCTATAGTTTTTACATTTAATTTTCAATTAACTACCCCATTATCTTCATTTTTAATCAGTGTAAAATTTCAAATTTGAGGTACAAAAACATGATCAGTACAGAAGTTGTGCATAGTTTGCTTTGGGTTCTGACACTTTGTTTTAAATTCAGCTTTTTAGTGAGATGAATTTTACTGTAGGATATTCCTACACAAATCATAGCCTACTATTTCACAGATTACATTTTATTTCAATTGGAGCCCAACTAAAATAAGCAGTATAAAATTATGCAACATTGTATTTCAGTGTTTTGAAACATTTTATTTATAAACCACATGCTACAAAAAAGATTAATTGATTGATAATTGAGGATGACAGCCATTACTTCATACAAATGCATTGTTTAGTAAATTGGTGCAGCAATAACTATTTTCCTTTGTATGTTAAAAACACTAAATGAATGAAAATTGGTAGAAATCTGTATATTCACTCCCCACTGTTTTGGGAGTGTAATAGTGGCAAAATAAATAGTTAGAGACTCAGCTAGGTAATTATCTTATTTAAAATGCTAATTAAATACATGCCCGTTATAAAAGGGAACTTAAATGTTAATAAAGTAAAAATACTTGGGGACTCATCGATATATTAATTTAACAGGAATATTAGTGTGTAAAGTTGCTGTCAGCTCTTATTTTCCTCCACAGACTCAGACAATATAAAGTGGACAGGAGACTTATTTTGTCTTGTTACTGCATTGTGATCCATACTTTCATGACGTCCAACTGCACTCTTTGATTTAAGTAGTCCAACAAATCAACATTTAAAAAGCTTCATTAGGTTACCAAAGATGCTGCAAAAAACACTTGAGCTTATTTGGATGACTTTATAAATGTCACTGAAAGGCATACATTAAAGGATCTGAAAGTCATCTCAATTAATGAGGGATTGCATGCAGCAGTTTCCTTCAATAAATCAGTGAGAACAGTCGCTTTAAACACCGGCACAAGCTGCTCTAAAATTCATATGGCTTTTTAATTAAAATAAAAATATTAGAAACCATTTTTTTTTCTTATGTGTTGTGGAACTATCCAGGTAAAAACCTACTGTCAAACTTCATAGCAGTTAGCAAAGGATTTGTTTTCATGTGATATAAATATTTCAAACCCTTTGTAACTTTTAACCTGTTCTCTATGTTGTTTTTTTTTCTTTTTTGGAGGTGAAAAAGACAAATGTTTTCCTGTGTAAAAACGACTATATAAAAGTCATAATAAAAACCTGGACATTTGTGCCTGTGTTTTTTATATATGCATACAATATTATATATAGTTGGGCATATATTAAATGGTTTATCTCTCGTGTTATCCAGTTACAGCAACACAGAGAGATGCAAAATTAGGAAATTAAGCATTAAATATATTTAAGGCATAACAATATATTGAACTTCTCTATAAACCGTGATAAAGTGCTAACCTTATTCATCAAATTTTCAGCATTTTCTTAGTATAATATATTTGACTAGCAACCAAAAAAATTGACTTTTAGCAGAAAAAAAAATTCAACCCTGTGTTTTGTCCAAACAAAAGTGAATCTAATAACTCAAATTTCATTATTTTGTCCCAAAAACTGATCACAGAACAGATTTTCAGCAAGTCTGTAGCCCCTGTACTAGTCGACAGAAGAGGCAAGTCAGTAAGTGCAAAAGCCCAGAGTTAAGAATACTTATTAAAGGCAGGTGGTATTATGTACTTGTAGTTTGTTTACTTTTGGGCTCAAATAATATTAATTTCCTGCATAGAATAGCTGATGACTAAAGCTGTAAAACTAAGATCTGTACATTTCCCTTTATATTCTGGTATAGTGTCTCTCCTCCTGGTGGTGACTTCTCTGATCCTGTGACTTCAGCAACTCTTGGTATTGTACAGGTAAGCAGAAAAGGTTTGAATACATAGAAAATGTCTTTAACATTTATGGGAAAAAAATGCTTTTTGATTTCCAGATTTGAGTATCCTGGTAGAGAGATTGTCAAACCAAAGTTAAGGAGAAGACTATTTAATGGAAGAATCTTTTGTATTTATCATGAGCTGTATTGTTGAAGAGAGCTTCTCATCTGAGTATTTGACTATATGATTCAAGTGCATTTTAAAGAAAACTTTGGTACAGTTTGACAAATTGTGCATAAGTCAAAGAGGGGGGATCATCACATAAAGGAAATGCTTAATGTTGTTTGGTATATTTTTCTTTAATACATATTGATACTGCTTGTTATCTTCCTGTTAAAGGGAACAAAAAAGTTGCCACTTCATCGATACAAGATTGCTGTGCACTTATATACCCATCATGTTAATGCTGGTGTATTGTCTACTGAATACTAATTAGTCCATTGTATTATAGGTTTTCTGGGGGTTAGATAAGAAACTGGCCCAGAGAAAGCACTTCCCTTCAGTCAACTGGCTGATCAGTTACAGCAAATACACACGTGCCCTTGATGAATACTATGACAAACACTTTCCAGAGTTTGTCCCTCTGCGCACAAAGGCAAAAGAGATCCTCCAAGAGGAAGAGGACCTGGCAGAAATTGTGCAACTTGTTGGAAAGGTGAGCAAAATGCAGCATGCAGAGACTCTTGTAGATGTTAATTAATCTAATAAAATTTGAAAATGCATCATTTCACATTTTATTTAATCATTTATTTTTTTTTTTTTTCAGGCTTCCCTAGCTGAGACTGATAAAATCACTCTTGAGGTGGCTAAACTAATAAAAGATGACTTCCTGCAACAAAATGGATATACTCCATATGACAGGTACTAAAGTAGAAAATATAGTTTGAGCCTCATAACATGTACAATACATTCACATACAGTTATCAAACTGAAATGTTCCTTCCCCAGGCTGCTGAAAAATTTGGGAGAATCAATAAGAAATGGACTTTGGAACTGATTAATGTTTGTGAATGCTCCTTTGGTGTGCTGTATAACCTGGTTAACGTTTCTATGTCAATCAGTGATTTTTATTTAAATTGAGACTAGGTTGGGATAATGTACTCAGAGATGTATTTTATAACGTATAGATGAGTATTATGACATAATAATAGTTAAAAAAAGTTTTCCTTCTACAGTATGTATTGGAAAATATGCACAAGACCCATTTAATTTTAGCTGTATACATTTATTTATTGGCTAGTGCTTTAAATCTGTCAGTTTCACCTGTTTATAGACTCCAAGACAAACCTGCAAATGCTCTTATTTTTCTTGAGTAAATCTCCCAGTTGCATCTACTTTATTTACATCTTTGTCCACACTAAGTGAACCTGCGTATGTTTTTATTTTCCATGAGCTCAAACCACAGACCAGCAAACTTGCACACTGACTAAGAAGTCAGTCCAGAGAGGTGCCTTGACATTTGCCCTGTTATTATGAATTACTTGTTTCTTATTTACTCACTATTTTGTATTTCACTCTAGGTTTTGCCCATTCTACAAGACTGTTGGTATCTTATCAAACATGATTTCTTTCTATGACTTGGCAAGGCATGCAGTTGAAACAACTGCCCAGAGTGATAACAAGATTACTTGGGCTATTATCCGGGAGCACATGGGAGAAATACTATATCGGATAAGTTCAATGAAATTTAAGGTAACTACTAAATTGTGGCCATACTGTTAGGAGACCATGGCTACCAGAAATATTCAAGAACATAGTAGCTTCTTTTTTTATGTTAAGAGGTACTTTCAGCAGTGTGAGATAAATAGATACAATGAACTTTCTTTCTCTCTTTTTTTTCTCTCACTTTCTCTCTTTTTCTTTCTTTGTCTGCATGTCTCTCTGTCCCTTGGGGGAAATTGTAACAGTAGTTCTAGGTCACCAAGGGCTGGAGCCTATTCCAGCAGCTTACACCACAAGTCAAGTATCCTATAGTTTTAAACACTTCAGGAGAAAAATTGGATTTAATATTATTAGTCTTAGAATTTTACCCTGTTAAAAATGAATTCATAATTCCTGTTTCAATATGTGAATAGATGATCATGCTGAATGTTTTTTAATAAAGCGTCTTAGTAGGATTTATTTAAAATATTTAAGACTTTAATAAATTGAACCTATGCATTTCATGTGTAAGAATTTCAGAAGTGTCACAAAAAAATAAAAATGATAAATTACTAATTAAACATTATAATTGGTAAAATAGTTATGATTTTCTGGGACAGTACTTTGAAAATGTATCTGCCCCATTCCTAATATTTTCTGTTTTTTGTGTATTTTACACAATGAATGGCCTCAGACATTTATACAAAATGCAGTGTTATAGCAAGAGAACGCACAATACTGTTTTTTAAACCATTGGATACAAGAAAAATAAGTTATCCAACACCCCTATAATCCACGTGAAAAAGTAATTGCCTCCATAATTTCAATATTTGCTTACAGCACCATTAGCAGCATAAATTGAACTTAAACACTTAGTATAATTTGATGTTAGTCTTTCACATCACTACTGAGGAATTTCCTCCCAGTCTTCTTTGTAGGACTGCCTTAATTCAGACACATTGGTAGGTTTATTAGTATGAACTGCTCATTTCAGCACCTGCAACAACCTCTCTACAAGGTTCAAGTCAGGACTTGGTCACTCCAAAACTTTAATTTTATTTCTCTTGAGCCTTTCAGTTGTATAGTTACTTATGTATATATATGTTAATTACCCTGCTACATAATCCAGTTACTCTTCAGCTTCTGGTTACAGACAGTTGTTGGGAAATTCTCGTTAAGAATATATTCTGTTAGTTATGGTGCAAAATTCATAGTTCCTATAATAATGACATGTCTTACAGCTTCTGAAGCAACAAAGCATCCCAAAACTATTACAAACTCCGTTTTATATTGTAGGTTTGATGTTCTTGCTGTCAAATGTCATATTATGTTTAAACCTGGGATAGTGGGACTTGTGTCTTCCAAAGAATTCTACTTTTCACTTGCCTGTCTTTAGAACATATTTCCAAAATGTATGGGTATTATCCAGGTGTTTCTTTGTAAATGAAAGAGGAGCACTGATGTTACTCTTGGATGGTGAAGGTTTCCATCTTGTTAATCTCCCATGAATCCCATTTTAACTCTGTCTCATTCTTATGATGGAGTCATGAACACTTGCCTGAGGGTAGAGAAGCCTGCATGGATGTTCTATTCATTAATGTCATTTAAATATGCCATTTATTTATTCCATCCTATGCAATTCATTCTCTGTTCACTTAAATCCTTCCTATGTTATTGAAGTGCACAAGTATAACTACTCATTTCAATACACCCATCATCCTTCTAACCCATGGGACAAATGGGATAAAAGGCAATCAGAAACCTATATAAAATAGTAATTAATATTAAAATTGTGATAAGGACTAATTGGAAATGTTAGTCTTTTGCTGTAAATCATCAGGGTTTTTAATACTTTTATGTTTGTTTTGCAAAGTACATCCATTCTGTGTGTTTATGCATGAATGTGTTTGCGTGTGCATATATAATAGTTATTTTAACTCCTAAGTTGCGACTCCAAAGCAGCTCCAGCTGTAGTTCCACGGAGTTTGAAAAGGATGCTATAGGTGGCAGTGCAGTGTTTAATATCAGCAGTTAGTGTCTAAACAGAAATGGGAGTTACAGTATAGCTACTGAATCTTGATCGTGGCCACACCATCCTTTCCTTTTCAGTTTGCACCATTATCAGGAAATTGAACCCATAATTCACATCTCTGGAGCTTTCTTCTGTTTTAACCAAGGTCACAAACCCCCCCAAAAAGCTTAACCCAGACACCTGCACTCCAACAAGAACCCTTTAACGAACAGAGCCAAAAAGAGAGTTGTGCCACAGTTGACAACTAATTATTTTGTCTGTGTGCTGATGTGCATGTCTACACCCATGCAATAATAAAATTGTCGGTGAAAATTAATGGATTTATCGAGCTTTTGCATTTTTCTTCCTGGTGATTGGAAAGTAATAACAGTACAGCACTGATAATTGTCTTTGGTATTGATGATAGAGTACCTTGCACAAGTATTTAATTTCTTGACCAGTTTTCTAACCTTAATAAATATCAATTTCTGCGCTGAAATTTTGTGCTCTGTGATATTTTTATTTCAGAGCACTGAAATTTTTTCTAATTATTTATTTAATCTTCTTAAGGCTCACACGAAAATGTAATCTGTGGCTTAAAGGAAAAACAGTGTTTCTGTTAAAATCGTGGTTTTCTGTGACATAGCAGCAGAATGACTTATTTCTTTAGTAAATATCAGTGTGAAAACAAAGAAAATGTTTTTTAGTAACATGTATAAATACTGTCACATGTAGTGAAAGCTAGTAGAATTTTTTGCAGCTTTTGCAGTTATTACAATAAGCTTCAGGAAGAAGTAAAAGTGCAAGATAGAAAATATTAGCAAATACAAATAGTGATTTCCTTCTGAAATGGTTCAGGAAACCAGCTGTTATTAAAAATAATATATATGGAACCTTTTAAGTAGCAATAAAAACACAACTATAGAGCATTAAGTTGTGTAGCAATCAATAAAGCCTATCCATTAAAACAGAGAGCTCTATAGTTGTGTTTAGTGTCTTCTACTTAGCAGCATCCTCAATATGTTCTAGTTATCTTTATTCTTTATTTAATATTATTTTTAATAATCGTTGGTCTCCTGCTCTATTTTTATAGTGTCCATTTCCCAGCAAGACTCCCATAATTATATGAATTGAGCGGTTTCTCTAATCAGTATTTTTCTATATTTGCCAATTTAACACACAGTGGTAATGTGCTGCAGTAGTAGAATGAACATCCTACTATTTTAGCCTGTGCCTGGAAGCTGCATGTGTGGAGTTTGTACATTCCCAGTCACTATATATGCACGGAGTTTTGTTTTCAATATGTTGTTTTTCGTCCCATATCGATGTGCATATGAGGTTTAGTCTACACTATTTCTGTGTGAGTAAGTAGTCTTTGATAGATTGGTGTCCTGACCAGGGTTGAGTACTTCTGCCAGGATAGACTCCAGATCCCTGTCATCCTAAATCTGATTAAGCAAGTTAAAAAAGTATATGAACACTTTTGTATGTAAATATGAGAATGTTCTGTGCGTATATTTAAATGTGTTCAAAATTTCAAGCATCAGTGTTCTTTTCAGTTGATGGGACGCAATGTTTAGAAATGAAAAAAAAAAGCTATTATCAATAAGGAAAACCAATTTAAAAAAGTATACAAAGGACCAGTACTTTAAGCAAATGACCTGTTAAAAAAAAAAATCAAATAAAATAGACCGCTACTCAATCCCTGTTATAATGTCATAGTGTTGTGCAGGGCCTGCTTACCCAGTGGAATTTAAATCTAACTTAAGCTCAAAGCTAACCCTGGGCTTAAGACATGGATTGAAATAGGGGCTCCTATTCTTGAACAGTGCCAGTGGTATATATAAATATTTTATGAATCTAAAGTGGATTCAGTTTGGTAAATAAATTTCATATTGAAATGATGGGGACCTTGGACTGTTTATACCAAGTGGCTACCTTCATAGCCAGCTTCCTACATATTTTGGAGAACTTTGTTTGAAATTGGAGGAGTGAAGTACTAAGGTTTAAATGCTGAAGCCTACCACTCTTATCAAATTCAGAATATGTGCTCTTGGCTTTGCTCACATCTCACTGCCTCTTATTCATATTAAATGTGTATGCATATATATATATATATACACATACACATACATACACGTGGGCTGGAATATATCCACAAACAACTACCGAAATATTTTCTTTATAAATGAGACACACAAGCATGTTTCTGCTAATCACATCTACATATTCTTCCTTGCACAATTCTTTAAACTGTCCTTCTTATTTAGTAACTTTCCTTTTTTGGGTATTACAGTGGGTTAAGGAAATCGCCAGTGGCCACAGGGCTGAAATTGTTACTGATAGAAAAAGTTCTGTCAGTGGTTAAGGCCAAGTGAGAGTGGCAGACTGGACACATGTAAAATTTGTAGCTAAAGCAAAATACATCCATCTATGTATGTATTAACATGCAGCATCATCATATGGCACCTGATCACATAAAATGGTGTAAACTTGCTGGAGATGGATCATACAGTCCACATTTGGAGTGAGTCACAAAACCGATAGTGTTCACATTTATTAAAAATGGAAATGCAACCATACTTTCTATCCACATGCAACAATCAAGTAAGTGGAAAAGACAAAAAAGTTGTGTAGGACGGTGGCAGCACTTGGGTAAACTCTGAAAAGATGGCTAGCCCTGACACCTGGGTGCCTTTAAGTGAGGTGTAGTGGGTGAAGTTAAGCTACCAATCCTATTCCTAATTCTGTCACAGCTTTAGCATCATACAAAAACACTTTATGGCAGACTGGCATGTCACTTTGTTTTCACTTTTTCTTGTTTGATCATTATAAGCTGCCAGTTTCCATTCTAATTTGTGGTTAGTAGCTGCAACACACACAGTATTACACAAATAAATGTGAGTGGACACTGGAGACACATTTTAATGCAGGTATAAATGTAAACTGACTAAATTATATTTGGATATAATCTTTATATGAAATGCATGTTAAAGGGCGGGGGGGTCCTTTTGAAAACCAACAGTCACTACAGGCTATATATGACACATTTTGATAATTGATGAAGTGGACCCGGTTCTAAAACATTAAAATATAAATTATAGAATTATCTCGTAGGTGAGAATGCAGAAAATACTGAAAAAGGGTTGGTAAGATGCATTTTCCAGTCATCTTGTTTATAAGTGTTGTCTCTTCTTTTCAGGACCCAGTGAAAGATGGAGAAGCTAAAATTAAAGCTGACTATGCTCAACTACTTGAAGACATGCAGAATGGTTTCCGCAGCCTGGAAGATTAGAAAAGTCCTCCAACATCAGATGCTTACAGTGTCCCGTTCCCAGCTCTTTCCTAACACACACAATTGTGCTCCGTTATTGTTGTTGTGTTTTATCCCCTCTATAGCTCTTAAACCAGTTCTACATTCCTGTTTTGTGAAAGATTATGTTTTATGTTTTTTTTTTATATATTTGTTTTTGGTCAAGCTTGATGTCTGAACTTGAAATGCTTTTAAAACCCATGTATTGCCAGTTCTCTTTCAACTGATATGGCAGGGCTCATTGAGGCCAAGGGCCATTTTGGCTCCTTTAGTATGGATTGATCCTGTGAAGCTGATTTCTTCACCAAGTAAAATGGTTCTTGGAAACAAGCATTTTCTGACATCAAGCTTGTAACATGCTTTAATTTGTTATCCTCTATCAGTGTACTTTTATTCAGAAGATTTGTCTGAGGTGTGACAATTCATTGTGGAAGCCAAGTCGGGGACCAAGTCAGACACACAGCAAAGACACACCCAGACTCCTCTGCACGCACTGCTTTACTGAAATGTCCAGAAAAGCAGACCAGGCTGAATCATGGACCTGCACTCTACCTTCCAGTTTGACATGGTGGTGATTTTTTTTTTTTAAATCATCATCTTATTACTCTCAATGATTTTGATTCTCACACATTGGGGTGTATTTATTATTGTTCCTAAAAACAAAACTGAGTTTTGTTTTTCAGACAAGGGATGCAACATTTGTGTATTTATTGCAGGCAGCTCTCGGAAACCTGCGTCTAGTGAGACAATGTTTTTTTTTCCCATTTAATTGTATTTGATGTGTCTGAATGCATTGCACAGGATGTGCACGTTTTCATGTCCTTTCTGTGGTAAATGTGTACATTTGTTCAAGTTCCAAAGAATAAAGTGTAAAAAAAAAAAAGTAAGCTTCTTCTTTGTCTCAAATCTGCAAAAACAGTCATTATATTATTTTTCTTTCTTCATTAGTTATAAAGTGTAGATTTTACTTTTGTGAAATGCTTCCATCCTATTTGCTTGCATGTGTGACACTGGAATGTAGCTGCTGATAACCATTGCGGGAATGCTTTTGTGCCTTTCAGGGAGAGCCAGATAACACCAAACGAAGACCAAAAAACCATGTGGCAGGCCATCACATCACCTGCATCAACACTTTTGCCAGTTAGAGAGATGTGGCACCGTCTGTGACACAAGGGTAAACACACAGGCAGCAGCCAATCATGGTGTGACAAAAGATGAAGATGACCACCTGATTAGTACTTTGGTATGATATAACAAACATTTTCGATATGTAAACTGCCAAAACAGAGGCTGTAGTGGTATGAGGTGCCACCAGATTTGATTTTATTTTAGGATCTGTACAATGAGAGGTTGAGTGTATTCTATCAGCAATTGGCATGTCTCTTGTGGCAGGTCTAATTAATTTTTGACCATACACTGATGCCATTTTCTATGATTTCATATGTAGTATCAGCCCTAGTATCTTCCTGCAAGTATGTAGCATCAATAGATCTGTCAGTTATTTATGTGGGACATTTTTTTTATGTTTTCTGGTGGCATCTCATACCATTTTGGCCTCTGCTGTTTTTCGGTGCTTTTACATACACTGAAGCACTGAACACAAAAGCAGTTTTACCAGAGGAACTGACTTTTGGTTTTCTTTTTCAATGTTTTTCATCCATTGGAACAATCCAAATTTGTTGGTCAAGAGAAAGAACAATGGATTTCAATAGAAACATGTACAAAGAATATTAAGTCATTTTTATAGATAATTGATATTATGCCTACTTCATACCCTCTCTAAATTATTAAAACCCCAAAGCAGTATTTGAACAGTGCTTGGTTGCATGTCCCACAGGACACCTGTTGACACTTGACCACAGCATATCAACTGACAGCATGGTTTTACCAGATATTAACAACACTTATTCTGGACCCATAAAATGAGTTCAGTAGTGTAAGTGTCCAAATACACATTTTCAAAAATTGGGTCATGTTGAGTTTGTACCCCTAATTATGCTATGAAACACCCATCCTGATATACTAACACAGTTAACTGTGAAAGAGTGCACTAAACTGTGAGTTTTCCTTCAAAGTGGTCTCTTTATGTGTTCCTGCTTTCCGTCAGTTTTGGTTCTTCTAAAACAAAGTTCTCCTTGAGAAAGATGTAGAAGGCAGGCATTCATCTGTAATGTATCCATTTTTCTATCTTTAGTTGACTTGAAGCTGTTTTGAAAGCAGGAACAGTTATTATGGACTTATTCACTTCATCAAAGATCCATCCATTTTCCAGCCCATTGAATCCGAACGCAAGGTCACAGGGCGCAAGGCAGGAACCAATCCCGGTCAAGGCGCCAACCCACCGCAGGACACACACACCCACACCTACACACACTAGGGATAATTTAGAATCGCCAATCCACCTAACCTGCATGTCTTTGGTCTGTGGTAGGAAACTGGAGTACCTGGAGGAAACTCATACAAACACGTGGAGAACATGCAAACTCCACGCAGGGAGGACATGGGAAGTGAACCCGGGTCTCCTAACTGTAAGGCAGCAGTGGTACCACTGCGCCACCATGCCGCCCTTCATCAAAGATGGATTTCACTTATTTGTTTATAGAAATGTTTTTGTAGGAATGAGTCAGATCTGAAAATACCAGTGATAATAGAATGTAAAGTACAGTAGTGATGAACGAAATGGGGAAGTTTCAGTCTGCATATGGTTTCATGAAACTGGCATTAAAATTGATTTTGAAATTGTGAAATGTAAAACCCACTAAAGAGGTTTTAGGTGTTCAAAAGGTTTTTTTTCGGGGGGTAAAAAAAAAAAACCAAAGAAATATCGCTTCCCTAAAGCCTCATTCATACTTCTGTGTTCTTTTCTGCAGCTGCGTAAAGCACATTATTCATACCACACCGGTAAAATCTGTTTTAATTATATCTCTTGTTCACATTACCACAGAGGGGTGCAGACCATTTTTAAAAACGTAAGATACAGTACTGCATATTTTCCACATGAAGACACACTAAATACACGGGAAGTTGCTGCAGCCAAACCTCTGCCTGCCACCACCTTATCTTAGTTGGAGAGGTCCACACTCCCAGTGTTTGTTTTCCTTTTTTTCCCCCATTTTCTTGCTAGTGATGTTTATTTAGTTATAGTGATAAGTGAACCATGTGCAGTTCACTTCACCACTAGTTTGACAAAATCACAGAAATGTTAGTGAACTTCACCAAGCTGTGCGAAATGCATTGAAGTCAATGGGGAAGGACGAACTGGACTATTTTTGAATGGACTATAATGGTGCAATGGTTGTTTAAGTGTCCCTGAGGGCTATGAAAGTGTCTGCCAAATATGCTAGACCAATTATAGTGACCAAATATGTAATCTGACCTGTAATGCACCAGTGCTAACCACTGCACTACTGTGCCAAACAATAAAAGATGCAGACAGAACAAATACCACGAACAAAATACAACAAATGGCCACAGACTGGCAATAAGTAATTAAAATATAGATGATTGCACTCACAGAGTTGCATTCTTGTGGACTGGATTGTTCCATTGTTTTCATTTTGTGTTTGCAACCCAATGATGGCCTCAAGAGCAATGATCTTTATAGTAAGCATGTCTCAAAGTTATGTTCATGGCTGCTGCAGCAGCTTTCTAATGTTGTGGGGCACTTGGAGGCAAAAAATGACTGCCAAAGCTGGCAGAATGGCAAATTTCTGAGAAAATATTCAGCCAACGAGATCATCAGCAAGCACAGCATATTTGCTGCAAAATACACTTTGGCAAACAGTGATTAGCACTATTTAAATACTAAATGACAGCCAGACATTTACAGAAATAATGCAGATAAACTCTTCCAGATAGGAACTGAAGGTCTTTCTTCTTTTGTAAAAGTGAAACCTGATTTACTTATTTATTTTTGTTTTTTGAAAAGCAAATCATTTTACACAAATCAATTTACTCATAACTACTTAACAGGACTTAAAATATATGATTTGTAAATGAATCCCAAAAAACGAGATAAAGTTTTGGGGATCCACCCCGTATATTTAAATAGAGTAGTCATCAGAGACTGATCTTTGGTCAGTTCTGGACAGTTTCAGAGAGTAGATGGAACGGTTTTATAAGAGGGAACAGGAAGGGCGTGTTGTAGGGTAGGAAGTCGTGTGACGTCATTAGAAGGGGCCTGAAGTGAAGTCAAGTAGGAATGAGGTGTTCAGTTGGTTTTGTCTTCTGTAGGTCTGTGGGAAGAGAAGGAAAGGCATGAGTGCTCAGAGCCAACCCCTGGAATGACGTCTCAACACCCTGATTCGAACCCTTTGACTGCTTCCCAAGCACATGTGTTTGACAGTTTTTAAAAATAATTTATAATGTCATATAGTTAAAAACTCAATGCAAATAGGCTTGTGGCAGGTAAAACAGTATTTACAAATGTACAACTCTCAGCTCAAATGATGTAAACATTGCATTGATATGCTATTGCTAATTTTTGCTTAAGGAGAACAACTGTTAGTCTTAGAAACATTTTAAACAGTCATTAGGTTGATTTCTGTGTGTAATAAATACTGAATACACTCTTATTTATGGTATTCATGATGGCTCATAGAGTTGGTGGACTTCTTTACTAGTCGGTTCATTTCTACATAAGCTAAGTGAATTTCTGATGTCCTTGCTTGCGTTTTTAGTTATGAAGATAAATAATCTGGTAGGACTTGAAATAGCAGGAAAACCGAGTTTACGCAAATCACTGATGTGACGGTGCGTTCACCAATACACTCATGCTTTACTGCCTTGTACTAGGGCTCTGTTTAGCCATTAAATCAAACAAATGATAAAGGAAAGTAAAATAATCCATAATCGAGACCGCACAGAATGTTTCTGTGTGATATTTAGCCTCTAAAAGTTTCCAGCTGTGTCGTCATTTTCTTGTGAAACTAATTTAAAGTAATAAGTGGGATCAAATGTACTAATTCCCTTTATAACTGAAAACACTTCAGTCATGTCTCCTCTTTAGTCTCCTTTTGCTGCAACTCTAAAGGCTGAGCTCTTTTAATCTTTCCACGTAACTCTTCCCCTATAGTCCTGGAATGACCTTTTTCTAGCATTGATAGATCATGTCTGTAGCCTGGAGCCCAAAACTGTATGCAGTATTCCAGAAAAGTCCTCACCAGTCTGTTATAAAACTTGAGCACAACCTCCTTGGACTTCCTACATGTAACACTTTACTTTTAATTGCATTAAATTATATGTGCCCAAGCTTATCTTCTGTCCTTGTCCCTCTGTAATGATTCAATTGTATTTTCATTATCTGCCTTCCACCTTCTTTGGTATCATCTGCAAACCTAACCAGCTTGTTACTTATATTCCTATCCAAATCATTTATGCATATTAAAAATAGCAGCAGCAGCCCCCACACTGACCTCTGTGGGACACCACTCTTAACATCACCCAATTCTGATGAGGTTCTTTGTAGCATCACTCTCTGCCTCATGTGTTTTAGCCAATTCTGCACCCTTTTACCCACAACACCCTGAACCCCCACCTCTTTGAGATTAACACTCAACCTCTTATATGGGACCTTATCAAATGCTTTCTGAAAATCAAGATAAATAATGTAAATCTCCCTGATTGTATCCTTTTGTTGGTTCTTCATATAAATTAATTCCAGCATGTCAGTAAAACATGACCTTCCCCGTCTGAACCTATGTTGACTATTCCCTAAAACTCATTACCATATGATACTCAATCTTTTCCCTAAAACTGTTATTCCTAGCATTGATAATACCCATGGTGAATAAGTGCAGAATAAGTATACCCCAAGCTAACAGAGTGAGCAAAAATGACACACAGTATCAGAATGCAGACCAGTTTGTGACACTGTCTAGGGTTAAGAAATGTTCTGTGAATGAACAGTGGCTGTGAGAATTGATGGTTACAAGTTTTGAAAGCTAAGCATATCGTATTTCCCCCCAAGTATTCACCTTAATAAAGAAAAAGTGTCTGTGTATCTGTCGTTCCAACAGATGGCACATCACAAACAATAACACTGCTTGTATAAATCCTGTACCAAATGGCATGTAACAGAGATATATGCATTACATTTTTTCATTCCAACAGATGGTGCATCATAAACATTTGTAGTAATGCATTGTCCATCAATCCATTATCCAACCCGCTATATCCTAACTACAGGGTCATGGGGGTCTGCTGGAGCCAATCCCAGCCGACACAGGGCACAAGGCAGGAAACAAACCCCGGGCAGGGCGCCAGCCCTCCGAAGGACACACACACACACACACACCAAGCACAATTTAGAATCGCCAATGCACCTAACCTGCATGTCTTTGGACTGTGGGAGGAAACCGGAGTGCCCTGAGGAAACCCACGCAGTCACAGGGAGAACATGCAAACTCCATGCAGAGAAGACCCGGGAAACGAACTCGGGTCTCCTAACTGTGAGGCAGCAGCGCTACCCACTGTGCCACCATGCCGCCGTAATGCATTGTACAGTATTACTACAAATGTTTCTGATGTGCCATTCGCTTGTATGAAAAATACAGCATGTTTAATTAATATGAGTAGCTGAATAGCGGTAAGGATACCTGGGTTCATGTCCCAACTTCTCCCTGCAGGGAGTTTACATGTTCTCCCCGTGTCTGTGTGGGATTCCTCCCACAGTCCAAAGACATGCAGGATAAGTGGATGGGCAATACTACATTTGACAATAGTGTACGGTTGGGGAATGTGTTTGCCCTACAATAGACTGGCACCCTGTCCAAGGTTTGTTCCTGCTTCGTGACCTATGCTGGCTGGGATGGGCCCCAGCACTGCCCGCAACCCTTTTTAGGACTAAGCGGATTAGAAAATGACAGATTGATTTTATTAATGCAGATGAAAAATGCAACACCTTTTATTACAAGTGTTTGTGATGTGCCATCTGTCAGAATGAAAAGTGCGATGCATTTTACAATTACAAATGTTTGTGATGTGCCATCTGTTGAAATGAGTAATGCAATGCATTTTATGATTACAATTTTTTGTGATGCACCATCTGTTGGAGTGATAAATATAATGTGTTTTATTATTGTATGCATTACAGAGTACATTACAGTAGATAGTGCATCACAAACGTCAATGCTGAGGTCTACTTTGATTACTTAGAGTTCAACCCATCATAGACAGGAAGCACAGCTAGTCTCTTTCTAAATAGGAAAGGTCTTTAATCCAAATCGAAAATTGTTGGAAGTGTCTTATAATACACAATAAAGCATCATTACATAATAATGATTAGATGAATGACACAGGGCCTTTACTTGAAGGAACAGTATTTAGACTGAGGTAGTGTTTTCAGACCTCCTTCATTTTCTGCACACATTATTGTGTTGTAGATTTAATTTTAAAAGGGTAAATTTTCCATTTTTTTCCTAATAATCTACACTCAATAACCTATTATGACAAAGTGAACGGACAAATTCAGGAAGGTTTGCAATTTTATTAAAACCAAAAACAAATCTCTTATTCATTTAAGTATTCAGATCATTTGCTGTGGCACTCCAAATTGTAGTCGGCTGCATCCCGCTTGTTTTATTTATACTTCAGATGTGTCTAGAACTTGACTGGACCCCACCAGTGGCAAACTGAATAGATTGGATGTCATTTATAAAAACACACACATCTGCGTATATAAGATCCTATAATTCACACTGCATGACAGGACAAAAGGCACATTGTGAACTTCAAGAACGTGCCTTAGACCTCTGTGATAAAATTGTGGTGATGTTTGGATCAAGGCCTGGGTATAAAAACGTTTCTAAAGCTTTGTGTGTTCCCAGGAGCACACTGGCCTGAATAATTGTGAAATGGAAAAAGTTTAGAACCAGTTGAGATCTTTCTAGGGTTGGTTGTCAATATCTGGCCAAAGTAAGTACCTGGGTAAGAAGGACCTGGGTCAGGGAAGTGACCAAGAACTCAATGGTCACTTTAAAAAGCTTCAGAAGTGCTTTGCTGAGACCAGTGAATCTGTCTATTGACCATCTCAGCAGCACTCCATCAGTCAGGTATTTATTATAGAGTGTCTAGATGTACACCATCACTGAGTAAAAGGCATATGATGGCATTTACTGGACTCTGAGAGCCTGAGAAAAAAGGCAATCTGGTCTGATGAGACAAAAATGTAATTGTTTTGGGCAGACCTCCAAACACTGTGTATGGCATAGTCCAGGCACTGTTCATTATCTGCCTAATACCACCCTTATGGTGAAGCATGGTAGAGGTGGCATCTTAATATGGGTGCTTCTCAGCGGCAGTAATAAGGAGACTGAAGAAAGGATGAATGCAGCCAAATATAGAGGGGGTCCTTGAAGAAAACCTCATCCAGAATGAACCCAACATCAAACTGGGACAATAGTTTACCTATCAAAACAACATAAACCTGAAATCTACAGTGAAGACAATACTGGAGTGGGTTAAGGACAAGTCTATGACAGCCCTTTAGTGGCCCAGACTTAACACCCATATGACATCTTTGGAGAGTCCTGAAGATGGCAGTTTACAGACACTTCCTATCCAGTTTAACAGAGTTGGAGCGAATGGAATAAACTGCCCAAATCTAGGTGGGCAAAGTGTGTAGAGACCTACCCGAGAAGATTGAAAGTTGTAACTTCCACAAAGTACTGAACAGAAGGTCTGAAAACTTTGATGAATGAGAGATTTCAGTTTTTGATTTTTAATACATTTGCAAACGCTTCTGAAAAACACTTTGTCACTGAGGGTAGATCGATGAGTTAAAAAGGCACAGTTAAGTAAAGTGTACAGAAAGTGAGTAAATGGGTCTGAATAGCATCTGAATCCATTGTAAACAGGATGTGAGGGTGAAATGTATGATTAACATTGAAGGATATACTTTAAATTGATTTTTTAATACTCAGGATTATTTATCGGAAATCAGAGTTGTGCACCTGGTATTTGAGTTAAAAGGAATACCTCGAATACATACAGTACAGTAACATTGCAATCTTGCAGTTCTCTCAAGAAGATTCCTGACTCTGCTTCCCACTTTTTTTTTTTATATTCCACTCCCTCTCATGACACCCCCTGCAGGACCATTGGCTGCTTTTCACAAGGGTCTCTCCAGCCCAGCGCCACAGTTCTGTGCACATTCAGTTGTAATCATGAGCCTTTCTTTTCACAGGATCTGTTGCTCGACTTGTATGTGGCTGTCATTTGCCGCTTTTCTGGGTAAGTCCATGTTCATTTCAGCACTCTTGACATCTGCATGTACAGCCAAAGAGAAGGACATGAATAGGCTGATTGAGAGAAAGGCGCTTTAAGAGATGTAGAAGTGTGAGTTAAAATAGGACACAGATGAATGTGATCGTATGGATGTGACTCAGTAACTAAACTAATGTTGTTATTTACCAGTGCTATTCTCTGGCTCCTGCCTGTCATGCTTTGCAATGAAATCAAGTGAGAATGAAATGGATTATTAAGATTTAATTTCACCATGAAGACATCACATTTATTCATGAGGGGGATGTAGGTGAGCTGCTGGTTGATCCAAGCAGCACAGTACTCTGTCTGCCTCACAGCTCCAAAGACCTCGGTTTGAGTTTTAGCCATCTGTGTGGACTCTGCACGTCTCTGTGAGTTGTTTTTGGGTCATTTAGTTTTGGTGTGTCTGAACTGGACCATTATGAATGAGTGTGACTTGCAATGGACTGGCATTCCACCCACAATTAACTCCTGCAAATTATTGGCCACAACTGAATGCATTCTTGTAATAGAATTTGTTTTAAGGATGGTAGGATAGACAACGGTCTTCCTGTTCTGTTTTGTGCCACTCTGATAAGTTGCTTATATCAAATGATGCCAGTTCGGAACCCTCCATGAAGAGGACTTAGTTAGGTATGGAGAGCAAACACAGAATATTTACTTTTTATTTTTATGACTTACATGCACTAAACAAAGAAGGCTCAGCACGAGGTTGTATTTTTATACACTGTGATGCGCAGCCAGCTACTTTAAGCTGTTCAGTGTTCTGTTTCAGGGTGCCACCTGGCATAGTGATATTTATAGCCCAGCCTTTCCCTCGCCTGCTTCTGTGTGCCAAGACAGGTCAAGAGCTGAGCCTGGGCGCATAGTTGTCTACATCTTTTGTTTCTTTTCTTTCTAAACTCTTCACTCTGTCTCTGGGTCTGTGTGATGGTTTTAAATGATATAAACCTGCTGAGATAAGGAGATTCATCAGCTTAGTTCAATAAGAAGCTTGGAGGCTTTGGTAAGCAGAGGTGTAAAATAATGAAGCACAAGTACTCCGTTACTTCACTTAAATACATTAATCAGCTGTTTGTACTTTACTTGAGTAAATTTATGGCTACTTTTACGTTCTTTACTCATTACACAGACCAAACTGTTATACATTTAGAAAAGAAACCAATCAGATGTGTTGTCATCTTTGAAAATGGCACCAAAAAAATCTCTGCTTTCAAGAATTTGCCTTCAAATTTAAAGAAGCATTTTTTTTCCTCTTCTTAAGTAATCTTGCATTGAGCTCCCAAAGTCCCAAAAAGTGGCGTCTCGGGCAAATAAGATTTTATGGGTATAAGTAATATCTTGAGATCACAAGTTATATAGTGTCCGAACAATATCAGTATGTTGTGTACACAAGATATTGCGGCAGATCCTTACAAGCCCAATTACCAAAATGCTAAAGTAAGCCCAGCCATAAAAGTTGCTGGTTAACTGGAGAAGTCAGACTCAGGGGTTCCAGCAAGATGTCATGGCCTGTGAGGGGTCTTCCTGTCCATTATTATGTGAGGTAATAAAAGGGGTGTCAGCTTTCCTTCAAGTGGGATGTAAGTATTTTTGTATCTACCTTTATAGAATTAAAGCTCAGGGAAAGCTAACAGAGCACTGGACTGCCCTGCCGATCAAAATCTACCAAAGCAGTGCTTCCTAAACTCAGTCCTGGGGACCCACTGTGGCTGCAGGTTTTGATCCCAACCAGATTCACAATCGGTGATAATAATCGATAATAACTGATCTCATTTAATTAGCTGGTGTTTTTTACTCTTCTCTTATTCTGCATTCAGAAAAAAACACAACAGTATGGTAGTGGCATTTAGAATCAGAATCAGCTTTATTGGCCAAGTATATATACACATACAAGGAATTGGACTCCGGTTTTACCTTGCTCTCTGTGCATGTGTATGTGTGTATACATTATATACACATGGGGACCAGTTCAGTACAATGGATGATAGTTAAGTTATTGACTGGTTTATTGCACAAGTATTATCTCTGATGCTATGAGATTAACTTGAGTATTCATGAAAGTGATAGCCTGTGGAAAGAAACTGTTCATGTGTCTGGTAGAAATATTTCACTTTTTTTTCTAAAGTTCTAATGCTTAACTCTCTATTGTTGTTTTCCTATTATTTTCCCCTTTTCCTGTGTAGTTTGCCCCCTTCATTTAACCCTAATAGTGACAACTAACAACCAGCACAGCAGACACCCAGGATGATGAAAGTAGCAATGACTTCAATGTCAGACTCACTAATTAGTTAATAATCAATTAGATAACCTGGAAAAGCAGAATGAAAATTACGTTGAAAATACTGTTAACGACTTAAAAAAACTACTACATATTTGCCATATAACTGCTTATTACATTTGAATAAAATCTACAAAACTTAGTTTGTAATTTCTACATTGACTCCAATACACATAAACTGGGAAATAATAATAATAACTTAATTAGGCTAAGAGTCCAATGAAAAACGGAAGCTGGTTGGAACAAAAACCTGCAGCCACAGTGGGTCTCCAGAATCGAGTTTGGGAACCACTGCACTAGAGCCAAAGGTGTAGTAGGCTTATTAAGTGAATATTCTAGTTTTGTATCCAAGGGTGAACTTTGAGTATATTATATTGGGTAATTACTGCCCATCTGTTATTCTGCGTTTAACTGAAATCCAAAGTGTGTGGCTTTTATTTTATGTAAGCTTTCCTTTTTATTAGTCCTTTACATGATTCAAGAGGAAAAATTTAAATTTAACAGAACTTACCCATGTTCAGAGCATTCTTCACTAGAACATTGACTCTCAGATTTGTAACTGCCATTTTGTTTTGTTGTATCGAAGTTTCATTATTGTACTGTAATATTAATACAAGTCTGTTTAATAATTATACACTCACCTAAAGGATTATTAGGAACACCATACTAATACGGTGTTTGACCCCCTTTCGCCTTCAGAACTGCCATAATTCTACATGGCATTGATTCCACAAGGTGCTGAAAGCATTCTTTAGAAATGTTGGCCCATATTGATAGGATAGCATCTTGCAGTTGATGGAGATTTGTAGGATGCACATCCAGGGCACGAAGCTCCCGTTCCACCACATCCCAAAGATGCTCTATTGGGTTGAGACCTGGTGACTGTGGGGGCCATTTTAGTACAGTGAACTCATTGCCATGTTCAAGAAACCAATTTGAAATGATTCGAGCTTTGTGACATGGTGCATTATCCTGCTGGAAGTAGCCATCAGAGGATGGGTACATGGTGGTCATGAAGGGATGGACATGGTCAGAAACAATGCTCAGGTAGCCCGTGGCATTTAAACGATGCCCAATTGGCACTAAGGGGCCTAAAGTGTGCCAAGAAAACATCCCTCACACCATTACACCACCACCACCAGCCTGCACAGTGGTAACAAGGCATGATGGATCCATGTTCTCATTCTGTTTACGCCAAATTCTGACTCTACCATTTGAATGTCTCAACAGAAATCGAGACTCATCAGACCAGGCAACATTTTTCCAGTCTTTAACTGTCCAATTTTGGTGAGCTCGTGCAAATTGTAGCCTCTTTTTCCTATTTGTAGTGGAGATGAGTGGTACCCGGTGAGGTCTTCTGTTGTTGTAGCCCATCCGCCTCAAGGCTGTGTGTGTTGTGGCTTCACAAATGCTTTGCTGCATACCTCGGTTGTAACGAGTGGTTATTTCCATCAAAGTTGCTCTTCTATCAGCTTGAATCAGTCGGCCCATTCTCCTATGACCTCTAGCATCAACAAGGCATTTTCGCCCACAGGACTGCCGCATACTGGATGTTTTTCCCTTTTCACACCATTCTCTGTAAACCCTAGAAATGGTTGTGCGTGAAAATCCCAGTAACTGAGCAGATTGTGAAATACTCAGAGCAGCCCGTCTGGCACCAACAACCATGCCATGCTCAAAATTGCTTAAATCACCTTTCTTTCCCATTCAGACATTCAGTTTGAAGTTCAAGAGATTGTCTTGACCAGGACCACACCCCTAAATGCATTGAAGCAACTGCCATGTGATTGGTTGATTAGATAATTGCATTAATAAGAAATTGAACAGGTGTTCCTAATAATCCTTTAGGTGAGTGTATGTGTGGGAAACTGTTATTATGCTGAATTTAAATTGTCTATAGGTGTGCATTAAAAAAATGAAT
This sequence comes from Polypterus senegalus, assembly GCF_016835505.1. Classification (NCBI taxonomy): domain Eukaryota; kingdom Metazoa; phylum Chordata; class Cladistia; order Polypteriformes; family Polypteridae; genus Polypterus; species Polypterus senegalus. The sequence goes on along the minus strand of NC_053155.1, from coordinate 86,127,527 downwards.
ATGAATTATGAGACAGCCAACTGGTATACATTTAGGTATCCTGAAAGGTTAATAATATGCTTTGAGTTTAGTTGTGGTTACCATATATACTTGCAGATAGGCCGGGACTTTACTCTATAATTTCTGGTCCAAGAGATTACGATATGCTAACGTCCACCTGAGAGAGTAACCACAGAGCACACTGCCCTTTTTTCTATGTGGGTGCGGCAGTGCACTGTATCAGTGCGTGCTCCATACCTCTCTCTCTCTCTCTCTTTCTCTGTTGTGCCTACATGACCACACGGTAATACCCAAACTATTCTGAAGCAAAGTTTGCACTGATTTGTGTTTTTTGTGTCTCACACCCTCAATACACCTTTATCGTAAGCGCATCCCTTATCTACGATGGAGAGTTTGATCAGAAGAAAATATGACGCTGGTTTTAAATTAAACATCGTTAAAATAGTGAAAGAAATTGGTAACTGTGCTGCTGCACCAAAATTCGATGCGTCTGAAAAACTGGTGCAAGATTGGAGGAGGCAAGATGTAAAAAAAAAATGTAAGTATCACATTTTTGAATGGGCGTATAAGTTGGGGTCTATTTTATGATCGATTTTTTGGGTTCTTGACCCGACTAATACTTAAGTATATACAGTAATTGTATAGTTTATATGAGTGCTCAAGTGGGTACTTTTAAAGATAAAATTTGGTACCAAATTTAGCAAAGGAAACCATGGAATTCTGAAATTGTTGTATTACTATTTAATGTAGTAATTGCTATTCTAAAACCCGCCTTGACTTCAGTGAAGTATAATAAACCAAATCTGTGTTGATTTTCAGCCAGATTTTTATATTGTGTATCTATTTAAATGATACAATTGTGAGCCATTCGCTTAATTTTTTTTAATTCTTTGTTTGCATTTAATTTTATTTTATTATTTTTCTCTCTGGAGTAGGTGTGCCTTATCTACTGCCACCGGGTATTCCAATAGGGGAGGCACAGTGCAAGTCACATTGACGCTCACCATGGCTTTGACTGCAGTTTTGTACTGAACAAAGACAGGACTGAATTTGTGTGATTCATTATTCGGTAGTGCATTCCTCTAGAAAAAATATTGCATAAATTTTATGCAGAGTGTTGCATAAAAATAAAATGTATTCTGTTCTCTAGACAAAGCTTTTAGCCTTCTCATTAGTTCTTTTGGAAGATGATACTTCTTTTTTTTTTTACTTTTATTCAAGTATTTTTTAACTGAAGTACTTCTTCAGTGAAAATTAAAATTCGAGAAAAAATCTTTTATATTTTACATCCCTGTTAATAAGGCTAGTGCTTGTCATTCAGGTCTTTAGGTTAGCACGGTCATGATATGTCAAAAGCATCCAGCTCCAGCATATGGTGATGGCATCAGCCTCAGTGGTGTCCAGTCCAGTGTAATTACAAAGTAAGTCTTAGTAATAAAGAAGAGGTGAAGCCTGTTATGACAAGGTGGACAGTGGCAGTTGGCCTCTGTTTCATATTACAATAAAATCAGTGTCTGTGTTGTCCAGAGTCAAAGTTATAAAGTCAAAGAAATCTTTGAAATAACTATGAGGTCTATCTCGGTGGTTCTGTTTTAATATCCATATCTGTTTAATATCCTCCATCCTTCCAGGAGGCACTCTCTTGGAGCACCTTTAGCCACAGGCTCATTCCTCCATGGTGTGCTAAGAAGCGCCTCCGAGGATCTTTTCTGCCTACAGTTATCAGGCAAATCAATGCTTCCTCCCAACACCCCAAAGTAAATGCTGAAGCTCTTGAAGTTCATTTTGCAATTTCTGCACAATATACTATTTGTTGATTGATTAGATTGATTGTATTATTTGTCCCATTAGACTGTTTCTTTTGTTTTTTTATGTTTCTGCTAATGTATGTATCTAAAGTTTCCCTTAGGAATATTAAAATGTATCCAATATAATATAATGTTACAGCAAGGACAGCCTCTGTATTGTCCAGCTAGATGTGAAAATTCTGATCCTCTCAAATCTGTTAAAGGATAAATTTGATATTTTTTAAGTCAAAGTTGTTTCTTCACAATCACCAATATATTAATTTGCCACATGAAATTGCATCCTGAAATGTAGCATATTTTATAAATGGTAAAAAAAATAAATAGCCTGCTCTTGTAGTTTATGATACATTTTGTAATGGAGCTAATGGGTTGTGAAGTTGTACATGAAAAAAGCCTTAAAATGCAGCTGAATACATCAATTTTTAAAGCCAAAAATGTTTTCAAGTATTCATTTGCATATTGAGATTGCATACACATTGCAAAACAGCATATCTGTACCATTTAAAGAAGGAGAAAAAGCTAGAATTAAAACTGTTGTGAGAGTCCAACATTTTAAAAGGAGATTGTCTGTGTGCTTCACTTCATTGCTCATCTTTTTCCATGACAACTTTTCAACCTTGCGTTGTGCATTCACTTCAGAAAGTCAATGCCGAGCACTATTATTGACATTATTGAATGTTTAAGCCCAGATATGAATAGCTGTCCCTATTCTGTAGGCGAATAAATAATAATAACTGAAAAAGTCACACATACAATCACTCACATTCTTTCACTATAAGAAAGCTTATTTTATTATTTTGCAAAGATATTATCTCTTGTCGCTGGTATTTTTAATACATGTGTTTGCTTCACTAGTCTATCTAGAGAAAGACTGAGCACATGGGTAGCATGCAGTCAAGTGTCAAGAACTCAAGAGATTTCAGTTTTTATCATATTGAAGTTCAGTTATGTAAAGTACAGATGTTTTATCATATGCAGAGTGGAGGCGCAAAGCTGTCACTCCTGTCTCACAGTGCCAGGGTCTGCATGTGTTTTACACATTCTCTCTGTATATATATATATACAGCTTGGTTGATATCAGTGAGTGTCAATGAGTTTACTCACTCAAAAACGTTGTCCACAGTTATTGTCATATCCACAGCAAGAGCAATTTAGCATACCCTATAAAGTTCATAAATGAAGAATGTAAATGAGCAAAAAGTAGGCACCGTTTAGGGAAAAAATAATCATATGATTTAAGTGCACATCTGTCTATTGTTACGAGCCATGGCTGAACTTGACTGCTGAAGGAAAAGAATTGTGGAATCGAATGTAGGAGAATAAGCAGAATGTAGCTTGGTGATTTTTTTTTTTATGGGTGGTGTTTTGACATAACTTCACCCACAACAGCCACTGTGAATGGACGAGCAAACAAGAAACGTATCATTATCTCGCCAAAATAGCACCAGGAATCTCAGCTAAAATGTATTATTTCTAGTTTCCTTTTGTTGCTCACACTTATATCACAGTTCAATCAGTATGAGTGTCATCCAGTCTTTTGTAGCCACAAGCTTATTCTCAGTGATGTCCAGGCTGTTCTGAGAATTGGATTCATCTCAATTTGTATTTGTCTACTGTCAGTTGCAGTGATTTTTACCAGATGTAACATTTAAGTGTTGTTGTCCTACCTTAAGTAAGAATGAGGTCTCTCTCAGAGTGTGTCCTGTCTGACGAGACAATGAGGTTACTCTCAAGTGCACTGTTGTCCAATGTAACAATGAAGCTCTTTCAAGTGGTGTCCAGCTTAATGTAAAATTATGTCAGAGATGCCAAACATGGTGGGACAAGGAGATAATTCTCGGAGATCTTTGGTTGGAGGTGGTGAGGTGGTCAGTCTTTGCCCTGTGTTGTCTAAACCAAGTTTGATGAGACAATGAAGTCAGCTCCAATGTTGTTCTGGTTCATGTGACAGCTAAGTTAGGCAGATGTATTATTAGCATGATACGACTATGAGGTCAACCTCAGTCAAAATCTTTATTCCAAAGGGACAATTTGATCTAAATGGCATACAAGGTGTTGCAACATTGATGGCAGGGTTATTGGTGTTCAGTCATATGTTACAATGAGGTCAGTCATAGTGGCAGCCAGCCTGCTGAGACACTGAGATCAGTATCATACACAATTTCTTTCTGGTATGACAATGTGGTCATTCTTAGCACTGTTCAACTTGTATCAATAAGGTCAGTCTCAGGGGCTGCCTGCTTTATATTACAATGTGATCAGTGTTGTCCAGGATGATATGACAATGTGGTCAGTTTCCATAGTGTCCATATAGACAAGACAATGAGGTCAGTTTTAGTAGCGTCCAGCTGATAGTACAATAGGGTCAGCCTCAGCTTTGTCCAGCCGGATATAGGAATTAGATGAGTTAATGTACTACTTACTCTGTGACCTTCAGGTCAGTCTCCATGGTGTTCATTTGGCTAAGACAAGGAGGTCAGTGTCAGTAAAGTTCAGCTGGATATTACAATAAGGCAAGTCTCAGTGTGGCCAGTTGGATATGAGGATGAAGACAGTCAAAGTGGAGTCCAGTCTGAAATGACAAGTAAGTCAATTTCCATGGTGGGTATCTGATTAAGACAATGAAGTCAGTGTAAGTGGTGTCCAATTGAATATGGCAATAAGGATGGTCTCCGTAGGTGGCCATCTGAATAAGACAATGTAGAATGAGTACAGATATTAGAATGAGTACAGTCACAAGTAGAGTCCAGTCTAAAGTGACAATGAGATCAATCTCCAAGATGTCCATCTGTGTAAGACAATGAAGTCCGTGTCATTAATGTCCAAGTGTATATTACAATTGGCAAATCTCAGTGTGTCCAGCTGGATATGACAATGAGGACAGTTACAGCAGTGTCCAGTCTGATGTGACAATGGTCAGTTTCCATGGTGACAATCTAGATTAGACAACAAAGTCAGTGTCAGTAGTGTCCAGCTGAGCATTCCATAGAGGTCAGGTACAGTGCTGTCAGCTCGATATGACAAGGAAGATAGTCCCAGCTTTGTACTGGCTTATCTGACAATGGGGTTAATTTCAATGGTGCACATCTGGATATGACAATGAAGTCAGGCTCAGCAGTGTCCAGGGAGATGTGACAATGCGGCCAGTCTCAATGGAGTCGGTTGTCTTATACCCATTATCTAGTTGTGCTCTCCATGGCAGGTTCATAGGTGGGTCTTTGATTCAAAAGCACAGAATTGTGGCGATGTTTATATCATATGCTGCTTATTCTGGTAGGAGGAGGAGGAGGAGGAGGAGGAGGATGGGAGCATGCGTTGATTACAACACATTGCCACACCCACCACATGACGATCCACCTGGATTGAGATCCTAGTGCTGCCGTGCAACGGGTGACACCTCCGCACCACACTGAATCCTGCCACAAACCCCCGAGTTTTCCCTGCAATTTGGAGGACCTGGGCTGGATGTAAATTAATAACTGTTAATAATATTTAACCAACAAAAAACACATGCATTTTGCAAGTTTTTAGCATATGACTGGACAACAGAGACATGGGTTATGTGACACGAGTAACTTGAGATCTCGTATTTTACTGTTTTCCATGGGCATTTTTCCCATTGTCTGTCAATGTACATCACAGGTTGCCAATAGGATCCATTATATCCTAAACTTTCTTTTGTCCTTATTCTGTGTAAACGTGACATTAAAACATTTTTCTCTGTCATTTCCACAAAGTATAATGGGTGAGTAACATATAAAAATGTCATTTTTGGGTGGAGTATTCCTTTAAACAGTCATGTTTTTTTGTATCTTTTAATGGCAAAAGTATTATTTCACGTGGGTAGCTTTGGAAAAAATCACTGCGTGAAGAAATGTCTTTTTTTTTCAATCACAAGAGAAGAGCAGACCAGTGACATTGTTTCACGTAGCAATTTTTTCAACACTCCCACATAAAAGTGTAATTTTAACTATTAAAAAATAGAAAAATATTTTCATGTAAGTGATTTTCCAGGTTGGAAATTAAACCACCAAATCCATGATTTATGGTCCAAAACCTTAGCTTCTAGAATACACTTCATATCAAGCAAACTGTTGTTGGGTTGGTTTTTCTTTAGCAAATTTCTATATTTTACACCATAACCGGATGCTTTCAGATTTTGTATACGTATCCAGTAATAAGACAGACACTGCCACATTATACACTTTGCAGAGGGTCACAAAGAAACACATAAGTAAGTTTTTTCTTGGATTGAAAACATACAGGGAAAGAGACTTACTTGAACACGTTCAATGCAATATATTTTAGCAACATGAAGCCAAATTTGTTTGCTTGCTTTGGTGACTCAGATCCACCTTGCTGTAGTTTTATGTTCATGCTTTCAGAGAAACATTATGAGAGTGAGGCTTCTACACTATTTTATTTATGGTGCGGGGCAAAGCCGCCGTAATTGGATCTGCTCAGCCTCTGCCAAAAGTAGGCTTAACACCATCCTGAAAAGTGGGCTGCATGTTGTGGTAATGACAGAACAATGAAACACGCACTGTAGGTCACAGGAGAAGATGTTTGGTGGTGGGATATAAACACCAATGGAAACACAGATGGTCTGCTAACAGCTATCTTAAAGGTGCCATGATGTTAAAATTAGGTCAGCTGCGTCTGTTCAGTTGTTAACTCTGCAGACACTTTTCACGAGGGCTTTCAAAGTGACAGACATTTCCATAAATTGTGGTCACATACTTCAAATTATCACATAACAGCCTTTACCGTTAGCACTAAACAAGGTCACTTCATAGGTCTCTAAGTAAGCCAGCTGGCGCTCACAAATCCAAAATATCTGTTTGACACAAGAACCAATTAAAGCAGCAAAAATACTCCAGGAGAAGAATTAGGGCTATAAAGTGTATCCATTGTCATTTACAATAACATTGTTGGTGGCATGGTGGTGCAGTGGTAGTGCCGCTGCCTCACAGAAAGGAGACCAGGGTTCAGGTCCTCCCTGTTTTTGGAGTTTGAATGTTCTCCTTGTGTCTGTGAAGCTTTCTTCTTACTATCCAAAGACATGCAGGTTATGTCAGTCCTGGAGGGCTGCAGTGGCTGCAGGTTTTTGTTCCAGCTCTTAATGAGAGGTCAGTTATTGCTATGAAGCACTTATTGCTTAAGTGATATTCTGATGCTTCATTTTAGTCGTCCCGCTTGTTAAGGTTCCTCACTCTTAATTGCTTATTTCAGTCTTAAACAGCTGCATTTACGGTTTTTAATGAATCCTTATTAGCAATAAAATGCAAATAACGAATGAGCCAGTAGTTCTTCATCTACCCTGCTTCTATTTACCCCTGTATGTATTCATCATGCATTTGCGTTAATAAAACACTTAAGAGAAAAATGTGACAGGCTGAAAATGATCCATTTTAGGCTTCAGATCATTTGGATGATATCCTTGGAAAGGAAAAAGTCTACAATATAAGAACCAAACATTGCAGATTAATAAGCCACAAAATTAAGTAAGATCTGGATTGGTTTTTAATTAAGCAGTTGGGTTGGAATGAAAACCTGTAGCCACTGCGCCATCCAGGACCAACGTTACCCAGCCCTTGTTAGCATTGGCAATGCTAACTTGGCCCTAGTGTGTGTGTGTGTTTGCTCTGCAATGGAAAGGCACCCTGTCCATGTGTTTGTTTCTGCCTTGTGACCTATGCTAGCCAGGGCCGTTTGAAGGAATTTGGGGGCCCCAAGCAAAATAGACATGGAGGCCCCCACGCACGCACGCAAAGGAACCACAGTATAACCATACTGTACATATTTCTGCTAGCCTACCTGCTGCAAAATTGCACCATTTGTACAAGACAAGTAGAGCTATTTTATGTGTGTAATTTATCACTTACCACTGTCTTGTTTTTTCTTATCCTCCTCTTCCTTTCTCTTCTTTCTTTTTTGGCTTCCTGAAGCATAATTCCGCTTCATGACTCCCGAGGAAGTTTTGTATTTTGCCGGAAGCAGAGATCGCGTGGTTGGCTGGCTGCTGTCAGCGAGGGGGGCCCCCTTGAGGGGGATCCCGATAACAGTGTCATTGCACTTTACTGCATTCACTATCAATGGGGCACTCACACAGTTTATCGCTGCATTTTATTCTTAACCAGTCGTTGTCTTGGGGCCCCAGGCCAGCTCGGGGCCCCAAGCAATTGCTTGGTTTGCCTGCCTTGTCGCGACGGGCCTGATGCTAGCTGGGATGGGCTGCAGCCCCCAGTGGAACCCTGGTCTGGATTAAGCGGGTTGAAAAATGTAACGACGGTGATGAAAGAAGGCAACATAGAGTAGTGGACTTAAAGGCTGCTGCTTTAATATGTGCCTTTATCTTATAGTGTGCACCAGAGGAAGTTCTCCAAATTATCAATAAGCCTCTTGTAAAAGAAATACGCTGTATGTAAGCAGTTATGATGTATCCTGACCTTGCAGGATCCCACCTTGAGGATACCCACTGGCAGAATGTACTGAAACAATAACAGCTCAGTATTTACATGTAAAGAATGTTTTCTATGCATTTACTTTATTCAACTACGGCATTTCTAAATGTAATAGTAAGAGCCATTTTAAGATCAGCATGGGAATATCTGTTTCATGCAACTGTGAAGAGATTTGTGTCAGTTTATGAACAAAGTTCAACCCACAAATCAATCTTCACTTTGTTTGTGGTTCAGATGTAGTGGTGGTCTACTGTTTAACAAATAACGCAAACATGTTTAGATAGATAGACTGCGGTGGGCTGGCACCCTGCCCAGGGTTTGTTTCCTGCCTTGCACTCTGTGTTGGCTGGGATTGACTCCAGCAGACCCTCATGACCCTGTAGTTAGGATATAGCGGGTTGGATAATGGATGGATGGATAGATAGATACAGTTAGGTCCATAAATATTTGGACAGAGACAACGTTTTTCTAATTTCTGTTCTGTACATTACCACAATGAATTTTAAATGAAACAACTCAGATGCAGTTGAAGTGCAGACTTTCAGCTTTAATTCAGTGGGTTGAACAAAACGATTGCATAAAAATGTGAGGCAACTAAAGCATTTTTTAACACAATCCCTTCATTTCAGGGGCTCAAAAGTAATTGGACAATTGACTCAAAGGCTATTTCATGGGCAGGTGTGGGCAAGTCCATCGTTATATCATTATCAATTAAGCAGATAAAAGGCCTGGAGTTGATTTGAGGTGTGGTGCTTGCATGTGGAAGATTTTGCTGTGAACAGACAACATGCGGTCAAAGGAGCTCTCCATGCAGGTGAAAGAAGCAATCCTTAAGCGGCGAAAACAGAAAAAACCCATCTGAGAAAATGCTACAATATTACTAGTGGCAAAATCTACAGTTTGGTACATCCTGAGAAAGAAAGCAAGCACTGGTGAACTCAGCAACGCAAAAAGACCTGGACGTCTACAGAATACAACAGTGGTGGATGACGGCAGAATCATTTCCATGGTGAATAGAAACCACTTCACAACAGCCAACCAAGTGAACAACACTCTCCAGGGGTAGGCGTATCGATATCCAAGTCTACCATAAAGAGAAGAATGAATGAAACTAAATACAGAGGGTGCAAGCCACTCATAAGCCTCAAGAATAGAAAGGCTAGATTGGATTTTGCTAAAGAACATCTAAAAAAGCCAGCACAGTTCTGGAAAAACATTCTTTGGACAGATGAAACCAAGATCAACCTCTACCAGAATGATGGCAAGAAAAAAGTATGGAGAAGGCGTGGAACAGCTCATTATCCAAAGCATACCACATCATCTGTAAAACACGGTGGAGGCAGTGTGATGGCTTGGGCGTGCATGGCTGCCAGTGGCACTGGGACACTAGTGTTTATTGATGATGTGACACAGGACAGAAGCAGCCGAATGAATTCTGAGGTGTTCAGAGACATACTGTCTGCTCAAATCCAGCTAAATGCAGTCAAATTGATTGGGCGGTGTTTCATGATACAGATGGACAATGACCCAAAACATACAGCCAAAGCAACCCAGGAGTTTATTAAAGCAAAGAAGTGGAAAATTCTTGAATGGCCAAGTCAGTCACCTGATCTTAACCCAATTGAGCATGCATTTCACTTGTTGAAGACTAAACTTTGGACAGAAAGACCCACAAACAAACAGCAACTGAAAGCCACTGCAGTAAAGGCCTGGCAGAGCATTAAAAAGGAGGAAACCCAGCATCTGGTGATGTCCACGAGTTCTAGAATTCAGGCTGTCATTGTCAGCAAAGGGTTTTCAAACAAGTATTAGAAATGAACATTTTATTTCCAGTTATTTAATTTGTCCAATTACTTTTGAAGTAAAGGGATTGTGTTTAAAAAATGCTTTAGTTGCTTCAAATTTTTATGCAATCATTTTGTTCACCCCACTGAATTAAAGCTGAAAGTCTGCACTTCAACTGCATCTGAGTTGTTTCATTTAAAATTCATTGTGGTAATGTACAGAACCAAAATTAGAAAAACGTTGTCTCTGTCCAAATATTTATGGACCTAACTGTAGATAGATAAATAGATAGATAGAACTTTATTCGGGCCCAGGGGGCAAATTGGCTTTTTACAGAAGCTCTTTAAATAAATAAACAGATAGATTGGTATATAGATGTAAACTATTCATGCATGTTGGTGGACCTCCTCAAAGGCTCTCTCGAGTTACATAATAACCCACCCGGATGAGAGCAGATGCTATTACTAACACTGTCATCTTATTCTTTCACCTCCATCTTAAGCAGCCACCCAGTGAGGGCAACTAACCCTGCCACCTTCTGGCTAAGCCTCCATAAAAACCCAAGCCTACTGGAAGGAGGGGTCATTATTGGCACAGGCAACCCACCAGACAGAGCTCTGCTACCACAGTGACCTTGGCTAGTCAATTTGATAAGTGGAAACTCATATAATGGGAAGACTACACACCAAAGAGATTTGCCTTTTTGTTTTTTTGTTTATTCTTATGTCCTTGAACAATAATTTGGACAGCCCGGTTGGCTCCACAAATGATATTACTTCGTGGAGCTAACATTCTTACACTCGATGATGACCCCAACACACTAACAAGGAAAAAAATTAAAGAGAAAGAAAGCTTCTGACTCGGCAGTCACAGTCCCAGTGATGCATTGTGCAGGCGTATTTGCTGTTGGTATAAAGGAGCCCCAGTAGCGTTTCTTGACACACCTCTGCTGAATAATTCATTGGCTGAATGTCCTCAGTGTTAGTGTGTCAGAGAGATGATGTGCAGCTTGTCATAATGGCCCTCAGTTTTGTTTAAATTCTCTCCTTCGCTGCTATCTCGAGGGGGTCCAGAGTGTATCCTATAACTGAGCCTGTCCTTTTAATTAGCTTGTTGACTCGCTGAGCCTCTTTTGGAGTGATATTACCAGCCCAGCACATCACAGCATAGAAAACGGTAGAACAAGTTTTCTGCAATTAACAAAAGAATACAGTTTAGACATAAGAGACCTGTTCTCTTGGCTGGTTAGATGGAGCGATCCTTATCTAGTTGCAAGTCTCTCTGCATCTTGAGTTTGATAGTGGCATTGATTTTTTTTCACAGTTTGCCTTCACTTGCTTACTCCTCACAGTTCCTTTGTGAGGAGTTCAAAGCTGCAGTGTAACTGATGCTGCTGTGAAATAATGGAAGGTGAGTTTAATAGTTTTCCTATTGAATTTAGAAGGAGAAACTTTTTACAGCTTAACATGTATCCTTCACACAGGTTATTAATACTAGTCATGGATGCACCAGTACCCATAAATACCTTCAATGGTTTTACCCTAAGCACAATGTTACAACCAATACAGGCTCAGAATCACAAAAATAAACAGTGTACTTTGTTCGATTCCTGTTGTCTCATGTGAAGACCTAATTTCTCCTGGGTCTGCAAGGCATTCTTCTGGCACATGTGAATTGACATATTTGTCAGTTCTGTGTTCAGATGCTTTTCACCTTCTTGCCTTTAACCCCATCTTCTGTCTGGACAGCCCTTGAGGTTTTACATATAATGGTCCTCATTTGTTAACATAAAAGTATGTCTTCTTGGGAGTTAGTGATCAGTTGAATCCTTTTCAAGTATGATGGACATGTTGCTCTTTTAGGTATGATCTCTTTTGGTCTCTATCCCTTAGCAAGGCTGGACTCAATGCTGCACCCACATCCAACTCTGTTATGGATGGTCTTTAGCGCATAGTGCGGCATTAGTTTAGCCCTTTGATTAGGGCATTTTAGTGAACACACTCCTAAGCAATAGAGCAGAAGGTAAGGCCTGGCAGATAGCAGACAGACATTTGCTTAACTAGTGCTGACACAGGGTTATAAAGGAATAAAGAATAAATATTTAATTTGACAGCAAGTGAATATATAAGTGAATGAAAGTATTTGACTTTTCCGAAAGTTTTTAAATTGCTTAAGTTGACACTGCAGATTCTGAATGATGGGTACCATGCATATTTGAAACTACAGGTTTCTGGAAAGTAAACAAGTTCACCCATCATGGTATACTGTGTGTCTGTTTGTGTTATTATACTGCTTGGTTTTTCCATTCTTCTATTTTGTGTTGAGTCAGGAATGCAAAGACTCAACCCACTTTTAATACACCTAACGGCATGGCCGTTTCTGACCATTGGCTGTCTAGGCAAGGACCTATGGTGCCCTCTAGTGGTAAGGACTATTACTGCAGCCCCCTATAGAGATTCCTATCTTTATTTTGTTTGGAACAATTTGTCTGAACCAGACCAGAGCACAAAGAAATGTTTATGCTGTGCATCTCAGCAGCGACTGTACTGTCTGCACTATCCACAGCACAACCTGTGTGCTGTTGCACACACTAGTCTAGGCAGTGTACCAGGCATCTTGTGTGATATGAGGCAGAACTGCTTCAACTTTAGCAGTTGGGCGTTACCAGGACTCACCCACCCTGGCCTCCCCATGTGATGTACAGCCAAACAGACAGACACACAGCTGGGTCCCAGTCCCCTCCTCCTCCTCTTCAAGCAGCCTCCTCCTGTTATCGCCACTGCCCACTTGACTTGTTCCTTAGGTCGGGAGGTACTCAGGTGAGAGAGTGAGTCTTAGGAGAGGAGGTCTTGGAGGCAGGAGAACTGTGGCCACTACATCACCAGGGATTTTAAACCGGGATATTACACAGGGACACATTTAGCACTACATACAGTAAGCACAGTGCCAGTTGTCTTACCCCAAAGGCCCTGATGGTGACATAGCAATGACCAGTCAGACCTTGATGGGAAAGCACTGGCACAAGAAATGGAATTTTTCCCTGATTTACCTAACACTAACATGACCACACTGGAACTGTTATCGTTCTTGAAAGAAACTGATTTTATAAAAATACATGCAAATATGTGGATAGCCCTCAGAGCTGCAGCCACTATCCGCATAACTTGAGCTTCTGCAGAGAGAAACTTCTCAAAACTGAAGCTCATAAAAAATGACTTCAGGTCGACAATATCACAAGACTGTCTTAGTGGCCTTGCAATGATTAGTGTCTAGGAATATAGCATATGATAATGTTATAAATGATTTGGTGCAAAACATTTTAAAAAGACTTTTATTTGCCATGATAAGCCCCTCCATTTACCAGCAACAAGTTCTTAATATTATTCATTTCTTGTACTTCCTTTTTCTACATAAAGTTTGTAGAGTGTGTTCAATTTTGTTGTTCTATATAAGCTTTGTATGTTTGGTACATACATAATTTACATGTAAAAGAGTTCTATTGTTATTTTATTTTTTATTATTATATTTATATGTTTTTATTTTTAATTAAATAAGTGATTAACTTGTATTAGTAGTATATTGTGTGTGTGTGTGTGTGTGTGTCTGTGTATGGTGGGGTGAAGGGGTGTAGAGAGACAGATTTTCTTGCCTGGGGCATCAAATAGATCAGAAACGGCACCTCCTGACAGAAAATAAAAATACAAATATCAAAGCAAGGCTTCTTCTTACACATGCATTTCTTACGACACTCATCTGCCTTAAAATATTTCTAAGAAAAGAGGAAGAAACACATAGGCATATACAGACGATATACGATATGTGGTATGTAGTGACGATTGGGTAAATACGTACATGCCATTAACTTGCTAAATAAAACTTACACAGGGTGAAAACACACCCTGGCTTTAAACAGTATATACAGTATGTGTGAGTTTCTGTATGCCTTAAACAAAAGAATAATTTACATTCCAGTTAGGCAAACTTAAATAGAAAAGTATGCAGAGGTGAGCAGGGCCCATCCTACCTCATGAAGGCCAGAAGGAACTGAGCTCACAGTCATGTGCCCGGCATACGAGTCTTTAAAAACATTTTACTTTACATTAAGCTCATTGAAAATGTAACCACTTACAATCATACAAATCCAGACAAAGAATTTTCATACTTACAATTTGGGGGAAATTCATCACTGGTAAGAAAAGTTTTTGAACCCTGTCACATTTGCACTGATTGAATAAAAAGAGAATACAATGTTCTTTTTTTAATCTGTTCCTGAGGAAGTACGTATTATACAATTAACTGACCCAGTGTATTTGTTACAAACAGAGAAAAACAGAAAATTAAAATATATGCATCAATATGATTGATCAAGTGAGGGAAACAAAGGGTACATACCTTTAAAGAGGGAGCATGGCACCAGTTTTGCTAGGTTTATTGCCCAATTGGTGTATTTTTGATTAGCGTCAATGAGATAAAAATAGGCTTTAGCTGGTTGCTTTTATTTTTCTGCAATACCTTTCTAAAACAATGCTGTACTTTGGTGTATTTTTCAACAGCTTCCTCTGTATTATTATTATTATTATTATGTTTTCCTCCATCCAACACCCCTGCCCCTACTATTCACACTAGTATCTATATTTCCATCCATCCATTATCCAACCCGCTATATCCTAACTACAGGGTCACGGGGGTCTGCTGGAGCCAATCCCAGCCAACACAGAGTGCAAGGCAGGAAACAAACCCTGGGCAGGGTGCCAGCCCACCGCAGAGTATCTACATTTTGTGTTTGTAAAATCTCTGTACAGTGGTATATACCCATTATATCACTCTCGTATATCTCTGAGGGTGACACCCCCAGCCATCGATGGTATATTCCGAATCCTCTTGCTCTTGACTCCTCCCCCTCATTTTATCTGCTATTTTTTTGGGACAAATTCATTATTGTTAACCTACCCTTGGGCTATACAAATTTTAAGGACCTGGGTACAATGCATGGCACCTTTAGTAAAGGCAAACAGACTAGCACTTCAAGTAAGTCAAAATGAAGAAGATGCAGAAAATAAATGATCAGACAGTCCCTAGGAAAATAAGATTCTGTAGTCAGACCAGAAGGGAGCCAGTAGAGTCACCTGCGCTAATTCAATTTCCTTTTGGGCCTGTATCTTAAAATCTATGCAGCAGTTCATGAAGGTCAGAGAGAGGGTGGGCACCGGCCTCAAATGAGTAAAGTTAGCTAGGTCAAAGGTCAAACTTGCTGAGCTCTAGTTTGAGTAACTTTAAAGGTTATGTGAGTTATATGCGCCAACCTTCCAAAACATTTACATTACTGTTAAAAAATTTAAAGAGTAATACACAATGGGGTGTCTGTTGCCATTGTGATAATGAATGCTAGAGGAACCTACGGTTTTCAAATAAATTGAAAGGGGTGAAGTCCAGTGGTGTACTGTATGTGGAAGTCCAAAATGAAATAAATGTGCTATCCACCTTAATAAAAGGATGGTCTTTGTATCTGTTTGGTTGCTATGTCCCTGTTATTCCAGCAGATGGAACATCACAAACATTTTTAGTTTAATAAAATGCATTCCCATTGTCATTTCCATAGATGGTGCATCACAAACATTTATAGTAATGCATTTTATTAATAGAAATGTTTGTGATGTGCCAGTCTAACAGTATGGATTGGCTCAATGGTCTCTGGCAGCTCTGTTGATCACATGAACAAGGATGAGCAGGGCACATGAGAACAGCAACAGTTAGCAGGAGTTGGTGTAAAACTGCTTTTACAGTATTAAAACAGTGTTTCAAATAAAAGTGTAGTGCTCCAAATAGTCAATCAATAAATAATCCTCAGTAAAAACAGATGAATCAGTGGAGTCTAAAAAGTTGAAGAAATAAATTCATAAATACAAGGTTAAAACCAAAGGCAGATCTTCTCTTCTAATAAAACATGAGCTCCACTGAGTCTTTCTAAAATCTGGCATCTCCTCTGCTTTATACCATCAAGAAATGCCCACCGACAGGTGCAGTGAACCATTAAACCTGGCTCGGGTCCCCATTGCCAGTTTTGCGGTGTCACACAAACATTTCCCACAGCTTGTCCTTTGGCATCTTCAGGAGACACCACGTAACGGGCCACTCCTACTCTCCAGCATTGCTCAATAGATGCACCCTCTTCATCCCCACTGAGTGCTGGTCATGTGCTCCTCACTCTGGGGCTCACTCCTGAACACCTCTCCCTGATTCTAACAACATGGGCTCACCTGATCCTGCCTCTCACTCTCTCTTTCTTTCTTTAACTTCTTCTCTCTTTTGTCATTTCTTTCTCCTTCTCTTTCTTTCTTGAACTTTCTGTGTCTTGCCCAGGCTCCCTTTTAACCTCTGGCAGGACGTAGGTGCCACAATGACAGACTCCCATGAGTCTGAATGAAGCAATCAACTGACCCATTTGTGTCTGCCTGTGAATGCACGATCAGACAAGCACTGGAATCAACCTCAGAGCGGCACGTGCATATTTTCTAGCGTTCCTGCACCTATCAGGAGCCTGCACACTTTGAAATATTTATCTCTCTATTTTGATATAAAAAAATCCTGGGACGAGACGTGACTTTTTCAGAGAGATACTTTCATGTCCCGCGAGACGAGACTTTGTGCCAAGAGATTTAACCACGTCTGGGGCCGGAAATAAAAGACAAAGAGTAGTTATCAAAGTAGAATGTCATGGCGTGATACACATGCAGAGCAGGTTAGAGATAATCAAAGTACTAGAATTTCAAAGTCTCAAAAAAATGATAGTAAAGATCACATTAGTGCAAACAAATGGAAATTACTACTCAGAGAAATAAGGAAACAGCGAAAAGAGATTGAATATATTGTTCGGATTTAAACTTTAAGTCGGAGACTTGTAGATCGTCTAATTCGTGTTGACATCAGGGAAAAGTAGTGTTTCTTCCCAATGAAGAGGCCTATCCGCGAGAATTACAAGTTTTGTTGTTTGGTGAAAGTGAAATCCACATACACGAGCGGCAGAGACGTGACATGGCTGGCGCATAGCGCAGGCACTTTGATGATTGAAGTGAGCGGGGGGGAAGCCCCCTAGTTTAATTCAAAATTATCTAGTGCCACGGACCTCACCCATCACAGCCATCTGTTGGAAGGACAAATGCAATGCATTGCTGTATATTACTATATCCATCCATCCATTTTCCAACCCGATGAATCTGAACACAGGGTCACGGGGGTCTGCTGGAGCCAATCCCAGCCAACACTGGGCACAAGGCAGGAACCAATCCTGGGCAGGGTGCCAACCCACCGCAGGACACACACAAACACACCCACACACCAAGCACACACTAGGGCCAATTTAGAATCGCCAATCCACCTAACCTGCATGTCTTTGGACTGTGGGAGGAAACTGGAGTGCCCGGAGGAAACCCACGCAGACATGGGGAGAACATGCAAACTCCACACAGGGAGAACCCGGGAAGCAAACCCAGGTCTCCTAACTGCAAGGCAGCAGCGCTACCACTGCGCCACTGTGCCACCCGTATATTACTATATGAATTACAAAGTACATTCCAATAGATGGTCCACTGCGAACACTAACATTGAAGTCTACATCAATTACTTAGATTTCAACATGTCTTAGACAGGTAGCACAGCTAGTTGAAAAAAAGAAAAGAGCATGGAAAATGTAACAATGAAATAATGCAAAAAATGTGATGAAGCATTAAACCAAAAGCTTTAAGTATTGTGCGTTATAAAGGAGGAAGTATTTGTGGATGTTGTTGGTCCGTGTGTAAGTCTGAATACCATATGTCTGTGTCTCCGTTCTGTTCATTTCGTCTTGGGAGATACTGTATGTACTGCTGCATCTTCAGTGGCTGTGAGAAGGACTCAAGGTCAAATTTCGGGCCATCATGGATCTTGCTGCGTGTGTCATGGCATAAGCTGTTAAATGAGACCAAGATGAAGCTGTAAAGGCTAGGCTATGTGAGTTTTTGCAGGATGCACAGATATCCCTTGCAATTTTATAAAAATACTGTGTAGATTTAAACGTGCAAAGGTTCTCATCTCAACTTCTGGTTGCTTCATTTTAATGATGAAAAGCTTGCAGAATTTTTGACAAAATGAAAGCCATTTTATAGGGGACTTTGTATAAAAGTTTCAAATGGCACATTAACAAATCTGCAATTAGAAAAACCGCTATCATAATTATGGGTAAAAATTCTTAATACACTGAAAAAATATATTTAAGCTATATGATTTGTAAGAAGGTTTGATAATACTAAAAATGTCTGCAGTACTCCGGCACCAACTATCCAAGGCTGATTCCTGCCTGAGACCTTCCAGCTCCTGTAGTGCAGAAAGCAGTTTTGATTATACAGTAAATGAATGGATGGATGGAAAAAAAAGGGGTATGTGTCGTGAACAGTATAACAGTGAGTGTTTATCAAGACTTCAAGCAAAATGAACTCTATAATTAGTCATAGGATGCATGTGTTGCAAAAAATGGCAATAAAAAATGTTTGGGCATCACTAAAGTGACTAACCCAGAATTTAAGCTGGAAGCTGGCACTGCCAAAAGATTTTGTCCTGACTTTGAGTGTGATCTGAACCTTGAATTAGCCATTATTGATGTTACTAAACTGGGTGTTCTTCTCTCCGGCAGCTTTACAAATCTACTGCAGTCATGCTGTGGACAGTGCCACTCCATCCAGACATTTAATCGCCAGGCTGGATGCAGCAAATGGGACAGCAAGCCTGAACTCCATGCTGCACAATAGCACTCTGAAACCCCAGGCTGCCAAACTGGAAACTGTCATCATGTTGAAGCAATCTCCACCAAAAGAGAAGGCGGTGGAAGGGGAGACTGTCCTGTTTCTATGTCTCTTTAACCACAGTGGGCAAAGTAATTTCTCTGTAATGTGGTACAACCAGAAAGGGCAAGAGAAAGTGATGGTCCTGGTGGAGAATGAAACTAAACAAGAGGACTACTTGGGTCGAGCTTTCCTGAGAGCAGACTGGCACCTAGGGAATGCCTCCATGACCCTTCTCAATGTCACCATATCTGACTTTGGCATTTATATCTGCTCCCTGAAGCTCCCAGACGGCAGTACGGTAGAGGGTGATGGTACAAAGCTGAGTGTGCGCCGCTCATTAGGTAAGTTGCATGGGTTGCTGTAGTAAAACTGAGGACAGGATTTGTGGAATGCCAAGCACAGTAATTAGAACATTAAAACACTCTAGACGAGAACAGGCCATTCAGCCCAACAAAGCTCGCCAGTCCTATCCACTTATTTCCCCCAAGAAAACATCAAGTCGAGTTTTGAAAGTCCCCAACGTCTTAATGTCTACCACACTACTTGGTAGCTTATTCTAAGTGTCTATCGTTCTTTGTGTAAAGAAAAACTTCCTAATGTTTGTGTGAAGTTTACTCTTAACAAGTTTCCAACTGTGTCCCCGTGTTCTTGATGAACTCATTTTAAAATAATAGTCTCAATCCACTCTACTTAATCATCTTTTGCTTAAACTGTATTGGCTCAGCTCTTTTAATCTTTCCTCATAATTCAACCCCTGTAGCCCTGGAATCATCCTAGTTGCTCTTCTCTGGACCGTTGCTATCACTGCTATGTCCATTTTGTAGCAAACAGTACTCCAGATGAGGCCTCACCAGTGCATTATAAAGGTTGAGCATAACCTCCTTGGATTTGTACTCCACACATCATGCTATATATCCTAACATTCTGTTAGCCTTCTTAATGGCTTCTGAACACTGTCGGGAAGGCGATAGCTTAGAGTCCACTATGACTCCTAAATCCTTTTCATAAGAAATACTCTCGATTTTCCAACTGCCCATTGTGTGTTCAAACCTAACATTTTTACTTCCTTCACTGTAATGACTGTGGTATCGATACAATACTTAGTGAGGGCACTGATGCACTTCCAAGTCTGTGTGATTTCACAAGGGCTCATAGAGACAGAGGACATTATAACTGCCGTGAAACTGTGGAGTCCCAAAAGCACAAAAGCTCCAAAGAACCTTCAAAAGTAGCCCTATGGGGGAAATATGGTCAAACCCTGACAAGATAGGGCCTTGAAAAATCTTTATAAAAATAAAAAAAGGCTATTTTCAAAAAGGCTGTGCAAACGCAGAAGCTCCGAAGAGCATAAAGGAATTGCCTGAAAGGCAAAGAAATACACAGCAATCCAAGTCCTAATACAGAATCCAGTCGCGTGGTCAAAAAGAGAGCAAACATTCAAAAAATTCAATAAACACAGTCTCTTAAACGAAATCCAAAGGAGTAAGCAATAACAGAGCATAGGGTCGAAAATCTGGGAAACAAAAAAGACAAAAGCAAAGGCACACATAATCACAATACTCTACTATCCCTAGTTTGTTTTCAGAATGAACCGCCAGGAAGTATGGAAGTCTTGTAAAATTTGATGGAGTGATGTTCCTGGCAGTGCCCTTTGGGATGGATTATCACCACAGAACACAAGGGACGTAACCTAGGACATTATTACTTACAAAGAAACACAAAGTAAATTATGTACATATTAAATAAAAGAAACATTAATACAAATAAATGACATCAAATTCGACACAATAGACCCAAGACATGACTTTGAACCCCAGGCAGGGGAAAATGCTGGATGAAACATGACAGTAACAGGCAACTGACTCCTCTGCTTTCTGCCTCGACAATGTGAGCAAAATTGGCTCATCCGTCACTAGCGTGGATGTAATACAATCAACTGGTGCTCTGTCCAGGGACGTTTCCTGTCTTGAGCCTTGTCCTGATGGAATAGCTCCAGCTCCCTGCAAACCTGAATTGGATTGAGCAGGTTGGAGAATGTCTCTGAGTAAATTTGCACAAGGACATGTCACAAGACAAGGTGTAACAAAATGCCTCTTAGATGTCGTAATCAATGCTGCACATACCTCATGATTGCCACTCACAAACCACATATTTCTCCATTCCCAAGATCCCACCTTACGTTTACAAATAATTTCTAAATGATTTCAAAACCAAAGCCCATTGGCATTTTGATTGGTTCAGAATTCTCATCGCAGGTTTTGCTTTTTGTGTATTACCAGTAACGGTGCACTACATGATAACGTGCAGTGAATAGATGTGACTTGAGCATTCCTAGTTTTCATGCTCTTTCTCTGTATGTTTAGCATTCGTTTGCTCAGAGGTTGATGCACTTGCTGCTTCCTGAGCAGCTCTTCTTTTCTCCACCCTATAGCCCGCTTCTTCTCTTCTTTTGTCGGCATCTTTTTGCGTTAAATTTGATTAAGTCAGTGTTTGTGTTGCAATTACTTAGTATGTTTTCTTTAATTTTTCACTTAAGCTGGCACTTAAGTCTTCAATCTGCCTCAAGAATGATTTAAGATATGAAGAGGTAGGGGAAGTGACGGCAAAGGTGGTAGGGATGAGAACGGCACCTGTATGCATGCCCGCTGACGAGAATTGATTCTACAATAAAATAAAATAAAAATAAAATTAGGAACAACCTTGGAGGTCAATCATCACCCCGAAAGTGGATAGTAGATGTCACGTAGTCTATGTGTACCAAATTTCAGGTCAACAGTTCAAACGGTTTGCGAACTACAGGTGATTTAAAATCCCAGATAGACAAACGAAAAGCCACGGTAGCGTATTATATATAAACATGGGTGGCAACCTGCCAGATTTTGGCATTTGACTTCTTCCTTAACATGCCGGCCCACTTGTCTCTTATTGTGGTCTATTCTGAAACACATTTAACTAGTAAAAAGAAAAGTTATGGGGAGAAGCTCATGACAATGATATTCCTTTGATTTCAGGACTCTTTGGAATGGAGGAATCAATCGGGACAATCATAGGAGTGGTGGCAGCAGCAATTGGGGTCACTATTGGACTGGTGACCATCATTGTACCTCAGTGCCGAGAGAAGCTACCCTGTTTGAGAAAGTGAGACCTAAACATCGGTTTGGCCACATCCTAGGATACTCTAAATGGATCTAGGAATATTGGATACTGAAAGAAGAGGGCCATACTGGCTTTAAACTGTGATACAGGTCCATTTCTGCACATAGGACAACATCAGAGGAAGAATCTGCTTTATACAATGTTGGGACTCATTTTAGGCTTCTTTATTTAATTCTCCAGTAGAGGATATCAAAATATGTCCTATTACATTGAAAGTAATGAGCATTTCCCAGCACAGCAAGATGTGCACCCCTTGATTAGATTATAGGAATGACTGCATCTTGATTCAGATCACAATAATATTTAGCTCCCATGAGGGGTCACTAATGTCTATACTCTTTGCATTAAACCATAATCATTTCTTCTAATGCTGACTGTAGGCACAGGAAGGTCAGCTCTGACACCTCCACGGTGTATTAGGTTCTAATAGTGTGTACATCTTCTTACATCAGTTACTCGATGACGATAAAATCTGCATGCCCAAATCAAAAGATATTAGAACAATCTAGAAGAGAACAGGCCATTCAGCCCAGCACAGCTTGCAGTCCTGTCAAGTCTAAATTTGAAGGTACCTCAAGTCCTACTATCTATTACACCACTTGGTAGCTTTTTCCTTATGTCAAAGGTTCTCTCTGTGAAGAAAAACTCCCTGTTGCTTCAGAGAGGTTTACCCTTACGTTTCCAACTATGTTCTTGATGAATTAATTCTAAAGAAATAGCCAGGATCTGCTGGACTCCCTTCATAATTTTAAACACTTCAATCATATCTCCTCTTAATCTTCTTTTGCTTCAACTGAAAACACTCGGCTGTTTTTCTCATAACTCATCTCCTGTAGCCCTGGAGGACACTGATATCTGCATCACATTACTCAAATCCTATCCTGATCATTTCAAACTAATATTTAGACCTGCTTAATTAGAACACAGCAGGGTCGATTCCACTCTTTTAGAATGTAACAATATCTGCATCCCCTACATAAAAGTCTTGCAAAGCCTGCTTCCTTGTATTAGACTGTATCTACTAAATCAGAGCAAAATCTACATGTCCAACAACAACAACATTTATTTATATAGCACATTTTCATACAAATAATGCAGCTCAAAGTGCTTTACATGATGAAGAAAGAGAAAAAAGACAAAATAAATAAGAATTAAAATAAGGGAAAACTAATTAGCATAGAATAAAAGTAAGGTCCGATGGGCATGGAGGACAAAAAAAACAAAAAACTCCAGACGGCTGGAGAAAAAATAAAATCTGCAGGGGTTCCAGGCCACGAGACCGCCCAGCCCCCTCTAGGCATTCTACCTAACATAAATGAAATAGTCCTCATTGTATTCAGGGTTCTCATGGAAGGACTTCATGATGACGGTCACGTGGACTTCTGCCCTTTAATGCATCAATGTAGGAACATCACGGTGCTTTGATTAGGTGATGGTGGCACAGGTCGCCACCACAGAAAACCGGAAAAAGAACAGAAGAGAAAGTAGCGGTTAGTACAGATTTTGGAGCCACCACGATAATTAATTGAATATACAGAGCATCAGGATTAAACTATGATGAAGCTATGAGAAAGCCATGTTAAAGTAATGTGTTTTCAGCATGTTTTAAAGTGCTCCACTGTATTAGCCTGGCGAATTCCTATTGGTCCAATACTGTGCTCCCGAATCACAGCAGAGAAAGGCCTTCCCACCTCAGTTAGATTTTAGTTAAATCGTTCTCCCCTATATCACAACACAATGGTATAATCGTGAAATTTGTGAGACTTACCAGGAATGTTTACTGGGTTCACCTACTCTCACCCTTGAAGATTAACACACTCACACAGATACAGTATACTGTACACACACACACTCACACAATGACCCTATCCAGACAAATTCTCGAGTGGTACTACCTGCCAGTCACTCCGCTATATTCTCTATATAGGGATTCACTATCACCGGCTCTAACAAACATGCGGAGGTCGTCATGACACACAAAAATATGTATCTGTTTTGGCTATATGTTAATTACTAACTAAACTATGTCTTGCTTTTACTCCAGTTGTTTGAATTATTAAGAAGCAACCTCAGTAGTCTTGATAAGCCCTGTGAATAGGACAGCAGCTATCTATCTCACACTTGGTACCCATTTATTGTTTCAATCACTATACTATATAAAATATAACAGCAACATGGTATTTATTAATGTATAACAAATCCAAATAGAAGAAAATATAACAGAAAAGTCCGGAAATAAAGAGTCTTAGGAAAGCTTACTGATAATCAGAAGTGTCAAGGGGTTAATATCTCTTTGGTTTAGCGATCGGTGTTGTTCATAACTAAGTTTTCTGACGTCCAAATCAGATGATCTCATGTCTCTTGATCTCTGCCACTGACTTTCTGTGTCCTGTTGTTGTTTTTCTTCCTCTTCTTTTCTCTTTCTTGTTCCATCAGACAAGCCATGACGATATTCAAATGTACATGTGACATATCACACATGTGATTGGTTATATATGACGAATGACTGATCAAAGTGTTTGACCTTTTAATAACCTCCACACTCCTTCCTTTGCCAAGCAGTACACTAATTCAGTAATTCCTAGTCCTATGCCTTCCATCTATTTGCAGGTTATAAATTCATTAAATCAGCTTCTATGGTATGTACATATTTCCCATTCTTAGGTAATAAAGTAATTGAAAAAGAAACCTATTGGAAAAAATGTATAAAATACTATTACAATACAAAAGGATGCTTGCAGTGCCTGCAGGTCTTGTAAATTCAGTTCATCCTAGTTCGTTTGAGCAAAATAATTAAAATGTAATATGAACAGTTTAAAGTTTAAAAACTGAAGATTCTCCACATCAGAATACACATTAAGATGTGTATGTCCTTCATTATACCAATTTCTGCATCCACAGACAGATTCCAAACACTGCACAGTCTCCACTTACTGTATAAGATTATAGTAATATCTGAATCTACTAAATCAGGACCACAGCACCACTGGTACCACCCTGGCAAGATGATAGCAATGCTAACTTGATAAAACATAACCGATCAACGTCTGGCTCCTATATTATTATCTATAAATCAGAGCACAGAGATATTTCTCTTTCTATCAAACTGTAGTGATGTCCACAATTACAGCACAGACATGCCATCATCCCCTGAATATGACAACAGCAAAGTCTGCATGTCCTGAATCAGTTTGGCAGCCTGACTACTACGTGATCTCCACAAGATCCTCAGCAGATGCCAGCAGCCTCTTCACTCTGTACTAACCTCAAAAACTATTTGTACCCATGCGCCAGGCAAGAAAAATATTCATAACATTAGTATGACACTCTAGCAATAATCTTCACCATCAGTGAACAGCATATGTGCATAAACAGTACCACCAAGTGACTTCCGACCCTATGAGAAGGGCAGCGTAATAACTTCTGCAATCGGTTTGCTGACTATGTTGAGGGCTAGACTGATAAGAATCCCCACATGGTAGAAGTGGGTCACGTAGTTCTCTAGTTCATCATACCTGTTTCTCTGAACACGAAGTTTCAGTTAGAGTTTGTCCTGCTAGGAAATTAAAGTTAGTGAGGCAAATCAGGAATCTCTACACCAATTTTAATCCAAGGTCTGCTAATGTGAAATCACAGAAAAAAAAAATCTTTTGACAATTTTCTTTGGCTGAAGAGAGTATAGCTTTGAGTTAAAGGGCTATTAGAAACATATTCTGTGAAAAAATAAAAATATATGAAAAACAAAACACCCAACAGACATTAAACTGAGAAACCTAGACTAATAAGAAGAGCTTACTCTGTGAAGACCTCCATTGCAAAGGTGATAGAAGATCCTGTAGCAAGGGAAAAGTAAAAATAAATGAATTAAAAAGTCAACCAGCTACAGAGAATGGCTTATTTCTTTTTCTTTTTACTATTTTTTACTTTCTTTATGTTTCTTTAGTTGGACTCAGAAGTAATTTGCAGCCAGCATTAAATTGGCATCTCTACCACTCTGTCTACCATCCAACTTCGTTAAAGCTGGCTCAGTTTAGTGTATAAAATAAGAGTTTTTAATTAGAAAAAGAATATAGAAGAATAAAACGGGTAACAAAAGACTTTACACAATCAGCATGTCTACATTTATAGTCTATTGCTAGCTTTCTGTTATTGTGTGCCCACGCCAAATGTTTTCCTTGTACCTCTGTTTCCCATGATTTTTTATTTTTTTCTCCAGCCTTTGGAGTTTTTTTTTTGTTTTTTCTGTCCACCCTGGCCATTGGACCTTATTCTAATTCTATGTTAATTAATGTTGACTTATGTTTATCTTTTATTGTGTCTTCTATTTCTCTATTCATTTTGTAAAGCACTTTGAGCTACATTTTTTTGTATGAATATGTGCTATATAAATAAATGTTGATTGATTGATGATCTAGCTAGAGGATACATAGAAAGTGCATCTCTCCTACAACTAGTGCCAGTATTCAGCTTTGCCTCATCTTAAAACGCCAGGTCTCAATGACTGATCCTGAGCCTTCCTTGTTTAAAGCAGACTCTTTAATGCCATCTGGTGGTCAGGAAGAATAGATATCCACTGCATTTAATTTAGCCTGGTACTCCTGCAGAGTTCTTTTCTGGGACATCATCAGTATGTTGTACGGTTAAAATACCCTAATAGCTCCCTTGTGCTGATACTGCCACCAAATTACAGTTATCAGTTATCAAGTGACCTACACATGCCTTTGGTATATGATAGGAAAGCCCACACCAGCAAGAAATAATGCACATCCTTTAGCTTTATCAAGACCAATGTTATGAAGCAATTATCATCCATTTTTTGAATGACTAACTATGACTATCTTCTTAATTATAGTGGTCTCGGCTTAAGGTTTTGTAGGTTGAAGAATTTTCTGTCAAACTGATAACTGATCTTGATGCCGCAAATAATGTTCATAGATGACGCAGAATAATTCAGTAAATGGCATAAAGGGTCCTACTTGTTTGACTGTTGTTTGGATGGTGAAATGAATCTTTTCCTGCTCATGGAAGGCCCAGGTACAGTCATACAGTCATACATCATGCTAATGATTATGAAGACTATGATAGAACATCTGAGTCTTGATAGGATCTCCTGAATGATGTAGTCGAAGGTCTTTTTTAGGTCAGTAAAAGTCTTGAACAAATTATGTTGACGCTACTGGCATTTCTCTTGGATTTTCCAGGCTGCAAACATCATATCAGCCATTTCATCTGGTTGTTGGGAACACACTGAAGGAGGAAGGATTGTCCACATTAAGTGGGACCATATGATTAACAGGCACATGAGTGGGGAGTTTTACAAGTAATGCCTCCACAGTTTCCTTACTATTTTTGTCTTCCTTCTTGAACATGGTGAAACCTTTGTCATTTCGAATGTCCCATTAAATATGTGTGTGCGTGTATTCAAATTTTTCTAGTGGTCTTTTGAAACTTGCAAATCCCTCACCACAAGTTCTCTAAGGGGGAGCGAATCACACTCCAGACCTTATTGTACTTCATGTGTTTGGAGCAAGAAGGCTCTCTTCTTGGGTTAAGGAGTGTCATAAATATGAGACAGAGTCATTTGAAGGATTGGGGCAGCCATCCGTATAATCTGGTATCCTGGCTGCAAAAGTAATGATTAGCAAATACAGCACTGATGTGCACAAAACCAAGTCCAAAACAGAACTGAGGGACTAGGGAAAAGATGCAGGTTTTTAAAGGAGAAGACAGGAAGTGAGATCATATGGATTGGGCTCATGGTCTTCAGCCATTGGTTCAACTCCGGATGTGACATCACAGGGGCTGGGGCCGGCAAGGTCTTCTTTCATAGGCTCTGTCCTGGAAGTGACGTCAAAAGAGCCAGGTGGGATCTCCCGTGAATGGTCTACAGGAAAGGGAGAAAAAGAGTCAATGCACTCTGCCACATCCCGGCATGCTTCGGAACTGCCCTTACTTAAGCCCTTTAGCTGCCTGCCATGCGCACGTGTGTGACAGGAGTTACTCAGAGATGTGTTTTCTTGGTGCCAAGGAACCTCTCAAAAGGTGTCAACTGTCACTTTGGATTCAAGGTACTGAAGTTACAGGTTTGCATGATGACAGCACCAACTTCTAGGGATATTCCTGGAGAAGACTGGGATCATAAGATCTGGGTCTCTATAAATTCTTTAGTATTTGAAAGAAACTTTGTAAAACTTTGTACCCCTAATCCTTCAATTTGTTCATAATTCTGCGGTTGTTTATCTAGATTAGGAAGGCAAGGCATCAAAGATCTGTAACCCAAGGAAAGTGAACAAAATTTCAGTATCTTCAGAGAGGCCAGCTGGGCATAACACACTCCTGAGTCAGTATACATGACAAAAACCATGAACTTGGACTTCTAAGGGCCTACATGTCTGCCTTTCTGCCCACAGTTATTTTCCTAGTTTGTGCTCAGCAGACTCACACACCTCGCCTCACTTTACTTTGTTTCTCTACAATTTGCTTATGAGTTTGCATGTTTTCTTAAAAAAAGTATTGTGAAGATGATCTTTTGCAGCAAACATATGCAGCAGATGAAATACCATAGAGCACACACTGGATTCTTGGGAAGGAAAAAAGAAAAGTATCGGTTGTGCACTCAACAAGTTAAAATGGGAAATTTAGCCTGAAAAAAAACCAACTGATGATAGGCACCAAGGTGGATTCAGCTTTACAAATAAGAAGATAGGAGCCACGCATGTAAATTTAAAGAGAGAGAACGGGTGGGCTTCAGCACAATCTGAATGCCATTATTGACATATGCACACAATTGAGACTGCAGTCTTTTCAGCTGCCTGTGGGTGACATTAAGATGTAAGTAGTGCAGAATTAGCTGGAAAAATACATAAGTAGAACACAAAATGAGAAAAGGTATCGAGGATGGGACCACTCACTTGTCTTATATTGTATGCCATAATTAAATGCTCATCTCCCTTTCTCGTCTGATTGCTCCCTACAAATAGCATACCATCTGTTGCACAGCAAGCACTTCCACAAAACTATCAGGAGACCCAAAGCACCACTAACTGGAATGCTAGATCAGTGCCCCATAAACACCCATTAACTCCATGTTTTCTGCTGTGAACCTCTGTAATCACACAAGCCAGCACATCTTCAGGGACCATAGCTTTTGACAGTGTCCAGTATGGGTAGCCTGACAGCAGGCTAAGTAATGGTACAAATTCCATCCTTAACTTTGGCCTATGGAACTCATAGCTCTTACCCAACTTGATATTTTCAACATATACTGCATTACCTAAATGTCCTTAACTGCGTGACACTGTTAATGTCATGACTTGCAGCTGTGGTCTCCAGAAGAGCCACTGTTGACTGAGAGTTATGTCAAGGTGCCCACAGTGATTTTCTTCTGCAAACAGTTCCTACTTGTAAGAGTTAGTGAGTAGTTTGTCATCCTGTAGCTTCTGTCTTCTGAATTTATATGAGGGTTCTCAAGATTACAGTTATGCGTCGATTTATGGTCGACTGAGTTGTGGAGATTTGTATTTACAGCCAAGGGCCACAGGAAAATAATAGGGTAATAAAGCTCTAGAAATTGTGAAAATCTGCCACAGTAATACATCATTCGTTATTTAAAATTATTATTTGACAGGGTCTCATATGTTTTTTGACTCTTGGAGGGCCCTTTAAGGTTTGTTTTGATCGGTGCTGCTCCACATGGCTAATTCTTTTTTATGCAGCCCCATACTGCCATCCTTGCACCAGCGTTTCTCAACCTTTATGGATCCACGTCCCGGTCAGAGGCAGCCTTAGGAGTACGCAGGGCCTTGGGTGAGTGTCATATGCGGGGCCGAGAATCATAAGTGTAGGCTATATACTGTACCACCACGCTCACAGGCTTGTCCGCCTCTAATGCTGAACACCTTATTATTGTTAAAAAACATGGTGCCTTATGTAGGTACCATTGGCCATTTGATTACATTACGTATTGTAATTGTTCTTATATTTGTTTAGTGGCCTTTAACCAACTTAATTAATGATTCAGAAACATTTTGCACGCAAAATTAACAAACTAGATAACAGTTTCTGCCGAACCCGCTGTATTCGGCAAATTTATTTAATTACGGAGAACCAGAACACTTATAATAAAACGAACACTTACCAAATAGCTGCTTTGACAGTCACAGACGGAAGTCCACTTTTCTCGCTTTTCGCTGAGCAAAATCGTTGATAAGATCCTCATAGTCCAATGTTGAGACAAGTTCCTTTTTGATTGACGATATGCAAGGACCGAATTCCGAAGCCAAACTGAAGTGCTATAAGCACAAGGCATGCAATAGAAGCTATTTCTTGGAAGCGATGACTCAGAGGCATCCATTACGAACACCCTGCCGAGGACCACTCTTTTCACCCAAAAGCAAGAAACATGATTTCTCACTCTATATTTGGACAAGAAAGAAGAGTCGAGGTAAGGCCATTTGGAGACACCTGCATGGTATTAGCGTCGCCTCCTTTGCTGACCCAGTGTAAATACGAAACTGAAGGGCATACTTATTACGGTATTTTGAAACCAAAAATGTCGTGCTAAGAGCTTTCTTGTTTATAGGTATAGATGCTGGGAAAGGCTTCTAAAGTAAAAAGTCTTTGTTTATGAGTGGTTTCTGAAGAAATCCACCACGTACCGTATTTCAGTCTATAACGGATTTGAATGTTTTGCAGAGGCCCCGCATATTTGTATGATGAGCTGACGGTGACAAAAGAATCTCCTATCACGGGGCCCCCCTCAGGTAAGGGGCCTGCGGCGATTGCCCTAGTCGCCACCCCCAAAGGCCGCCTCTGCCCCAGTTTTGTCTTTTAACATTCATTCACCCCAAAGCAGAAATTGCAAGCCACCCCCTTGGTGAAACAAGCGTAACTGGGGTTCCGACTTGGTGAAATGAGCTCACTTAGAAATGGGGAAACATAACATGCAATACTGCCAATCACTTAGGTGGGCCACTCAGAAACCAATGAAGGCAACCTGAGACCCACTAGAGGCTTGATCCAGTCGTTAAAAAACACTGCCTTACAATGATCTTCTGTGCAGCCACTGAGATGCAAAGTTTGGTTTGTGCTACTCTGTACTGGCAGTTAAAGTATGTGTGCCACACCAGACCAACAGAGCCTCAGTTGCAATGACCTGTACTCTTTGTGACCAACAAACAGCCAAATGGTCAGTTCCAAATGGAGCGAGCAGTGAGTTAGTTCATGACTGTATATACATTTTGATGGACATGCACATGGGTAGTGTCCTTAAGTGGACGGGAGGCCAGCCCTACAATGGCACAAGAAACAGAACCTCAGCCGGAAGACAGGCTGAAGATGCCAGTATGGCTATGGGTACACAGTTGGACCAAGGAAAAATACACTGCCAGAAGGCCAGTGTAATGGAAGGAAAGGGGGAGACAGCTTGACAGGATTGTATGCTCCCATTAAATGCTAGGTGTCAGCCTCCCTAGGTGAAGATATCTGTTAGATGCCCGCAAGGCACGCTGGGAACTGTAGTCCCATAGGATACCATTATCGGGTTCCCTGGGGGCAGGCAGGGGACCTGAAGGGATTAAGAATCCCTACTTTTTGGGACTTCTGATTGACCTGGATGTACTCACAAGTGTGGCATAAAAGAAGCTGCTCGACAAGTTGGAGTAGGGTGGAAAGAGGACAAAGATCACCTGGAGGAGTGGAATGAGAGAGAGTAAGTGAAAGAGACGACTTGCATTGCACTGTATGAGTTTTTCAGAACCATTGAGTAAGGTATTTTGCATAATAAAATGTTTATTTGAACTTGGGACTTGTGTCTATAAGGTGGTGAGTAAGGTCTGGGGTGCTGCAGTGCCTCCTTGTGGTCACAACATACACGCAGGTAGGAAGAGGTAGACATAGGCTTGTATACACTTCACATATTATGACTGCCAGAGTGTCAAATAACACGGCAAGTTCATCAAAATAATCCAAATTTGTCTGAGAACACAAACTTGAGAGATAATGCAAAAAAATAATACACTTGTTGGAAATAAAGGTAAATACATTGATAACTGAGTTTTGAATATTTGTGTCATTTATTAAAATAAATTTCTTAACACTATTTGGAATTGCGTAAGGAAGTGAAACACACAATGGTGAGTAGGAAGTTACATGTCCTTTAAGTCTGTCAGGGCTGATGTTGACTTTTGTCAAAAGGAGGAGTTGACGATGGTAATCAAGTATAAACTGTGACAAAACCAACTGTTATGTTGGACTCTCGTTGCTAGAAAGAAAGTTAGATTCATTGGTTTGACCGAGATTCCATGTGCTCATGTGAGTAGCAAGGCGCACACAGCGGTAAAAATGGCACTGACATCTGGCGAGAGATCAAAGCGAATGCGAAAAGCGAAATACTCCATGGACGACGTGGATGCCTATTATCTCTGAACTGGACTATGACTGGTCAGACTCAGATTTTGATATAAGTGATTGAAAACGAATGTGAGGTTCCAGCTTCAGCTGATCGGTCCCCAGCTAGCTGTGGTACTGGCAATGTTCACCAGGGAGGAATGCCACTTAAAAATCAGATTGTAATGCACTGCGACTGTGACTGCTGCTGCTGTCCCAGCCACACAAAGACAGCCTGGCAGCAAGCCTGCTGCTCATTCTTAGCAAACTGGCAGCCACAGACGTTTTATGTTGATTTCTGTGCGAAGCCATCGTTTTTTTGGAAAACATATTCAGCCCTCAAAGACTTAATGTATGTAAATAGACTGTAACAATTGTTTGTGCTTTACCAAATATCAGCTATTTGAAAGCTGCACGTCACAGAGCCCAGTTTACAGGAATTCAACATAGCTGGAGGAAGTAGTAATTACAGTAGCTGTTTAGTGATGATATTCTATACTCTTGATGTACCACAGTAATCTTCTCCACCATGTCATTTCACACTCACTGTTGAATTAAATGCAGTGGATAAGCGCCGTTGCCTGAAATCATTTTGCTACCACTAGTGCAATGTATGCTGAAATACAAAACCAAAAACCAAATGTTTAGAATTACGTAGAGGCTTAATTGCTAAGCTGAATCTGCACAGTAAAGCACTCTGAAGCATTTCAATTCCTCAAAGCTTTTCTTATTGGAGATATTTTACATTTTAAAGTGAAATCATTGAATGTTTAGGTTTAGAAGGCAATGTACTTGAAGAAGATGTTCATTATTTTAGAATTAAATTGACCAGATGCCAGAATATATGATTTCTGTCCCAGTAAAGCACAAAAAGAACAGCAGGTCTCAAAAAACATACACACAAGAGGCCAGACCTGCCACCTTTACAGGTCTCAGCCCACTGGAATTAAAGGCAGTCTACCTCAAAGTAAAATAGCAGGCTTCCTTTGGCTCAAAAATGGAGCTGAGGCTTTGAAATGTCAAAGATTCAAAATATCCAGAAAGGATTAGAGGGAAACAGTAAAAGCTCTCTTTCTAAAAGATAAAAAAAATGTTTCATGGAATTAAAAAAAAATAAAAGGTAAGGCAGGAAAAAAATGGAAAAAATAGGTTTAAAAGGCAAAAGTAACGGCAAACAAGTAATCATAAACCAGAATCGGTACTTTTAATCAATCATAATAAAGCAAATGGTCTGAAAAACAGGAGAGTAACTGGGGTGTCCTTCAATAAGGGCACGTAAATAAAGGCGAGCTTCAAAAGGGCGAAGTCAATTGGGCGCAGCGAATAAAGGCAAACGCAACAAAATTATTACAGAAAATGTATTATTATTGTTGCTCTTCACATATTCCAGAGCCATTTGAACTAAATTATCTACGAACGCCTTTATTCGCCGCGCTCAATTGAGGTCGCCCTTTTGAAGCTCGCCTTTATTTACACGGGCCTTTATTCGTCGCGCCCAATTGAGGTTGCCCTTTTGAAGCTCGCCTTTTTGTGCGCGCCCTTATTGAATAGAGTCGTAACCGGAGCTTAGCCTTAAATAACAGTTCGGGCATTACCATACTGCATAATCAGGTGGCCTTGCCTCCCTTGGCGCAACATAAAGGAAACAGGGCAGATAAACACACAAAATTGTACAAAAAAGAAAAATAAACAAACAGCATAACATCAAATAAATGAAACACAGATAGATCAACACCAAAAACAAAGTTAATAACACAACACACAAATGAATATTTAAAAAGTAACACAAAAGATCAAATAAACAAGACTTAATCTTGAGCCAAGAACACTACATGGCTGCAGTGTGTTCATGCATATAACAAAGGATGGCAATCCTGCATAAATACAAAACTAAATGCAATCTAATTGAAATGACTAAAGGCCAGCTTCCCTGTAGAGGTTGAATGGTTTTGTGCGGGTTCTCTGGCTACCCGTTTCCCCTTCTCTTTGCACTGATGTGTCAGTAAGATGAGTTCAGAACTCTTAACTGGTTTAGTGTGAATAATTGTGTGTGTGTGTGTGAGTTTACCTTCTGATGGCATCAATCTCAGTCCAGTGTTAGTTCCCACCTAGTGCCCAGTGCTACTGTGATAGTGATCACCTACCTAAAAACCATCAAATCTGGAAAAGAGGTCAGTACCAGGCCAGATGAATATATCACATCAGACGCATAACTTGTGACATGTGTACAAATTGCAGTTTTTAATGAATAACTAAAGAGACAGTTAAAGTATTTTAATCAGCCCTTGAAATACATGGGAGGAAGCTGGCAGCACAAGAGTTAATATATCTGGCCTACAGCCCCTACAAACAAGACAGGGAAACCCCTAGCACAGTCGCACTGTATTTAAGACACAGAGAATCTCTCAACTACTGGCAGCCAGGATCTTTGTGCAGTCATTCCTGTGCAAGAGCCTTTGGCTTAAGAAAATCTAGAATAGACTTAAAAATAAAAACGACAGCACACAATAACCAATGACCCTGGTAAGCAGATGTAAACTTGTGTTTAAGATTTCAGTCACTTTTATTTTTAAATATATCTGTACTGTTATATTCTAATATATTTACTGACAAGTGTGTTCAATGCATTTCAGTTAAATTAATTCAAATGTATAGTCCCAGGTAGGAAATTTGGTTTATCAACAAGTTTTTTGCAGAAAAAAAAACATTAAAAGCAAAGCAGGCAAAAACATAAACATAACTCAGCGCAAATAAATAACATATAGCAGTGAACATAATACTTATAAATGATGAGATATCAAATCAATTGTATAGCATATAAAAAATTAAACCAACACTAAGACACAGCCAATGATTGACAGGAATAATTATTATTCAGCCCCCAGGTTAAACCTGTTGATGTTTTTTAAAGGAAATGTATTTAGAAGATGAATATCAGCCGAACTTGACGCTATGACCAGACACGATGGCAAACATGGGCATTGTGAATGCAGTGGGTGAGGTGCGTCTGAGAGAATACACTCTGCTTTCTGCAGTGCTTGCTTATTCAGTATGTCTTGTTAGATTTCCCTGTCAGACACTTGTGATTTTACTGCTTCCATTCTTCCTATTTGTGTTGCGAATACGTAGATTTTCAAACCAAGTCATATATATTAGACTTCAATATAAAAAGACAGCCTTGTCTTTGTCCTTATTTGCAAACTGCTTTGTCATTTTGATTAATAGTCACTTTTGAGTCCATGAATGTCCCAAGACATTTACAGCTTTCACTCATCTCCTCTACCTGGTCTTTGATGGACACTTCTTCTGAGTGATTGGGGTTTCTTCTGAAATCATTTTATCAGTACTTTGCTTTTTAAAACCTTAATCTGTACAAAAAAGACTCATTGCATCAGTTAACCAAACACTGGACCACAACTCATCTCACTCTAATATGTTAACTTTGAATCGTTTTGTTAAGAGTAGTAGATTCTATACTCATGGCATGTTAGCATTATTTACCCATTTAGACAAATAAGTATTTTTTGCTACTTCACATTAGTGCAAACCTAGCATTCAAAACTTGAAAATGGCTTAGTAATTTATTCACAACTCTGCCACTGCTGCTTTGATCGAGGTGTTGTGTCCAACAGCTTTAATTTAGATATTTACAGTAAGTCATGTGTGATCTTAAAGTGTTTTAGCAATATTTTTATTTTGTCTGACATAAAGAGTTTGAAATAATATTGTGAAGGGCACTTTTAGAATCGGGTCCACCCTGCGTGGAGTTTGCATGTACTCCCCGTGTCTGCTCCGGTTTCCTTCCACAATCCAAAGACATGCAGGTTAGGTGAAAATTGTCCCTAGTATGTGCTTGGGTTGTGGGTGTGTGTGTGCCCTGCGGTGGGCTGGCGCCCTGCCCGGGGTTTGTTCCTGCCTTGCGCCCTGTGCTGGCTGGAATTGGCTCCAGCAGACCCCTGTGAGACTGTGTTAGGATATAGTGGGTTGGACGATGCCTGACTGACTGACTGACTTTTAGAATCAACATCATGACATTTTTTAATCTTAAATAGTACAGTATTGCATAATTCAAGATAATTACCATACATTACATACTTTATTTACTGTTTTCTGTACTTTATATCTTCTGTTTACATCTGCAATGTATTATAAGTCTTGCCATTGCATACAGGGGCAGCATTTTTGAGAAGGCCACTTGAAAGGCAGCAAAGGAAAATAAACAAGGTTTAATTAAAAAAAAATAAGAATATGGAGTTGAAGATTGCAGTACTTAAATACAGGGGATGCAAGAAACGTACTGCCTTGCTGGACCTTCTTATACAGGGGTTTGAACTTCATCTCCTGGGTAGGCTGGCTGGTCCACTTGCCTGCCAGTGTGGTGCCTCTTACAGTCTCTTCCAACCTTCTACCGCTTCTTCTACCACCGCTGAATGTGCCCTTGCATCTCTCTTCACTCCTTTCTCCAAACCAATATGGCCAATGACCACAAACTTTCAAGGGTGAGGTTTCCAGCTATCATTTTCAGGGCGAGGAGTGTCATTTTGTGAGAACTTACCTTTGCAGTTCAGGTTATTATCGATCCACCCATCCATTTTTTTAAACTGCTTATCCAAGGCAATGTTGCTGGAAAGCCGGAGGTAACCACAGCAAGCATTGGACCCAAGGCATTTTCTGCAAGAGTGAACAACTGTATCGAGAGTTAAATTATTCTGGTTACCTGGATATCAATATTTCGTTTAAAAAAAATGGTTCACCACTTATCTAAGCAGTTTTCTCAGTTCTGGCTTATCCGCTGAGTATTTAAAGTGTTAATGGATCAATCAAAATCCAAGATTGAGCTTGTAATTCATCAATCACATAATGGATGAAAACCATTCCTGATAAAACACCCAGGGAGGCCCTGAGATGATTCTATTGTAGGCTGAGAACAGATGGGGTCTTAATCTTCCTCTGTGGTTTAATGAAGGCCGTTCTTTCTTCACATAAATTGCTCCTTACAAAAAGGAGAAATTCATGTCCAGGTGACCAGAATAATTGAACTCTCGACATTCTGCCACTCTGGATGGCTGAGAATATTCACGGAAATTGTGAACCCCAATCTTCTCTGATGGCCACATCCAGGACTTGTATATTCTAGCTGGAATTTCAGAGCCACCTGTTAGCTTAGGAGACTCCTGGTATTATGCCACGATCTAATGTCATCCGTACAAATGTATGCCTCTGGGGTAATTAAGGTTATGGTGGGGCACTCTATTGGTGCAGTGACACTAAGCCAAGTCACTACTGCCAGCACACAATTCACTAGGGCTGGTGTGATACTTTGATACAAGACTTAAAAAGAAAAGTATCGATATGTATTCAATACCATTTTCAATACCACAGATGGGGCAGGGACCCTCACATAACTGAAAATCAAAATTCTTAATAATAAAAAAAATATATATCTCTGTATTATATAAAAAAATCTTGAGTCAAGACATGATTTTCTCTGAGACACTTCAATGTGAGACAAGGAGGACAGCTGCTGTACTGGCTTTTAAATGTTCGAAGTGCAGTGCGACATACAGATCACGCACAATGGCACCAGCAGCAGCAAGCCAGCTGATTGAGCAAAGAGGAGGTAAAAAAAATGTATTTGTTTCCCATTGTATCACCGTTTAAGAGGGGTTTCGGAGGAACACCCGCATTTTCTTAGCCTTTCTTTCAGTCTCCCACTTCACAATGTGAGAGGCTGAGATGCAGAGATACTAGTGTGAAGTGTGCCCCCCTGGGGCTGGTTTATGGAAGGGGGTGGGCAAGCGAAGCGAGCAGGGGGCAAAGCCCCCTAGAATATAAAGATAACTAGATTCCTTTTCACAGAGTGAAAAACACTCTGTGTAGATTAGGATATTAAGCAGTTAATAACATGCCATACAAGAATAGCTGTCTTGCGTAAACATTAACAGTAGTTTAATTATTATTATTTTTATTTACAAAAATATTGTTCTTGAGGTAGTGTACATGTTCAAAAGCCTCTGACGCTGTTGTGCATTCTCAAATCTGTAAAATGTAAGAAGTTCAGTGTTCTGTAACATTAATGTAGCCTAAAGCTGTGCGTTCCTGACTTTTTCCATGGTGACCCCTCCTCAAAGACTGTAAAATTCTGCTCCATTGCCCAACATAATAGGCAGGGAAAGTATCCGAGTCAATGTTTAACAAAGTCAGGGACCAAGCATAGAAAGTGGATGAGTATATTTCTTTTAGTGGTTTGTCTTTTAAATGTCTTTGTGCAGAGTTCTTGGATGTCAAGAAGCAAATCATTATTACTATTGTTGTTTAACTATGCTTTCATCGTATTTGCACAGTGGTGCAGTGGTAGCACTGCTGCCTTGCAGTTAGAAGACCAGGGTTCACTTCCCAAGTCCTCCCTGCGAGGAGTTTGCATGTTCTCCCCGTATCTGTGTGGGTTTCCTCCGGGTGCTCCAGATTCCTCCCACAGTCCAAAGACATGCAGGTTAGGTGCATTGGCGATCCTAAATTGCCACTAGTGTGTGCTGGCACCCTGCCCAGGGTTTGTTTCCTGCCTTGCGCCCTGTGTTGGCTGGGATTGGCTCCAGCTGATCCCCATTGCCCTGTAGTTAGGATATAGTGGGTCGGATAATGGATGCATGCTAATAGAACACAGCATGGGCACCAGTCCAGTTGAAGATAAAATCAAACACTTTCTAAAAATGGCATTTTTCAACACCCATTAATAAAGTTGGCTGTCAGCTATCAAAAGAGGAGTACTTAGCTAAAATGAAAATTAGCACTTGTAGAGTGCAGACTCAAGGAGCAAACAGCAGAGGAAGAGCTTTACTGACAGAAAATGCGGAGAAGGAGAAATAATGTGCAAAGGTGAATGAGCACAAAGGCGCCTTAATGTGCCAGCGCTAAATCAGAATGGGGCACTGAATTCTTTCATGTGAAGGCTGTAGTTTTCAGTGAGGGAGAGGAGATGGAGCTGCTGGTTTGTGTGTGACGTGCGCCAGTCTGCGGCTTTGAATGAAAGCACATCTGATATGGATAGATAGGACTAATACTACGGAAAATGAGTATATAGAATCGCTAAATCTATATTTTGGACAACACTACCATTCCCCAAGGCCCCTTACTGTTCAGCTCCTGCACTGCACAATGGGAATCGTTGTTCAGTTATGTTCTTACTGGGCCCTCCATCACATCTTATTTTGAAAAGCCATTATTTGCATTTGGTAGTGCTAAACCTATGGGTAGAGTTTGTTTAAAAATGTTATTTAAACAATCAACATATGTATTTATTGTACATTTACAATATTTATATATATTAAATCACCAATAACCAATTTACGCTAAAACATTGACTTAACTGCATCTGACAGCCTTGCACGATGATAAGTAGTTGTGAAAATGAAGTCTCTAATGCTTAATGACCCTTCAATGAATATCGGCATTCATAAAAAGAATGGTATTATTAGAGTCCACAATTTAGCAATTATTAAGCCTTTTCAGGTACCTTATTCCCCTCATGCTTTGTTTTTGATTTTAAAATCGTGTTGCTTGTTTTTAAATCTTTACATGGGCTTGCTCCTGCCTATTTATCTGAATTGTGTGTTTTACACCAGCTATCCAGAGTGCTTAGATCTTCTGGTCAGTTGTCTCTTGTTGTCCCTCATACTAAGTGCAAAACTAAGGGGGACAGGGCCTTTGCAGCTGCTGCTCCTCGCCTGTGGAACTCTTTACATAAAGGAGTCGTCTACAATTGAACTGTTCAAAACAAGATTAAAGACTCATTTATATTCACTTGCATTCCGTGACCTTCAGTAATACTGATGGTTTTCTCATTGTGATTATGTAACATTATTTCTATTTTTTATGTATTTTATTTATATTCTTATATTTTATTTCTATTTATGTTATTTGCTTGTTTTCTTTAATTCTACTATTGTAAAGCACTTTGGCCACAGCATTCCTATGTTGTTTTAAATGTGCTATATAAATAAATTTACATTGACATTGACATTGTCATTCTTCCTTACTTCCATGAACCAATGCTGCCATCCACTGTATATTTGTCACTGTATTTACAACAGCTCCCTCTGTATTTCTGAAATAATGCCCTCTGTCGTCTTTGCCATTTCCAGGATATACCTTACAGAACAACAGAGGTGAAATGAATCACTTGTGAACTGTTTTAGTCTGTGCAGTTCCATGATTGTACTGAGGAAATAAAAACTGGGTTAAAAATACTTTTTAGTGATAAAAAATTATCTTTCCATTTTTTTTAATTTTTATATATCAAATTTCACTGAGAACACACCTTCAGAAAGACATTTTCATGTAATTTGCAAAGTACAGAAATGAATGTTAAGGCAGTTCATCTTAAGCAGGTCAAATAAAATGGTCTGGACCAATATAGGAAGCAAATGGCAGGATCTGAACCGGTGATCCTTGGGCTTCAAGTAAGTCGAACTCTTCAACCTATAGACCCCTACTGTTATATCTCAGCCAGTGTTCCTCCCCTGGCTGGGGTTCAACGTCTTGTTTTATGTCCTTTTTGTTCTTTGTTGAGCCAATTATTTATGTTAATGTTACTTTTGTTAATGATCTGCTGCCTTTTCTTTGCCTGTGTTATGTTCCATGTGTTTTGTGGGTGGTCCCCCAAGAGGTGGGGACACCTGCCAATCACTGCTACGGACTATCCTAAGCCCTATAAATCCAGAGGGTCTCCCGCAACTCCTGTAGTTTTGGTGAGCTTTTGAATTTCCTTTCTGCATATTGTGAATTACTGTATTTCTGAATTGTTGGCTCTGACTTTTGACCACTCTTTGAATTCTTGTTTTGTGACTTTGTTTTCATTGGCTTGTTGTACTGTTTTAGGTATCTCCATTTTGTGTCTCTGTGCTCTACAGAGCTTTGTTGGATTTTTTGTGAAGAATAAATCTTAGATAGATAGATAGATAGATAGATAGATAGATAGATAGATAGATAGATAGATAGATAGATAGATAGATAGATAGATAGATAGATAGATAGATAGATAGATAGAACTTTGTTTGCCCCAGGAGGAGGTTAGGAGCATGTGCTGATACAGCAAATTGCCGCACCCACCAATAACAAACCAACTCAGAACCCCAGGTTAGGACCTGAGTGCAGGAGAAACCTCAACACCACACTAATTCAGATGGAATGGAACCAGTGTGAGGTTTGGAGTGCCAATTTCGAGCTCCTCAAATAAATACATACATAGATAGATAAATAAAATACACATATTGTGACAACTCTACGGGGCGTGCCAGCCACCCAACCCGACACAGACAGACACTAGAGGCACACTTTCAAAACCACACTTAATTTCATTTGGTGTCTTCACTTGTGGGCACGTCTTCTCTGTTCCCAC
Source organism: Polypterus senegalus (assembly GCF_016835505.1). Taxonomy (NCBI): domain Eukaryota; kingdom Metazoa; phylum Chordata; class Cladistia; order Polypteriformes; family Polypteridae; genus Polypterus; species Polypterus senegalus. The sequence goes on along the minus strand of NC_053155.1, from coordinate 86,085,715 downwards.
AAGTACACAATACAGTCTCCCCACAAACACAATCACAACCTAATCCTTTTCTTTTTCTCCTCAACTCCTCCTCAGCAAGCTTTGTCTCCCTCCCCCCGACTCTGGCTCTCAGAGTGATGGCTGCCACCTGGAAGTGTTGCAGGTGTTTGATGACCTATTTCTGGCAGCACCTTTGGGTGTGGTGAAAAAGCTGCTTTCCAGGGCTCAGTAGCAGCTACAGCACCCCACTGGCAGCACCCATAGATCCCAACAGGGCAGCACCAAACTCCAACTCCCATGAAGCCCTGCAGGAGTCCTAGGCACTGCTGTAACCAAGGGGGGGCTGCCATCTAGCATTCCAGGCAAGTTAATGTCCTGACCAGGCTTACTCCCCAGGTCCTCCAAGAGAAGAGCGTCCTGGTCGGGCAAGGACCCCGGCCATCCATAACAATATATGCACACAAACTATGGTCTGAACACAGAGTAGGATGACTAAAAAGAAATAAAATTTAAAAAGAAAGAAAACCCCTGACTTGGCTGTCGCAGTCACAGTGAGGCATTATACAGGAATATTGTTGTTGGTACAAAGGAGCCCCAGCAGCATTTCTTGATACACTTCTGCTGAGTAATTAATTGTCTGAAAGTCCTCAGTGTTAGTGTGTCAGAGAGAGGATGTGCAGCATTGTTCATAATGGCCCTCAGTTTTGTTTTAATTCTCTATTTTGCTACTGCCTTCAGGGGGTCCAGAATGTGTCCTATAACTGACCTTGCCCTTTCAATTGGCTGGTTGATTCAGTGGACCTCTCTTGAAGTGATCTTATCAGCCCAGCACACCACATTGTAGAAAATTGCACTGGCCATCACAGAGTTATTTTATAAATATTCTATGGGGCCCCTTATATGTCAGCCAGGGTTTTTAACACGGTTTCCCTCTCTAGTGTGCATTTTTGAAAATGCTTTAGGGACTTGTATACTTTGGGACTCCTAGTTGTAACACCTACAAACTTCCATCCATCTATCCATCCTCTTCCGCTTATCCGAGGTCGGGTTGCGGGGGCAGCAGCTTAGGCAGAGAGGCCCAGACTTCCCTCTCCCCGGCCACTTCTTCCAGCTCTTCTGGGAGAATCCCAAGGCGTTCCCAGGCCAGCCGGAGACATAGTCCCTCCAGCGTGTCCTGGGTCTTCTCCGGGGCCTCCTCCCGGTTGGACGTGCCCGGAACACCTCACCAGGGAGGCGTCCAGGAGGCATCCTGATCAGATGCCCGAGCCACCTCATCTGACTCCTCTTGATGCGGAGGAGCAGCTGCTCTACTCTGAGCTCCTTCCGGATGACTGAGCTTCTCACCCTATCTTTAAGGGAAAGCCCAGACACCCTGCGGAGGAAACTCATTTTAGCCACTTGTATTCGCGATCTCGTACTTTCGGTCACTACCCATAGCTCATGACCATAGGTGAGGGTAGGGACGTAGATCGACTGGTAAATTGAGAGCTTTGCCTTACGGCTCAGCTCCTTTTTCACCACGACAGACCGATGCAGAGCCCGCATCACTGCGGATGCCGCACTGATCCGCCTGTCGATCTCACGCTCCATTCTTCCCTCACTCGTGAACAAGTCCCCGAGATACTTGAAGTCCTCCACTTGGGGCAGGATCTCTCCCCCAACCCTGAGAGGGCATTCCACCCTTTTCCGGCTGAGGACCATGGTCTCGGATTTCATCTAGTGTAAAACCTGATTTGAATCTTAATCCACTGTAACCTCTTGTGAGATGTACAAATTACCAGTATTTAATTCACCTGTCAAACTGAGGTTAATGCCCACACAGGTTAAAAAATGTAAAAAAAAAAAGACTGCGGCACCTATAGGTGTATAGCCAAAGTAGTTACAGAAGAGGATATTGTTTTGGCATCCAACAGCAGGGGTATGCTAAACAGTTAACTAGCCCATCACAGAATGTGCAAATATGATTCTGTGGGGTTTGCCACTGTATATAGCTTATTATTGTGGATCTGAGCTTGTCTGAATTACTGGGAAATCAGCTGCAGTTGCATCACAACTTAAGGTGAGGGCTTATTTAAAGCAGGACAGTAACAAAAATAAAATATTAATAATTTAATTAGACGGAAAAAGCAACCCTGTTATTACATGAAACTGGAGGACATTCATCACCTGGGCAACACTGATCCATGGAACAATGTTTGGTGAAAATTTCAAACACGAGAGTAATTGTTACAGTTTACAGCTCCTCCCGGAGCAGCTTTAAGAAGAGTAGCAGACGTCTCTTTTTGGTTTTTGTTTGTTTGTTTTTTAGGGGTGTATCAGAAGGATCATCAGATAAAGCAGGAGTTGGTGAGAATTTTGAACTCAAAAGTAACTGTTGCAGCCTACATCTCCTCCTGGACCAGCTTTTAGAAGAGCAGTAGATGCAGAGATCTTTTTTAGCCTTTAAGGAGTGGATGTCAAGGATCATCAGACAAAGCAAAGGTTTGTAAACACCATGAAATGAGATTGGGAACTAAACTTTTTGTGTCAATAACCTTGAACCTGTTAACTTGGAACTAATTTGATCTGCTAACATGCTAAAGTCTCTCACAAAGCCTATCCATTATTTACACAACGTTCAGGCACATTTAAGATGTTATATAGGATGGCTACTGGATTAATTATATAAATATTAATTTATAAAGTTTGTAATTGTTTCGGCACTCTGGGTTTGAACTCTGTGAAGAGAGCCATACAAAAATAAACTGAACTGAATTGAATGTCACCTTTCACACAGCACATAAACCAGCTGTCTAAACAGACGCTTTGCAACAGTGACCAAGAAGAGAACACCAAAATAAAAAGCAAATACACAAAAAGTTAGCAAATGTGATATCACCAATCAGAATTTTAATAAAAACTGGGGAGCTTTGCCCCCTGCTCGCTTTGCTCGCCAACCCCCTGGCCATGCTACGAGCTAGCCTCTTTGTGGTTCTGCAACTCTCATATGGGGATGTGGATGTACAATTTAAACAGATTTTAATTTTCATGTGAAGTGTTACATTTGCATCCACGTGACATATAACTGCCGGAAATTGCATTTCGTTGCTTCCTCTCTATTAAATAAAACGACTTTTTCGAATGTTTAACTCTGAGATTTGTTAATTTTTATTTTAATTTATTTTAATTTTTTTCATTTTTTTCATTTTTATTACTATTTAATTTAATATTGTTTCTTTGTATCAGTATACTGCTGCTGGATTATGTGAATTTCCCCTTGGGATTAATAAAGTATCTATCTATCTATCTATCTATCTATCTATCTATCTATCTATCTATCTATCTATCTATCTATCTATCTATCTATCTATCTATCTATCTATCTATCTATCTAATTGTCTTTGCAAAAGCTATTCTAATGGGAAACTGTTAACGTTTTAATACGAATGGCAGATCAAGATCTCCTTTGGTGTCTAATGTTATCCGCGGGAGATGTACTACATTACCTTTCTTGGATACATCCTTCTTTCTACAGTAATTCGTGTGATGGAAGACCGGACAGTGTTAACGGTTGTAGATATTCTTTGTGATATTGTAAGTTGATGTTTTCATCTTCCGCACCAACTGTTTCAGGATAGTCTATTGATATTCATTTAACCATTTTGCCATGCTACCGATTGACATTTTTGGCGTAAATTCGTTTGACTTCCTTGTTTCTCGGTGCTAGGATTGCCTGTGTACTCATTTTTTCTGTTGATAACCCTTTGCGATGAAATTCTTCAATAAGATTTGGACATAATATGTCTCCTTTAATTAGGAACTTAAAGTGAGGAAAACGTTAAAATTTATAAGAGCTGAGAGCGCAGGAAGTGTGGCTGACAAAAGCATTCACAAGACTGAGAGGTGACAGTACCGTGGTCTTGTTTGAAAATGTTTGAGAGGAGGGTGTGACTTTTAAAAATATCATGGCAATATTCTCATCTCACGGGACTTGAAAAAATCTTTTCCAAAAAGTCTGGTCTCGTCTCCTAAAATGTCTCATCGCATAAAAAGATTTTTCTGTATAATAGAGAGACATAAACAAAACAAGAAACTATTGCAACCAGTGGCAAGAAAGAAAATGTTAAATTCATAATATTCCACATGGTCCAATATGTCTTTTCACACAAGTGATTTATTTCATTTTAATGTTAATTTACTTTATGTATTGAGATGATGCCTGGAAAGATTTTTATAGTAGTATAAAAAAAAAACAGACGTATTGAATTTCCTTCAACCAACCCTTATTGTAACATCAAAATAGTTAGCTTGATGTTCGACATCTTTGAAGCGTCATATCTCCGAAATGAAAAGAGCAATGTCATTTAAGCCAGTTGTGAAATAAAATCAAATTTTGCCACAAATATTGAAATACTGTTTTACATTATAACTTGTGATACTACATTTTAAATTATTATTATACAGTAGAATGACAACTTGCACATAATCCATGTAATACAGCAGGAAATATCTGCAAATTATTTGGTGGTTAATTTAAAAGTCACAGCTTAATACTACATATGGTAGTTCAAATTTTTTTTTTCTATAAGAACACAAAGGAAATTAGCAAACATTGAAAAGGCAAATTTCTCAGATGGTGTATTTGAGTTTCAACATTGTTGAAGGTAGGAAGGCTGAAGACATTATTTTAAACAGAATCTCTTTTCTGAAAGCTCTTTATCTAATTGATACTGGAACGTCAGTTCATAGCAGGGTCCACACATCCTCACTGAAGCAGGACCACCTTAAACTACTTGTACTTACCAACACGTATTTGGAAATGGGTGAGTTAAACTCACAGCAGGCATGGAGGGAACATGCAAACAACTTCTTCTAAAATGACTCATTTTTCGGTGTTAGTAAGAGGCAGAAATTTTTTAACATTCATCTTTGTCTTACTGCAACAAGAAAAAAAACAGATCCCCCCCGCCCCCCATGCAAAATTCTGAAAACAAAACATTTTAATGTGCCTGAGTCACTTTTTCCGCCGCCATAATCCATTGAGGGTTTAGGCAAAAAATTTGAAATGCAAATATTACAGGTTCAGCAAACCAAGCTTCGGTGCACTTCGCGCAGGCGCCGTTAGACTATTACCAAAACTTGTAGAATTCGGGGAAATTTGTTCTATTACCAAAAGTCTCAGAGTATTCGCGCAGAACAAATGATCGTATTGTTAATTACGGCGCATAGCATTCTAACCCACTCGATCCAATTCACGTGTGTGTGTGTCTGTGTGTGTCTGTGCGTGTGTGCGTGTGTGTGTGTGTGTGTGTGTGTTTGAAACCTATACTACAGATGGCCACAAGCTAGATCAAGAGACCTTTCCCCTCACGTAAAGGTAAACACTGCTTGCTCTTGAGAGACACGTAATAAATCGGTTACCGTAGCGTTACGGTGACGTCATCACCGCCCCAAAGTAAAGCGGCTGTACTTCTGGAGCTACATGAATATTGGTTCAGCTCAGCAGGAGATGCAAATTTTTCTGCGTTTGAAGTTACATTACCTTTGAATGCCCATTTAAGGATCGTGTAGTTTTTATTATTAAACATCTTTAGCATTGTGGGAAAAGCAAGGAGAGTATTCCGACTAAAGAAATATTACCAATATAAAGTTAGCTTGATTACCTTGGTTGAAAACTTGTCGGAGATAACTAGAACATGTCCATCTGTTTTAACTAAACCTACATAAATACAACGCAACGAGCTTTTAATGTGGGTTACGGTGAGAGCTTTTCTTAAAATTTCTGATTCTAATTTTATCCTTTATTTGTATCTAGTTCGCAGAACATCTTAACTGTCCTAACGGCCCTAACTGTAGTTAATCGCACTAACGGGGATGCCCTCGATTGCCACTAACAGGTCTCTCCATTTCGCGCCGTCTTCCTAATGATAGTTTTTGTTTGCACTTCGTAAACCCCATCATTAGGGTCTCAGGTTATTCTCCTACTACGCCTTTAATTAAATTTCACCTCTTTGTACGGTGTGTAACTCTATCTACACTCGGCGGATCCCGTTTCGTTACCTGCTGCCAGCACTCCAGAATGAGTCCCACCAGGATGAGCCGCGGCACTTGAGGGTGGATCGTACCTTTGCCTCTGAGGGAGGATCTTTTCCTTGTTCTTAGGCAGACAACGGTCGCTGTGTATTCCTCTGGAGTCTCTCCTTGTTAATGGGTATACGCTAGAGTTGTCGGTGCCAATCGGTGAACAGATGAGGGTGGAGAGGTAGGGGTGACACTTTTACCTACAAACTCCGAAGGTCGTCAGAAGACCAGAAGACGACTAACGTTAAAATCCACAGCTGCTTGGAGCGCCAGGCATCCCGCACTGTGGTGACTGGTTTGGGGTCCCAACAGGTTAGTGTCTGTTTAACTTTGTCAAGTAAATTCAAGATACAGACAAGGCAGAAATGGGGTCGCCGCGGGGCGAGTGCATGAAGACAAAAGGCCATTGTACATGCAAATAGAACATGCAAGACGGTCTCAGTCACGTGAGAATAGATAGAAGTTATGTTGTGCACGTTGAAGCTGTGACCTGCTTCTTCAGATTTATTTTCATCCACATATTTAAAAGTTCTATACAATAACATACCGGGACACTGCCTGTCACGCCGCAGGCGAAAAGACCCTGCGTTGCGGGAAACATAAAGACGCTTCTTAACTTCGCTTGATGCAGGTGTCCGGCTGTCGATAAAGACGATAAACATTCACTCCTTCTGTTTATTAAAAACAACCTTTTTTATTTAAATAAAACACTCACCATTAAGAACACCAGACCAAAGCAATCTACGTGAAGCGAGGACTGTTTACCATATACTAGGAAGGCAGGTCGAGCTCTTTCTGTTCCAGCTCATAATTCCCAGTAGAGTCCCGTTATAACCTGTTGCGAAATGAGGAGGGAAAAAATCTCAAGGTAGCGCATCGCTTATAGACAAGTCAATGCACACGATCCTCGGAATGGTAATGAAGTTGAAGACACGTACAAATTAACGGCAGACACTGTATTTGCCCTAGCAATATTCCATACACAAAACGTTACGATCCACGTGCTTATTAATAATACATCTGAAGCAATTCCATAAATATTCTCAATAACAAAACTGCATACAGAAAAAACATCACATACAAGCAGGGGCGCAGCTAGGAGCAGATTTTAGGGTGGGCGTTTGTAAAAGTGGGTGTTCTAGTTTTTAGTAAGATATACAAGGGTACTTTTCCAAAACATACAGTGGTGTGAAAAACTCTTTGCCCCCTTCCTGATTTCTTATTCTTTTGCATGTTTGTCACACAAAATGTTTCTGATCATCAAACACATTTAACCATTAGTCAAATATAACACAAGTAAACACAAAATGCAGTTTTTAAATGATGGTTTTTATTATTTAGGGAGAAAAAAAAATCCAAACCTACATGGCCCTGTGTGAAAAACATGCAAAAGAATAAGAAATCAGGAAGGGGGCAAATAGTAGTCCAGATACAAAATCTGTAAAGAGGACAGACGTCGGGGCTTTAAATTGAAGTAGTCTATGATTTCGTCACGTTTTTGATTTTCTGCAAGATCGTGTTCAGATGATAAGACAGTCAAGTTGCTGAGACGAACTAATGACACTGAAGATCTCAAATGCGTCTTGATCCTATTTATGGATGAATAAACTCCCTCAACACTGCAAGATGCACTTGGAAGTGTGGCCATTACTCGCAACAAATTATTAACATTAAAGTTAAGGAGAGCACCTCCTAAAAGAGATAACAATTTTTGCTGTCTTGTTTCCACTCTTCTGTTAATTTGTTGGACAAACGCTGCGCATTCTGCATCCTGGATATTTATTCCATATAGCGAAACGAGGCCTTCTGAAAAACCTTGATATTTCCGTTTGTTATATGTCAAAAACAATCCCTCAAAATAAAATTAAAAAAACTATCTCTTGATGCTCGTTGAAAATGCTCAAGCAACTTAAGGTTCTGTTTACTGTCTAATGACTACTACCAATCTGGTTACACATACACCTTGACACGTTTTGGTGTCTGTCAAAATTGACATTTACAAATACAATTATGTATAAAAGTCCTCATAATTGAATTTATTATATGTACCAGTTGAGATGGACTATTTTGTTTTCTTCACGAGTTACACTTTTAGTAATTTATCATGCTGCCTCGCAGTAAGGAGACCTAGGTTTGCTTCCCGGGTCCTCCCCTGCGTGGAGTTTGCATGTTCTCCCCGTGTCTGCCTGGGTTTCCTCCGGGTGCTCCGGTTTCCTCCCACAGTCCAAAGACATGCAGCTTAGGTGCATTGGCGATCCTAAATTGTCCCTAGTGTGTGTGTGCCCTGCGGTGGGCTGGCGCCCTGCCCGGGGTTTGTTCCTGCCTTGCGCCCTCTGCTGGCTGGGATTGGCTCCAGCAGACCTGCGTGACCCAGTAGTTAGGATATGGTGGGTTGGAGACTGACTGACTAATTTATCATCCCCCTCAACATTTATTTTGAGGGCAACTTGCTGAAATTTCAAAATCCATCAAAGTGCAGTTCAGTGCATTTTAGCCATTTGCAAAGCATTTGTACAAAGCTATACTGTATAATAAATAATAAGCTAAAGCAAATAAAAAATAAATATTCATAAATGTGTCTTGAATATCTTTAGCAAGTAAATTTACTTGGGCAACACTTTAAAATGGGGGCCACCATTTGCTGACCTCTTTTGTTACTGCTCTGCTATGTTAAAATGGACACTTTTTTGTCCTAGTCCTACCATACACCAAAGGTTACTTATCTGTGTTTATGTTAGATCAGTTCCATAAGACCTTTACAAATGCTCCAAAGTTCAAAGCTGTGCACACTGCATTAACTGGGTGGACTTTAAATTGCCCAATACACATGACACTATAAAATAGCTGGCATCTTTAGTGCATCTATAAATCCTACACTGGTATGTAACAAGTGTACCAAGTTTGAATTATGTTATAATACGCGACTATTAGTTGTACTACAGCAAGCCATTTTAGCCATTCTAAAGTGACCTATCACTCTGAAACCCATGTCATCCAACTCAGGGTCACAGGTGGCTGGAGTCTATCCCTGCAGCACCGAATGCAAGGCAGGAACTGGCCATGGACAATACAAAAGTCAGTAGCAGGGTCCACTTATGCACACAACAGGGCTAATTTGGAACTGGCAAATATGCTAACGTACAGAAAAATTGAAATATTTAAAAGAAAACCCATGGAAACATGGAAAGAACATGCAAACTCCACATTATACCAATAGCAATATGTCTGCATAATGACACACTGTGACTGTGACTACCAAGTCAGAACATTTCTCTCTTTTTAATTTTCTTGTTTTATAGTCATCCTGGTGTGTGTTCTGACCAAAGTGTGTGTGTATATATATTTTTTTTTTTCTATGTATGTATGTATTCATTTAAAGAGCTTCTGGAAAAAAAAAAAAATCCCCTGGGGACAAAGTAGTACTAGGATGTCGTACTGTGTTATCCATTATGAATGTAGTGATGCCTGAAGAAGGAAGGGGCCTGAGTTGCCTCGAATGCTTGCATATTGTAATCTTTTTAGTTAGCCAATAAAATGTGTCATTTTGCTTGACTTCTCACTACCCTGGGGACAAATAAAGTTCTATCTATCTATCTGTTATATAGTGCCTTATCTATCTATCTATCTATCTATCTATCTATCTATCTATCTATCTATCTATCTATCTATCTATCTATCTATCTATCTATCTATCTATCTACAATGAGGGAAGAGAGTTTCTTATTCTAAAGTGTTGCCAATATTCATTTATTAAAGCTCAAACCACTGTGCTGTAACTAAATTAATTTAGCTTTACCAAACCATCCTCTCCTTAACAATATTTTAAGAAATAATTAAAATAAAACTAAAGTTGGAGTTGGATTAGGACTGTTGGATGAAGTGTCAATCCATTTTAATTGTGACCATTGTCACCATAACGGTGACAACTTAGAGTGTAAAATACAACACAAATATTTCTTTATTTCCTATGTCGCATTTATTATTATTTTAGTAATTAATAATTTTTGGTATTTTAGTATTACCCACTGATGATGATGTTAATAATAATAATAATAATAATAATTATTATTATTATAATTGTTTGCACATCCTAACATTTCTAGCATCCTGAAATCAGTATGTATGGATTTTGCACTTTCCACCTACATCACCAAAGTCATTCTGGTGATGGTTGTGATAGGTGGTCCCAAATAAGCCCAAATGGGTGTGTGGGCTCTGAGGTGGGCTTGGAACCCTGTCCATTTTGTTTCCTGCCTTCTGCCCAGTGCTTCTAAGTGAACTGTGACCCTAAATTAGATTTAGTAGGTGTGAGAGTGTTTTTATTAATTAGTTTATGATGATTATTAATATTATTATTACTAGAGGGCTTCGCCCCCTGCTCGCTTCACTCACCAACCCCCGTGTTTGGTTTTCCAAATACACACTTTTAAGATTTTTTTTTCTTTGAACTTCTGTAAAAACAATATTTATAATCTTGCGAGTCCCATGGTGCTGAATCTTTTTAATGAGGTCAGTGAGACATGTGTTTAATGACTTTGTACCATAATTCAGGATAGGTTTCTCTGTTTGGAATTTCAGCACAGACAAAACGAGCTACATCATCAGCAGTTAATATTTTTTTTTACAAAGTAACCAACAACTGCATATGAGGTAAACTTCGTTTTTGAAATTCAAGATTTAAGATTCTTTATTTGTCACAAGCATAGTTATACAGGACAACACGCAGTAAAATGCATACGGATCCGCTTATCAAAAAACTGTACAAAGTTAGAAGAATATCAGTTAGATTAACAAAAAGTCATAGATTGAAAGACACCAGTATAGTAGAACATAATAAATAAGTAAAATTATGTGAATAAAGTAGAATTAAGTGTTAAGGTGCAATAGTGTAGTGATTATTGTGCAAAACCAAAGTTAGACGGGTGCATAGTTAAATGAAGCAGTTTGTTTGTTTGCGCTACTGCGATTTTTACTTTCTTTTTTTATATTTTCTAATTTTCCTACTTTCATATTCTTTATCTTTCTGCACATGTGTATCGTGCCAACGTTTTTTTTTTCTGAGCCTTTCTAATTTTACTGCTTTGATAATCTCCAACCTGCTCTGCATGTGTTTAGCGCCAATGTTTGTAAACGTCTTTATGAAGTTCTACTTTGTCTTTACTCTGTCTTTTAATTCTGAGCCGGATTGGACGTGCTTTTTTTTCCAATTACACTTGTTCCAGACTGATAATTACTTTCCTTATTTCTGAATTTGCACCTCGATTATTCTTTTTTGCTCTTTTTTCTCTTATATATATATAGCAAAATACCCGCGCTTCGCAGCGAAGTCGTGTGTTAAAGAAGTTATGAAAAGAAAAGGAAACATTTTAAAAATAACGTAACATGATTGTCAAAGTAATTGTTTTGTGTATTTGGCGGCAGCGTCACGAAGTTGTTTTCGGTAGCTGCATCAGAAAATGTACCACGTCTGACACGCCTCCTTTTTACTGTTTTCTCACAGCTTGGATTGCTGCTCTCATAATGGGTTTGAGTCTACACATATATATATATATATATATATATATATACATACATACATACATATATACATATATATACACATACATATCTACATATACACTTATATATATACAAACCCATCTACATTATATATACACACACATACATACAAACATACACACAGGTATATATGTGTATATATATATGTATGTGTCTATATGTGTGTCTATAGTACAGGTACATTGAGCCCTACTGGAGTGGTTGCGGGTAAACCACATTTTAAAGACGGTGTAACACAACAGGTAAGTAGTACTAACAGCAGCTAAAATGTATATGGATGATCTCTCGGTAGTAGATCCCTTTTGAAAGGCGCTACACGACGGCTGTGGTATAGAAATTACATTTTCCATGTGAACGTCCAAATTTCTGCCTCTGGTAATGTGCCTTACCGGCATTACCAGCAATTAAAGAAAATTAGTTTTGTGTCCTCTGCAGTGTTAAGAGAGAAAGGGTTTGGTTTGGGATAAAAGGAAAAAAGGTGTAAAGAAAGGAAAGTTGCCTTTTTCTTTTATATAGTATAGAGAGATCTGTTCGCTGACGTTATGATCGCCTTTTGGGGACAGTCGCGGTGGGTCTTGTGTAGACTGGTGAGACGTCCCTGCCATTAATCGGCTGTGATGGCACTGTCAGTCCTCCACTCCTGTGCGTGTCTTCATAATTCGAGCTGACAACCTCATAATCGTATACTGCAAAAAGAAAGTGCTGCCTTAATATTAGTTTGCCACGGTGTAGAAAAGGGGTCCCGTGTTTGCACTTGTCTGGGCTATAGCTCAGGGGGAGGAGGAAAAAAATTAAAAGTGCTCACTTTGACTTAAGGCAGAAGCGCAGTCAGCGTCTCAAAGGCCGGCACAGCTATGCACGCGCGCTGGCTGCTCGACTTTTGCAGGGCAGGAGACGCCACTTTTTGCAGACTCGTTCACGTGATCAAAAGTCTCAGCGCTCTTTGGAGGTCATTCATATATATATATGTAGCAAAATACCTGCACTTCACAGTGGAGAAGTAGTGTGTTAAAGAAGTAATGAAAAAGAAAAGGAAACATTTTAATAATAACGTAACATGATTGGCATTGTCATTGTCATGAGTTTTGCTGTCATATATATATACATATATACACACACACATAAACATATATATACACATATACACACATATATACAATATATATACATACACATCCACATATATATACATATATATATATATATATATGCACAAAACCACGCTTTTATCAAGGCTTTCGTCGGGTAGTCTTTTGAAATGAAATTTTCCTCCAATCAGTCGTAGCAACGCGTTTTCTTCCGACTGTTACATTTTTGTAGCTCTGATGTGTGCATCAATGTAAACGGTGTACCAGGAAATCATGCATTGACAGAAGTTCCCCTTTGCTTGGAATGCAAAGTGTGATTAAATGCTATTTTTAACGCGTTATGGAGCACATGCATCAAAGCTTCTCAGCTGTGCTTGTGCTAAGAAAAGGAAACATTTTTAAAATAACGTAACATGATTGTCGATGTAACCTTTTGTAAGTAGTGCCTGGAGGATTTAGAGTGTGGAGAAACTGTAGAGAGAGGTTTACACCGTGCTTTGTTTCCGAAGTAGCTGCACTCATGAATATGGTTGTATGTGTGACTCGCTCGCTTCTAATTGTTTCGCTGCCTTCTCAATTGTATAGTGCATGTTTTCTTCAGCGCTTTTTGGAGCTCCTCCTTGTTTTCTACGTACTGCGTTGACAGTCAGTTCACGTGATTACGTGGGAGGCATGATGATGTCACACGAAACTCTGCCCCCCACGGCCATTGAGCTGAACTCCATTACATTATATGGAGAAAAATAGGTTCCAGTTATTACCATTATTTACCATTCGAAATGAAACCTGCCCAACTTTTGTAAGTAAGCTGTAAGGAATGAGCCTGCCAAATTTCAGCCTTCTACCTACATGGGAAGTTGGAGAATTAGTGATGAGTCAGTCAGTCAGCCAGTCAGTCAGTGAGTGAGTGAGTGAGCGAGTGAGTCAGTGAGGGCTTTGCCTTTTATTAGTATAGATTGATTGTAAGTAGGGCGTGTCTTGCAAGAATCCCATGTTCCACATCATCGCGAGACGGACCTGGCACAAAGTCTCATGTTTAAGGTCCCCGGTGAGACGCTCTGCGGCCATGGGTCTCTTTTCTCCGCGCTTTTCTTTCTTCTTCGTTTAGTTGTCGACATACCCTATTCATTTCATGTCTACCCAATTCATTTCTACCGTATTTACCTTATACACTTTATATGCACTGAGAGTCCTGGAGCTGTGTGTGCTGCGTGACTGCCTTTACTCTACTGATTTGCTTTTTCTGCCCGTGGTCTTATTTGTTGATATTGCTTGTAAATAGGGCGTGTCTTGCAAGAATCTCGTTCTATGTTCCCGTGAGACGCACCGTGGCAAGTCTCTTTCGTCTCGCGGGTCTTTTAAATGTCTTCCGAGAAGATCACGTATCGTAGCTTTGCTTTTACTTTCCAGGACAGGATTTCTTTTTATAATAGAGAGATTATTATTATTATTACTATCATCAATGGGCACTAATGCTGGCCTATCTTTCTAGTGTTTTGGTTCAGAATTCTGACCCACTCATTGGCTTGATGGAGTTTGCATGTTCTTCTTGTCGGTATGTAGATTTGTCTTGTCTTATTCCAGTTTTTCTCCCTCATCTCAAAGACACGCATAGTAACTATTGACCGTGCTTTAGTGGGTCCTTAGAGCCAGTGAAGTTCTGTTCCAGTGCTGTTTTGTGGTTTGCCACCCATTGCTGCTCTCATAGGCTCCAGCTCCCCACATCTCTGAATTCACTTAAGTGTCTTTGAGAAGATTTGGCTATCCATCCAAACTTGAAAGATGTGTGCACTGGGTTAACTAGAGACTTTAAATGACCTCATATGAGAGACTTAGTTTTGTGCAGAAATGTTTCCTTAAACATAGGCTACTAAGTATATGTTTCCCTAAACATTCCCTAAGTATAAAACATACTAGCTGTATCTAAGATGGGTTGAAATCTAAGTAATCAAGGTAGACCTGATGTTTTTTATTTGATACACGAGCTGTCCATTTGGTCTGGTGTAATAATTTATACCTGATCCCTTTCCCTCGTGATGACCTTTTCTTCTTCGGATAGAGCCGCCTATTTTGGTCACTTCCTCTCACCATTGCTCATTGAAGTGACCACTCTAATAGTCAAAGTGTTTTGCTGGGAAAATGTGGGTGTGGTCGCTAATGCATTGGCTTGGTTTAGTGACCATAGCCTAGCCATGTCAGGGCTTTAGTTTCTCAGCATTTGTCGATTTCACCCATCCATTGCTTATTACGTAAAATCATTAGAATTATAACTATAAACTTGTTCAGGTGGCCTGGTACAAGAAATTTCACAACCATGCTACTGTTTCGTCTGACAACAGAACAAGATGAGATCAGTTTTCTTATTTGGTCTTTTTATCATCATATTGGATTTTTGACCCTTTTTCTACATGTTTTGCCTATTTAGAAATTAAAATTTGACTTTTTCATCTTCAAATGTGATACGGGTGCAAAAATAAATCAAAACATTTTATAGTGGTCCGGGGCATAGGAATTGTAATAACACAGAAGAAAAACTTTAAAAACTACAGTTAAAATGGAATCAAGAGTAATATTGTCTCTGCAGGCAATTCTGTCCATGTAATGCTTTCATTTTATGTAACCATCTGCAGGATACGGGTGTCGAAGGCGATTCAATGGCTCAGGTTCACAAACAGGGGGTGACTGCAAATGGTATGGTGGACCAGCGGCAGAATGAAGAAGAGCAGCCATTTGAGGTGAGAATTATCTCCTTTGCAAAGAGTTTATTTTGCAGTTATCTAGTCATCCAGTGCTTCCTATTTGTATTCAGAAACCTAATCTACAATAAGACTAGAATAGAGTGCAGGGTTATTTAGAAAGACCAAAAAAGATCATCTATAAGTGTGAAAGTTTGCCAAATACAGTTATGTTTCATTCCTCATTTTTGTCAGTTATTTTTAGTTTGCAGAAAATGTTAGAAACTATTCTCAGAATGAGAAGTTATGTTATAAAGGAAATGGGCTTTTCATCAGTATGGATGAAGTTGAGACCCAGCAAAGAGGAAAGCACATCATTGTTTGCTGCTGCCAATGTGCGCATGCTTAGAGGATAACTTGAACAGAAGAATCAGCCTCAGCAGAGACAGTGAAAAGTAATTAAACCCCCAAATTCAGCCTGAACTTGATGGTCTGGGGCAGCAGTCTGACCACAGCAGTCGTGTTGATCTCTGTCACAGTGTTAAGTATCAACTGCTGGTCCATTAGTGTGAGTCTAAGTAGCCTTCAGAAGGTTTATAAAGTAGGGTATGTCATTTCCTGTGGTGGGCTGGCACTCTGCCCTAGGTTTGTTTCCTGCCTTGCGCCCTGTGTTGGCTGGGATTGGCTTCAGCAGACCCCCGTGACCCTGTGTTAAGATATAGCGGGTTGGATAATGGATGGATGGATGGTATGTTATTTCACCTTTAGAAAATGTGTGTTAAGGGAGGAGAATATGGTTTCCTCTATTTAAAGCAGAGAGCCATGCAGCTCAGGGTTTCCTTCTAGATGGGCAAGACTGAAGAAGCTCATCAGATATGGGGTCTCCAGTAGTACATTGTTTTCCTTTTTTATTTAATTATATAGTAGTTAACACATTTTATTCAGTATTAATTGTGTGTTGTTTCTTTTTGCACATGTTTGGCTATTTGGTCTTTACAATGCTCCATGAAAAGCATCATTTGAAACAGGCTGAGTTATGCAGTTACTCTATTTGAAAGTTTGTCTGTCAGATGCTTTAAGGTCATCAGTCATATGGTCACAGTACATAGAGCCTGGGCACACTGGGCTCCTCAATCACAAACTAAAAATGTGCTCTGATTGCATTCACCAACACCTCCACTGAGGGGCACTATGTGCAAGTTGTGACTTTTGGAGCTTCATTTCACCAAAAACGTGTTACTGCAGAACGCATTACCTATGATGTGAGTTTCATAAGATCCACAACATCACGTAACACCTACAACATCAGTCATGAAGTGGCCATTGCGTGTCAATAAAGTCTAGGTACAGACCTCCAGAGCTCCGAGTCTACGTACAGACCTCCAGAGCTCTGCTCGCTTGAGGAGTTTGCTGATGTTACATTATATGCTGTGATACACCATGGTTAAGATTAAGGTTGTCAGATGGTTAACTGACCCAAATAATGATGACTGTTGAGTAAATCAACTGACATAAATGTGTTGTTAAGGATGACATCACAGGGCATTTTATGATTATCGTTGTGTGCATTCTGTGATGTTGTGGGTGACGTATGACTGACGTCATAGGTATTGTGGGCTGCAGTTGGACCCATCTTGATTTCACTCTGCACATCGTACTACAAATTTTTGGTAACACTAGTTTAGGTACCACAAAAATAGATTTCTTGCCCATTTTATTTTCTATTACTAGGGGGCTTCGCTCGCCCACCCCTGTGTTTAGTTTGGCAGATATACAATTTAAAGAGATTGTTATTTTTATGGGAATTGTTACATATGCATTATTTTCACTTTTACTTTAAAAACTTTTGTAAAAACAATACTTGTCCTTTATTTCCGGCCCAGAGCGTGGTTCCACCTTTTTCTCGCAGGATGTATAACGCTGCTGCTCGCGTTGTTGAGGGGTTGTGTGCGGGGTCGTGGCTGAACGCATGCTAAGGAGATGCCGTCGGATCATCTGCTTTTTTTCTGCTGCTGGCGAGCTTCATGTTCTGCTTGTCGCATATCGTTGTTTTAAAAGCTGGGAGCACATGAAGCGTGTCTGCCAAAAGCAATCCAACAAGTGCTAGGTTAGATGTCCGTGGACTTGTTTTAAATGATGACCCACTGCTTTGTCTCGCATGACACTGTAAAAAGAATACTTCTCCTTTATTTCCGGCCCTGGGCGTGGTTAAATGTCTTTCTCGCAGAACGTATAACGCTGCTCGCATTGTGAAGGGGGCAGCATCGATCATTTTAAAGCCTGTACAGCCGCTGTCCTTTTAGCCACTTCATGTCTCTGCTGCTCTCTTCTCCGTGATCATAAATATACATCTGACCGAATTGTGTTTTCTTTGAAATTAAACTTGTCGTTGTTTTAATTGTTGCGGCACCACAGATTCTCATAGCGTATGGTCCATTATTGTGTAAATCTACATTTTGTGCATTGAATGATGTGAAGGTGAAAAGACTTTGTATTCTGCTCTTTGCCTTTTATTCCTGACCTCGCTTTGTCCTGCTATTTTTTCAATTTCCTTTTGTTTGCGCTAATGCGATCTTTACTATCTGTTTTTTGATACTGTTGCAACTGATGCAATAAAGTGTCACAAAAGTTTAACTTGGACAATCGCCGACTTCATAACCCCAAACACAACTTTCTAGCACCCTCTCCAATCCCTCATCCCCTGCGTCTCGCCCCTCCTGTTACCGCATCAATCAATACCCCGCTATCAGTCTTCCGTGCTGTACTCCACCCTCCCTCAATCGGACCTAACAGTCACTTAAAACAGAAAAGGCTTCAGCCTGGCTGGGACGCTACAATACTTTCGAATTTTACTACTTTCATATTCTTTACCTTTTTCTGCATGTGTATCGCGCCATCGTTTGTTTGAGCCTTTCAAATGTCACTGCTTTCATAATCTCTTATCTGCCTTTTTTCTCTCCAATGCTTTTGGGTCACTTTTCTCCATGCTGCTCTTTCTTCTTTGCTTAATCGTTGACGTTTCATCTAGAACGTATCATCCTTATACGCTTTATATGTGCTGAGAGCACAGGATCTGTGTGTGCTACGTGCCTTTACACGACTGAATGTTTTGCTGGCTGTGCTCCCTTATTTGATATTGTTTGTGTCTCGTGGGTCTTTTAAGTGTCTTCTGAGAAGATCACGTCTCGTCGCTCTGCTTTTCCTTTCCAGGATTTATTTTTATAATAGAGAGATGTATTGGGTCTTGTAGAACACTTGTAAGAACATCAGTAGATAGGTGATTCATCTCTGAAATGTGACCTACTAACACAACTTCACTTTGGTTGGTCTCAGGTGGCTTAACTGAGACATGTTTCTCTTGACATTACATATTGAGTATAAGACCCATTACTCCTTCACATTAACAAGTAAATCTACTGTCAAGTCAATATGCTATACTGCACAGATGCAAATAACTGATGTTATGAAGACCAAAATAAGCCTTTGTTAAGATCTTGTTACATAAGAGGAAATGAGACATAGGTGTGTTTTTGCAGTACCTGAACTAAAGTGTTACCAGATTTTTTTTTATAAAACAGCTTCAGTATGCACGCCGGGCTGCTGGAATTACTGGAATACCTTGCTATATCCCTACAACCAATGTACACTGAGAAGAAAAGCCTTAACTGATGCTATACTAGATTATGCTTGCTACATTCAAGTCCTTTTTTTAAGGAGGACACAATATTGATGTTTTAGTGCAATGTTTGTTGGTACCATATAAGACTCTTCTAACATAACACAACATTCTCAAGCCCACCTTGTTAATTTAAGCGTCACAGCAAGCCAAAGTCTGCCCATTCGCACACACTCCCACAATACCAATTTAGAATCACCAGTTCACCAATCTAGTATCAAAGGATTAAAAATAATGTTCTGTATCTATCATGGTAAATTGGGACCCCAAACCCACAAAGTGAAGTGGGGTGAAGAGGGATGATAGCTGTATA
Source organism: Polypterus senegalus (assembly GCF_016835505.1). Classification (NCBI taxonomy): domain Eukaryota; kingdom Metazoa; phylum Chordata; class Cladistia; order Polypteriformes; family Polypteridae; genus Polypterus; species Polypterus senegalus. The sequence goes on along the minus strand of NC_053155.1, from coordinate 86,066,365 downwards.
GCTACTATATACTATAGGATCTGAGAATGGGTTGCAAATGACCTGTGTCCATGGTTGTTTCCTGCCTTACTTTCAGTGATGCTGGGAAATACTGTTGCCCACTAATACCCCAAAATGGACAAGTGGGTATGAATGAATGAATTAATGAATTTATAAATAAGAAAAGTTTTAATATATATGTATTCATAACCTACTTTGTAATTAAATCCTAGGATCTGTATGTGTGTCCAAAGTCCCTTGGAACAATCTGTTTGGTCAGTTTGGCTTTGGTGTGATTGGTCAGTTTGGCTTTGGTGATGTGATCGAAAAGAGAAATTCGAGTGTGAGACACACAAGGAGGAGAAAAGGCATAGGAGGCATGCTGAGAGAATCACCTTGAAAGATGGGAGATATAAAACTGGAGAGGAGGAGGAGAGAAAGGCGTCTCAAAAATAATGACAGTCTGAGAAGCAGACTATATGGGTACACTCAAGAGATTTGAGTTGGGGTGCCAGTGAAGAGAGGTTCAGAAACACGCGGATACAGAGGAAAGGTGCTGAAGGTACATATAGGGAATGAGATAGCAAATATTTTTAAATTATTCTATTACTAGACATTAAGCCCGTTAAAATAACGGGTGCTAGAACAGTAGTGCATATACATTTGTATGAACAGTCTATATTAAATGGCAAGGGACCTTGTATGTGACTGTAATATGTGTCATTTTTATTGTGTGCCTTTAATTTTTTCTCTCAGTAAAACTGGTTTGTATTTCCGTAAAATGCCTGTAATTTTGTCTGACAGTAATACAGTGGAACCTCGGTGAACCGAAGTAATTTCCCCCATAGGATTGTATGTAAATACAATTAATCCGTTCCGGACCGTATGAACTGTATGTAAATATATATTTTTTTAAGTTTTAAGCACAAATATAGTTAACTATACCATAGAAAGCACAACGTAAGAGTAAACTAAATGTAAAAACATTAAATAACACTAAGAAAACCTTGAACAACTGAGAAAACTAACACTGCAAGAATTTGCGCTATAGCCTTATGACCCGCTCGCTAAAAACTCTTTTTTTAATGATTTTTAAGCACAGGGAAAAAAATGAACATTTGAAAAATCTGTCATTTAATAAACAACCAAGAAAAGTAACATTGCAACAATGCACGCGTGCGCCTGTGTGTGTATGTCTCACTCGCGGGCCTGCGTGTGTGTCTCTTAAGCTTGCGCCTCTATGTCTGTGTGTGTGTCTGTCTGTCTCTCGCCTGTGTGTGTGTGTGTCTGTCTGTCTGTCTGTCGCACGTGCCTGTGTGCGTGTCTCGCGTATGCGTGTGTGAGTGTGACGCGCGCGTGCCTGTGTGTGTGTGTGAGACGCACACGCGCCTGTGTGTGTGTGTGTGTGTGACTCGCGCGCGCCTGTGTGTGTGTCTGTCACTCTCCTGCACAGGAAATGCACAGGAAGAGACTGAACACGTGCTGTGTGGCCCCGCACATGCGCACTTCTCCAGAAGACACACACACGGACACCGCACGCCTGTGTGTGTACGTGACTTGTGCGCCGCTGTGTGTGTGTGTGTGTGTGTGTGACTCGCGCGCGCCTGTGTGTGTATCTGCCTCTTTCTCTGCACAGGGAATGCACAGGAAGAGACTGAACACGTGCTGTGTGGCCCCGCGCATGCACACTTCACCAGAAGAGACACACACACGGACACCTGGACGCACACAAGGGTTTTATTAAAGAGGATTTGTCTTCAACATGTAACATGCTAGTAGGTTATAAATGAAGGATTCTTGTTAAACCAGTGAATGTGTAATCCAAGCTATTTTTAAAAAATGTACATACTGTTCTTGCAGCTTGCAACAGTACTTAGTAGCAGCAGTTATTGTAATGGTATTGTAACATGTTTATTATATGTAATAACATTATATTAAGTCTGAAAGGCAACTGATATTAGTCCTATATGAGCGTGGAAGTGCGAGTAGGTGGCATCCTAACCAGGGATGGTTTCTGCAATGCACATAATACTGCTATTTTCAAAAAAGAGTAACTCAATGTTATGAAAAATCTGGACATACTAATATAGCATGTACTGTAGCTAAAATAATTAGAGACCTCAGCGTTATGAACAAAATGAAATGCATAGGTACTATAATTAGAATCCTAGGTTCAAATTTGCATACTGTAGGAGTTTGCCTGCTGTTCTTATGTCTCCATAGTTGTTTTCCTGATTTAGGATTAAAGTAATTGGCCACTGCTAATGAGTTGTGTACGAGTGATGCTGGGTGTCTGTGTAAATGTATTTGTAGCACATCCGGGATTTACGCCTTCCCTCCTCCCTGCACTGCTGAGATTGACTTTGGTTCCTGCATCCCTGAAGTCAGTCATGCAAGTTGGAAGGTCTGATGGATGATGTATTTTTGATTGAGGCTGAGAAGCACAGGACCCATCCATCCATTTTCCAACCCGCTGAATGCGAACACAGGGTCACGAGGGTCTGCTGGAGCCAATCCCAGCCAACACAGGGCACAAGGCAGGAATCAGTCCTGGGCAGGGTGCCAACCCACCGCAGGACACACACAAACAGACCCACACACCAAGTACACAGACCATTAGATGAAATATTGCCTTTCATGTGATTTGTAAGTGTGCCAGCTGACATTTATTTTGAAAGGTGTTCATTATAAACCACAAAATAGAGAAAAGCTAAAGTTAAAATGTATATAGGAGATCCATATATACAGGATGGTATGGTGGTGCAATGGTGAGTGCTGAGCTCAAAACTTGTCCTGTGCACTTTTAAAAATCAAGGTGCCAGATTGGGTCTTGTGAGTGATGCCTTAGGAGAACTAATTTTGGTTCCCAAAAAGACCCATCCACATGAGATCTCTTTATTTATTTAGACTAGGGTGATACAATGGGAAACACATAGCTTTTTTTACCTTCTCCTTGCTCGATCAGCTGCTGGCTTGCTGCTGTTGCCGTGTAATGTTATCTGCATTTCGCGCGGCGCACTTTTGTCATATCACCTATGTCCATATATTTGATCTCTTTTCGCTTTTACCTTTTCATCAATATCACATTGAATTTTTATTCCGTGTTTGGAATTACATTGTGACAATGGCAACATATAACTGCCCGTGAGTGAATATTGTTTCTTTCTCTCTACAAGAAATGTATCTGACATAACCACGCAGGACTTTTCCATATCTCTTTGCATAAGCTCTTGTCATCTCGCGGGACGAGAAAGTGTCTCTGAGACAATCATGTCTCGTCTCCTTCCAAGATTTTTTTTATAATAGAGAGATAAGTAACAGGCTCCATAAAGAAAATAACCATGAATAGATGGTAACATATTTGTGAAATACCAATGGGTTATGATTTTAAAAGGACTCTTACTGCCTACAATAACACTGGCCAACTCCATGTTTTCTTAATCTGTTAACATCCTGCTAGGTAGCTTAGCATACATTAAAGACTTCATATGCAGATAACCTTTCCTACAATGAAACAGTGCTTTGTCAACCAATGATTCTATTGTGCTGGATCAGTCAGGACCACAATAAGATATGATTCTTGCCTGGTGCCTAACACAGATGGGATTCGTTCCATTGGAACAATCATGTTCAGAATATTAATTAATGAATGGCTGAAATGTTAAAAGGACATTAAATATCAAGAATCAAGCAGAGTCTGCAACAACTGTAATAGGCTAACATTACACTTTATCATGCATTCTTGAAGAAGTCTGTTCTCTGAATTGTTGTCTGGCCATTACTCTAAAGGTGTTTGATCTCTCTTATAGCTAGGGATTAGAGAAACTGAGAAGCAATGTCTTGTGTAGGTGAGCATATTAATGAAAATGATGCTGGCTGGTAATCCTTATTATTTTCCTCTCATTTCCATTCATTCCTGCTTATGAAAGACAGTATATCTATTAAAGATCCAAATATTTACAAATTGAGAGGCTGCAATTCCAATTTAATTCAAATGGGAGGATGTCCAAGTGATAACTGAAAGTAATCCCACTCATCCCCAGCTCAACTAGAAAGAAAGAGATTCCAGTGTCACAGATTTGCTATCACGGGATGCTGAAGTAACTGCACCTCACTTAAAAATAGAAATTGTCAGTTGGTCTGGTGAAGCAATGGAACAATGTGCTCTCTGAAATATTTTCTGATTAAGCTGATGAAATCAGACATTAAAATAGATTACTTTTAAGTTTTGCTTCACTGGGTTCTGTTAATTACCCAGTAGAGTGGAATTGTTGCCAGACAAAATAAGAGATTTTCTGAGATGCCAGTTTGGGGCCAGCCACTCTAGGCTCCATTACAATGCGGACACTGCACATTCAACTTTGATTACACATGCAGCCCAAAACATAAATGAATGTCATATTTCGACTCTAAAACTGACTTCAGTTATATTACATAGCAATAGGCAACCTTTCATAATTAGCACCTTCACAAAGGTTTTAACAGACCAGTTCAAGATTAAACGCAGGCATACCCATGAGTGCCTTGTGTTTAAAGGATATTTTTAGCTACAGTATATAATAAAGAATTGAATCTGGATTTGAATTCAAAAGCCAGGGGATTTTTACTAATAATGAGATAGGCAGTGAGTGCTGCAAACATGATGGGTGCTTACACCTAGATGTCAATTGTTATTTGCCTCGATTTTTTAAATGTTCGTAGCCCATGCAGCAAGCCAGCAGCTGATCCCGCGAAGACGTACTGAGAGAGTGTGTTTCTTTTGCATTGAAAAACTGTTTAAGAGGAGGTTTCTGAAGGACCGGCACCCTGAAGTGGCAGCAGTTGCAGTCTGTTATTTGAAAGAAAGCATTGTACATTACTTTGCAGTGTAACAGAGTTAGGAGCTCTCATGTGAGGTGTATCTTTAACGAAGATCCAGTCGTGAATGACGACCTCAGTGCTGATATTTATGTCGGAGTTGAAGAGGAAGAGGTGGAGCAGTAATCGTCTTTGGCAGAAGTGACGTCATCAGTCCTCTGGCTGGTTCTCCTCCATTCCATTGCAAATGGAAACTTGATTAGTCACGGTAATAAATTCAGACAGATACATAACAAACACTGTGCAGACTACCAATATACTTACTCCCTAAACAAATGGAAATTTTTATGTGAACCAACTTTGAGCTAATATTGTTACCTGAGTTTCTGAGTAGTAATGCTTCACTACTACCTTTTCTTAGTTTGATCAGACAACATGGCCTCTATTGGGGTTGATGGTGTTTCACCAGAAATCATACATTCAGCAATCTATCAAACAAATATTATATATTATAGCATTAAGTACAGTTTCAAATCTTGAAGTACTGTCTGATTTAATAACTAATAGTCTGAGTTCACTAATTTTAACTTGCACCTGCCACAGTTGTGTACTGGACCCTCACACACTATGACTTCTCTATTGTCTTTCCCTTTCTAAAAATAATCTTTGCCACTTACACCATTAAACTGTGTTGACTTGTTACTTCTAAAGGAAAGAGGTTAATGGCCACAACAACACAGAAACTCAAATAGAGCTTTAAAGATATAATACCACAGGTTTCTATCACACTTTTTAGAAGATCCTGTTACTTCTGTAATTCAACATCCTCTTAACTTTCCCGAATCACAAAAAGTGAACTAAGTTAAATTCATTATTAGCATGTTTTTTGCAGCGAGCTATCTTTCTTTTATATGGAACAACAGGAACATTTCAGCAGGGCAGCTTGTTTCTGAGTGAGACAGTAGGAGAAGAGTGTGGTTTGTGGAATGTGCACTCCACCTAACCTATAGGGCAAAATATTCTGTACTCCTGGGGGTAACCAAAAGGCAGGCCACAAGAGCAACAGTTGTAAAATCAACCAGAAGTTAAGAGAGGAAAACATCTGAAACATACAGAGGTTAATAAGTCATCTTCTTCTTCTTTCGGCTGCTCCCGTTAGGGGTTGCCACAGCGGATCATCTTCTTCCATATCTTTCTGTCCTCTGCATCTTGTTCTGTTACACCCATCACCTGCATGTCCTCTCTAGCCACATCCATAAACCTTCACTTAGGCCTTCCTCTTTTCCTCTTTCCTGGCAGCTCTATCCTTAGCATCCTTCTCCCAATATAGCCAGCAGATCTCCTCTGCACATGTCCAAACCAAAGCAATCTCGCCTCTCTGACTTTTTCTCCCAACCTCAACCGTCCAACTTGAGCTGACCCTCTAATGTACTCATTTCTAATCCTATCCATCCTCGTCACATCCAATGCAAATCTTAGCATCTTTAACTCTGCCACCTCCAGCTCTGTCTCCTGCTTTCTGGTCAGTTCCACCGTCTCCAACCCATATAACATAGCTGGTCTCACTACCGTCCTGTAGACCTTCCCTTTCACTCTTGCTAATACCCGTCTGTCACAAATCACTCCTGACACTCTTCTCCACCCATTCCACTCTGCCTGCACTCTCTTTTTCACCTCTCTTCCACAATCCCCATTACTCTGTACTGTTGATCCCAAGTATTTAAACCCATCCACCTTCGCCATCTCTACTCCCTGCATCCTCACCATTCCACTGACCTCCATCTCATTTACACACATGTATTCTGTCTTGTTCCTACTGACTTTCATTCCTCTCCTCTCTAGAGCATATCTCCACCTCTCCAGGGTCTCCTCAACCTGCTCCCTACTATCGTTACAGATCACAATGTCATCAGCAAACATCATAGTCCACGGGGACTCCTGTCTAATCTCGTCTGTCAGCCTGTCCATCACCATTGAAAGGGCTCAGAGTCGATCCCTGATGTAATCCCACCTCCACCTTAAATGCATCCATCACTCCTACCGCAGACCTCACCACTATCACACTTCCCTTGTACATATCCTGTACAACTCTTACATACTCCTCTGCCACTTCCGACTTCCTCATACAATACCACAGCTCCTCTCGAGGCACCCTGTCATATGCTTTCTCCAGGTCCACAAAGACGCAATGCAACTCCTTCTGGCCTTCTCTAAACTTCTCCATCAACATCCTCAGAACAAACATTGCATCTGTGGTGCTCTTTCTTGGCATGAAACCATACTGCTGCTCACTAATCATTACCTCACTTCTTAACCTAGCCTCCACTACTCTTTCCCATAACTTCATGCTGTGGCTCATCAATTTTATTGCCCTGCAATTACTGCAGTCCTGCACATCCCCCTTATTCTTAAATATCGGCACCAGTACACTTCTTCGCCACTCCTCAGGCATCCTCTCACTTTCCAAGATTCCATTAAACAATCTGGTTAAAAACTCCACTGCCATCTCTCCTAAACACCTCCATGTTTCCATAGATATGTCATCTGGACCAATGGCCTTTCCATTTTTCATCCTCTTCATAGATGTCCTTACTTCCTCCTTGCTAATCCGTTGCACTTCCTGATTCACCATCTCCACATCATCCAACCTCTTCTCTCTCTCGTTCTCTTCATCCATCAGCCTCTCAAAGTACTCTTTCCATCTGCTAAACACACTCTCCTTGCTTGTGAGTACGTTTCCATCTTTATCCTTTATCACCCTAACCTGCTACACATCTTTCCCAGCTCGGTACCTCTGTCTAGCCAATCGGTACAGGTCCTTTTCTCCCTCCTTAGTGTCCAGCCTCTCATACAACTCATCATATGCCTTTTCTTTTGCCTTTGCCACCTCTCTCTTCACTTTGTGCCTTATCTCATCTCCAACGTCATCCTACAGACCACCATCCTATGCTGTTTAACTATACTTTCCCCTGCCACCACTTTGCAGTCTTCAATCTCCTTCTGATCAACTCTTCTGCATAGGATGTAATCTACCTGCGTGCATCTTCCTCCACTCTTGTACGTAACCCTATGTTCCTCCCTCTTCTTAAAATACGTATTCATCACAGCCATGTCCATCCTTTTGGCAAAATCCACTATCCTCTGACCTCCTTCATTCCTCCCCTTGACACCATACCTACCCATCACCTCCTCATCTCCACGGTTCCCTTCACCAACATGTCCATTGAAATCCGCTCCAATCACCACTTTCTGTCCCTTGGGTACACTGTTCATCACTTCATCCAACTCACTCCAAAAATCTTCTTTTTCACCCATTGCACACCCAACTTGCTGGGCATTTGCACTAACAGCATTCATCATCACACCTCCAATTTCCAGCTTCATAATCATTACTCTGCCTGACACTCTTTTCACCTCCATAACACGCTTGACATACTGTTCCTTCTGAATAACTCCTACCCCATTTCTCCTCCCATCCACACCATGATTGAACAATTTGAATCCACCTCTGATTTACCTGCCCTTACTCCCCTTCCATTTAGTCTCTTGCATGAAAATATATCAACCTTCCTTCTCTCCATAATATCAGCTAACTCTCTCCCCTTACCAGTCATACTGCCAACATTCAAAGTTCCTACCTTCAGTTCCACTCTCTTTACTTTCCTCCTCTCCTCCTGCTTCCGGATACATCTCCCCCCTCTTCTTCTCCTTCTTCTTCTTTGGCCAACAGTAGTCCAATTTCCGCCAGCACACTGTTGGCTAACAGTACTGGTGGTGGTCTTTGTTAACCCAGTGCTCGATCAATCCGGTATGGAAATTTGTATTGTTGTCCACATATTGATTTGGCAAATTTGCACCTTAATAGGGAGTTGCATGTTTTTTTTATGACAAAATTTGGTTTGTCTACTGGATTTGGTATTGCTATGTATTATTTTACCCTTTAAGAGGTCAATAAGTCTTAAAAGGGTAAAAAAATACACAGCGACACCAAATCTAGTAGGCAAACCAAACTTCATTATTAAAAAAAACATACAACACCCTATTAAGAGGTTTGAAATAACAACACTTGAATTTTCATTACCCATTAAACAACAGTAATGTGATGAAGTCATGGTGTGAATGCATTTCTAGGATTCTTCAAACTCTGAATGAGGCACTGCCTCCAAAACTAGGCCTCAATGCTCCAGTGAGGTGTAGAATCCTGAATTAGCCTGGCCCCAAACTAGAGAGTAGACTTCATGGCCTGAATGGGCCAAATGATGCCTAAAGTAAGAAAAGAAAAAGAAAACAGAGATCTGTAAAACTCCCTGGCCCAAGAAATGAAATAATTATGCTTTTAATATGTGAACGTGTATTTATTAAACAAGATTTAAAAATAAGCCAAATGGAAAACTTAAAGGTAAACAACTCCAGTCTGTGAACCAGCATTTGTATTTTCAAACCAGAGCGATAAATCAAAAAAGAGGGCTTACAAGAAACAAAGTCAAAATTCAAGAAAGAGACGAACAGAGGTTTTTACAAGTGACACAACGCTAGCTATATCGCTAAGATATGAGATACTGTATGTAGTCCTCAGGGTGGTCCCACAGCTGCAGACAAGGGACATCACAATAAAATAACTAGCAGAAGCATCATAAAAAATATTTTTTCACGAGAAAGCTACTTAATGGATTTAGATCTGATTTTTTTCTATAATTTACTTGAACATTCCAGTTGATTTTGTTCACTTGTGGTACTGATTTATTTGCATGATACTGACGGAGATACAGCGGGCCGAAGGGAGCTGGGCCTTGGGAAGTATCTTACATCCGCTTAGCTGGCGAATGAGAGAACTACTTAACAGATTTAGATTGGGCTTTTTTCTATAATTTTCTTGAACATTCCAGTTGATTTTGCGACTTCTCTCATCGCGTTAAGAATCATAGTTCACTTGCAGGAGCGATATATTCACGCTAATCCGAGACGGAGGCTGCAGGCCAAGGGGAGAGGGAAGTGTGACATCAGTAGTAGGGAACCGGGCAGGGCCCTCCTCACTGTCCTGTTTCACTTCTGCATGAGCAGAGCTGCGGGGCACGGCTAGTTGGAAATAAAACAGCCATTATCTGAAGAAGCACAAGACGTTTAAGGCTGTGTTCACACTGCTGCTAAATCCTATATTCTGATTATATACTGATTTTTTCCTTAAATTAATTTTTTATTTGGCTGGTTAAATTAATTTTGCTCATCCGAACCTGATTTGAGTACGGATGTCTATCCTGAATTCGCTCCACATGCACAAAATGAATAAATCAATTTTGTCAGAGAGATGCTGGTTGCCACATTACTTTATGTTGTTTCAGTGCAGAACATCTGTGAATTCATACAGTATGCTTGTGATGGCAAGGAAGAGAAACAGGAAACAAAAGATCAGAGCTGTTGGTTTGTGTGCACATTTACTTACTGCTGATGTTCTATACATTGAAGCAAGTGGCCCAAATGACTGGTGAGAGTTTGAAGGGACAGGTTTGGTTGCAAAAAATGTGTTACATGAGCAGTGTAAATGCTTTCTGAAAAGTTTTCATTCTGTATCTTTTTTGCTAAGCACACTTCTCCAAAATCATCAGATCTATATTACATATGAGTGAACGACTGGGAATGCAGCCACAATGTTGTTGTCTTTTCGTTTCAAATATCAAAAACAATTGGTTGTATGCAGTGGTTTAACAATGGCGCAGTTGCTATCAACAACACAGTGGTGTTCATGAAAAGCAGTAGCAATCTGAAATGACAAAAAATACAATAATAATTACACAGATTAAAAATACCAAATCAGGGCTCTTCAAACTCATATCATAGCTATCAATGTTAAAAAATAGCAGTAAAAATACTGAAAAAACCCTTTAACACAGTAAATCCAGACCTATACTAATGGGATTCCAAGAAATCTTCACCACTTTCCCACATTTTTTTTTTGTTGTCAGTCCCTAGAAAAACAGTACAGTACATTGGTGTTCTGCTGTATTTCAAACTCGCCAGTCAGTAACTATTCAAACAAATGTTTTTTGATCATAAAATGTGGTCTGATCTCCTTGTATAGACAAACACAATACACTTAAGCTAATAACACGCAAACAATTAATCTTTTATGTCTTTATTGAACGTACCCATCAAACATTCATACAAGTCTTATATTTCTTTTCAATATGCGGAATGATGTTTACTTCTTTCCAGTTTTCATTCAGTGTTCTACTGTGCTTCTCTTTGAATACAGGCCACAGTCAAATTTTGTGACATCATAAATTTTTGCCAAAATGTAAAGATATATGGGAAAATGCAAAAACAGAAAATCTGCAGTGTGCATCTATCACATGACCTCTTAAGCTGTAATATGGATTATATTAAACCTATTAAACCAAATCATGAAATTGTTCATTGAAAATGAAAAATCCTGACTAATGAAAAGTTAGAAGTCATATTATAATGACACCCACCTACTGAAAAGGCATGAGAAGGGACATGTATGACCTGTTTATAGCATTTTAAGACAGCAACTGTGAACACTTGTACTTTATACGTCTGTGTGTATGTGATACTGTATATATACATATGTGTATGTGTGTGTATATAGAGTGGCAAAAAATATATGTGAACTCTTTGGAATTACCTGGTTTTCTGAATTAACTGGTCATAAAATGTGATCTGACATCACATGAGTATAGACAAACACAATATGCTTAAGCTAATAACACAGAAATATAATCTTTCATGTCTTTATTGAACATACCCATCAAACATTCACTGTACACTATGGAAAAAAGTAAGTGAACCCTTGGTTTAAATAACTAATCAAACCTCCTTTGGCAGCAATAACCTCAAACAAGCAATAACAGTAGTCGTAATCAGACCTGCACAATGTAAACGAGGAATTCTGGATCATTCTTCCTTATGCCAGGCATACACTGTACAATTTTTAGAAATCGCTGGCAAGTGATTGCTCAAAATGCACCATAGAGGCACTATATAAATAAAATGTATTATTATTATTACCAGTAACGGCGCACTGCACGATAACGTGCAGTGAATACACTTGATTTGAACATTCCTAGTTTTCCTCCTCTTTCTCTGTATGTTTAGCATTCATTTGCTCAGAGTTTGATGCGCTTGCTGCTTCCTGAGCGGCTCTTCTTTTCTCCACCCTAGCAGCCCACTTCTTCTCTTCTTTCGTCTGTATCTTTTCGCATTAAAACTGATTAAGTCAGTGTTTGTGTTGCAATTACTTAGTACATTTTCCTTAATTTTTCACTTAAGGTGGCACTTTAGTCTTCAGTCTGCATCAAGAATGATTTAAGATATGAAGAGGTTGGGGAAGTGACGGCGAAGGTGGAAGGGAATGACAATGGCGCCCATACACATGCGCCACATGGCCGCCCTGCTGCCCACTGCCGAGAGTTGATTGTACAATAAAATAAAATAAAAATAAAAAGAGTAATAAAAATCATCACCCTGAATGTGGACAGTAGAGGTCACGTAGTATACGTGTACCAAATTTCAGGTCAATAGGTCTAATAGTTTGCTAGCAACAGGTGATTTAAAATCCCGGACAGACAAATGAACAGCCACTGTGGCGTATTATATAGGAAGATTACAGAGTTGCCAGTAGAGTTGGCCATGTCTCAGCTTCTTACATCATTGCTGGTCTTACCACTGTCTTTAAAGCCTTATCTTTAACCTTCACCTTAATTCTTTAATCACACAATACTCCTGATACCTTCTTACAAGTACTCTCTCCACATATACTCTATGGGTTTTCTTTGCATCTAATTTTCCAATTTGGACTACCACTGATCCTAGATATTTAAATGTATCTACTCTTTTCAATAGCTCTCATTGCAGAAATACTTTTTATGTTATTTGTACCTGGATCTGGGACTCACAGGTTACTCTTTGCATCTTTATTAATAAGCTCATGGTCATCTACAATGGAAAGAGGTGGGCAAGGAGAAAATGTATCTTCTGTCAAATTCACCAAAATTCTTGATTTGTATGATGTACAGTAATTTCCGGTGATGATACTCGGTGGTAGTATTTCACCAGTTCTGTTTTCTACTGATGGATTAAACATAGATGTTATCTTAGGTATAATTTGGCAAAGGTTTGTTGTGCCAAACAATTGCTTGCTTTGAACAGCAATTAATTGCTTTCTTATTCTTATCATGATGTAGCTCTTCATTGCCTACATGCTAGCTTTTGCAGATCTCAGCTATTATTACACCCACCTGTTAACCCATCTGTTACCTGTAAAATCACATGGCACGATGAGGCATAGCAGCTTCTAACGGTTTTGTTTAACCTAAAGAACAAACAAAGATTTTTTCTTTTTTCAAAAATTAAATATATTTTTCTGGCTGACTTTGCAGAAGTCTGAAGAGGGGGCCCTTTGGATCTACAGGTCCCCTTGCCTCTGTGAGGGCTGTGGGGCATCCACTGTGCCACTGCATTAAAGTAGTACTGTGACATTAAAACTTTAAGAGAAGCTACTCTCATTTAATGAATCAGTAACGTAATTTAAATATTCAGAACAAAACTAATGTAAATGTCTTTAGGGCAAATAAGTGAAGTACTTGCTGAGAATGAACAAACACATCTTCCTCAAACTATCATGAATTATTGTGTTCAGAGAGACTGTAAATGAAGGCTAGAAGAATAGAAATGTTGTACGTGAAATGTACATGGGGTTACTATTGAACTGGGAAAGAAACATTTTGAGTCTGTCTACATTTTTTCTTTCAAATCAAAGCTTCTGCAACTACATAATAAATGAACACCATGATTTTTAATATCTCAATTTTACAGGAGGCTTAATCATAAATTACAGTTTGTCTGTTAAGGAAATGCGCCATTATCATTTATTCCAGGTTGCTCATACAGTATGTGTTGCTTATGAGGCACCTGCTTTTCAATGTCTATGAAAGTACAGAAATGAAATGCAAGAGCAGGAGCCTCACACTTTTGTCAAGAAGGACATCTTCACCTAAACCTCTACTTATTATCTGTTGGCTGTTAAGGACTGTATCATTATCTTAATTGCATACTGTACATTAGTGCTTCTCAGAACTGCAAACAATTCTTTTGAAACCAGATAGTCTTCTGCAGGAAACAAAAGCTGTCTTCGCTTCATGTATACAAAACTTATCACTGAAAACTGATCCCTAAGTTCTAGCAGCAATGCACTTGTTTAATTGAATTGTACAAAAGTTTCACTTCAGTCCTAAATGCATGGTCACTTGTCTAAAAACTGCAACTTTATAGCTTCTTCTTTACCTGAAAATCCTGTGATATCACACTAAAACCTCTACATTCCCCTTCAAATGAAACCTTCTGGTGTACTCGGGAACAGCTTCAAACCCAAAGCATAACTAAACAAATCAAAATCTTCAAAAAGTGATTATTGGGAGACAAAATATGGAATACAAGAAAGGGTGTAATGAAAGGACTTAAACACAGGGTGAACACAAATGAAAAGAACCGTGCATTAGCCTTTTCCTACTTTCCAGACCTCTTGTTAAACATCCTGGCCTTTTCTCCCTTCTCCTCATTCTTGCAGATTTGGGTGTGACTGACGATCCTAATGTGATGTGGGAGACTTTCCGTGACAAGACCTTGAAGGTTGCTGAGGGTTGTGTTGGTGTTGCCGGTGTTCCCAGAAGGAAGTGTTTCATCTTGCAGGGCACCCTGGATATCATCGAGTGGAGTCGCAGCACACAGCTCAATGGCAAGTCTGGTCTGTACCGGGAACTGAGAAGGACGGCTCGTGGGCTCTGAGAGCAGATAAAGAGGTGTTTGTTAGAGGAATCTGTGAGCAAGTGACACACCATCTATGGTCTAGCGACCCACGTCCTGCTTACAGAGGAATCGAAGCATTACGCACATCTGAATCTGTTCCTCGGAGAGTCACAGTCAGGGCGGCTGATGGAACGGTCCTTACGGATGACACTGCAGTTGTGACCCGCTGGGCTGGCTACTTTGAGCAGTCGTTCAAAGCTGATCCTCCGGCTAGGACATTGGATATCTCTGGGTTTATGGTTCTTGAGGCTGATCCTCCAATTAGCTGTGAACCACCCAATCTCACTGAGATGGACAGGTGGTGAACCAGCTGAGGGGAGGAAAGGCTGCAGGGATCTGTAGCATCCGGGGTGAACTTCTCCAGGCTGGTGGTAAGGCTGTCCTCCAGGCATTGCAAGCAATCTTTGCTTCCATTTAGGAAACTGGCATCATCCCAACTGACTGGAAAATGGGACTTGTCATCCCTATCTGGAAAGGGAAGGGTGATCGCCTGTATTGCGGCAACTGCAGGGGGATAACACTGCTCTTGGTGCCGGGTAAGGTCCTTGATAGGGTCATCCTCAATAGGATCTGTGATCACTTGCTCACCCACCAGCCACCGGAACAGTCTGGTTTTATGCCTAAGACGTCTACCATCAACTGCATCCTGGCACTGAAGGTTCTCATGGAGCACAATTGTGAATACTGTCAGAGTTTCTTTGCAGCCTTTGTCGATTTTCATAAAGTGTTCAACTCAGCTGATTGAACTGCCCTGTGGGACATCCTGAGGGTTTGCGGGATCCCCTCGATGTTACTAGATATCATTGCTGGCCTGTACACTGGTACTGTGAGTGCTGTGCAGAGTGGAGGCAGAACCTCTGAATTTTTCCCAGTTGATTCTGGGGTTCGTCAGGGCTGTGTTCTTGCACCTACTCTGTTCAGTGCTTGTATGGACTGGGTGTTGGACAAGGTCATGGAGTCCAGCGGCTATGGGGCATCTGTTGTTGAAGAAAGATTCACGGATCTTGACTTTGCTGACAATGCTGTGATCTTTGCAGAGTCAATGGAGGCTCTGATAGGGGTGCTCGAGAGTCAAGACACTGGGCTTGCGAGTGTCTTGGATAAAAACCAAGATCCAAGCCTTTAATGACCTCTTGAACACAGCCATCAGCAGTGTGTCTGTTTTCGGATAGAGTGTCGACCTTTTTGAAAGGTTTACTTACCTTGGCAGTCAGTAGATGGATTGGGAGAGCATGGGGGATCATGAGGTTGCTGAAAAGGTAAGTGTGGCGCTCCCGATATCTATGCAAAAGAACGAAAGGTCCAAGTCTTTAGAGTCCTGGTGCTTCCTGTCTCGCTAAATGGTTGCGAGACATGGACGCCATCCAGTGACCTGAGACGAAGACTGGACTCCTTTGGTACTATGTCTCTCCGGAAAATCCTTGGGTACTGCTGGTTTGACTTAGTGTCAAATGAGAGGTTGCTTATGGAGTCCTGAATGAGGCACATTACCTGCATTGTGAGGGAGCGCCAGTTACGGCACTACGGCCATGTGGCGCATTTCCCCGAGGGTGATCCAGCTCGTAAGATCCTCATTGTTGGGGACCTGAGTGGCTGGACCAGGCCAAGGGGTCACCCACGTAACACCTGGCTGCAGTAGATAGAGGGTCATTTCCAGAGGGTGGGATTGGACTGCATGTCTGCCTGGGGGGTTGCCAACCGGGATCCCGAGTCGTTTCGTCGTGTAGTGGGTGCGGCAATGCACTGTACCAGTGCATGCTCCCCAACTTGACTTGACTCCATTCTGCCATGTGAACCATTGTCAGTCATCCTCTTAAAGTTTGATCCAGAAGTAGTTCCAATTTCAGACTACTGTCTCCAAGAAGCACTTCCAAATCAGCCAAACGCCCAGGAAAATATGTAGAAGGAATCCTGGGATTTCCCTTCAAAGGCCCCAAGAATTCCTTCCAGTAGGACTTTCTTCCAGACCTGTAAGTCCCAGGTAACCCAAAGGAGTCAGTAACTTTACAGCACTGGCCTGCTGTTGCCATCTCTTTAATCTGTAAGACTAATGGTTGGTCCAGTTAGAGAGTACAGTCCTTATTTAGATATACATACAGTCCAGAGAGTGCTTCATACCCTCTTCTGGATGAATTTTTTGTATTTCATCCAGTGTATGGTGTGGAGCACACCTCAAATGGAACAAACAGATCAGTGCAGTGGTCTCCATCATCCTGTTTCCACTTACAATGCATGTATACAGTTGCAAGAAAGTATATTTACCCTTTGAAAATAACCATATTTATATATACATCTGTCTTAAAATGGGGTCTAATCTTCATCTTAGTTACAATAATAAACAGTCTGTTAACTAATAAGTTACAAATTATTGTATTGTTATTGTACATATTGAATACATCATTTACAGTGTTGGTTGGAAAAATCATGTGAACCTTTATGCTAATGACATCATCAACAGCTGACTGGAGCCAGGAGATGACAAACCTGGAGTCCAATCAACAGGACAAACCAACTTGGCATCCCGGTTGGCAACCCCCGAGGGTGACCTGTGGTCCAGTCTCACCCTCTGGAAATGACCCTCTATCTACCGCAGCCAGGTGTTACAATGAGGACCCTATGAGCTGGATCACCCTCGGGGAAATGCGCCACATGACTGTAGTGCTGTAACTGACGCTCCCTCACAATGCAGGTAATGTGCCTCATTTGGGACTCCCATGAGCAACCAATCATTCGACACAAAATACCAGTTGTTCACAGTTGCTGTCTTAAAATGCTATAAACAGGTCAAGTGATGTCTGATGCCTTTCCAGTAGGTAGGTTATTATTATGATATGAATTCCACATTTTCATTGGTCAGGATTTTTCAACTTTAAGAATTTCATGTTTGGGGTGAAGGTTTAATGAAATCAATATTACAACTTTAATTTAAACAAGGTGACAGGTGCACACTCCAGAATTTCTGGTTTTGCATTTTCCCATTTATTTTTACATCTTGGCAAATTTTATGATATGACAGTGATTTTCACTGTGGCCTGTATTCTGTGAGAAGCACAGTAAAACACTGAAGAAATACTAGAAAGAGCTAAACATCATTCTTCTTATTGAAAATAGATATACGACTTGTAATGGGTGATATAGTGGACAGGACAGGCAGTTGTAGTTAAATAAAGGTGGCGCAGGACAAGAGCAGAGACCAAAAAGGTCTGATAAACAGAAAGAGATAAGTGCTGGCTGTCCAGGCAGAAGGAAAGACACCAAAAGAAATGGTATATATGCAGCATGACCAGGGAAGGCATTAGTCAGATGAACTAACTTGATAGATAGAGAAGTGAATCCTGGGTGAGTACAGTTTTGTTTTTTCTTAATGTTACTAGAAGGCAGGAGTCCCATTCATTACTTGATTGTCCTCTAAGAAAACTAATGAGACTAAGGAGAGAACTCTAAATGTGATGGACTTTTTTTAGGTTCATCCAAGCCTTATATCAAATTTTCTCCGATTGTTAAGATCTTAGAGACTGTAAATCTTTGGTGATCTTAACAGAACATGACAGAGAATGTGAAGATACAGATTAAAACAGTACATTAGCGATAATAAAAAAATAAATTGTGATTCAATTTCATGGAAAAAGGGGAAGAATAAATTGGCCAATCCCATTATCTCCTTTCGTTATCAATTCTCTCACTTTCGCCTTTCCCTGATACGTTAATGAAACATTATATGAATTGTTATCCTCTCTTTTAAACCAGAAAGAGGAAATTTCATCCTGTTTGTAGTACTAACAGATGGGATGTGGTGAATTAGTCATAAAATACACCCCTTTGCGTTAACCCTTTACATGCTGCACAAGACGTTAAGGTGAGGCGCTTAATTATTACTAATAATTACTTCAAGGGGATGGGGGCTATTATAAGCTTTTGGTTGTAATTTTGCTGTTCCTCAGTGACCTGCGAATGTCTGTAATTGAGCTGCTTTTTTAATTTAGTGTATTGATGCTTTCTGGTGAACCAGGTATATTTAGAAAGAATAGGTTTCACAATTATGATTTTGAGCTTTCTAAGGATTTGAAAATTTTAGGCAGCCCTGACCTGTTTGAGAGGGATGTCTGTCTATATGTTGTAAGTCTGTGAAGTGAGAAAATGAATCACTTCAAGCGAATGAAACTTGCCACAGTGGTTATCATTATAAAATTCTAGATGCCTATTGATCAGAGCAAAATATTCCCAGTAGATTTTATTTTTCTGAGGTAATGATTTTGTATTTTTGGCATATTTTTGCACCAAATGCAACATAGCTGGGGAAAAGGAATACAAGTGATCCCTCTTTTATCGCGGGGGTTTGGTTCCGGAACCCCCGCGAAAGGTGAAAATCCGCAAAGTAAAAACCATATTTTCATATGGTTATTTTTATATATTTTAAGCCCTTATAAACTCTCCCACACTCTTATTAACATTTCCCGCACTGTTATACAGCATAAACCCTTTGTATTGTCTTTGATATTAGGTAAGATTCACTGAAATTATGTATGTAAACACACTGTTTATATACAGTAAAACCTAAATATTAAAGATATCGAGTGTCTCCAATATCACATATATTACAACCATTATGATTGACAGATCGTTTTGGAGCCATAATGAAGGGCTTGACTATGCTGAAAGATAAACACCAAAAGAGCACAAAAGTAAACTCTTTACACAGCGAATAGTGATGGGTCGTTCTTGAACGATGTGACTTGGGAAGAACGAACTTCCTATAGTTTCTGTATTGGAATTGATTCACCTATTTCGAGTCTTCGGGTTTTTTGAGTCGTTCGTTCATCGCGTGACAGCCCCATAAGCGTAACCTATGCAGTCTGAGCCGGAAAGAGAATTGAACGAAATGACTCGAAAAATGATTCGTTCATTTTGCTTAACGAGACTCAAAGGTCCGAGTCGGTAAAATGATTCCAACTTTCCATCATTACAGCGAAACACGTTGATGCTGAATGAGCGAGCCGAGACTTCCTGGTTAACACAGCGCAATCGAATTCGGCTCCGTCGCTGAGCCAATCAGCACACAGGAACGTAACTGCATGCTCTGATTGAGTAGCTTCTCAGCCATCCGCCAATAGCGTCTCTTGTATGAAATCAATGGGCAAAGCAACTGAGGAAGCATGTACCAGAAGTAAAAAGACCCATTCTCCACAGAAACCTGCGAAGCAGCGAAAAATCCGCGTTATATATTTAGACATGCTTACATTTAGGAGGTCACTGTGCACTGGAGAGATTCCAAATGACTGGAAAATGGCAAATATCATCCCTTTATATAAAAAGCAACTATAGGCCAGTAAGCTTAACATGTATCACAGAAAAATTAATGGAAGGAATTATTAAGGATAAGATTGAGCAACACATGGCAAGGACAGGAGTTATTCTGAACAGTCAGCATGGGTTCAGAAGAGGGAGGTCGTGTTTTACTAACATGTTGGAATTCTATGAGGTTGCAACAAAAGCATACGATCAAAGTGGAGCTTATAATAATATTAATCTGGACTTTCAGAAAGCATTTGATAAGGTGCCACATGAGAGGTTGGGCATCAAATTAAAAAAAGTGGGAGTTCAGGGTTATGTTTTTAGATGGGTGCAGAATTGGCTCAGACACAGGAAGCAGAGGGTGATGGTGCGAGGAACCTCATCAGAACTGGCCGATGTTAAGAGTGGTGTTCCACAGGGGTCAGTGCTAGGGCCGTTGCTATTTTTAATATATATAAATGATTTAGATAGGAATATAAGTAACAAGCTGCTTAAATTTGCAGATGATACCAAGATAGGTGGATTAGCAGATAATTTGGAGTCCGTTATATAATTACAGAAGGACTTGGATAGCATACAGGCTTGGGCAGATTTGTGGCAGATGAAATTTAATGTCAGTAAATGTAAAGTATTACACATAGGAAGTAAAAATATTAGGTTTGAATACACAATGGGCGGTCAGAAAATCGAGAGTACACCTTATGAGAAGGATTTAGGAGTCATAGTGGACTCAATGCTATCAACTTCCAAACAGTGTTCAGAAGCCATTAAGAAGGCTAACAGAATGTTAGGATATATAGCACGATCTGTGGAGTACAAGTCCAAGGAGGTTATGCTCAACCTTTATAATGCACTGGTGAGGCCTCATCTTGAGTACTGTGTGCAGTTTTGGTCTCCAGGCTACATAAAGGACATAGCAGCGCTAGAAAAAGTCCAGAGAAGAGCGACTAGGCTGATTCCAGGGCTACAGGGGTTGAATTATGAGGAAAGATTAAAAGAGCTGAGCCTTTACAATTTAAGCAAAAGAAGATTAAGAGGTGACATGATTGAAGTGTTTAAAATTATGAAGGGAATTAGTACAGTGGATCAAGACTTGTATTTTAAAATGAGTTCATCAAGAACACGGGGACAAAGTTGGAAACTTAAGGGTAAATTTCGCACAAACATTAGGAAGTTTTTCTTTACACAAAGAACGATAGACACTTGGAATAAGCTACCAAGTAGTGTGGTAGACAGTAAGACGTTAGGGACTTTCAAAACTCGACTTGATGTTTTCTTGGAGGAAACAAGTGGATAGAACTGGCGAGCTTTGTTGGGCTGAATGGCCTGTTCTCGTCTAGATTGTTCTAATGTTCTAATATAACATCCGCGACAGAGTGAAGCCACAAAAGTCGAAGCGTGATATAGCGAGGGATTACTGTATACATTTTATCAATAAGGTTTGATTCTACCATATCATTTTACATAATAAAATATTGGCCTGCAATATTGTACTGCTAAAATTGCATTAAAGCATTAAATCTTTAAGTAGGGAACATCAGCTCCAATTTTTAACACCAAAGTGCATGTTCACCCAGCTTCAGAACGTTGTATTTTAATCCCAGCCTGATCACATTCTGTGTGGAATTAGTCACTTTTCCCTGAAAATATCTTTATTTTCTTTTTTTCTCAGGGAGCTCAGGTTTTACTCCCCATACACTAAACACTTGGGTTAAGTTACGCCGATGTCACTTTGTATGATGTTTCGTTGTGGGCCATGTCGGTTCCCCTGATGGTTAACAGCATGTTGCCCTGATTTACAAAGGGTTAACAGCTGCAGGGAGTTCAGCAGCAATCTCTGCTCTTAAATTCCTTTTTTTCCGTTTTGTTATGGTATGTAAAATATGAGACCTCAGACGAGCTTCTCATGTATTCGTGAGGCTCAAAACACGTGTGTTTCTTATTCCTCATTGTTAATTTTATTCATTATACCTCCGGATGAGCATTCATTAGTTGCACCTCTTCAACCAACTAGTTAGTTGCAGTCATTAGGTATGTGACATTAGACGATAGACTTGACAGGAGTGCACTGGCAGCTGCATCTGACTGTCTAAGATTATGAAAATGAAGGCTACAACTTAAAAAGTCGTCTAATGAGACACAGCCAATAATTGATCACAGTATGGGTGACTGCATATTATGATGGAATGTCTCCCCATCTGTAACTTGCCAACTCATGTTGGATCCCATGTTGTTCCCAGGCCATCTGGCAGATATAATCCTCTCAGCGGGCACTGGGTCTTCGTTGGGGTCTCCTCTCAGCTGGTCATACCTGTAAAACCTCCACAGGGAGGTGTCCAGTAGGCACCCACTTATGGTTTGGTGCTTGTAGGCAATGCTTTGTCCCAATTCCTTCTCTGACACAATTGGAAGGACGTCCAACACACTTTTTCTTTCTTTGTTCAGAGGCTGCTGTCCTTCTTCATTCTAGTTGCATCTTGTGGTTGTGGACTCTCCTGCAGTTTGATTTTGAGGTTTCACACACAGTTGTCTACTTTTGCCATCATAAAAATGTTTTGATGATCAGTCAACTCCTGTCTTCAGCAAGACGAATGTATTGCTTTATGTGCAGCCCCTCTTGCTTGTGCACCTTGCTTGATTTTAACAAGATTTGTACTTTCCACGGCACCCTCATCCATCTCCATTATAGATGGTTGTCCATTATTAATGCCCAGCACTAGGCTACCATTCATAGTAAAAGGGATCACCCCAGCCTTTCTTATGGCCACATTTTAGTTAACAAGGGGTCCTGTTATGGAACAGACATCATGTTCAGGCTGTGAACACTGAAATCATATAAAATAACACAGATCTTGTGCTTGCAGTGCGTTATAAAGGAAATCGTGGACATTTTGCCAACCTTTTGGTTGACAATTGGTGCAAAGTTTTGCCCACTGAAGTTAAGAGTTGTTGAGTTATTTATCGTTGTTCATTGACCAAATTCTTACTGTAAATGGTACATCATGGAGACATCTTTGCATGTCATTTGCCTGTGATTTTTAAGTCTTATCAGATGAGACACAGAAACTGCATTCCAAAAAGAGGGTGGCCCTGTAAGGAAAATTAACACTTTAGCTGAAGTTAAGAGAGTTTGGCAGCTGCTTCTTAAGCAAAGCAAACTGGGTAATGCCAGTCTGTCCTACATTATTGTAGCCTCTGAACTGAGCATGTGGTACCTTTTTGGAGGACAAAGCAAGCTTCTCCACTAAAAGCTAAATATATTATTTGGATTGAGAAAATGTTACATTAGCAAGTCTATTACCTGTATTACCTGTATGCATGGAGGCTGTGCTGTAGGCTATGCCTTTCAAAACAAGTTTATATTTCTGTGTTGTACTGTGCCGCAGGCACATGCCTAAACGCTAGTAGTCGGTGTTAGTAGCACGTAAGAAAAATGAACAATCCATTAAAGTGCAGGCAGTTTATGCCCTCCAGGATCACTGCTCAATCTTGCTGCACATTTCTGTATTTGTCCCTCACATTTTTCCACTTTTTCAATCTTAAAGACAAACAAAAATGCGTTTCAGGAAATGTATAGTTACCAAACAGACCAAAAGCGAGTTTGTAGGAGTTTGTGTAGGGGTTTTGAGGAGGTGTGTGTCAGGTTATGTCGTAGGTATGAGATTGGCTAAGTGTGTGACGACATACCTACAGCGTAGGCTTGACACAGAAGTATAAATCAGCCTTAATAAATGGCGGAATTCTGATAGGGAGCATCAAGACTGAAACCGTTGTATTTCTGGCTTTGTCACCCCTTCATCCTAAGCATCAAACTACATCTACGAGAAATGCAGGAAACTGAGCTTGAGCATCAGCTGTAGGATTCAAGGTGCTCAATGCCCAGGGCTTAGTTAAGGGGCACATTAATGGGTGTGTGATGCAACATTAATTGCAAGTGTCATAATCCCTCCTTTTCCATGTTACATCTGCAATCTTTGTGCTTAATATTTTGAAAACAGGCTCTATTCAGTTCTGTTTACACCAATGTTATATGTATGTTTTTGTGTAGTTTATATGTTATACTTGGAAGTTTCAAGCTTTCATCTTAGCTTACATTTTAAATGTGTTGCTTTTGGTTTATATTTCTGCCAAGCCATTTTGGTTGCACATTGTCATGTTCTCCTTATCACATCATTTGGATCTGTGAAGTCACTGTCCAGTATAGTATGCCTTGGTGGATATTCCTTACAACAAATCCAAGTAGGCCCTATCATTAGGCTTCTCTAGCATTGACTTCCATTTCGTTCTCTTGTACTTCTTTCTTGATTTTGCACCTTTGGTTTTATGCAGTTCGATTTTTTGACTTCTCTGTTTTGATCACTAACTCGGTCCTGGCCTGTTCTCTCAGCTCACTGATTTTCTCACATTTCTACCTTTTTGTTCAGATACATCTTGGGCACCTTATATCATAAACAATGCCTAACTACACGCTTTCATTTTTTTCCCCAGAATCTGCTTAATCGGAATTTTTAGAGAGCCACGGGGGGACTAAAGCCAATTCTAGAAGTTCTGAGCACAAAGCAGGAACTAATCCCAGAAGCAATGTAATTAATAACTGGACATACTCACTCAAATATTCACACACACCCATCTGTCTATACATTTCTCAATCTGTTTATCCAATTCAGGGTCATGGAAGGTTGGTGTCTATCCTGGAAACCTTTTATGGGAACGAATGCTGGACAGGATGTTATTCACACACCCACTCTTACTTGTATCGGTCCAGTTTGGAGTTATTAGTCAAACTGTCCTGCATATTTTGACGATATGGAAAGAAACCAGAATATCCGGTGAAAATCTATTTTGAACACTGAGACTAGGCCATAATTTGAATTCAGGATTCAGGAGCTTACAGATGAGATGGCAGCAGGAAACACTGAGTCACTGACCCATTCTGGAATACAATTTTATTACATTTTTTTTAACGTACCATCACATTTGCAAGTAAACAGTATCTGTTTTCTGTATGTATTGCTGTTTTAATTCCTTGTAAAGCTGCTTTGTACAGCATTGTTTTTCAAAGGAGCTATATATTAAACTAACTTGAACTGTTTGTTCGACTGAGTTTGATCGGTTCTGCCATTTTTCCATGATTAGCTAAGTTTGTAATTATGGTGCATAACAGGCCTTATCTTTATTGCATTTTGTCACTCGCCTCAAGGTTGAGCAACATTAACAAATGGCAGTCTCTGCACAAATCCTTTCTGACCCTGTTTATGATTTATGGGTAAACTCTCACTCTGTTGGCTGGACCTCTGAAAAAACTCATCTTTGACAGCACAACGTTGATGGCAGAGTCAGCGTTAAACTCCATAGGTGTGTACCTTTGACTGCTTTTCAACTGCATGTGTGTACTTTGGTTTCTGATAACTATAGGAAAGAGGAATCAGCCTGAGGCAAAAAGGTGGGATTTAAGCTGAGAGTCACAGAAGATGCAATGATTTTAAGCTACCAAACATGAAGAGCTTTGGGTTTTGCTGCTCAGCTCCTTCTGCTGAAACTGGCTGTAAGAGCCAGCATTGTGAAGATAAAATCTTGTCCCTTGTGCTGCAGGTCATTGATGACAGACAGGGTCTTTGTTGCCTAAATCTAGGGATGTTAGCTTGTCCCATTTTCCATTCATACACGTATTCCCAGTTATACTCAGTCCTTAATTAAGGATGTATGTCTACTTCACCTATTGATCGCAACATAGGGGTCATCAGCTTTCATCCTGCAGGGGCTTCAAGTTTTCACTGCCATCATTCTGCTGATCGGAGACTCATTCCTTCTTTCAGCTGAACAGTTTGATTAATTTGGCATTTTGTTTTGTAGCTTCTGCACAGCTCTTAATCTTTATGTTATATGGCATCTTTTGGAACAGTCACAGATCTCTTTACAAAGTAAATACAGGTCACAATTATGTGTACAAATTTAATAAATTTGTATTCAAATTATTGTGGACAAATTTGTTGGTACCCCTTCACAAGAAAAGAAGAACCCACAATTATCTCTGAAATAACTGACAAAAGTAATTGGTACCTATCATTGTTTCTTCTGTATTTAACAAGAATCAGACATTGCTTTAGAGTTTTATTTCAGCAGAATATTTTCAAATAATAACATAAATGAAAAGGGCATGGACAAAAATGATGCAATCCTTTAGTTAATATGTTGTTTTACAACCTTCAGAAGCAATCACTGTACACAAGCGATTCCTGGAGCTCTCAGTGAGACTTCTGCACCTGTCAACAGGTAGTCTGGCCCACTGTTCCTGAGCAAACTCCTCCATCTGTGTCAGGTTTGAAGGGGGCCTTCTCCAGGCTGAATTTTTCAGTTCATTCCATAGATGTTTGATTCAAATCAGAACTCATAGAAGGCCATTTCAGAATAATCCAGTGTTTTCCTCTTAGCTATTCTTGGGTGCTTTTAGCTGTGAGTTTTGAGGCATTATCCTGCTGGAGGACAGAGTTTTCTGATGCTAGTCAGTAAGTTACGCTCCAGACTCTCTTGATAGTCTTATGATTTCATTGTTCCCTGCACAGACTCAAGGCACCCCATGCCAGATGCAGCAAAGCAGCCCCAAAACATAACCATGCCTCCTCCATGTTTCACAGTAGGTATGGTGTTCGTCTGTGGACATAAAGCTGTGACTTGCCAAAAAGCTCCAGTGTTCTATTTTCTGTCTAAAGGACATTCTCCCAGAAGCAGAAGACTTGTCAATATGCATTTTAGTAAATTCCAGTCTGGCTTTTTCATGTTTTTCTTTCAACAGTGAAAGTGACAGATGGTGTGATCAAACACTGATAGACCTTGACCTTGGAGTTCAGCTTGTATTTCTTTGGAAGTTGTCTTTGGCCTTTTGTCTACTAGTCTTACTATCCTGTCCATTCTGGAGTCAATTTTCCTCTTTCTGTCCAAGGTGGTTGGCTACAGTCCCATGAACCTTAAACTTCTTAATAATAATTGCAACTGTTGTCACAGGAACATCAAGCTGCATGGAGATGGTCTTATAGCCTTTGCCTTTAACATGCCTGTCTATAATTTTCTTTCTGATCTCTTCAGACCACTCCTTTCCTTTCTCTGGACCATTTTTAGTGTGGACGCACACTGATACCAAACAGCAGAGTGACTACTTTTCTCCATTTAGGCTCAATGACTGATGGAACAATTGGAGACATGTGTAACATGAATTCAAGAGACCAGTTAGTTTGAAAAATTACTGTAATCCAATTATTTATGATCTTTTTCGGGGATACCAGTAACTATGTTCAGGCCATTTTAGAATATCTTTGTAGAATAAGCAAAACATGATCCCTTTTCATACTTGCTTTGCTTTGCTTGATGACATATCAAAGACATGCAGGTATACATAGGACAATTGCTTTTAATTTAATCACATTTCAGGAAGCATAAGGCACTTTTTCAAAGAAGGTGGTACCAGCAAATTTGTCCAAGCCTATTCCATGTCACACCATTGTGACATTTTGACAATGTTGTTCCTTTAAGAACCTCTGTTCACTGGATAAGTTTTTTTGTTCTTTATTTCGCATTAAACAATTTCTCATATTAGGAATTTGTTACTTTTCACATACCCCTTGGGGTCAGAGCGCAGGGTCAGCCATTTTACAGCGCCCCTGGAGCAATTGAAGGTTAAGGGCCTTGCTCAAGGGCCCAGCAGAGTAGGATCTCTTTTTCAGTGACAGGGATTTGAACCAGCAACCTTTGGGATACCAGCGCAGGTCCTTAGCCTCAGAGCCACCACTCCGACTTTCTGTCCTTCTTTTGTGCTTCTTGTTACTTTTCTTCTTGGAGCTATGGAGGAGAAAAGAGATGTTATTGTTGGTGTTGGCGTCCTCTCTTACCCCAGTGGAGTATTGCATACCTTACCTGAGCCTGGAAGGTGATCCTCAGGCATCCATGCATGACAAAATATATATTGTCCTGACTTGTCATTGAGCTTAATTTAATTTCACTTAGTTTCACTTCCACTACTCCCTTTTTCTCTTTAAAATGCAGGCCTCTTTTTTTAAATTTGGTCATGTTCCCCCAAGACTTGCCATAATTCTGAGAGGTTTTTAGGTTCTTGCCCTACCCTTCAAAAAATCCATCTTTTTCAGTGAACCTGTTAAAACTGGTGCTCACCGTTTATTTCCCCCATCTTATCACAACTGGATTTTAAGACCCTGGGTGGCCTCTTTGACAGCTCTGCTCTGTTAATGTTATTATATCCAAGGTGTGAGATATGGCCGGCCATTCATCCCGGCCAGTACCTCCAGGCCACCAGATGGAGCCCCTCCTTGCAGCATAGATGTGCCCCGAATGCCAGCAGGGAAATATGGACCGTGGAATTATAATGTACAGC
This sequence comes from Polypterus senegalus, assembly GCF_016835505.1. Lineage (NCBI taxonomy): Eukaryota > Metazoa > Chordata > Cladistia > Polypteriformes > Polypteridae > Polypterus > Polypterus senegalus. Next base: position 86,038,092 of record NC_053155.1, on the reverse strand, counting down.
CCTGCTAGGTACCAAGGGGGCCGCCAGGAGTCGCTGCAGGGAGGCCCAGGTCCCATATAGCCCGGAAGTATTTCCAAGTCATGGGAACGGAAGAAATTATATACTTCCGGGCTGAAGAAAAAGAGAAGTTTTTACCTGACCCGGAAGTGCTGGATGATCACATGGACTGAGGGCTCGGAAGCACTTCCGGGTCGAGAACTATAAAGGACTGTGGGAAATCCCAGACAATTGAGCTGAGTTGGGAGGCAGGGTGGCTAAGCGTCTGGGAGTGGAGGATTGGATTATTGTATTGTTTATTGAGTATTTGGGAGTGGAGGGTGCTTTGTGCACATTATTATTATAATAAATCAATTATTTTGACTTTTATCTGGTGTCTGACATGGTGTCTGAGGGTTCAAGAGAGCGAGAGAGCCCTTAATCTATCACAGAGGTCATCCCCTTACTATCCAACTTTTTTTTCTTCTGATTTCAATTAAGATCAGTCCTGAAGCATGTGATGGACAAAGTCCTCCCTTTTCCCTTTCTTGTCACCTCTCAAAAATGCTGTTTCCAATGTTACACTATTCTAACCAAAGCTTTTTATCGCCCACTCACTCCTGAACTACCTTCTGCTTCCCTATTATCTAAGAATATCTCATTGGCCTCTAGGAATCCTAACCATCATATAGCATATGCTGATATATACAGTATGTTTAATTTCCTGCTACTATAGAGCTAATATATCGTACATCACTAAAGGTGAGCATTTTGCTTTTTGTTAATGTGGGGCGATGAAAACTGTTTAAAAGAGAGAGCAAGAATCCAGATAGAGTTCTTTGGGTAGACATCTACTTGAGTGTTTAATTACAATGATACAAAGTCCAGCACAGAGAGAGTGGCAGAGAAACAATTGCTTCTTGTTTTTAACTTAAATAGTCTGTGTCTTAACTAGTTTATACATTTTCTCAGTTCTTTTGGGATGTCTATGCCACTTTACACACCTCCCCACCATCATGTGTAATGAATCCAACAGCTACTTGTACTGCTTGTTGCTGTTGCTGTAAGAAAATCTTACTATAATGCCCTAAATGGTTAGGTTGTTAAACTTTAAACATTTTATGATGGTGTACAAATTACTGCGTATACTTTATGACTGTGTTTGACACATTTGTATGTTATATTTTACAGGTTTCCATTGGCACCTACAAACAGAGAAATGATGAGTTTAAAAAACTCTTTCGGCTCATTCCAGAGTGTGAGAAGCTAATCGTTGGTAAGCAGCCTCACCCAATACATGCCATCTCACCACAGGGATGACATGACTTTATTCCCTTAGTCATTCTAAATACTGTAAATTCTCCACAACAGCCTGTAGACATATTATATTCCATGGATTCTGGGTGTCCTCTTTCCAGCCATTGACATGTGAATCTAAATGGCAGTCATTGTGGACTAGTGTTTGGCTTATTATTACACATTGTTGTTTTCTAAAGTTACATTAACACAAGCTCAGCAGCAGGAAGAACTGTGGGCCATATTCGTTGCCACCAGGCAGAGTGATGTGTGACCATAGGTGGTCTAATGTGTGTTGGTGAAGATGTTACAGGGATGTGTTAATGTGCCTTCCAGCTTTAACCTTTGTGTTAATTTCTACTCTTAAAATTGCATCTGAGACTGAGGTGAAACTGAAACCTTATTTGCTATTCTTGTCTCCTCAGATCTTGTGGATGTGATTTATAGTTGTTAGCACTTTAAAGGGGTGAACTCTTTTTTCTAATTGCTGAACTATACTGGTATGTGTATGCATGAGTATAGAATTGTGAAGTGTAACATGAGAGTGTGTGTGTACATATCATTTACTGTTTGCTCATGCATGTCAGTCTGTGGCTGCATACAGTATATTATACAGTGTATGTACATGTGTGTGCCTTGAGTACACCTTGAGTATGTGCACAACTGTGTTCATCTATGCTTGTGTTTACTTAGGTTCAGCAATAGCTGAGTATAAATATATGTGTATATGCATTCATGTATGTGTTTTCCTACCACATCATCAAAGTTTTTTCATAGGTGATTACAAATTGGCCCCACTCGAATGAGAGCATGGATTTGACCACAAGTGGGTCCTGTGATGGACCGGTGTCTTTTCCAGGGTCATGTTGAACCTGGGTTGAATTAAGCCATTTTAAGAATGTCTCATTCATGTACTGTATGTTTATGCACAGTATATGTGGGCATTTATATATACATAGCTTATATACTGTAAGTCAACTCAGCGTAACAAATTGCCAGGAGGCCATCGTAAAGGAAGAACTGGGGGAGCAGATGTGCACAAGGCACTGCCTCCCCTGGAGAGCTAGAAGCCAGCTCCTTGGGAGTTGGAGTTTGGCACAGCCCTGTTGGGTTCCGTCAGGGCTACTAGGTGGAGCTGCAGAGTCGTAATTTGGGCTTCCACCACCCCTGGGAGTGCTGACGGACCACCTAAAGAGCTCCCAGTTGCAGCATAAAATGGACCACCTCACTTCATTCTAAGAGCCAGAGTTGGGAGGGAGAGGACAATGCTTGCCAGAGGAGTGAGGGTGGCAGAAGACAGAGAGAAAGGAAGAGAAGAAAAGTGCTGAGTGTTTTATTATTGTGCTTAATGTGACTGTGCTTATTGCTGTGGGAAACTCTTGCTTGAGGAGTTTCCCAAATAAAAAGCCTTTGTGTGTGCTGGACTTGTACCTTGCACCTGCTTGTGTTAGGTTTGGCGAGCTGGTGCACTCCTTGGTGGCCACTCTATATATTTTTTTATTAGGTACACTGGTTCAGCTGATTGTTATTGCAAACATCAGCCAATTACATGCCAGCAACTCAATGCGTTTAGGCATGTAGACATTGTCAAGACGATCTGCTTAAGTTAACATGGCATGGTTGTTGGTGCCAGTTGGGCTAGTCTTTGTATTTCAGAAACTGCTAATCCACTGGGATTCACACACACACACACACACACACACACACACACACTCCTTTGGCATTCAGAACATAATTCATTCAAATGATCATGGAATCTACATGATGCTACATACATTCTGGAATGCAGGACCATTCTAGAAATGATTGTGTTACACAATTGCTGCAACCTCCATGACTACATTGTCTGTATAAAGAGCACTTTTCACCTTATTTCAATCATTCCAATAAGGTTGCGATCCGGACACTATGCAGATCACTGAAGCAATGAAAACTTGCTGTCATGTTCCCAGGACCATTTAGGAATGACACATGCCTTGTGACATGGTGAATTATTGTGCAGGAAGTGATCATCTGAGGGTGGAAAAACTGTAGTCATGAAGGAATAAACCTGGTCCATAAGGATATTAGAATACACCTTGCAATTCAGATATTCTTCAGTGGCAATCAGGGTCCCTAATGTATGCCAAGAAAATATTTCTCACACTCATGTTGCTTGTACCAAATTTTGATACTTTCATCATTATGGTATAAATGGAACCTGGTCCAACCAAGCAACTTTCTCCATGCTACAATGTTTCATTTTTGATGCTATCATACCCATTGTAGATGCTCCTTCTTGGCTTTTGCTAACAGCACCATCACCTGACATGGTATTTGCTATTGTAACCCAAAGTTTGATAATTGTTGCATTCTGTGATCATATTCTGAACAACGAAGTTGAATTTGGATGTTATTTACCTGTCTGCTTCTGCAAATCTTGCTATTCTCCTTTAACACCTCTGATCCATAAGCTGTTTTTCTACCACAGAATCCCCTGTCACTGGTAGTTTTTGCTCTTCACGCCATTCTTGGTAAACTTTAAAATTGTTTAATGTGAAGAACTCATAACAAAGCAATTTGGAAGATGCTAAAACTATCATGCCTAGTTCCAAGTCAATAAGGCCACTCATTTGGTTCATTCCCACACTCACCTTGACAGTATCTTGATGCTAGAAATGCTGGTCTGCCTGATTTACACCTCACATCAACATCAAGTAACATGTTGTTTTTTATTATTCATCCATTGCATAATGAAGAGGACCACTCAAGTCAATTGATGTGCACAGTCACTTATGTAAAAGTGAGGAAAAGTTGAACTTCATTAACCTTACTCCTTAACCAGTAGCAAGACACAGTCAAAAATGGCTGGAGTTGGAATCAGATGCAGTGGATGATCATGACACCCTTGGTGCCTCGTCATGCTCTAAGCACTTCACAATTCCTTGCTTAGTGTAATTTCCTGCCTGTTGAAACAACTTAAGGTTTCTTCCATGCCACCTGCCAGGTGCAGACTTCATATGCTTAGGTTGTCAATCCCATGATTCACTAAGGGTAGGTGACCCGTCAGTTCCCATCACCTGGTTTAGCCTGCGCATCATGTGGCCACTACCTCATGCTCACAGCAACTTGTAGCCATGGGTGACAGCTGGGCACCAAATGGGAACAAATGGTAGAGGAGTTACTTCCAACAGAGCATGATGTGTCTCTCCTACCAGAGGTACTATGCCTCCCTGACATCCCATACACCCCCACAAATGACATATGACATGTTGAAATGTGCAATTTCTGTGACGGTTTTGAGTGTACCTAATAAAGTAACAAGGTTTGTATATGTGTTTGTTGGCAGTATGATGATACAGAGTCCTCTCTCTTATATCGTAGGCCTGATCACTACTTGCATGACATCTGTACATTCTCCTTATATCTACACACATTTTCCTCTATAAATTGAGGTTTACCCATACATGAAATAGACCTGTGGGTTGTTTTAATCAGTAAATATAAATTAGTTGGGTCCCCAACTTGTATCCAGGCAGCATCTCCCATCCGTGGCCCTTAACTGAAAAACTGGGTTAGAAAATGAATGAATGAATGCATGTACAGTATGTATGCATAAAAGTGAGTGTCCAGTAAGCATACCACAAATGTGAGGTTGGACATAATAAGTTGTGTGTGAGAATTTATTTTTCTGTGTGTGTATAAATTTGCACATATGTGTACAAAGTATTTATTGTATGTGTATGAATGTATTTGCATAGGTATAGTTATGTATATGTGTGTGGTTGTGTGTACACTTGCAATTTACTGACCTGGATAATAAAGGACATCAAAATGTTATATGTATTCAATATTTATACTGTATATGCCCTTTTTCAGTATGCAGTGGTAGATTTTACATGTATACTAGTAGAGGCCACTAGCGCTTACTTTCTTGTCTCTGTGGCTACTCTTTCTACATGCAACTAAACCTACTGTATGACAGGAGCACTGGTCTGGCTGCGACATGTAATGCCCGCGAGGTACCACCTGTTGACTCTAGGTGGATGTTTTATTTTTGTAGACTATGCCTGCGCTCTCCAGAGAGACATCTTGATGCAGGGACGGCTCTACCTCTCCGAGAACTGGCTATGTTTCCACAGCAACTTCCTTCTGTGGGAGACAACGGTAAGAAGATGAGAGCACAAGGAACATTAGCTAAGTAGACACTTTGACATTCTGCCAAGTGTGCTAGTTGGTACATATACTGTATGTGCCATTATTTACATAAATACTTACCTCACTGACACTAAGTGGATGAAGCTGGTGGTTTCTCATAAACATGATAGGAGGCTAAGAAATCTGAGACAGTCAGTAGGAGAATGCTAAAGGTCGTTAATAATATGCTATAATAATAAATCAACATGAAGCCATGAAGCAAAAATCTGGCCCTTTAGACTACTATACATTTTCAGAGGGTTAATAAAGTTTTGTTCATGTTTACCTTGACCTAGGTACTGCACATATAAGGGTCTACCCATAAAATTACTATACCGGGCCCCATAAGTACAGACTTGCCCACCAACGAAATAGACCCATACCAGCAAGAATGACCTTTATCTGCATAAGACACTTAAGTCGGGTCTCTCAGATTATTTATATGGACACCAGCCTAAAGTAAGACTGAACATTGTACGTGTCAAGCATATAAATGTGTGTGCGTCAATGCCTCTGTTCTGCCGAAGTGTTTTTGTAAAATGTTGAAGGAGCCACATTCCAGCAAATGAACAACAGTGCTTCTGAGGTTATTACCTTGGAGATTCTGATCTCCAGTGAGGTAACACCAAGGTCTAGTGATCTGGCCAATAATAACTACTTATCACATGTGTTCCACTGTCAACAATGTCACAGACAAGGCCGGACATTTTATACATTGCAGTTTCAGACAGATTTGTTTAGACAGTGCTGAGCAAAAGGAGTAAATAAAGCCAAATACTTAAGCTATCTTACGGCCTGACTGAGCAGGTGAATGCATGGAATGACTGACCTACTTCGGCACTTGAGCATCTCCACCATCGCTTTTTGTATTTGAATAAGTAATTTCCTTCGTTTAACCATTTACATTTCCTGCTTATGGCCTCTCAGAAGGACAAAAGCTTATTCATTCACCTGTTTTCTGAATATACCTTTTTCAGTATCGGTTTACAAGATGCTGGAGAGTATTTAGGAACATTCAAGTGCAAGGAAGGAAGAATGTAGGGATGGAGCAACGGAAAATAACAGGATATACTAAACTCACTCTCATTTGTCCAATTTATAGTTACCCTTTTAAATATAAAGATTTGGAAGGAACCTGTAATAACCAGAGACAGGAGGAAAAATCTAATTGTGGAACAAAAATAACACTTTATGTACCCAACCTGGGCTGGAATATATCAGCAAAATCTGATCTACCAGGCTGCAGGATAGCTTTTACCCCCAAGCTGTCAGACTCCTTAACACCATGCTGCCCTCTGGGATCTTCCACATGGCCTCAACTACCTCTAAAACAACTATTATCATACACTGATAATTTCTGTATTATCTAAATCTATTATTTATTTATTATATTACATATCTATTGACTATATTTATGTATCTAGATTGCAAATACCATACATTGCATCAATGTTCATATTGCTAACTACACGTTAATATTGCTGCTACTTCTTTGTCTTGTCTTTGCACAATGTCTTATCTTGTCTGTGTTAAAATTTTGAATTTTAATTTTAATTCTATTTTTTAATTATTTTTAATTTATTTTTTGTACTTCATGTTGTTACACTGTGGACCCTGAGCTTCACAATTTCATCTATCTGTATACTTGTTTATGGCTGAGATAAGACAATGAGACAATAAAGTTCGCTTTGGCTTTGAAAAATAACTGCTGCAGCACTGTCTTTACAAAAAAGACACACAGGTACCTCTCTGCTTAACACAATCATAAGGAAGAGTTAGGCGGACAGTTGGCCGAGGTCTCCGGGATTGTAACTTTGTTTAATCTCCTTCATGTCAATTGACTATACTTCATCAATAAATTAAGGGACAGATTATTACTGGTTTCTAATTATATTTAATCAGTTTTTACTGTGTTCTGTGTGCTTTAAAAAATCTGTATTTATATGTGTACCAGTTCTGTATTTAGTTATTAGTATAATCTGCTCTTGTATTTTGAATGAGAATTGTTCACAACGCTGTGCGCCTGCACTCAGTGAACGGCGCTATATATAATAATAAGTTGTAGTTGTATTCTTGTTTATTCTGCCTCAATTCTCTTTTGAAACTGTTTTCCCTCAATGGGTTATAAAAACTAATAGCAGCCACAGGACCAATATCAGTGATAACTAAGAAAATAACGTCAGTTCATAAACTCGACAGAGAGCACCAGTCAGTATATATGCAAGCATTTGTAGCTAAAGCAATGTAAATCAGTTTAAACTCAAAATTAAGACGTGTGACTATCAGAGGGCACTTGACCACAATAAACAAACTGGGTGTAAACGTGATAATGGCCGAATACCCAGAGCTGGTTAGAAACAGACAGCAGTCACATTTAACATTAGAGGAAATGCAAATGTGTTTCTATCCACATACAACAATCAAGTTAGTGGAGAAGACAAAAAGAATTATGAAGAGCTGTGGTAGCAGTCAGGTAAAGCTGCAGAATGTTGGCTAGCTTTAAAAAGTGACCGGGAGTGGTAGTTTAGGTGGAAAGCTGAGCAACAGTTTTATTCATTAGACTGTCATGCTGAAACACAGTTATAGAAGTGTGGCATGTCTCCCTTGTTTCACTTTTTTCATGGGTCATTGCAAGCAGCGGCGGCATTAGCTATGCTATATGTGGCCAGACTGTGCAATAACCACTGCGCTGATTCTTGGGATTTTGATTCTGCCAGCTCAATATTAGATCAGTGGCATAACCTGTCTGCTCTTTTCTGGTGATTTAGTGAATATCAAAACAGCCTTATTGTTACAAGCCACTATTTTTTCAAAGTGCCCACATGAAACAATGTTTTGGTATTAAAAGGTAGAACTACTCCCCATGACTGCTCCCCAGTTTGACATGAATTGAACTCGTAACTTTGTAGTTGCAGGTCCAATTCCTTGAGTCGTACACTATGTTGCAGCTGGAGCTATGCCACACTGCTGACAGGTAGAAATTGAAATAGAAGACATAGTGTCCCCAGCAGTATGGTCTTTCAGGAGCCAATGGTGTGAGACTTCCATACTGCCAATGATAGTTTTCCCTATCCCTTGCCGGAGAAACATCCTGACATACCTAAATCTTTTTTTCTTAGCTCTGTTCCTTGTAGAAGTGTTCTTCACTATTTTTTTGAAATGTAATCAGAAAATCATGTTTTTCATGAATATCGGCCCTATAAGACAACGTTGGTTTGATCTCATACTTCCAGGGATTTCCAGTCCTGCTTGGATTATTTTGTTCTATCCATCAGACATCCAAATTTGCAGTGCCCGTGAAAACCAGAACATTAAATGGTGACACCCACACAATTACAGAAAATGTTGGAAAAATAACCTTACAAAAAGGCTCCATTTGGCCATCATATCAGTAAAATTATAAACAAACAATAAATTAAGATGAAAAAAATATGTATGTATTCATTCCTGACACACTACCCAGCAAAGCCAAATGAATGCTATCACCTACAGTTGTATGAGCCTGATTGCTCAAGTATGTAATCAGATTTCTGACAGTAATGAAGCCACGCTACTCCTTTTTGTGCTTTTAAAGCACTTTTAACATTTGTTTTGTTTTTTTGTTTTTGGACCACTTTTGCCTAGCCCTCTGCTTGAGATCCATGTTACAAATTTCTCCTATTTTCCTATATTCCCATTATAAAAATACAAGTGTCTGTGTGTCTGTGTATATATGTGTACAGTTGCTATGTCATTCCAACAAGATGGCACATCACAAATATTTAAATAGACAGATTTTGTAGTAATAAAATGCATTTAGCTTGTTATTCCAACAGATGGTGCATCACAAATATTAAAAGCTTTTAAATCCGATACCAAAAGGCATATGGCAGATACATGTGCATTGCATATATTTTTCCAACAGGTGGTGCCTCTCAAACATTTGCAGTAATGCATTTTATTACTATAAATGTTTGTGATGTGCCATCTGTTGGAATAACAAATGAAATGCATTTTATTGCTACATGCATTACCAAATATATTCCGATAGATGGTGCACTGCAAACGTTAATGCTGAAGTCTATATTGATTACCCTCCACTTAATCTGTAATGTGATGTTTTATTTGCATATTGGCAAGATTTTTGCATCCTTCAGTTATCAATATCACATTCTCCAACCTGCCTTTAAGTATTGTAACCAATGAACTGCATCTTCTTGCATTACCACAGGGCCTCCCTACTTATTTAAACCTATAGACTCATCCAAAGGGAAAGACTGAAAATCTAGTATGGAATGTCCACTAAGGGTTACACGACAGGGTTGCAAGACCTAAAGCTATCCTGCTACAGCCTCCACCTGGATTTTCTCCATACAGACATACTCACAGGCTATTATCATTTCTTCAGTAACATCTTCACTGCAAATTTTACATTTACAAAGACATGCCTGATCTCCTGTAAGAAGCTCAGTTAAACTTTTAGCAAACTGTGCCTGGTGATCTGTAAAGTCCTCCATGTCCCCCATTGTGTAGTATCCCATATAGCCTCAATTTTGGAAGATATACATGACTTCATTCAAGGCAGTGTCTCCTTTGTTATCTGGTGACCCTCGTTAACAGTCTGTTCTGCTGTGAGGCCTCCAATCTCTTTGTACAATGTCCCATATAGTTTATGTGTTGAAATGTCAAGTGTACAATCTTTGACTACCACCCACTAATGGCTTTCAATCTCAACCGAATATCAGGGAACATAATTCCCTGGCTTGACACACTCCATACAGAATCTTTGGCAAGTGACTTAAGATGTCCCTTCTTTGGCCAAATGTTTTGCATTTTTCAGTGGACTGTCCTTTCCCAGAAATACTAGTTGTAGTTACATGTGGTTACATGACATGATCAATTCTGAATTCTGTCTAGGTTTATCTGCATTGATCTAGTTGCCACCAAACAGTTGGTGACATGTTTACCAATGTGAAGCCATCCATTTACGAGTTTCTAATGAATCTTGGTGAGAGCTGAAATACAGGACTTTACGTTTGAAATACCATTAATTAGTTTTTTTCATGTAATTGCTGTACAAAAAATTGTACTGTATTTTTATGTTGCTGCATTTTTAAAGAGGATGGTGCCATCCTGAACTCTGCTTGGCAGATGATGCCCAGACTAGGAGTACCTCATGGCAGCCTTTCAATTTGAAAGTGTGACAGTTTCTCTCTAAGTCTTGAGTTATGTTTATGCTGAGACTTCTGTTTTCTATCACCTTTCAGCTCACAGTTGCTCTTAGTGATGTCATTTCTATGACGCGGGAGAAGACTGCAAGGCTCATTCCCAATGCCATTCAGATTGTAACAAGCAATGAGAAGGTGGGTGTCATTGAGCAGAGATAATCAGTCATTCAAAATCCTTGATGGTTACTCCTGGCTGTGCAGAATTCTATGTGTTGTATGACCAATAACATTTAAAAAATTGTTTCTATTAAACATTTTATATCATGCAATGTACTACTAAATTATCAGCAAATTGATTATCTTGAAGTAAAGGACCCCTTTCTAGATCATAATGAATCAACTGAGGGGGACTTTTAAAAAGAGTTACCAGGAAAAGGTGAGTTTTGGACAGGCTACACTAGATCACTTATCTCGGGTGAGTCTCTGGATTCTCCTGGAATTCAAAGGTATTTAGCTGTGGCACACTAAAAGTATGACAATCTAGAGAATCTAAGTGGCTTTCTGGTTTTAGATGGATGTTTCTCTATTCAACTGGAAGATTTCACTGTACTCTATACGCATGACAGTAGAACTACTACTACTATTATCTTCAGTAATAGCATTCTGAAAGGCTGCATTAAAATCCAAAACTTTTTCATTATGGTTCTGATGGCCTTGTATGGCTGCTTATTTTGTTTCTACACAATGCTGTAGATGGAGATCATATCCTAGATCCTGCCTAGATTAAAGTCATTACCTGTCGCCCTGGATTTCATTATACAACAGCATGTAAGCTGCACATAGGAACTGACAAGGCCTCAGATTTGAACCTAAAATCCTGGAGTTGCGAAGTACTAGCTCCAAATACTGTGCCACTGTACTGCATCCATTCTATAATAATCACAACAATAATAATAGTAATAATAATAATAGGCACTGAACAGTACACTATTGGGTCAGGTCAGGTCAGGTTGGGGAGCATGCACTGGTACAGCACATTACAGCACTCACCACATGACGAAACAGCTTGGGATCATGTTTGGCAGCCCCCCAGGCAGACACGCCGTCTAGTGTCCCCCAAACCCCCGCCACACTGGGAAAGAGGATCCTGTCCGCTATATCACTCTTGGGGAATTGCGCCACATGGCTGTAGTGCCGTAACGGATGCTCCCTCATAAGGCAGATAATGTGCTTCATTCGGAGCTTCAACACAAAGTCATACCAGCGGTACCCAAGGATTCTCCGAAGAGACACAGTACCAAAGGTGTCCAGTCTTCGTCTCAGGTCACTGGATAGCATCCATGTCTCTCAACCATATAGCAAGACGGAAAGCAACAGGACAGGACTCTAAAGACTTGGACCTTCATCCTTTTGCATAGATATTGGGAGCGCCACACACCCCTTTCCAGTGACCTCATAACCCCCCATGCTCTCCCAATCTGTCTACTGACGTTATAGGAAGAGTAACCAGAGACATGAAGGTCAATGCCGAGTTAAGCAAGCCTCTCGATAAGGTCAACTCTCTGTCCGCAGACAGACACACTGCTGACGGCTGTGCCTAAGAGGTCATTAAAGGCCTGGATCTTATCAATACAATACAAAACAATGCAATTTATTTTTTTGGCCCAAAATCACACAAGGAGTGCTGCAGTAAGCTTTAAGAGGCTCTGCCATTTGACAGCCCCCAACCTTGACTCTCTAAGAAGACAAGGAAATACTCCAAAAAAATCCTTATAGGGAAAAAAAATGGAAGAAACCTTGGGAAAGCCAGTTCAAAGAGAGACCCCTTTCCAGGTAGGTTGGGCGTGCAGTTTATGTCAAAAAAAAGGGGGGGTAAATACAATACAATACACAGAACAGAACACAAGTAATCCTTAATACAATACAATAGTATAATAGAAATATTATAAGTACAGAGCAGAATTCAACAGTAGATGATATCACATAATAGGATTGGTCATCAAGCTGCCCCCCAGCCCCCAACATTGGCCATTCCACAGCTGAGTCAGCATTGGGACAGCCAATCCGATGAAAGGACCCCTCTACCCTACGATTCCTGTGATCCTCAATCATAGATAAGTTTTCCTTAGGCAGGCAAAACAACTTGGCAGTAGGGCAGTGGCAGCAAGTGCCACATCTGAGTACCGAGAAGAGAATTAGGATAGTTGTGGGTTAGTAAGTAATTATAACTATCATATTATGTTTTAGTGCTAATGACTAACATCAGAGATGCAGTATGTACAGTTAATCAGCAGCTTTAGTCAGGATATGCTATATCTCTCTTAACATATCTATGCTGAATCAGCTTTAAAAATTGCAGTAAAGAATTTCCTAGTATGCATTTATACAGATGTTCTTACAAATATCTTAAGTGTTTTTGTTACTCTGTCTTGGTAACATTATTAAAAACTGACCGACCTGACTGCAATGGACTTGCCTTGTATTAAGGTTGCTAGGGTAGACTGTGGCTCCATTTAACTCTGTAATGAAAAATTTGGATTATGGAAGTAAATAGATGGATGGACAATTGATGTGGCTACCCATAGGTTGCATCTTAACGTAGCCATGGCAACGGTGCATCTAGCTTTTGTGAGGCTTTCAGTGGCATTTAGCCCAGTGCCTGCAGAGTAACTTCGGGCTGTAGTACTCACATTGGTTTGTTCAGAAATTAATGCCAATAATATTCACACTAATTAAATTGATTTCCTTGTTGTCTCACTGGAACTCCTCAAAGGCAGGTGGTTCAAAGCTTTAAAGTGAAATGTCCAGATTGCATGTGACTTTGTGCTGGGGTGGACTAATGTTCCATTTAGGACTATTATGTTTCTTGGAGCCCATGCTGTTGGGATAGACTCTGTCCCCCTGCAACTATGAGCTAAATAAAATGGGTTTTAAAGTGTATGGATGAATGAATGGATGGATGGAGGAAGGAAAGACTGATAAATCCTTTAACATAAAAAAGTCGATATTATCTCAGTGGTATCCTATAAGCTGTGCATTTATACTATAAGTTAAACTCCTTTTAGCTGCATTTATGTATTTTTGTGTTCTTCCTTTATTTGTCTACAGCTCTCGCCTGCTGTAACATTTGTGTCACTGTACTTCTAATGCATACTTCCCAGGATGAGCAAAATAAAAATGCTTGTCTACAATATGTGCACTGTAAGTTATTTCACAATGATAACCTGACTTTGGAATGCTTTTCATTGTAGTATTTCTTCACATCCTTTGCTGCAAGAGAAAGAAGCTATCTGAACATCTTCAGGATGTGGCAGAACACACTACTAGATAAGGTGAGTACAATGCAAATAGCAGACCAGAATGGTCCATTTGTGATATGCTGCTCTCTCACAACTCTCACAACAACAGTGGGTGGCAGTGGACTGTTTGCTGGCATAATGGGCAGTGGATGATAAATTGGCGAGCAAAAGGTACATCATAAATGTGTAAGGAAAATCTCTCCATGTACAATCTTTGCCTTAGACATGGGTTCACACAGTTTAGATTGACAGAAGTGTAATTAGGGTCTGGCATATTATTCTTGAGTCCCTCTTCCTTTGTGGATAGGATATCTCAGTGGGATGTACTTAAGATAGACCAAAGATTTTACAGTAGGGGGTGATGCAGTAGGGACTGGCAGTTGTCAGCACCATTAGACAGATGTATAAGGTTACCTGACCAGGAGATCTATAAAAGATAGGAACTTGGCACAATAAGATTTTTCCCATGTCTCTATGGGGTTTTTTAGGTTTTGTGCTCTGTGAGGACAGCATTTGCTCCAGCTCTAAATTTTCTTACAGTCTGATTCAAAAAATGAAATAATGGATGGATATATTGGCCAGAATATTGATTTTCATTTACAGTAAATTGGATGTGAGAACCCTGTCATTTCTGCATTATTTTTCTTTTTCACTATTTTACACTTTTTTTTAATGGTTGCTTGATACACTCTACATTAGATCTGGGTCATGTTTTGATGTCACTAAGAGAGGAGTTTACAGTTTAAGTGATGGTCATTACACACATCATTTGTCCAGTGAAAAAAAAACCTTTGTGAGGGGCCATCCATCCATATTCTTCATTCAACCTCTTCATTTAATTTGAGGCTTGGAAACGTGAAGCCTGCTCGGGCTGCATTAGGTGCAAGACAGGGACTAGTTTTGGGTGGGGCATCATTCTATCACACAGCACACTTACACACACACACACAAACACCCTAACTCACATTGAAATATGGAGGGTAAATTCAAAGTTTCAACAGAAAGCCCCTTATAGATATGGGGAGAAAATGCATGACTGGTACCAACAGTGACCAGGCTAACCACTGTACTGAATCTTTGTGCCATCCATTTTATGTTAATGGGAGCTGGACTTGTGTTACATTTTGGATTAATACCGAACTGGATAATTAGATAAAGTTGCAATGGTTTGTGTGAAAGTTGGTATAGACTTACTGGAACTAAAGTTGCTTCACGGCACAATGTGTACAGTACAAGTCCGAGGAGACTATGATCAAGCTTTATAAAGTTGTGGTGAGGCTTCATCTGTGCACAGTGTTCATCTCCAGGCTATACAAAGGACATAGCAGTGCCAGAAGAAGTTCAGGGAAAAGTGACTAGACTATTCCAGGGCTACAGGGGATGAATTATAAGGAATGATTTAAAGAGCTGGGACTTTTCAGTTTAATCAAAAGTAGATTAAAAGGTGACATGACTGAAGTGTTTAACAGTTGATGGGAATTAGTACAGTGGATCAAGACTATTATTTTAAAATTAGTTCATCAAGAACACAGTAGGAAAGTTGTTAAGGGTAAATTTCACACAAATATTAAGAAGTATTTCTTTACACAGAGACACTTGGAATAAGCTAGCAAGTAGTATTGTAGATAGTAGGACTTTGGGGACTTTCAAAATTAGACTTG
This sequence comes from Polypterus senegalus, assembly GCF_016835505.1. Classification (NCBI taxonomy): domain Eukaryota; kingdom Metazoa; phylum Chordata; class Cladistia; order Polypteriformes; family Polypteridae; genus Polypterus; species Polypterus senegalus. The sequence continues at coordinate 86,022,537 of NC_053155.1, read as the reverse complement.
ATGTTATTTTAGAAAAAGTGGAAAGGACTGGCGAGCTTTGTTGGGCTGAATGGCCTGTTCTTGTCTTGATTATTCTAATGTTTTAGTATCCTAATGACAACACCAAGAAAACTTTAATAGAGCAAGTCATAGACAATACTGAGTCAAACATTGTGCAGATTTTGTACCCCATCATAACTTTCCCATAAATTTAATTAGCTTATTTTAAGCTAAGAAAACAATGTCCATCCACTTAAAATATTTAATCAACTTTCCCTTCAGCAGTGGGCACATGAAAGCCAACAACTCATTACAAATCTTGTAGGATAAAGATAGTAATTGAACTCTACAGCTACTTTATGCACATAGTTCAAAGGGGGCAATAGGGTTTTAATATTTCCTGTAGTTATAGTCGGGATTAATCTGAGGAGAGATGCTGTACAACACCATCCCTTTTTAAACAAATAAGCAGCAATGCAACTCCCTCTTACCATCCTTTTGGAAAGAATGCATGCCCTTTGTGATCAAGTTCACCTCATCTATGTATCATGTATCTTTCTGTCTGCCATCTATTTTCTAACTTGCTTTCCCAGGTTAGGGTCACAGGGACTGGTGTATGTTCCAGCAGCAATAGTTGGAGTGCAACTCCAATCCAGGGGACACTCATGCACATGCCCATGCTTCCATTATTTACTCCCATTTTCATTTGAGTTACATTTTAAGCAAGTTTAATTAAATGCCACGTCAGGTATGAAGTCACTCCACCTTCTTAATTATCATCTTGGCACACCCAACTGTAGAATGACTCTAAAATCTCAGGGATGTGCCTTCACTCCCCTGTTACTCCCATATCCCTCCCAAAATGTCTAAAGACATATCTTTGGACTTGCCAATCCAATGAAATTTCAACAGAAATGCTTTGCTCCGTGTGGTGACTACTTGTAATTGGCTAAGGTCATCAGCATTTAATATGTGGGCGAGGAGCAGAACAGCAAGATTTGATGAGGACCGTGTGGCAACATCAGTGCTTTCTTAATAATCAAAATGCAGCAACAGCAGTATACAATTGAAGCTTCTCTGCTTTCATAGGTGTGTTGAATCAAATCAAAGCTGACTCAATTATGCTTACAAGGCTCCAAGAGTTTTGAGCTTACTTGGTTGACAGCAGTTTACAATTATTACTGAAGATGAAGCCTCTGAGTCCAGTACATTACTTTTATACATACTCAAGGACTGAACTTTACCTAATCCCATATGCTGCATCCATTGGGAAGTAATATGAAGCCATAATCAATTAAAACTTCATATTGCTGAGGAAAAAGATGATTCCCTCTAAAGTCTTTATGTAGGTCCAACTCTTCAGACATCATGAAAGGATAATCACTCCCACCCATGTACAGCACCATTGACAAGAAATCATCTCACCACTCAACTGAGTGTAAAAGTCAACGCATTTGAATGAGTTGTGACAACTCGATCCACATTTTGCAAACCTGCAACACTGGATTTGCTACATGCAGTTAAGAGTCTGCATAGAATGAGAAAAAAAGAAAGTTGAAAAGCTAGTTTGACTAATTGAGAAGGTGACATTTAGTGTGGGCTACAGCCTTTCCGTAGGAATGAAAAGGTATCAGTTTACTCTTTAAATAAACTGCCCTGTGTGATTTATTTTGGCATCAATAGTTCTAGCTTTGTTTTGCAGTATATAGTATGTTTTTAAAATTCTGTGTTGGTCTGTGTGATGGAGAATGGACTATATAATTAATATAGCCCTTGTTTAGCAGCTCAACACAACAGATGCATGCAATTGCTCGAGAAGCATCATACTGATGCTAGCCACTGTTGGTATCCCTTGTTTAGCCTTTTAAGTGTAGCAGGTAGTAGAAAACTGTTCATTACAGTGGTAAAGCCTACTAGTACATGATACTGTATATAACACACACATCTGTAAATAGTGTAGAAAATTGAAATCACTAATAATAATAATAAATTTTATTTATATTGCGCTTTATATTTAACAATCTCAAAGTGCTACAAAATAAGAATTAAAAACAAACAAGATAATCTATATAAATAATTTAACAAAATGCCTTTCTAAAAAGATAAGTTTTTAGGTTTCGTTTAAAAGCATCAGTTGACTGTTGGGCTCTCAGGCAATCAGGGAGAGAATTCCACAGCCTCGGCACCACTGAAGAAAAGGCCCTATCATCCATACTGCTAAGCTTAGTTCTGGGAACTTTAAGAATGTTAGTATGCACTACTGTACTCAAAGACTCATAATTGTGGGAGAGCCTAGCTTTTTCATTAATCATTTTTGTAATAGAAAGAAAATACTGTTTTCCATTTTAAATATATACTAGGGGGCTGTGCCCCATACTCGCTTTGCTCGCCCACCCCACAACCCCCACCCCCGGTGGCACACTTAACGCTAGCCACTTCGCGTCTCTGCTGCTCACGTTGTGAAGGGGGGGAGGGGGGGCGTGATGATCATTTAAAAGCCTGCACAGCAGCTGTCCTTTTGTCTCACTTTCATGTCTCGTTGGACGTTAATGTGTGTCCGTGAAATTGTTTGTAAGTAGGGCGTGACATGCAAGAAGTCTCGTGGGACTTCAAAGTGTTTCGTTTCTCTGAGATGATCACATCTTGACCGAAGATTTTTATATATATATAAAATATATATATATATTTTTATATGATGTATATATATATCCATCCATATTCTAACCTGCTGAATCCGAACACAGGGTCACGGGGATCTGCTGGAGCCAATCCCAGCCAACACAGGGCACAAGGCAGGAACCTTGTTTTCTACAGGGAGGGACAATCCGGATCCGCGTCCGTGGCAGGAGCACGCCGGGCCACGGGCTGTCGGCAGCGCGATGGTGGCAGCAGAGGAGGCTGCGAAATCGGAGCCGCTGCGGCTCGAAGAATCGCCACAGCTGCGAAGCTACGAGGAGGCACGTCACCGCACCCAGAACAGGGGAGACAAGATGGCCGCGGGCCGGATGTCCCGCCCGCTGACAGGCACGGGATTGGCCGGTGTGTCTTGTGTGCCCGCCAATGATTGGATGGAGGCGGGACCAAGGAATGCCAGTCTCATGCCTAGGAGAGACCCGATTGGGCCAGAGGGAGTGGCCCAAAAGAGGCAGACGATGAGTGGGGCTGATCGACAGGTAAACCCACTGCCGTCTGCCTCTCTGTTTCCGCCAGCGTGAGACGGAGGATCAGTGCGACGCTGGAGCCTTTGGCAAACAGGACACCGCGGGGAAGGTAGGTTGTGCCGTTCCCGTAAAGCATAAAGGAGGATCTGCCGAACATGGCCGCGAGGAGGACCGGCATCAAGTAAGCAATCCCCCCACAGCGGACGTGACGGTGCAGACGGTCTGCAAGGCGAGGAGAGCGAGAACGCAGAGGCTGGCAGGATCGGGGCTGATGAGTACCCTGGGTCCTAGCACCCTGCGCTCCAAGCCCGCAGCAGTCTCCTGTCGCTCTGCATGGACGCAGACGGGGCTGGATTTAAACTTTCGCCATGTTCAGATCCAGACCGTCAGGGCGCCCAAGAGAAGGAGGAACCGAGGAGTGAATGCCGGTTCCTCCAATAGGAAGGGACGCGGCGCTGGGTGCGCGCGTCTGGTGAAGGGCTGTCCTCTGCGGAGGCAGAGGGAATCCCCTGGGCGGCTGGGCGAGCCGCCTGTGAGAGAGGTCCCACTGACATCGGAAGGACGGGCATGGAACCTGTGGCGGAGGAGCCAAACAGGCAAGTCGTGGGCTGTCGGTGGGGGGGAAGAGCACTGCCGGTATAGAGACCGACAGGACGCTCGGGGTGAGTGTCCTGGCAGTGCTTCTGGCCCTCCCTTTTCTCTTTTTACAGGCCAGAAGCCCCGATGAGCGTTGGAGCCGACGTCGGAGGGGTTGCCGAAAAAAGGGTGTCCCAGGGGGCCGTGTTGGACCCTGGGAATGTAGTAGGACCCTCTCTGGGGACGTGCTGCCTTTTCGGGGAGTGTCGCTCGGACCCACAGAATATCCTGTACGGGACCCGGCCGGGACGCCCAGGAGAACCCCAGGAGGGCTTGTGCCTCCTCCAGATCGTGAGGGGGCGTCCATCCTGGTTATGTAGGGGGCCTCGGGTAAAGGGCTTGGAAGCCCAGCCTTGTAGGGACCCGTGGCCACCGCCAGGCGGCGCCCCAATGCCTGCATATCCCTGGAGCCCAGCACTTCCGCCGCACCAGGAAGTGCTAGGGGGAAGACGACAGGGGACACCCGAATGGCTTCCGGGTGCGCAGCCGGCACTTCCACCACACTGGGGTGTGGCTCGAACTGATTGTCGGGAAGCAGCTGGAGCCCATCCGGGTTCCCATATAAGGGGCCGTCTCCCTCCAGTCAGCAGTGGATGTCGGGTGGAAGAGGACAGAGCTGGAGAGAGGACGGGAGGCGGCCAAAAGAGAGGCATTAGACTTGTGAGGCCTGGACATTTGGGGGAACGGTGCAAGAGGCACTGGGGGTGCACGTGAGCACTATTTGTAAATAATTTGTGTAAATAAACGTTGTGTGGTGAAACTATGTTGTCCGTCTGCCTGTGTCCGGGTCCCAGTTCACAATATATATATATATATATATATATATATATATATATATATATATATATATATATATATATATATATATATATATATATATATTATATAGACACAAACATATACAGGTACACAAATATATTTATATACTTATTTCAAAGTATGTATGAGATGTATTTATATCATTTATAATGTACATACTGTACATGTGATGTCTGCCTTCTGTTGCTGAGTATGCCATTAACAGTCTCTAGCATTTGATTAATATAATATTTGATTAATATGGCCTTATACTGTGATAGTTTCCACTGTGGTGCTTTGTTTTTTTTGCTGGTTGCATTTTTGTTATGAACTATGTCTTCAATCTAGAGCTTAATAAACATCACTGCAATTCATTTAATTCAAATTAAATTGACATCAATAGTTTGGTCATGAACTAGGAGTCCCAAGCACTAAAGAGTTCCAAAGCACTTCCAATAATGCAAATTAGAGGGGAGTATCACCATCAAACCCCAGGTAGTAAGAAGGGCAAGGAGCAAAACTTTATAAAAGAAAAGATTTATTCTTCACAAAACAGTATAAAAATCACAATGAAGCTCCATGGTACACAAAGGCAAAATGGAATTGCCTATAACACAAAGGCAATCCAAATCAAACAAGTCCCAGTGCAGATTCCAAAAGCAATGTCAAAAAACAGAACAGAAAGTCGAAAAATTACCCATGCTTCTTCGGAAACCACCTACCAAACACATACCGTGTTTCCCTGAAAATAAGACCTACTCCAAAAATAAGCCCTAGTCAAGATCTTCAGCTGAAAAGTAAGGCGTCTAAGGCCAGGTTTATACTTCACGCGATGTGACGCGTGTGCCTGAAACATCCATTAAATTACGAGGACATCTTGCCACAATATCTCTAAAAAAGGATGTTTAATGATTACATCAATCAATTCGGGGATGCGCCCATTCCAGAAGCATTGGCGCAAGACAGAAACAAAATCCCTGGACAGGGCATCAGCTAATTGCAACGTGAACCCACCCATACACATACACTGGCGTCATTGTAGCTTCACCAAACATGCGAACTCCAGGCAGGGATCAGAAGGGACGCGACTCCGAGATGGTATGTGAGACTTTTAAAATGTATCATGTCATTACTTTAGGGTATATGCAATGTTTGAATATCAAAGCAACGTGAATACATTTGTATGTCGCCATTTTGCTTCACCACATCGAACCATTCATCAAACATTGAAGCACGCACATCGATCCTGGAGGACCCGGTCTTATTTTCAGGGATAACAAAGGCAGTTTTTATACATAGACCAAACCATACATAAAGAATGATGCATATAAACGGCATAAATTAAAGACTCAAAAATGAACGAAAGAGACATAAAACATGAATTTGAAACCCAGCCGGGGAGAATAAAATAAAAATAAACCATGGAATTAAGACTGGCTTTACTTTATTGTCTAAATGCCAATCTTAAGATCTGGTTTGGATAATGGGTCTATTTTTTAAACCACTTGGTCCAGTTCAGGCTGAGAGGGGTCTAATTTGGCAACATCAGACAAAAGGAAGGAACAAGCTCTAGATGCAGTGCCAGGCCATCACTGGGCACACTCACACTAACATCCATAATAAAGCCAACATAAAGGCGTTAGTTAACCTGATCTATACATCTTTGGAATATGAAAAGAAATGTTGATTATCTGGAGAGAAACTGTGCACACAAGTGGAAAATGTGACAACAGAAAGTACCCAGAAGAATATTTGAACCCAGACCTTTGTTAAGCAGCAGCAATAACTACTGAGCAGCTCTGAAGGACAGTGGCAGAGGATCTCCAGAGTATGACACATTGGTATGGGGCACAATGTACATCCTGCCTTCACCCTGTTTTTGATGTCAGGATCCACTCTGACCCGTTATGTGTTTCATCGGAAGGTGTGGAGGTCACTAAGCACCTCCGCTCTAATTTCTTTCTAGCCCTAAAGCGATTTTCAGTTAGTGATGTGTACTAGGGCTCCTAGGACTCTCACAGATGGGTTTAAAACAGGCTACATCCATCCAGTAATGTGAAAGTAAATTATAAGTGGCAAATTTAGGAAAACATACTCCTGTGGGAAATCAATACTGAAGAAAACAGTACAAATCTCTATTTTTTTTTCAGGGGTCACGTTCCAAACTGAAATAAAGAATTAAATATTTGCCTCTTTTTTGAGCTATCAAAGTGCACATTATATGTGCGTGTTTTTTAGATTGAAGGAAGTTTTTCACGCCTTACCTAGCCATTCCCATCCCTTTAAGGCCTCATGCCTTAGCAGACAGCATGATACTTTTGTGTTCTTAATGCACTTTAAATGTCAACCCCCTGTAACTGAGGAATGCAAGAAGTCATACGGAAACAGTGGAGAACGTCTGTGTGACTTATACTTGTATATACCAGGCTTGAAAGCAAATTGTGAATGTGAAAGAAAGAGCCATAAACAGCATCACTTAATTAGGTTCAAACTGATACACTACTCAATATTGAGAAAAGACTAAGCTTTCTGTGGTGATTGGTCTATTTATTTCTAATGGGTTCCTCTAGTGACTACTGACTTGTTCCTACTAGTCTCTATATAAAGATAAATTGAACAAGTTATCTTCCGCTTTTCAGTATCTATAATCAATGAACAGTGGGGCATTTTCACTGTAGTGCCTTTTACAATGCAGCTTTTAACCAGTATAAGCCAGAATCACAGCAAATGTCAGCAGTACGGTGCACAAATTTCAGCCATAATAATTAAACCACACTCTTAAAATAATGGTTCTTCTCTGGTACTTTACTGGGTTGTGTGGTTCCTCCTAAGAACTTTACTTGACAGAGAACCATTTCATTCTAGGTAGGGCCATTTGCCTATAAAACAACTTTTTAAAATCCCAAAGAACCAAAATATGTGAACAAAATAAGACATCTTTAAGGTATGATAGGATACTAAAAGCTAAAGAAAATCTGAACTTAGTCTTTGTCATTGTATGCAAAAACAGTCCTTTTAAAATCAGGAACCCATTTGTATTTCACAAATATTTTATCATCTGTTTATAGTGATTTATGGAGCCTATTATGGCCCCACATAAATAAAGGTTCTTTATGGAACCTTCACAAGAATGGCTCTTTTGGCATTGCTCTAAAAAACCACTCTGGTACCTTTATTTTTAAAAGTTCACAGGGCATTTTTAAAAATCATTTTGCAAATAAGATGCTGTAGACAAAATATTCACCAGTTCATGCCAGAGCCAGCGCCAGTTTCAGCAGCATTGTTCATTAAGCAGAAGCATTTCTGGACTCTATCATGCACACTTAACATGCCAGGCTCAGCCCTAGCTGAAACCATAATAGTTTTGCCTCATTCACCGAGTAAATGCTTACAATCATTACTCAATCAGATTCAGAAGCCAATCAGAATCAAATCAATGCTAGTGGAGACTTAAAATGATCACCTGGGTCTGCTGAGAAAACAGACACACAATCCCAGAGGGACCTGAATAGCAGTTGTATCCTAAAAAAGAAGCTGTATAGGCAGAGGATCAATTCCTGGTCAAGTGTCTCCCGACAGTGACAGATCCAGGCCAATCACCAGCTTACTGAACAAAGCCTGGTTTTTAAGAAAAGTCCAACACAATAAAAGTTATTGCCTAGAAAACCTAGCTTATTTTCCTTTAAATGAAATAGCATACAAATAAATAAATGTAACTTGTTTTCTGAACTCATTTTTTGGCACAGTCTTTTAAGGCGCTAGATTCAGTATGGTACCAGAGCCAGGGCGTCTCCATTGATGACATGCCAACTTCTTCTAAATCAGTCTGGAATTGCCAGTCGACTACAGCATATTTTCTTGTGTTGCCAAATAGGAGTGCTGGGACTAAATTTAGCCAAACACCATACATAGGGCACCCCAGTCAGGAAACAAATCTTACCACACTAAAGTTAATATTAAATGTGTTACTGTACTGATTCATATTTACAATAGAGTATTATAAAAATGTGCATAAAAAGGGTATGGCAATGTCTTAGGGAGAAGCTCCAGTTCCTTCAATCCTGATTTGGATACTGTTGATACAGATTACAGATGGACTGATAAGACAAGTATGCTTTACAGATTTGAACAAACACCAGAATTGGTTGCCATGTATGCCCAAGACTGATCATAATAACAAGGTAAAAACGAGGCGACCTACAATAGGTGTCACTCGTGTTAATATGTATGAACCACTGGCTGGAATCATATATAAATTGAAATCTTTGTTAACGTAAGACTCTAACGAACAATGAGAAAGACTGAAGGTGTTACCCAGTCGTTAAAAGTCCCAAGAGAAGTTACCGATTACTCGGCTCAGTGCGATGTGCACACTTTCACCGTGTCCAGTGGCCGACGTGAACAGCGACGCATTCGTTAAGCTCCACCTGTTCGAGTGGCATTGAAAACAAGGAAACGGCCAGAAGGTGCGCAGCACTCCGCTGTCACGATCGCAATGGCAAAGGTCGTATTTTGCTGATGAAAAGATACGAGTGTAATTTCCTGGCATACATGGATACTTTACCTAGAGGTTAATTGAAGGTAATGATATCTCCGCACATTTCGGCTGACTTCGAGCAACTTTTAAATAAGTGCAGCGATATGAAACGCACTTGGCTCTTTAAACCGCGACTCGGCTAGACTCGCCCTCAGGTCCAGACTCGGGTGGACTCGGCTTGGCTTCGGTCCTCTGCTCCACGCTACATAAAGTCCACAACGAGCTGACAAAAATGACCTCGCTGTCTTTTTAAGAGTTGCCTGGGCGGGGCGCAGGGAGACAAGGGTCAGGTGTCTCGTTGCGAAACAGGTTTGGAGAGTCGCATTTGTGTTGCAGGACGGTGTCATTCGGAAGGTGAGTGTCAAGCAGGTGTTACAACCTAAGGTAGACGTCTTCGTCGTCGTCGTTGTTGTTATGTTTTAGTGTTCGACCTCGAGAGTGAGAAGCTTGGAGAGAATATGTTATAGCTTGGTGGGGCGGGAATGGTCAATCAAGACTGTCCAGAGAATAACTGGGGTGCCAGTTGCTCTTCTGTGTAGTGAGGTGTAGTATCGGTAAGTGAATGAACTGATTGTTGCTTTTCAATTGTCAAGATAGAGTGGTGGAAAAATCAATGAATTGTTCTGCAAATTTTTCTCTCAGTTCAATGGCATAGTATTATTGGTTAATTTGCTAAACTTGCCATCCAGTCCAGTGCGTTATGCTGCCGGGAGCAAGTGAGCTGCTTCGACGTCGGTTGGTGTTGCTCTCTATTCACCCTACACTTCTCAAGTTTAGAAACAGAAGTCTAATTGCATTTCTGTTCTTTCAAGTAATTTTGTGCACAGGGCTGTGAGTGGGCTTCGCTACTGTTCTTCTAAACTGTTTCCGAGCGGCATCAACTTTTATTGTGTCGTATATTTTCTGCGTTAGTATAGTCGGGTTAATGATATAAATCATTGTTGGAATATTAGGGGGCACAGTCGATACCTTATACTTTCAGAGACCTGAGCTCATACGTACGTACGTACACAAATGTAAAAAGTTCGATTTTGATGACTAAATTGTGGTTACAGGGTAGCATAGTGTAAGCTAAACGGAAATCGCCGCCTCCGCACAAATCCAGTTTAAGTCCCTTGTTCTGGTGATGCGCCTGTAGAGTTTGCAGGATACCTTCATGTTCATTTCCACATTGGCCCTGCAGTTCTGCTCCGTGCCAAGTGGAGCTGAATAGGGTAATTGAATGAAATAGCTTTTAGAGTGTAATGTTATTTTAAAATGTGATTACAGATATCAGTAATTTGAATGTTTAACAGTCCTAGGCAATGGTTTCTGTTTGTGTAGATATTGCACATTCTCCCTTTGTGTCTATGAGTTTTCCTCCCATATCCCAAAGATAAACATTTTAAATTAATTGGCAAGTTTGAACTGACCCAGAATGAATGATTTTGTTCCATGAAGGACTGGTGCCCCATGCATATTGGTTTCCAGTTTCTGCCCAGGGCTGTTGGGATAGGTGCCATGCTCCCTTGCACTGGGCCATGTGTATTGTCTAATTGATGCATGTGTGATTGCCACTTTGCTAGTATAAGCTGATTTAAAAATTTTATGCCATTCATAAATCTTTCCAGTCTTTTTCTACAGAACAAGTTTTGGTTATGTGTTGTATTAAAAAAAAAAAAAGTTTAACGCAGGAGGCCAAGACATTTATGGATTCATCATATGTATTTTGGTTTTCAACTGCCAACCAAAAATTATTGGGATTATAGGTAAAAATAAAACGTGGTGTTAATATCAGCCCCAACTCCTGCGATGAGTGGAATGGATGGACAGAATAGGATTTTAATGAAATGGTGTGAACCTTTATCTCTCATTGAAGTGCCTCAGTGTAAATGGAAGCGAGTAAGTTGGTGAAGTGGACTGTTGATCAAATTCTCTTCCAATGTCTTATACAGCTGGGAATTAGGTATTCTGCTCTTGAATTGCATCTTGTGGCTCCCTGCTGTTTTACTGGATTTAATAATCCAGTCTACTGCTGTCGCTCCCCAGTCAAGTAAATGGATGAGCTAGAAAGTTAATGTAATGTGCACCTGTCTTTCTCCTTCTGTGAATGATCTACTGGTGAGCGGCTTTTGTGTACTGGGATGTGAATTAGTTTCACTGCTGCTGAACTCGCTGCTGTACTGTGAAGCAAGTGAAATGGCATCTGTTTTTATTGTCGATAGGCTTTTCAGTCTAGTGGCTAAGATACTGGACTTTTGTTACCGCTTGCTTCAATCTCTGCCTTTGACTTGCTGTGTGAAACCAGGCAGGTTACTTGCCAGTGTTGCATTTGTAGAAAGAAAAAAAAAATGAAATGAACAGCTGTATTGTGCTTCTGTCCTTGTAATGCACACATTGTGATGACATTTGCTTTGGAAAAGTGATATATAAAATAGAGCCTTGTGTGGGTTTTTTTTTTTTTGCTTTTTTTTTGTATAAATGAGTTAATAAACCTGGTTTAGTGTGGTTTCTCTAAAAAAAAAAAAATGTCATCTGCTATACCTGATTTTCTGCTTCTACTCTTATTTAGAGAGATTAGTACAAAGCAAATGAAACAATATATTGCCTTTGCTAATTTAAGGAATATGAAATGTAAATATGATTTCCTTATACAGTATATGGCTCTAAATCATAGAAATCAGACGCAGTAAATGTTCAAATTTAGATTAGTACAAAAAGAAATTGATGCATATCAAAAGGTTTGCTTTAAATTGTCAAAAGAGGGAATGCAAGGAAGCCTAAGCTACGCTTGAAAATGTTAGTTGATAACAGGAGAGAGGAAAACAAAGACCGTTTGACACATTTCCAGGACATAATTAAACTTTGGTGCGGACCAAGGACTCCTGGAATTGTCAAGTCAGAAATTATGACTTAAGCCTGAGCTGCTCAGCCCTTCCCAGGGTTGCCTAAGAGATGTCATGGTACACTCTTGTACATAATTGCAGTCAACTCATATGATACTTTGAACACTGTATCTGTCACACCATATATGCCTTTGGTCCTCCACTACTCTGGTGTCTTGTTCCATAGGCCAGTCATGATAACTTGCTTGAAACAGAAGTTTGGCCAGATGCATACCAAGAAAAAAAAAGTCCATGGGAAAGGGTTTATATAGTTTTCTCTGGAAGATCATCACAGTTTTTTGTTGGTTATTTATCTTTTTTATTTCTGTGCTTTGATGACCCATGTCAGAACTGTTCATTATGGGTAGCTGCTGCAAAGCATCCCGAGGCTGATTTAAGTGCCATGACTGATTGGGCATTCCTTGATCTGGGTTAGCATACTAGGAAGTGAACACCTGGTTTATTGCTGTCACACTCTATGAATCAAATTTGACAACTAGATAGTGAATATGTTGGTGTTATGAAAATGATTATAACTGCAACACTGTTTCCCCTTATTTCTATTTGCAGCAGCTCACTAAGCAGGAGTTTTGGCAGACAGTGCAGCAGAATTATGGGAGTGATTTGGATTTGAACATAGAAGACATGGAACCTGTCCAAATGCCCACAGATTCAATCATTCGTTCTGGGTAAAGCATATCTGTTTTTTTCTGTTGCATAAAAACATTTACACATGTAAATGCAGTAGTTTGAAAAGGAAAATAGATTTTTTTTTTCATATTGATAATGGAAAGTTAGTTGGGAAATTAATATATGATGTGTATCATTATTTTTTATAAGCTGTCTTTCTTGGACAAAATGATATTCTTCCAGTCTCCATCTACTTAAATTGTGCTCATGTTATCACTGAAATCAGTGAGTCACTTTTGAACATTGCCTTTTACATTAGATAAAAAGAAAGTGTTAACTTGCACCCTTTTCATGAAAGTAAATTTAAATGGTATATACAACACATTTCTAGAGTTCATTCTATTCATAGCCATAATGCTGCTGGCCAGTAATAGGGTAGACTGTAAACAGACACATTCTAGCCTTATATTGTAATAGCCAGCTGTAGCAGTAGTGGGATTTTCCGCTACATTGTGCTCATTTGAAAGTTGTTCTGTATGATCTGCAGTCTCACTTCAGATGTGTGATTAGTTTACCCAACCAGTCCGCATATAATGTTTTCAAATATGAGTAAAGTGAGTGCAATTGTTAAAAAGGAGAGTTTCATGATGTTTAAAGTCTAACTTTTTCCAACTGGCATGTGGCAGAGTTTTTGAGCCATGCAAGTGTTAGTACCAGTCCAGTCCTTCTTTGGAGATAATGCTACAAATGTTGGAAAGCTTAAAAAAAAAAAAATGACAATTGTACTTGAGAAGTGCTTGCATCCAGATAGGGCTGCCAACCTAACACCTGCTTGTGTTTCAAGCCCTGAAACTGCAAGAAGATGTTATCTGTCTTCACACTGCAAACATTGCCCTTTAACCTGTGAAGTATCAGTATTTGTATGTGTGCTAAACACACATACAATATGCATATATCCTTCTGAATAAAAGATCAATTCTTCTTTCAGCCTTTCTGTCCAGCTACCTTATTTACCCTGTCTGTCTTCCCGCTGTAACAATCTGTGTTTGTTTTAATTTGCACTGGAAAAATTCTTAATGAAAGGTTCTGTATAAAGTTTAACTGATTGGTTCAAAGGGCTATGGCTTCCTAACACAGTTCAAAATTTAACCCCCAAAATCTGAATTGATTTGTTTTTAATTTTTTTTCTCTCCATTCAATATACATACCTAAATTTTCTGTTTAAGAATTGGAGGCTGCAGTATACCCAGAGAGCTTCAAGTACAAGAAAGTCATGAATGGGGAATTCGTCCAAGGCAGGACACACACATGCACACATAGACTATCAAAACATCCAATTAACCAAACGTTCACATCTTGGGATAGAGGAGTAAATCCATATTACCAGGAGAAACACCCATGCAAATATATGGAAGATATGCAAATCTATACTGACAGTGACCAGGCCTAGTATTTAAACCTAACCTAATGCAGCTGTGAGGCAGCAGCTCAAACCACTGCACTGCCACATCACTACTAGATCGAATGCTAATGGTAATACAAGATGATGTGGGAGTGTGTTGGAGTGTATAACTCCCAAAATAAAGTGCATGCTGAAAATAATGAATGCCTCTTTCAGTCAAGTCCAGGTTAGATTAGCTTAATACTTAACCTTTTTTGTGGTCTTAATTGTGATGCATACCTATAGAGTGACTGATGTTTCATTGGCTGCGGTGGGTTGGCACTCTGCCCGGGATTGGCTCCAGCAGACCCCCTTGACCCTGTGTTTGGATTCAGCAGGTTGGAATATGGATGGATGGATGGATGGATGTTTCATTGGGGTATTTCCCTTTTGTGCCCATATTTTTTCTGTAAAATTATTCATGTAGTGTTAGGTGACTTCAGAGTACAAACATCTTTTAAAAAAGGATAATGTATTTTATTTATCACATATTATGAAAATGTGTTTTTTACCATATATAGTTTGTTTATAAATAGTATTGAACAAAATCAACTGACAAAATATTGTGAATTGTGGGATTTGAAGATTACTGTTTATCTAAGCTTTGATTTCATATGTTTGTTTTTTTGTTATAAGATTTACCCAATCCGATTGTGTACCACAGATATTATCGCAATAAAGCCCACAGGTAGAGCACTGGGCCACCGCAAGCTACCAGAACAGTTTTTGTGCCATTTGACATTGATTCTATAAGAGTGTGTACTTATATTAGAAATAATGGGTGCAAAATTTTATCAGTTGGTGGTTTTTTATTTTTTTTATTTTCTTTTATTAGGTCTGGCAGATATATTACCTTAATGTGGAAGAAATGAGTATAAGTCTCCCTTTTAGCAACTGAATAAAAAATGTACTTGATTGATTCATGTGTACAAATGAATACTGTAGCAGTAGCACATGACTAGCATTAAAAGTTCTGCCGAGGCAGTCTCCACATATACTTTTCCTGTCAGAACAAGGGATATACAGATTAGGTATTCCCTAATTTATAACCAGTCAAAAGGTTTTCTAATTGCATAACTTTCAATGACAGTTTCTCCTTACCAGAGTAATACAAATTTTTAAAATGTCTTTTTGTTTTAGGAGAACTGAACATCATTATCAGTATACAAAAGGTAGATGATCTCCAATAAAAGTTACAAGAGCTGTTTTATTCTTGTCTTATCTTGTAGAAATCCTATAAATGTTTAGTTTTCTAAAACACATTACATGCCACATAAAGGTCACAGCAGTGATGTATGCAGTATGATGCACCTCTGAATAATGTTATAGGGAGCACAGAATGAAGTTGTGTTAACCAGAATATGAAGAACATTGGAATAAAGACCAAATTTTACCTTGGCAAAGGAGAAGTCCCTTTCTGTAGAGGGAGCAGTGTTATTTTCAGTCTAACAATGAAACCATAATTCCAGCAGAAGTTAGTTTAGTGTTTTCAAAAAGTGCTGAGCATGATTAGGTAAAATTAATGCTACGGGAAGTTTATTAATTTACTTTGAAGATGGAAAGTGCAACTACATTTTTTTTTTTCCAAAATGATTACAGAACAAGGGTGAGACTCTTTAAAAAGGCAATGTGCATCTGACTCGGTTCTCTTCTTTTATGGTTTAGGTGTGTAGGAGAACTTGGCAGCAGTGAAGTACCAAAGAGGATGGAGAGAAGGTTCAGTTTAAAGACTCCAGTGGTAGAAACGCCCTCTTCAGAGAGCCCTCCAATGGGTGATGGAGAGTTATCTCTGCCCTCATCGCCAGTTGTGATCAACGGAAACTCATTAACAGTGGTAACACGTTTTCTTATGTTTTAGTTTTTATTTACTTATTTGTTTATCTTATGAACTTTTTATTAAGTGTGTTTTACCTTAAAGAGCATCTCCAAGCAGTACATGTTTCAGTGCAGACTCAATACAATCATTGTGTATATCTGTAGATGTCAAAACCTAGAGAAAAAGGGCATAATTTATTCTGCACCTTGCCTCAAAGTGAGCACTACTATATTAATCCGAAGAGACATTGATAAAAAAAAAACTGCATATCAAATCAGTTGTTAAAAACCTAAAACAGTTTTACTAATAGCAACCATACCTAATAATAATATTAGTTATGTATTACAGTGATATATATAACTTTTCAAATGTTTACAAGATGTTGGATGAATGGTTCAGGTTTGAAGTACTGGTATTGTCAGAACCAGTTTGGCTTTTGCCAGATAATGAATGGATAGATGAGATGATCCCTGTCCACTTATTAGTCTGCAGAGAAAATCTGGTACTTCACTAATTCTGTTATAAAGGAATCCATCTAAAACTAACTACTTCTAATCAAATTCACGTGGTGTAACCAAAAGACAGAATGAATGCTTCTAATTATTACATTGTGTGACAACGCATATTGTCCTACAATGTCTTATTATACTGTATGCAGGCAGTGCCTCTATACTTTTCTGCCTAGCAAAAACTAGAAAAGAAAAATATACTTGGATACTTTTAGATTTTAGAATATTTACATATACATAATGAAATATTTTAAGGACATCCTTGATCAAGTAGAGAAGTGCAGCCAAACCAGGTAAATGATGACTTGTGTGTGTAATAATTCTTATAACTGAGCCATTATTATATTGTGCTTAGACATGACAAGCACATTAAACCTCAAATGTGACAAATGTGATCTACAGATTATCATCCCTTTTAAGAGGGCCAATTGTGCGTATTTGCGCTGAAGAACTTTTTTTGGTTTCTCATCAATTTATATAGTTGTCATTTCAACATATATATGTTGTCATTTCTTAAAGGACTGGCCGACACTGGTCAAGAGAATCTCATTAAAGCTTCAGGTCCATCATGCATGCTTTGCTGGGTGTCATTAACTGACTGATGAGGTGCCATATTTATTTTTCATATGGTGTAGGTGTACGTCTATAACTCATCACATGTTTTACCAACATAAAAAGGCAATTTGCAGTAGTGTCTGTTTTTTTTCTAACATAATTGGAGAAAATATACTGTACTTGTGTTACAGTAAGGGCATCTAGGGACAATTTCTTTTTTCTTCCAAGAAATATATGATTTAATGAGGAATAGAAGTTGACTTTTTATTTTCTATTGATCAAGATACTACTGCTTAAAAATTCACTTGCCAAAAAATTAAGGGAACACTAAATCACATATCAGATCTTGACGAACAAAATATTCAAATGGAAGATATTTACTAAGTAATACTGTTTAATTCGTTGATAATAAAATGATGCAACAATGGTCAATGGAAACCAAAATCGCCTACCTATTGAGGGCATCAAAAATGTAAATCATAGACTGATCCAGCTTGCGTGAGTTTCATCACAGCAACTCCTAATGTGACTCAGTAATGTGTATGGCCTCCATGTGCCTGTCTGGGTATGATCCTGAGGAGATGGTGGCTGTTGTATTGGGGCATCTCCTCATAGACCTGGATCAGGGCATCAATGAGCTCCTGCACAATCTGTGGCTCTGCTTGGCAGCATCGGATGCACTGATACATAATGTCCTAGTTGGTCTCAGTTGGATTTAGGTCTGCCTTCGACATTCAGGAACTGCCTACACATTTCATTCCAGCACCTAACAGCAGTCAGGGTACCGTTACCTAGCATGTGAAGGTCTGTGTGACCCTCCAAGGTATACCACCCCAGGTCATCACTAAACCAACCATCAAACTGGTCATGCTTGATGATGTTGCAGACTGCATAATGTTCAGCATGGTGACTCCATATGCTTAGTGTGAACCTGTTCTCATCCATGAAGAGAACAGGGCAACAATGATGGAGCAGCCAAGTGTGTATTCTCCGGTAAATGCCAGTTGAGCTGCACAGTAATGGGCTGTGAGCAAAGTTCCCATTCGAGAACATCAGGCTCTCATGCCACCCTCTTGGAGTCTGTTTTGAATAGTTTGGTCAGAAACATGCACAACAATAGCCAGCTGGAGGTCATTTTGTAGGGCTCTGGCAGTGTTTCTCCTGTTCCTCCTCGCACAAAGGAGCAGATGCAGGTCCTATTGCTGGGTTGATGCCCTTCTATGGCACTGTCCAGCTCTCCTTGTGTAATGGCCTGTCTCCTGTTGTCTCCTTAATGCTCATCAGACTGTGCTGGTAGACGCAGCAAACCTCCTTGTGATAGCACATATGGATCCTGGAGGAACTGGACTACCTGTGCAACCTGAATCAGCTGGAGGTACTGCCTCATGCCACCATTGGTGACAAGGACACTAGTAAAATGCAAACCTAGAGAAGAATCCGTCAGAAAGGACAAGGAGAGAGCACTAGTCTATGACTACCACCTGCAAAACCATTCCCTTTTTGGGGGTTGTCTTGCTGTTGTCTCTCCAGGGCACCTGTCACAGTCACTTTCATTTGCAGCAGAGCATGTGAAGTTGATTTACAGTAGTTTATGCTTCCTAACTGGACAAATTGATATCACTGTAGTTTAACTGAGTTGGTGTTAGACTATGATGATTAAATGTTCTCTTAATTTTTTTTGAGCAGTATACTGTATATATGTTGTGATTTATTTGCCATTTTCCATTTAAGAACAAATAACCTGGTGGTCTCTGTCTCTGTGCAAATTCAGGAATTGATCTTTTGTATGTCCTACAAATTAACTATTTGCTAACGTGATTTTTCAATGCAACAGACAATCTAAATCACTTTCTAGTACAAGTTAAAAGAATACCTCAAATATGGAAGTCTGCAGATTCAGGCAATTCAAATGAATAGTATGCAGAAGACAGCAAGGAATATTGTTTTGCTAATAATATAATCTGAAAAAGCTTTATATACAATTTGCACTTTATTTTATCTGACAATGCTGCATGGAGTATTAATAGGAAGACTTCTCTGCCTGGCATCTAGTGCACCCAGCATGATCGGTCTTTAGAGCTCCATTTTCTGACATTCACACCTTGGCAATGTGGCTCACCTGTAATTGAAGATCCTTTTTAACTAAGAATTAATGTACCTGCTTAGTGACACCCATCCAGGTTTCTGTTGCTTTCTGGAGTTGCACTTGCAAAATAGTCGGAAGGCATTAAGGATTAGATCTGTGTACAACCTAGGTTTAACCAGACCAGTTACAGGTATTTAGGTAATCCTCACAGTGATAAGGGCATTTTTTTTATCTACTGACTTGGGATCACAAAGTGGAGAGTAGGAGATGGAAAGGGCAAAGAGCCAGAGTGAGGCTTAAAGTAATGTGCAAAGGTTTCAGAACTGGCTTGTCTCCATATACTGTAGCAAAGAATGTTTGATAATTGCCATATATATTGCATCAGATGGTGTGTCACAGGGAGTATGGGTACTGTGGTGTTTTGTGTATTACAGAGAACTAGCATAAACAAATTATTCCAGATGCTATTTTAATGCTGGATGGATTTCATTTGATACAATCAGGCAGAGTGGGGGGAAAAAGCAGAAGTGGGGACTAGACATCTGTGTGAGTGAGCAATGATGAAAAAGCGAGCACATTACTATTAAATCTGAAATGAGTAATCGAGGCATTGAAATACTGACCATTAGAATTCATAAATGTTACTGCCTTGGGGGACAAATAATATCAAAATGATTATTGTTAACATCCCCCCCACTCAAAATATGGGGAATATTAAAAAAAATGACTCTGTCTGTTACCAACACTCTAATGATGAATCATTCCATCTCTAGAATGGTGGTGACTTGAACCAGGGGAGCTTTGGAAGGAACAATCAAAGACCTCCATCAGCATGTGTTATGTTCCATTTGTGGACTCAACATGCTGGGCCTGCTTTATTTAAATGTTAATTGCTTTTAAATGTAAATATATGGCACAGCTAGGAAGATCTGACCACATCTTCGTCTCTCCTACAATATTGTTATTAGACAGCAAAAACTTTTATCAAAACTGGAAGTTTGGGGAGTTTTTTTGTTGTTATAATATTTATTTTATTGAGCTACTCTAAAATCTTAATTTCCCCTTCAGGACAAATAAAGCATTGTCTGTCCGTCCATTGAATCATCCATCCACTGAGTGTGTTTTTTTGTTTTTTGAGGTCCTGAGCCACCGGTCAGTGCACTCTACGAGAGTTTCTGAGTAACCTAATTGCACAGATAGCTGGCTGGCAAATGCAGTGTATTTCATGCAGTATTTTCCACTGCTAAAAAAAAATCCTAGGGTGTCAGTGTAAATTGTTTTTTGTCTTCATGTCCTTGGGTTATCGGATGTAATTGTTACCTTGTACATAATCTTTGCATTTACCTATAACCACTGGTAGTAATTCTGTATTCTGTGTCTAGAAAACAGCCATGCTGGGTAGATGAAGCTTCTTGGGCTCATCTCTAGATTTCTTGGTGTAGCACTTTATTGCTAGTTAATAAACATTTACTGATGGGATTATTACTGTACACTCCAGCAGTCCAATGTGAACAGCTTAGTGTAGCTTTTTTTATCTTATGTATTTTTGAAAGCCATGCTTTTCAGCACATCTCCCCAAAATGTTGAGCAGAATTTATTTGTTTAGGAGAACCGCAGGAGCCCTTTGCCTTTATCGGGGAGGAGCTCTCCTGAAAGGATGAACAAGACACCTGTATTTCCACTAGATATGAATGGAAATGAAGACGTGCATTCTGAAAAAAGTGGGTCTGATATTGGGGAAGAAGGTGAGCAGAACCATTTACTTTTTCTTATTCATACCATAAAATGATTGCGTTAATGGAATTAAGCAATTTCTTTTTTAGAGATTCCTCTGCTGCTTATAGTTCCGAACTTGATGAGAGGCCACTTTAGAATGATGTTAATATAACCCAATTTTTTTTTCTGGATTTAAGGTTTGCTTCAGTGATCCTTTGCTCAAGTAGTATTTTTAATTTCTAATTTACAGTGAAGTAATTTTATTCTATAACTTTCGTGAAAGATGTGAAGGCTAGCCTCAGTTATCCTCATCATAATATGGACTTTTTTATGATATAGTAGCAACAGGCTTCTAGTGTGTGTGTGTGTGTGTGTGTGTGTTTTTTTTTTTTTTATATATATATATAAGTGCACTTGAATTTTGTATCATTTTCCAAAGTATTAAATGTCTTACCTGCTCCTACTTAAATACATTATTATTCACTATAAAACTAATCATTTCATGTACTTCAGAAGTCTTTCTGGCAGTAAAAGGAATAAGGCTGCTGTTCCCACACACCAGGCCACTTAAGAAATGACAGTGAAGTTCATTACTTGTCACTGAACTATTAAAAAAAAATGAATTAATGAAATTCCAGTCTAACATACTGGGGAAAATGCAGCCTTCACAAAGAATTTAACCCAACTAGGAATTAATCACACCGAGTCTGTCTGTTAATTTCTTCTACCATTTGCATTTGTGGCAGTGGTGAGCTTATTGAAAGATTTTTTTGAATTTGTGGGGTGGCCAGGACACTATATATAGTGCTATGGTGTACTAACTATGAATCTTATTCTCTGAAATAGTTAATGAAAAAATCATATATTGTTTTGAAATATTCTGTTTCTACTGATAGTAGAAATGAAAATACTTTTCTAAGATAATTTTAGTTTCCCATCCTGGATAAAAACCTCTGTACTGTTTTTTTCATTTACCATAATTGTCTTAAATAAGGAACCATTTTCTCTGTAAAATGAGTAAAAACAGCATGACAAAACTAACCACCTTGGTCAAAGGATTTCGAAACTACAGTGCATTGTGAAGTCTTGCATAAATGATGAAATAGGGCAACTTCTTCTTTTTCTTTTTTTGGCAATTGTTTTTCTTAGGGTAAGATACAGTGGTGCCTCGGTATACATCCTTAATCTGTTCCAGATCCTTTGACTTGTACCAAACAGGACGTATACCAAACAAATTTTTCCCATAAGAAATAAAGGGCAAATGATTAATCCGTTCCCATGAAAAAAAATCCTATTGTCATTGGCATATTATACATTGATGGGGTTGTATAAAATAATTTAAACACTGCTTAATACTAAAATACTGTACATAAATATGAAAGCAATTAGATGAAATAAATGAAAATTTAACCTCACTTTACTTTTTAATAACGTCTTTGTTTTTCACAATCGTAGATACCATCGTTCTTGGCATAAGGTATGCAGCAGCCATGTCCCGGATACTCATGCCACCTTCATACTTTTCAACAATCAATTTAAATTTACGTGAAAAAACACAAAATCACGTGAAAATTCACAGAGTTATAGCATGGGTTTTTCACTGAATGCTAGCAACTGTCGTACTGATGCTTGTGGGCAGTTGTGGCTTTGTCTCGAGAGAGGTAAACAAGGGTAGCGCGCGGTGTTCTAGCACTCGAGTCGTATTCCAAACAAAGATCGTATGCCAAGCAAAATTTTTCACGTCCAAACAGGACGTATACCAATTTAGACTTATTCCAAAGCGGACGTATACCGAGGTACCACTGTATTCCTTTCTAATTTTAAATTTAATACACTTAATGCTTTGATTATAACTAATTTGTGGTGTCATGTTGGTGTAGTGGTTAGGGCTGCTGCTTCATATATTCAAATCCAAGTCCGCATTCTGGACTCGTATTGTTTGCCATTATAAACTTGGCACTGTGCCTATGTTGGTTTTTTTTTGTGTACTCCAATTTTATAACCACATTCATAAAGATGTGCAGATTAGGCTAACAGACAACAACAAATCCGTGCCATTGAGTATGTATGTGTTTGAGTGTGCCTCATATTGGATCTATTGCAGCAATTCTAGGCTCCTCCTTCTGTCATCCTGAAGAGAATTAAGTGGATTTGAGAATGTATATAGGACATACTAATATTTGGGTTACGCTTTTATAATAACTCAATAATTTTAAAATACCCATGTAAATAAACCTTTTACAGTTTACAATTGACAGTTACTGAGTGCTAAATGCACCGATGCTTTATAAGAATATATTCTTATCATCTGGCTCCTAGAGATGTGTATTTTTTAATAAACCTAATTTTGCTTCAGCCAGATTTTATAAATTTTAAAAAGGATATTTCCAAATTGCATTACATTTTTCACGGGCATACTTGCCAATTAAAAACAAAATGTTATTGTGTTCCCAGCATTTTGGTGTATACATGCATGTAGAGCTGTGCTAATTCGCTTCTCATCTCTGCTTTCCTTTTGGCATCTACATTGGGGTACAAGGCTCCAGTCATTTAAAGTGATCTCTGGATTGTGCTTGTTATCTTAGATATGCTAACTTGTTTACCACCATTTTGAAGTAAATGTCAAGGATGATCGGCATTTAATTTCTGTTCTATTTGGTAATCGTTTTGAAAGTGTTGATCCACACCAATTACAGTTTTGTGCAAATATTTAGTTTCCTTTTGTCAATTGACATGTTTTGTTGTTTTTATTTTTTTTTAATTTAACCAAATTTTATTTCACAAATTTAACAGATTGGAAAACATAAAATGAGGCACATGCAAAGGTTTGGATACTTTTCAGTTGGTCCATGAGTGATTTTCTGTTGGGTCTCAGAACGTCATTGACTTACTAGGTCTTAATTACGTTGTAGATTAGATTAGATAAACTTTATTAATCCCATGGTGAAATTCCGATGTACTGTATACATTAGCAGAAACACTAAAAAAAAACAAGGATATGTATTCACAGGAAAAATAATACAGCCAATCTATCAATCGATAAGTAAGTAAGAATAAATAAATATATAAATAATTATATTATTATTATATATTTCAAAATGGCATTTGAAAATGAACTTAACAAGTGGCCTGGGAGGCAGCATCGAATTGCCTGATAGCAGTGGGCAGAAAAGACCCCAAGAGGCACTTCTTAGCACACTGTGGTAGAATGAGCCTGTGGCTAAAAGTGCTCCAAAGGAGTGCCTCCTGGAGGGGATGAAGAGGATTTTTCATGATGGCATCCAATTTTGTCTCCGTTCTCTTGTCTAGATCACCTAGTGATAGAGCAGGCTTTCATGATACATTTGTTCAGGAATTGTGTTTCTTTTCACCTCAGGTTACTTCCCCAGGAGACAGCAGTGTAGAACACCACATGGGCTACTATGGAGTGATAGACAGTTTCCAGCAGTTTGCTACACACATCAAAAGACCCGAGTCTCCTTGTCAAGTACAGTCGTCTTTTGCTCTTCTTGTACAGAGCAACTTGTGTTGTCAGACCAGTCTAGTTTGTTGTTTGTAGCTTTGCATCACTTCCACATCCTCCACCTGGATGGTTACTTGGCTCCGCCTAAAGTCCACCACCAGCCCTTTTGTCATACTGATGTTGGCAGTTGCCCTTGTACCACAAGGCGAAGTCCTCCAGAAACTTGTCTCCATTATTAATGCAGCCTATGATGGACGTGTCACCTAATAATTTCTGTAGATTGTGGAGCATGAACAGGAAGGGAGACAGGACAGTTGCCCGAGGTGCTCCATTACTACACACCCCCATTTCTGACACACAGTCCGTCTGCCTCACAAAGTGCTTTCTATTGATCAGGTAGTCTGTGATCCAGGAAATTGTGGGAGCATCAAGATTCAAAACCATAATCTTTTTCCTCAGTCATGAGCTTTTTCCATAGTTGATAAGGCAGAATGGTGTTAAAAGCACTGGAAAAGTCAAAACATTGTCCTGAATGTGGTGCTGGCTTTGTCCAAGTGGGAGTAGGCTCTGTGGAGCAGGTAAATGAGAGCATCATCCACATCTATGTGTTTGCTGGGCAAACTGCAGAGGATCCAGATGTTCTGAAACCAAGGGTCATAGCTGTTTAAGGACCAGCCTCTCAAAGGCCTTCATGATGTATGAAGTAAGAGCAACTACTCTGAAGTCCTTGGGTTCAGATGAAGACAATTCCAGAGCTTAATTATTTCAGAACTTTTAACTACCTGCCTATTCGACCCACTCCGGGTGTTGTGCTTCTCTAAGCAGCTGTCTGAGGTTGTCAAAATAAAGATAAATGAAGTTTACAAAGCAGGGGAAGGTTAGGAAAAGTATTTAAATGCTTTCTGTAGTGAAAATGTAGTTAAGAAATAAAGTTTAAGGAGAATTGCAGAATTCGAGACAAAATCCGGAAAACCAAGGAAAATCTGTAATCGAATTATTTGTAGACTGGTCAGTTATACAAAGAAAAACAGTTGTATTCATTTCAAAGAACGCACATCATGGTTCACAGTAATGCAGTTCACTATGAAAGTATTGAGTGCACAAATATGATAAACATGGAAGAGTAATTGGAAGGAGACATTAAATATAATTTCATCACAAAAGTCAAAGTCTGCAAAATAATACTTTGATAAGCCAAAGGTGTTTGGGAACCATATGTTGTTGTCTGCTGAAGCAAAAAAACCCTTTATTACAGTCAATAGTTAACAAAGACATTGCTGGAAAAAATGAGAAGCATTTGAAAAGAATAATACCTTGCTAACTGTTAAGTATGTTGTGCATGTGTTAGTCTTTGGTGTAGTGTGGCAGCCATTGGCACAGGAAATTTTGCATGTTGAGGGAAGAATTATTAATTAATTTTTTTGACCAGTATGTGGCAGTTGGGTGTGTGTGTGTATGTATATATATATATATATATATATATATATATATATATATTTTTTTTTTTTTTTCATTTTTTTGTTTTTGCATGAGAAGTAGAGCGACTTTCTGCAGAAACGATACAAGGACGACTATATGTCAACCGGGTATTCCACATCAGTGCCTCCAAGATGTTTGAGTTGCTGTTCACAGACTCGGAATTTGTACAGCAGTTCATGGATGCAAGGCGGATTTTAGGTAAGGTAGACCAGCGGGTTTTCTTATGACTTTGCCTGCTTCTCGGAGTGCACAATCAACACAGAGTGCTTTTTTCTTTTTCTATATTTGACAGCTTTATTAATTTCTAGATTCTGCTTTTTATCACCCAATGTTGTTCATTTTCTTTTGGTGCCACTTCTTGAAAGGAATATGCTAAAGGGGATCTTTTCTGAAAATTATACAAATATATTTTGAAAACCTCTATTAATGTAGGAACCTGGTAAAAATATAGTATGTATGGACAAATGGAAACCTGTAAACTCTCGCAAATTCATATTTTTAGGTATATGCTTAGGCAGTTTTTGATTAAAATTTGATAAGCGGGCCTGAAAATGTGGATAGTGACATACTTTGGCTCAACTTTTGAGGCCAAATAAAATATCCCTTTGCACTACAGAATATTTCTAATTTGGTAGAAACCACAAAACTAGATTTGACAGCTGTTCAGGCATCACATGGCTGAGGTGAGGTAGCTTCAGTTTGAATAAGAAACATATTTGAAACACTAGACAATTCCGAGTGGATTTCAAGATACAAAACTGCTACATCTCTCACAGGAAAAGTGAAGAGATATAGAATTTTGTAATGCACCTGTGTTATGACTATGATTAAAATAAAAAAAAAGAAAACTAAATATAAGTGAAATCTTTTGGCAACTACAATGAACAATCTGAAAGTAAATAACAATTAGGGAAAAATGTTGACATTTTTTGCAAGTTTATAGAGAACTGATTAGTAATCTTCTAAGTATTTAAGAGTTGCATGTGTCATAGCATTTAGTAAAATCTATTGTTTTAAATTTCATGCCCTGTATGAGTTTAATAAAATTACTGCTTATGAATACATATCTTTTCACTTTGATTAACAATGGACTGTTCTATTTAAGATGTTGTTTTCACTGGCTGGTTTGTCATGTTTAACGGTTCAAGCCACTAGAAAAAGACTTCCTAAATTCCTTGACATATTTAGGTAATGGTGTGTGTGGTGTGCACTTTTTCTTTTCATACTTCATCATATCTTCATTGTTAACTACCTAAAATAGCCTGCATTTCCAGTTGCTCAAACAGTAAATATAAAATCCCAAAGGTATCAATGAGAACGTTAGAATACATTCTGTTTGTTTTACCTATTACTGTACTTTGAGTGGAGTAATTTGAGATGACATTGCATTTAACCACCTTACAGGTATGGTATCTACTCCGTGGATAAAAGAGGCATCTGGGGGCTGGCGGAGAAAACTAAATTATACAATAACAATTAACAATCCACTCATCGGCAAGTTCACCACAGCAACAGAGACACAGGTATGGGCCAAATGGCTAGAATTAGTCCTCAACATTCTGATTCATTCTGCCTATTATGTTATTGGAATGGTCCATCACTCTGCAAAGCCTCATGACACATAACTGGCTTTCATGTTAAGAAGGTTAATGAATTTAAATTTTTAGTCCGTACTGCCCAGGTACCGCTATAGAAACACCACCAGCCCAACAAAATATACAAAACACAGATATTTTGTAGTAAATGGTACTCTATAGTGAGAAAGATGACTGCACCACTAGGAACTTAATATATTTTTATTGAGAAATCTCTAATAGGTGGGGTACCTTCCCTGTTTACTCGTTTTCTAATATGCAAATGCAAGTTGGATATCTTTCAAGTCAAACATTATTTCTTCACAATCATGGCATATATTAATTGGCTTCATAAAATTGTGTTATAAAGTGAAGTACTTTTTTTATAAAATATAAAGATACATTGTATGAACTTACTGCTTACAATTGGGTCAAAGGGTGCTTGGGTCCATTGATGAATATGAAATACTTAAAACCTCACCAAATACCTCCACTTTGAAGCAACAAGGTTGGTTGTGAAGAAACAACTTTGACTTGAAAAATCTTAAACTTATACGTTAAATGCTTTTCTTCCTTCCAAATTCTTGTTGCATGAACTTCCTGCTGTCTGTTTTTGCCATTATATCTTGGTCCAGTGGTCTCTCACAAAGTATTGTTGTCACCTGGCAACACTGCCTTCTGGCTTCTCTGGGATTTTTCATAGCTGTTACCCAAGTGTGGCATTGGCTCATTGTATTCGGCTTGGTATCCAGCAACAAATATCTCAAGTTTAGAAGTGGAAACATACAAGTTACACTGCTAAATTACTCCACTACCCCAAAGAAGTCACTTAAAATACCTGTGCTTTAAATTAAAGTATATATATAAATATGCTGTATTGTTTAACTGAATCTTTCAGTTGTGTTCAACTGTGTTGGTAGCTTGTTTGATTTAGGGCTCACTGCTAGTGCACTGTGAAAGCTCACTCCAGAAGCCGTCCGCATATAGTAATCTGTACTATCATAGAAAAATACCCTGCACTGAATCTGAGGGATTTTTCACATTGAAAGTTATCATATAAAATTATTTATTATGTATTTAGGCTGTTTATAGAAAGGTAAATAGTGTTGTTCAGGTAGGACATGGCATTGCAGAAATAAAAGAAGAAACTGCTGACTTGCTGTGATTTAATTTGTCTTTGCCTTGTAACATGTATGGGAATTATTTCATATCTAAACATAAGTGAAGGTGGAAATAATTGAAGTGGAATTTTTCTTATGCTTTAACTCCATCTGCAGGAGTTCATGGCTTGAATATTTCTCACACAGAAGACAGGGTGGTCACATTTGACTTGACTGATAAGCTTCAATGCCTTGAAAACCTCAGTTATGAATTTGTAAAACTGATGATAAAATATAATAAAAGTTATATCAGTAGAAACGTGGATGT
The DNA here is from genome assembly GCF_016835505.1 of Polypterus senegalus. Lineage (NCBI taxonomy): Eukaryota > Metazoa > Chordata > Cladistia > Polypteriformes > Polypteridae > Polypterus > Polypterus senegalus. Next base: position 85,993,865 of record NC_053155.1, on the reverse strand, counting down.
ATTTTTGACATTCCAAAGGTCTTTAAATTAAACAATAACTATGATGTTGCTTTTCCAAAATCCTGTATTTCCTAATGTTACTGTCTTCACTGCCCAGATATATGCAAGATTGTGTGGTGTTTTTTGGTAGTGCTCTGGGCAAGGGATTCTGTGTAAAATACCGATTTGATAGTCAAGGACTTGTTTAGTTGTATATTCATATGGAATTTTACATATTTGCATTTAAATTTTGTAAAGAATTTGGCTGTGTGCTATATAATGTGTTTCTAATGTTGTTCACAGGATGTTGCCTGCCACACAAAAAAAAAAAAAAATTTGGGCAAGAAAATTTTGTGGAATGCTTTTGCTGGAAAGAAAAAATTCTTCTTTAAATATATATTGTAATTTTTCAGAATTTCATTTTTTTTTTCCTAGGTCATGCATAAAGAAAGCAAAGATGGACTGTTTTACCTTATTGATGCAGAAGTGATCACACATGATGTGCCTTACCATGATTACTTCTATACTGTCAACAGGTTCTGTATTGCTCGTACGTCAAAGCACAAGTGTAGATTAAGGTATGTACACAAACTTTGTTTGTTCTGGTGATAGAACTCTATCTAGTCATCTAGTTAGCATTTCTGAAAAAGTATGTAAAGTAAGCTTGGCTGCACCTGTTCATAATGTTATGAAAAAGTGGTCTAGCTTTTTCCCCACTTACACTGAGCAGAATCTTTTTAAAATGATTGGAGACAATGGTCTGCTTCCCTTCAGTGCATTTACTTAGCTGAAATATTTAGCCATGCTCACAATATATTAAATGAATTGTTCATTGAACATAGGGACTGACATGATATCACTGTGGTATGTAGTTCAGTTGTACCCACTTGTCCATGGTGTTTTGCTGAATTTTAAAGAGTGTTAAAAAAGTCTGTATTTAAAGTCAAAGCGAAATCATGTGGTGAATTTATGGTTACTTGAAGATGGTCTGCAGTATTGAATTTAGGATTCAGTCAAAGGTATAAATTACTTTCTACTTGACAGTGAGAATAGTTGAAATTTATTGGACATTGAATTACTGCCATCTTGTGGATAGTAATGAATCTTTCAGTCTCTTGATGTTTAGATTTAAGTAGAGACAAGACTAATTCAACAGTGCTAAAGAGGGGATGCATAATTGTAGATATTTTAGCCTTTTGTTTTCTTCAGTATTTTCAGTATTAAAATTTTTGAGCAGTTAGGGTTATAATTTATGAACTTTATCCATTTATAATTTCATATATCCTCACATGCAATCAATTATAGGATTTCAACGGATGTCAAGTACAACAAACAGCCCTGGGGTCTGATTAAAGCAGCCATTGAAAAGAACTCGTGGAGTGGCCTAGAAAACTATTTCAAGCAATTAGGTAAGTGGATTTCGGCAGCTCTTCCAAGATCCAAATGTAAGTGGTAGTACCTTAACAGACAACTAAATTACTTAATGTAGATCTTGGCTAATCATCGCATAATGCACAAAAAATGGGTAAATGGGGAAAATGCCATAAGGAAATACTGTAAAACTCATCAGCAAGCACACAAGATCAAAAATGGATAGAAGTGGGTTGGGTATAACATGTGTCAATGGAATCATAAATTGCTCACTAATTATGCTCTCTTTAGGACATTGAATGCTGGATAATTTTTCGCAGGATGCTACAGTTATAGGTCTTTTCATATATGATAAATAATGAACTCCATCAAAACTAATTAAAAATGTATTAGAAAGCAATTGTTTTATTATCAACAGTATCTCTGTCAAAAATGTAAAAAAACCAAAAAGTGAATTCCTTTATTTTCAACAGTAACATGACAAAGTCTGCATTTGAGCAAGAAAATTTGGAGTATGGCACTATGCAGAGGGCAGGCTTGGAAGCACATGCACATAGTACATGTATTTGATCGTTGTTGTCTGTTTGCACTGGTAGCAAAATGTCCACGTACTGCTGTCCTGAAAATTGTGACGAGTTGGACACCTTGTAACGAAGAAACGCCTTTGGGGGCAACTATCCAGATCAGTGCCTGATCAAACATGTGCTGCATCATCCAATTGGTTGTCACTATCTCAATGATTGAAATTATCAAAATATTCATTTTGCATAAAATCTAGTTGTTTCAAAACATTAGCAGCTTTATATCTTTTTTGCTACAACATAACTACTTTCTATTCATAGCACTATTTTCCACAACCTTATTTTACCAATTAAAAAAAAATGTATGGCTACTACTAGATGTCAGCACTATAGCAGGTTACTGACACACATATCATAGGGGTCATATTTTCTATCATAGTAACCTTTCATAATACCAGACACAGATGACAATATACAGTATTCTTGTCCAGGACCCAGAGGATTAAATGTGGATTTAGCAGATAGATTCCTATAGTGCCTGAAGGACTTAAGAATGTTATGGAAAAAAGACATAGGTTTATTCTTCCTATAAAATTTTGAAAGTTTTAAAAGAATTGTAAAGCTATGTAGGTACAAATGATAGAGCATCCTCCCATGTTCAGAAATATTATTAGACTCTCACCCGATTCGATTGTTGAAACTTTGGTGGTGACCAAGTTGTCCTTGCTTGTGGTTTGGAACAACATGTGTCACACGTAGTTGTGCCTCCTAAAAAAGAAAATGAGACAAAAGCAGCAACCTGTCCGTCAAACGAAGGGGATATCATAATAAGTGAGCACATATAATACTAGCGTGAATGTCTAGGTGCATGTGAAGTTTGATTTTAACCATTTATAAACTTAGCCAGAGGTATAATTTCGTTCATCCCTGGAGATTTTGTTTTTGTTTTTGGTCATTGAGTTCCTTCTCTAATGTTGTTTGAGTTTTATGTTCTTTGAGAATATAGTGAACCTCCACAGTTCTGTTTGTCATTGTTTTGCCTGACAAAATCTGCACTTTTAATGTTGGACGTTTCACTAGCAAAGTAAGTAACATTAGATCAAGTGAGCACTTGTTTAAGGTTGCACACAATTTGAAACCAAAGTGCAAATTATCAGTGAACGAGGTAGGACCCTTCTGAATGCAAGGCCATCTGGGTATTCTATTTTTTAAAATAACTTGGACTTAACGGGTGCATTGAATCTCACTCACTGTTTGCAATGTAAAACCATTTGCTAGTAAATTTATTAGTAGTGAGTGATCTATGAGTGCTGTATGTGTAGAAAATGAGACAGAAGCAGCAACCTGTCCGTCAAACGAAGGGGATATCGTAAAAAGTTAGCACATATAATACTAGCATGAATGTCTAGTACCCAGTGGTTCTTTTATCCTGTCTTCTGAGTAGCAAAAAGTATCTGTACTCTTCAAAGGTATATTGCCATTAAGATGGAAGCAATTGTGATTTGAATGAACTGGTGAAACGTTAAAACAAATAGTTTAGTATCATTATAAGTAACAGATCAATAATGAAAATGACTAAAAGAAAAACATTTCAATCTACAGATAAGGAGTGCAATTACACAGTTACAAATAATCGGAATTGTTAAATATGTTTGCTAGTGCCAGCAATCTCCAAAAAAGGTTTAATCAAGTAGACAGAAATCCACAATTTCCCAATCATGATATGCTGCACTTCAGAATATTCAGGTAAAACACAGTTGATCTTTGATAAATGTTTCTCATTGTTGTTTACATATTGATCTGTTACTTATGTTGTATATAAGGTTGAACTCCTTGTGTTTGTGTTCGTCTGAGAGGTTTAAAAATTATAATCCTACATTAGCTGTAGTAAATATTCTTAGATGATTATTCTTATGTCACATAACAAAAAACCTTTTAGATAATTTTAAACAATGTTAGGAACAGGATCAGAGTTTCAAATAATGATTGGAAATTAACCTTGAGATGCACTTGTCAATCTGTGCCAGATAGTACCGTATATACTCATGTATAAGTCGGGGCTTGAAACCCGAAAAATCAATCATAAAATCAAACACCGACTTATATGCCAGTTCAAAAATACGACACTTTTTTTTTTTAAACATCATCTTGGTTCCTCCAATCTCGCACCAGTTTCTTAGACATATCGAATTTTGTTGCAGCCGCGCAGTTACTATTTTCTTTCACTTCAATGACTTTTAATTTAAAACCAGCTTCATATTTTCGTGGATCGACAGCTCCATCGTATTTAAGGGATGATCTTACGATAAAGGTGTGTGAGATACACAAAACAGTGCAAACGTTGCTTTGGAATAGTTGGGTATTACAGTGTGGTCACGTAGGCAAATACATAGGAAAAAAGGCAGTGTGCTCCATGGTTACTCTCTCAGGTGGGCGTTAGCATATCATAATCTCTTGATCAATAGCGTGACTTTTCGATTTTATACGACCGACATTATAAAATATTGGAAATTATATGGTAAAATCAAGCCCCGACTTATCTACGGGAGAACTTAAACGTGAGTATATACGGTAATTTAATTTAGGTCAAAAGTTGCGCATATCAAGCATTTGGAGGGTGAAAGTTCAAGCTTAAAATTATTGTGATATGCAGACAATATAATGAGATTCTTGATTGTGTGCCTGTCCCTGACTTTTACAGATTATTGAAAGTAGTATAAAACAAAAATTTTACATTAAAACTTTTTGAAACTTGCTAATCAGGAAAGGGGTTCTGGGACTCCACTGCACTACGGTGAGAAAAAATCATAATTTCCAAATGTAGAATATTTGAAACCATAGCAAATATTTCTAGAGGAGGGCAGGTGGCACAAATTACCCCAAAGGCACAGCTACAGTGCATTCAAGAAGTCACTGAGGCTACCAGTGGACCACATAAAGAACTGCAAGCCTCTCAAGCTTCAGTTAAGACCAGTTTCCATGACGCCACAATAAGAAAGAGACTGAGGAATGGGATTCATGGGAGAGTTTGGAGTTGGAAATCCCTGCTATCCAAGAGTAGTATCAGCATAGCATTTGCAAAGAAAGACCTGGATGGATCCCTAAGCCTTTTAGAGTAATGTTTTTTGAACAGACAAGTCAAAAGTAGAACTCTTTGAGCAACACAGGTCCCACTATATATTGTGTAAATCAAATGCAATGGTAAAAGCAGCATACCTACAGTTAAATATAGGAGTTGTACCATAATGATGTGGGGATGCTTTGATGCCTCAGGATCTGAAAGACTTCCCAGTACTGAAGGAACAATTGAGGGACATTACACCCACATTTCAAGCAGGAAGGAATATGTTAATTTAGACCAAGAACAAAAGTTCTATTTTTAGTGTCCGAGAAATATGCAGATACTTTGTGCAGTGATATTTAGAAAAGCCTGAGTTTCAACACTAAACAAATTATTGAAAAGAATGAGTGAAAGAGGTTTGAAGCTTTGCATTTTTGGTTTAAAGGGAAAAAGGCAGATTTGGGTCAGTTAATTTTATAATCCAAGACAACTCTCAGAAGACCTGAACCTCCATGGGAGCATTTTAAAAAAAAAATCTGAAGCATAGTCTGAAAGAACATGTAACTGTTGTGAACTAAGACTTGAGCAATAAGTCCAGAATTTCTAATATGCACAGTCAGTGCACTGTTTGAAAGTTAAACTGAAGGGGTTGGAAGAGGAGGTCGGGAAAGTACAGTCCTAGCCTTGTATCTCTTTGAACTGGGAAGGGGCACAACACATGATTTTTTCATTATGTTTTAATAGTACAGTGATTGGTTTTAACTTAAAACTGGAGATTAGGTGCTGGCTGTAGATTGATTATTAAACATGTTGGATGGGTGCTGGGATGGATATCTCAAAATGTGAAATGGAGGTCAAGCGATATTCTATCAAGCTCCAGGATTCTCCCTTCTTCATTATTACAGGGAGACTATAAGCAGGGGAAATCAAAAACACTACATTAAACGACTATAAAGAGAAATACATTGTAGTAGAAAATTACAATACATGGCATATTAAACAAAGCCGTATATATATGAGATAAAAATATAAGTAATAATAAGCCATTTATACAAATAAATACCATGAAAGGGCAAACAAAGATAAATGTTTATGGGATAAAAATAACTTGTAGAATAATAACAAAACATAGTGTCCACACAATAAATAAACAGCTACAATTGTAAATAATAATAAGCTTCGTGCGTAAACAAAAAAAGTGAGACTATTTAAAATAAAGTTTTAAAATTAAGCTCCAAAAAAATATATAAGCTAATAATGGGAAAAATTCATAAACTGTAAAATTATAATTTTTAGGAATGTCCCCACATTTAGCTATACTCTCAATTTTCTATAAATAATTTTCTACCAAGATTTGCTCTCATGTTGTTCTTCCACTTGACACTGTCAACTGTTACATATTTTTTAGTTGTTCTTTTTTGAGCTCCAACAACTGCTTTGTCATTCACATATTTTCTTGACATTACATAAAATAAAAACCTCATTATGAGTATATGGTTCAAAATGTAATTGTGTTTGTACATTTTTCTTTGTTTTTTATCATGCCCTGAGGAAGAGGTTCACCCACTTGAAATGTATGAGTTGTTAATTAATTTAGACATTTTGGATTATGTGCTTTGATTTTTCAAACACTTATTATTACAGTCGTGGCCAAATGTTTTGAGAATGACACAAGTATTGGTTTTCACAACGTTTGCTGTGAAAGAAGGGCCAACACTGCAAATATTATAAACTTAATATAATTGTCAATAAAAGCCTTTAAAACTTATGAAATGCTTGTAATTATACTTCAGTATACCATAGAAACATCTGACAAAAAGATCTAAAAACACTGAAGCAGCAAACTTTTTGTGAAAACTAATACTTGTATCATTCTCAAAACTTTTGGCCACGACTGTACTTCTCAGGACTTGTGCTTTGAATTTTCCTTCCTTTTTGGTGACAACTGTAGTCTAGCAACATTAGATTTAAACAAAGTATTTTTACTTTTAGTAAAAGGAAAAACAGATGAGCTGGCATGCAGGAGCAGGGAATTAAATAGTCTCATTCCATTAGCAAATAACTCATTTAATTGGTTCCTATATTGAATTTGACTGCAGGAAAGAAAATCTTACAGATAAAGATGGAAATGTTTTTTGTTTGAGCCAGCCACATCAGGTAAAAAAGTAATTCTGTTTTCTGCCATCCTAGCTCTCATTGCATTTGTTTTGAGATGGTGAGACTGCAAGCCTACTGTGCAATGATGAAAAAAGTTAGATCTTTTTTACATGTCAAACAGTGAAAATTACAATGTGTGAAATGCTTAAAAGGTGTTCTTGCCTATATTTCCCACTGACTTTTTGAAGAGTCCAGGTTGCTTGCTGAAGAGGCAGGTGTAAGCCAGGTGCCCAATGATGCCAGTAAACCAGGATCATTGCGAAGAAGACGAAGGACATGCAGCCGGTCCCTAACAGAGCATCTCTCTAGACAGTCAGACAAAGCTCTGTTGGCTGGAGATGTGAATGCTGACAGTGGGACAGAATATTCACGTAAGTACTATGGTATGTGCATTTAAACGCGTGGCTATGTTTATTTTATTTGTATGCGGTTTCTAGCTGGTAATGTGTATGTTTTTGCTTTGTTTATTCTAAAGCTAAATATCTTTAAAACTACTTTGAATTTACAGTCTTTTCTCAGATATTTTTATTGGTTAATATCTCCTAATAATGCATTCATACTGAATTCTTGATGGTACATTGCAGCATTTTTAGCCTGTGTTTTTACTTCACAGGGGTTCATGGACGGTTTCAGAAGTCACACAATTGGAACCTGACTTGGATTGTTCTAATAATGAGCTTTTTGTAAGTTTGTTTTCATTATTTGAATAAAAAAATCTTTATTATAGTTCTGCAATGGATTAGTGTCCTTAAAGTTTGTGCTTGTGTGTTATGCAAAGTGCTGCTATTGTAGACTCTGGCCTCTGTGATCCTGAAATTAATGAAAAGACATTTCATAATACAGGGTGCCCATAATGAATGTAGCAGCTTCAACACATATTGAAGGTTTTGCTAAATGGTGATAACACATTTTTGCTTTGCAATAGGAAGCGCATAAATTTAATTATGACAAAAAAATAATGTCCCTCCACCATCTCCCATTTTTAAAAATGAATGGCATCGAAAGCAATAGCAAAGATTTGTAAGGCATGAGACAATCTGTTAGTCATATATAAGTGTCATTTTTTGGGACTAGATTATGAAGTGAATGCATCTGGGAGAAAGAACCGGATAAAAGTCTAAATTGTGTTTAGTTAAAGAAGGTTATTAATCAATTATTCATTATTTTATATAGCACCATTTACAGTGGTGATTAATGTAAACCCAATTTACTGTACATAGTGTAGTGCTGTCCATGCATTTCTTACAGCTGGAGTTTAGTTTGAACATTAAGGCTGGTGGTTATTGATACACTAGCTTAGCTAGTCCGGTTCAACATGCATTTTATAAAATTTTTTCATTAGGATATGGCTTTGTTTTTATTTTTTAATGGTGAATCCTGTTGGTTTATGGTGGCTTTATTATTCATTTTTTTCTTTAATATGTAAAATTTTATCTTTATTTTTTTACAGTCCCATCTTGAAAACGTAATTGGAAAGTTGATTTGAATCAGTATCTGGCAATTCAAATTTAAAATTGAATTTCCTTGTGCAGATAGTGCCCTATATGAGGCAGTACTGCTACTGCAGACTTTAAGTTATGAAAATTAGCTTTAGTGGCATTATTAAAATGCTTACAATCAAAACACAATTTGACAGAACTTGCTCTGCCAAATCTGTAGAATAAGTTAAACTATAGGGTTTTGCCAAGAAACACTTGCTTATAAACTGTTTCTTGTACCGCCTTTTCATTATTCATTTTCCTGCTGTCTTGTTATAGCAGAAAGTGAAATAGCTTGCCTGGTTGTTTCCGAAACACCTATAGCTCTTGTGTTCTGTTGCGACTTACATAGTTAGCACAAACATCAATAATATTAGTCCTTCAGTTGTCTGGTTGCATCTTTGATATAACAAAGTATTCACAATGTTGAACTGACTGGTTATGAGTATATTATACTGTATATACAGTATGCATTCTTTGCTGCATTGGATGTATTTTAGTGAGGGGTTTTTTTTTTTTTATAAATCTGAATAATTGTACTTCGGCTACAGCTTATTTTATGCCCTGTGTACAAATAAAGTAGTCAAAGAGAACATAGATACACTCCTGTTCTGCTGAAAACTTTATATAAATTAGCTAGAAACTACATATTGGCAGAAGTAACTAAAATGAGCTTTTCCAAGAAAGGTAACCAGCTGTCAATTTGGTTGTTGTAAAATCTGTTTTAAAAGTATTAGTTTGACTTGCTGAATTTTATAACAAACAGAGGTGTTTAAAGTAGCATAAAAATGCTTCAGAAACTCCAGTCGTAGTAGTAGTATTAGACTTGCAGCTTAATACTGCAGACAAGACTGACACTGGTTCTGTGCATATGCAAGCAAGGTGAAACCTGTAGAATGCAAACGGGAGTGGGATTTAAAAATTCCAGATCGCTTAAAGGCTTAACACAGTAAAATACATTTTGATATTTTAAGAACATTTTTTAGCACTGTGGCTTCTAAACATATTTTTAGGTGCTTATATACAGTACATAAAATAGGAGAATATAACACATGGGAAATTTAATTAACCATTTCTGTTCTTCTCTGATTTAGTCAGTCATGCTTTATTTAGACCTCTTATAGTGAACACTGACTTAACAGTTTACAGATCAGCTTCACATCCATGATTGTACCTGTTTGTCTTCATTTAAGTATACTGAAGAGAGAGATTTTTATTGTTTTGCAGCTGAAGTAGAAATTAGTTTAGATTTTAATGTTCAAGGCTGGACATTGTATATTGGAATATAACTTTATAGGTTTATGGGGCTACAGTGAAAGTTATATTTAATTGTACAAAAGGAAAATAAAATGCTAGATATAATGCCTTAGAGTGGGTTTTTCAAGATATAATGAACGATCTTCTGGAGGAGTTCTGTAAGTCAGTTATATGTTTGCCTTTTCAGTGTGATACAGGCACGCACTTATTGTCTATCTATTGTGGTAAGTAATATGTTAGGGTATTCTGAATTGTTGAATTTTTGTAGAATGTGGTTCCTGTAAGTCATTCTGTAAAAGGCAAGCAGCCAACATAATCTGGCCATTTGAGTGGCTGCATGTTTACAATAGCTGATAGCTTTCAGAAACCTAGAAATTGTATTTTAAACCGGATGGAGTCTTTAAGGTGTTTTCATTTGTAGCAGTTGTTTCGAACTCTGTAGCGATTCTCCCCAACAGTCTTGTTTGTGTAGATAAATGTGAACATACCTGTGGCACTATGTTGCAGATCAAAACAACTAGACCGAGACCCTTTGAAATGATGGTGCGGTAACAAGTGAAACTTGGAGTAGTCCTGCTACACCATTGCTGCCAGTAATTCATCAATGTCAACATAAACATACATACACACACATACATACAAATGTCACATGGAACAACTTGCTCAAGTACTAATAATCATAACAAACCTAGTACCAGATTCAGAGCCTTTCTGTTTATCTACTGTAATTATATTAGATAGAAGCTGACAAAAGTTAAATTTTACTTGTGATTGGATCAGTTGACCCATGTACAGAGGTTGTGATAAATGAATAGCAGTACCCTCTGTGACCAAAGATCAACACCCATAATCGTGCACTGCAAAGGATGATGCAGACACTGGAGAAGCATTAACTTTGATACTATGTGGTAAGCATTAATGAAACATTCCAAATGAACATATTAATAAATATTTGCAGGCCTAAAGACCATAGACATGCACATTAAAATAAACTAAATAGAGGTTATGTTTGTATAGTAGGCTGTTAGAGAGTAAGTACGCAACATCATACAGTAAAATAAAACTTGACTGATGCTTTCACTGACTAAATGAAATTGAAGCAAATCACTGTATGCTGTCAGTAGCAGTTGCCATCTTCTGTAGAGTGACCTAGATGAATCACATGCAAAGTAGTACATAATTTTCATGTCCTCTTCTAGTTACTAGATGATTGGCATAATTCTGTTCACAGAGCTGTGTTTGTTATATATGCAGCAGTGCACAAACATGGCTGTTGTTGACCCTCCATGATGATATTTCCTGCGAAAAAAAATTTTGCCCAATGAAAGAAGTCAACAACATGCCCACAGGGTGTTATTTTGTTGGGTTATAGTTCACTTGAAAGTTTATTATGTGAAACATGACCAAACTAACTGGAGATTGGAACAAAGTAACTGATCATCTCTCTTGATTCAGAACAAATAAAAATGGACTGAGTGTGAAAATGCCTTAATTCCAACTTTTAGGAAAACTAATATATGGCTACATATTGGCATATTTAATGCCCGAATAGAAACGTTTACTTTTGTACAATGATTAGATTTATTAAATATTAACCACAGCCTGTTCTAATCACACATGGATTGCTGGATAAATTTTGTCCCTTTTTATTTACATTGCTGCAGATAAAGTTTATGCCATATGAGATGTAACTCTGGATGATATTGATGCATTTATATTGTAACATTTTATATTCAGAGGAGAAAAATGTATACATGAAATGTATTTTAGAAAGTTGTATAATGGTAAAAATAAAGAAATTTAGCACTTTAGAATGTCTTGATTAAGGTAAAAACTTCAAGAGCTCTGACACTTAGATGCATATCATAAAATGAACAGATTATGCTCAAAAATCCACATAACGTAACAGTTATCAGAGAACTTAAAAGCTGCATAACAAAATATAAGGATAATTGTTAATCTTTCCTGTTTTGGCTAAACACAAATTGAACTGCTTGCATCTATTGCTACAGCTTTACGCTTCAAAGAGGAAACAGATTTCATTTAGGTGCCGAGAGAGAGTTTTTGGTTGGGTTGACTTGTGTTATACCTGGTGAAAACTGTTTGCAGAGGAAAAGTACAAATAAAAGATTATGTCACACAAATATAAAATTTACGCCAAGAGAACAAATTACAACTATTACTATAATCATTATACAACTATTTCTTCAGCAAGAATTTTGAACTCCAGCCATATGGAGTGATAACCCAGAGTTCACTAGGATCCCAAGCAGTACTAGAGTTTTAAAAACTGTATAGCAGTTATTGATTCCATTAATTTTGATACTTAAAAATGTAAATCTACTGCCTTATAGCAAAAAAAAAAAAAAAAGAAACTTAAACAAGGAATTTCTACTATTTGACAGAATAGAATCTGCATTCTTTCTTTGTAATATTTTAAATAGACTGTCCTGTCAGTACAGGACTCTATGATGTATTTTCTCTTTCCTCATGGTTTTTCTTACACAAGGATAATAACAGTCTATTTATAGAATGCTTTCACCCATGGATGTCAGTTTTATTCTTATTTCAGATTTATTTATTTATTTAATTTGCAGTCTAATAGTCTTGACGGTGCTGAATGTGAGTCTATTTCTTAAACTGTGGGCCATAGAAGATGTTGCACAGCGTCTTCATAGCACCAACAGATACAGAGGCTCAGAGGGATCAAATCTGAAGTAAGTCTAGTAGAAGAACCTAGTATATTGTTGAATGATTTTAGTTTATTCAAAGGCAAAATCCTGTTAATAAGCCAAACAGTTTCTAATTGTCCCATACTCCGCAGACTTTCCAAAAAAAGGTAGAGGTTGTCCTCTCCGTTCAGGATAGGGCATTGGCTTCATCTTATTATATAGCAAACGTTTACTCGGTGCATAACCTAGACCAGGATGAAAGTCTGAAAATAAGTAGATCCATTTGCTCTTCAACAGCTTATGTTGTACTGAGTCAACTCTAAATCTGCCTATAGCCTTTTGAAAGACCTTTATTATGTAGCTGAAGTATTCAAAAGAGTTTTAAAATGTTTTATTTGAAGGGAATAGTTAGCCAAAAAAAATCTGTCCTATTAAATGTGGTGTCTTTTGTCTCATTGAAACATTAGTTAACCAAGTAAGAGACCAGACAGTTAAAAACTAGCAATTATATTGTCTAAAGTTTCTTTTCAATGACGTCATTATGCATTAAAAGTAGTGCATCATGTAGACAAGATAACAAAGCTAAACTCAGTTGAGCCTGAAGGTCAATATGTGTTTAGAAAGGTGGGAAACAATAGCCTTTGTAGTAGGGAGTGATGCAGCAACTGCTGAGAATTAATTTTGGGCAGCCTTATCTAGTCATGAAATTAATTAAATGTTTAAGTAGGTGAATTATTGGTGGTAAATTAGCTTTTTTTCTTTAAACATGAATCACCTGGGTACTTTATATTATGAATCAAATGAAGATTCCTTAACCCTACACCCAGTATTACTTGGTGAGGCTTTTCATTTAACAATTGCATTATAGTGGACGCACTGTATTTATAGTTCTCACTATAAGATGCACTATACAGTATTCCGAATGTCTGAAAATTAACTCTGTATTTAAATATTCACGTTTCTGTAACTTGTTTCAGTTCAATTTTAGATTTAAAACATTAAATTCTTGTATGTACTTTGTTTATTCCACATTTCAACACAAAATTGTGTCTTTTAAATTTTGAAAGAAAATCAAATGTAATTAATAAGCTTCAATTAAACTACAGGAGTATTTTGTGTAACATTTATGTTCAGACCAAGAAATAATGAACAATGTTTTAAATAAGCATTTGACTAACTGACAGGCTGGGTGGTAGTGTTCTAGATAATGTCCTGTTTTGAATATTTATGATGGAAATAATAACCCATAACTGCCTGTTTGCAGCCTAACACCAGAAATCCCATCAAAACAATTGCCACTACAGAAGAGCAAAGAAGAAATCAGTAAATTAAAGGGAGCACTTCAAGAATCTATCCAGCTACTTGAGCAGGTAAGGCAGAGAGGGTTTCTGTGTTTTCACCACACTGCTATCAAGTGTCAGTGTTGAGACTTAATGCTATATTCAGGCCAGACAGAATGAAGTATTTGTAAATGCTTTAACAATTGTCTCCCCTGCATCCATTCAGTTAAGACCAGACAGTGCAACATAAATTGTGAATGTTAAACTATCAATCGTATAAAACAAATTTTATATGGGGAATCTTATAGTATACATTTTTTTTTCTTTTGTCCTCCTATGTTTGGTCAACACCTTTATCCAAGGCAGTTTTATTAAGTTTAGAACAAAGTAGTTTTTTTTTTTTGATTGTTTTTTTTTTTTTATAATTTGAGCACAGGCAGGTTATGTGACTTGCTCATTTTTACAAAGTGAGCTAGAGGCAAGATTTAAATTGGCTACTTTGAGTTTTAAAGGCCAGTGGTTCTAAATGGAATATGTTATTATGTAAAGAAAAAAAAAAACATTGTCATTGGTAGTATACAACTGGAATTTATTTGTGTGCTCCTTGACTCCAGAATTTTGTGATTAACGTTTTTTTTTTTTTTTTGGTTTTCCAGTTAAGAGGATCATTGGTACTTCTCCAGAGGAATTTTGAGTCACGTAATGAAACATCAAATAGCCCTTGAATGATTTTGGCTGTTTGTGGTTCAAAATAGTCTTAACTGTTTTGAGGTGTGTGCCTTCCCAGCTTGGAATCTCATGCTTTGAATCTGGCTTAGAAATGTCAGCAGGTTAGAAGCCATACTAAAAGCCACCAAAAAAGAAACAAAAGTCACTGCAGGAAGTTTAAAAAGTGACCACATTTGAGTATATTTAGTTTTGAATGAAACAATATTTCTTGGACTGTTTTTCCTTCAGATACCACTAAGAGTTTATTTGCTGCTAAAAAAAAATGTAGCTTCTTATGACCGCCTTTGTTTTTATTTGCCCTAGGCATTTGAGAATGGGCAAAAAATGCACTAAAATTAAGTGAAAAACAACAGTTAAATACACGACTATATACTTTTATTTTAAAATTGACATTTTAGTTGAAATAAATGTAATAGTCCAGTGGTTACAAATATACATATTTTAATTTCATATTTTTTTTCTAACAAAAACACATATAGCAGTAAATGTGTTCAGGCTTTGTAGGAGTAAAGGGTCTTTGAGTGTTTACATTCAGGAGTAATGTTTTACATTAAATACTGGAGTTACCTCCTGAGATACCAAAATCTTATAGGCATTTTGAATAATGTAAAACTGGAGAGTTTATTTTTTTTTTATGCAACTACATTTTATGGCAGGGATTCTTGTATAAAGAGAAGATATCAATCCTTTTTTAAGTGAGTGAGGAGTAATGTAAAAGTGATACTGTGACAGGATTGAAGAAGCACTTGAATACCCAATCTGTAGCACTTATTATCCATTTAAAGTACTGTTTTGTTTTTTTTTTTTCTTTGTATGGTCTGAACTGTGATAGCTTGTAAAAAGGTATTATTTCATATTTGTATATGATGTACCTAAAAGTGACTTACAGAGTACTGCTTTAAATTATTCTTAAACAGGGCAATCCATCCTGTCAGATGCAAAAGACGTCAATGCTCCAGCAGCATCTTGAAGTTCCTTCCAGTATTGAGTCAATTGTCTGACTTACAAAATGTACCCTTTATTGGGGGAGGGTGGGGTTGGTGGTTGGGCTGGTGGAGGTGGAGCAAATGTCACTTTATAAAGGGTGCACTGTGGATGGTCCTAAATCCTGTATTGCCTTTTAGTAACTAATTTCTGCCAGTTATGATGGCCATGTGTTTACAGGGATTTTGTCCAGGTTTTGCTCCATAGTTTTTTGCACATAGAAGCATAAAATGTAATTTAAAAGGTTTCTGTAGCATAAAGAATACTGAAACATCTTTGTTTGAAAAAATGTATATGTGTTACACACTTAGCGGCTGTCTATGATTAAAACAAGCAGTGTAAATGAATGTGCTGTTCGAATAGGTTTATTTTTCTCTACGGTTAATGTTGCCCCAACATTTTTGTTCTGTAGTTCATGTGTGTAACATGCCGTTGTCAATAAATAATTATTCAATTCTTATTCTCGATTGCACCTTTTCATGTTGATGTCTGTAACAGCTGTATCATACACAAAATAAATTACTTATGTGGGCTCACGCAAGAAGATTGTGGTGGTATTGCACATTAGGCTCCAACTAACTTCAATTCAAGTCCATTGCCTGTAAATCCATGCTTCTTGCCTATGTTAGTCTAATAGCTCTGAACATTTAATTTGCCATTGCAAACTTTATATGGTATAACTAGAGGTGAGGTGGGTACAGGTGCTTTGAATGTTTTATTTCTTTGCTGAAAATCCCAGTCCAGCAGGACACCTAATGTATCACACACTTTTCTATAGTAACCAGCCAGCCACTGGAAATGATCCGAGTCTCTGGAACATCTGAGACATAAATGTGTAATGATCTGAGCTAAGCTTATCTGGCACTGTTGATTCTTTCTGTGCAGGCTGTTATCCAACTACACATCCTCATCCTCTTAAAGAAAAATTCCCTGGAGTGGAGAGTAACAGAAAAGTTGTTTGAGTTGATTTATGCACAGATAAATTACAGAATATCTTTGACATTTTTGTTTTGCAGACTCAATACATGTACTTTAAAAATGTATATTGTATAGAAAGAGCAATGCAAAGAAACGCCAGACAATTAAAAAGAGTGGCTGTATTTATTTCATTCTAAAAGCCAATATGCAACTTAATTCATCATACAGAAAGAATAAGTCCTCTTCCCCAGAATGTAGAATCCACTTTTTATGTACAGAATTGCCATAAGCAACAGTCTAAATGAAAAAGGAATACATTGAAGATTTTCAATAATTTTGAATGAAAATAGGCAGGTGGGATTCTTTGGGCCTGAGGAAAATAACCATAGGACAATGTGTATGGCAGCTTAAAATATGGGTTAGTGGGGAAGTTATTTGGAGTGGAATGAAATTCTGCTGACTGTATTCCTAGGGAATGTCACTTTTAAAGTTCTGAAGCACATTGTAACTGGTCATGCAGATTGCACTTTTCACTGACCTTTGTAAACATGCTCATTCTTCAACTTCCTTGCACTCTCTGCACAGTTAAATTTACTTTATCATTTTCAAGGGCTGTTTCACAACCATTCTAACAGGTTATGCTATGCTTTTTAAGCATAAGCACCAAGGAACCTACCATTGCTCTTTGCTAAAGTATGCTCATTCCATCAGATCACTGTGAATGGTGAATTCACTGTCTCACTGTATTAATTGTGTTGGTTTGTCCATAAATACATGCAGCTTCAAGGTATAAAGTTTGCATCAAACACCTGTACCATACAGTGGAAAACACTATTTCTTTGAGAAACCGAATGCAACTTTAATATAGGGCTAGGTGTGTTAGGAAAAAAATGAAAGAATTTTGTTTACATTAGAATTGGCTATTTCAGGTATTCCTGAAACTTTGGCCACCATCCAACCAAACTTTGATTTTTCTCTGTAATAAAATGTAAGTTGTGTCATATTAGAGGGAAATACCTGGACGAAAATGAAAACAAATAAAGAGGTTTTATGTTTTGCAAAAGAAGAGTGAGGACTGGGATTGTGGGAAAAGGGAATGGCCTGATGAAAGAAGTGATCCAGGGGTGATTTCTAGGGAGAAGAAAAGCGGAAAGACAATTATGACAATTTTAGATGATTAGAAAGGAAGGACATATCAGTAGATAAAAGAAGAAAAATGGAGGATAGAATTTTAACTCGGACATGTACAAAAAAACAAAATTTTATGATGATGAATAAGATGTGAATTCTGTTAGAAGTTACACTACCAAATTAATTGAAATTAGCCCACATTGTTGCCCAGTGATGGATTGGTGTCCTCTCCAGGATTGTTTTCCAGGGTGCCCAGTCCATACTGAACTGGATTTAATGGGTGTGAAAATATTGCATATGTAGTTTCGGTAACTGCCAACTTCATACTTAAACATCTTACTGCATTCTGCGCCACCTCTTTAGAAGGTTTGTAAACCTAAGTGAAATCTCTTCTTCGATAATAAGCTGAAAAATGTTAGAAGGTACATGTTTGAATAAGGAATTATACATTCAGCGTAATTGCATTGAACATGTCACTTTTGCATTTCCAGTTTGGAACTTTGTCCATGCTTATAATATGCCTAAATTTATTGCGTCTACACAAATAAATGTTATTCATGCTAATATGTGTACTTTTTTGCAGGATGCACACACAAAAATATTGTTCATGTTAATTCGGAAAGTGGGAAGATCCTTTCAGCATGGCCATCTGTTACAATCTGCAGGGAATGCAGAAGCACTCTTGCTCAGTTCCGGAGCTGTAACTGAAGAAACGTGTGGATCTTGTGACAAGCATGCACTGGTAATAACACGCACTTCCCAATGGAAGCTGTAGGAGGCTTTAATTAGAAGTGAAGAACTCATTCCAGCTAATCCAGCCTCCTGTTTATTGACAGCTTTTTACCAAGTGGATGACAGGTGTATAGAGCTGTCTTTTCAGACTTACGTGATGGCAGCAGAGACCACGGGAAAAAGTGGTTCGAGTGTTCCCCACTAAGATGCTAAGATCTAGAGTGTTTGCCATGGCAAGTTGGCTGACACTTTCCGAGATAAGTATTCCTTTGGCAACGTGGGTAAATCTGTTGAGAATATAAACGATTCTGTTTGTTGTAATCCTTGATGGAGGGTACCATGAATCTGACAAAATGTGCAGGTCATTTGTCACAAATGCTAATATAACCATAAGAAGATCGTACGCAAAAAAAAAACGTGTTTTAATCCGTGGCAAAGTGGCGCTGAGCCTACAGTTTATTTTGGTAATCCCTTTGTCGGGCTCCAGGTGTACCCGCCTTACCGCCCCCCTAAATTTGTGGGCTCGAGGGAGGCAATCGAGTAGTCAACGAGACCACGTCTTTGTTTCTCTTACTTTTGACCTGTAATGAGGTGCGCGCGCTGTGCTGCAGATGCTGAAGGGTTAGTTCGCTTTGACGTCACAGGGCGTGGCCGTGACGCTGTTTCTTCCTTTGCGCTCCACGAGAAAGACACTGTAAGGTCATGTTTTAACTGTACAGTTTCAAGTTCGGTGGATGAGGGTCTATTTCAGCAGGTGAGTCCAAAAGATGAATCTGTCAAGAATAATTTGGCAATTGCAAATAACTAAAGTGTACAGCGGGAAGGGATTGAAGGAAATACTTAATTAAAGTAAAGACACGGAAGAAGAAAGTACGCTGTGGGATCTGCACCGCCCCGCTGTCCTAGCAACTGAAGCTGCGCGGCTGTGCGCTCACGGCGACCGCGCTCTCGTCCACCCGTAGTTGGGGCATTTCTTCACTCCACGGCGTCTGCAGCCGAACTTTCCACACCTGTAGCGGTCCTAGTAGCTGTAGTGAGGGAGGGAGAATGAACATGTGTTGCAGACAGTATTTTCGGAGTTTTGAGTTATTGCAAATAATGCCGGCGTCGCGTGCTAAAGTAAAATAAAATAAAGGCATTTGGAGCGTCTTGAGTCGACGCCGATACTTCATGGAGTTGTCAGCTACAGAATGTCTCATGCAACACTGTCTCTTGGCGGCACAATTCTGTGCTGCTTGAATTGAGTTAGCGCGCCTATTTTGTTTTTTAGGCGACTTCTTGATGTGACACCGTACAGTGCTGTAACGCGAGGTAGCTCGTCACCCTCGCCGAACCCGACTTGTTTAAGTCTAAACTCGAGCCCGCATTGTTATAATAATGGTGATGTTACCGCGGTAGAAGTCGGTCTATTGACGAATGACCTGCTGCCTATGTTATGGACGACAGAGCTACTGCACACTGTACGTTGGACTTAGTATTTCGCAATTTATCAGCATGTACTGCCTTTTGATATACAAGTGACACTACATGATTTTGGCTAAGGTGCCACATGAGAGGTTGGGCATCAAATTAAAAGAAGTGGGAGTTCAGGGTGATGTTTTTAGATGGGTGCAGAATTGGCTCAGACACAGAAAGCAGAGGGTGATGGTGCGAAGAACCTCATCAGAACTGGCTGATGTTAAGAGTGGTGTTCCACAGGGGTCAGTGCTAGGGCTGCTTCTATTTTTAATATATATAAATGATTTAGATAGGAATATAAGTAACAAGCTGGTTAAGTTTGCAGATGATACCAAGATAGGTGGATTAGCAGATAATTTGGAATCCGTTATATCATTACAGAAGGACTTGGATAGCATACAGGCTTGGGCAGGTTTGTGGCAGATGAAATTTAATGTCAGTAAATGTAAAGTATTACACATAGGAAGTAAAAATGTTAGGTTTGAATACACAATGGGCGGTCGGAAAATCGAGAGTACACCTTATGAGAAGGATTTAGGAGACATAGTGGACTCAATGCTATCAACTTCCTGACTGTTCAGAAGCCATTAAGAAGGCTAACAGAACGTTAGGTTATATAGCACAATGTGTGGAGTACAAGTCCAAGGAGGTTATGCTCAACCTTTATAATGCACTGGTGAGGCCTCATCTTGAGTACTGTGTGCAGTTTTGGTCTCCAGGCTACATAAAGGACATAGCAGCACTAGAAAAGGTCCAGAGAAGAGCAACTAGGCTGATTCCAGGTCTACAGGGGTTGACTTATGAGGAAAGATTAAAAGAGCTGAGCCTTTACAATTTAAGCAAAAGAAGATTAGGAGATGACATGATTGAAGTGTTTAAAATTATGAAGGGAATTAGTACAGTGGATCGAGACTGTTATTTTAAAATGAGTTCATCAAGAACACAGGGACACAGTTGGAAACTTGTTAAGGGTAAATTTCGCACAAACATTAGCAAGTTTTTCTTTGCACAAAGATCGATAGACACTTGGAATAAGCTACCAAGTAGTGTGGTAGACAGTAAGACGTTGGGGACTTTCAAAACTTGACTTGATGTTTTCTTGGAGGAAATAAGTGGATAGGACTGGCGAGCTTTGTTGGGCTGAATGGCCTGTTCTCGTCTAGAGTGTTCTAATGTTTCTCTGTACGCTGTCACAATAGATTTAAAATTAAGCAATCATTATGTGATTTGGTGCATGTATAAAAAAATGTCTTTTCTAAACAACTCATGCAATATTTTATTAAACCCCTTGACTTAGAGCTTGAAGTCTATACTTTTCACATCTTGACTGCTTTGTTTCAAATCCATTGTGATGGTTAACAGGGTCAAAATTGTCTAAAAGGCAAGGTTTAACGGTCTATTGCTGTAACAACCACAAAACATCTGTATTGTCTAAAATTGTTAATGTCTAAGATAGTAGATAATCTTCCCAGTTTTGGCTATCCAACTGAAATCATGACTTAAAAGAACTCAAGAACAACATAAATGAATCAGTCTCTGTTGTCTTTACTCAAGTAATTTTAGTAACTCCCAGAAAGGTACTGATAAAGTCAGGTGAAAACTGCTAATCACTAATAAAGACTTAAGTGTTGACTGAAGGCATCCCAGAAAAGTGCCTGGATGACCCTCAAGACTAGTGAAAAAATGTTGTTTTATGGACAGACAAGATTTTGGCTTGCGTGGATTCTAGTGTATCTGCAGAAAAGTCAATACAGTATTCTTCAGTAATTTCTTAATGCAAACACAGTAGTGGCAATATTGAGGTTTGCGGATATTTTTCTGCATCTGGACGGAGATGGTTTATCTTCAGTGAAGCGACTGTGAATTGTGTATCGTAGTATTTTTTATGCATCAAGGCTGGGTTATGTAGTGGAACAATCATCTTAAGCACACAAGTATACGTTACAGTGGTGAAGTAAAAAAAGGAATTTAGAATTGTTTACGGTCTACACTAAAATCTCTTTGAGATTCTGGGACAGGACCTCAAATGAGCAATTCATTGTCATTTGACTAAAATAAATCTGAGGTGAAATTATTATGGAAAGAGGAGTAGGCCAAAAGCACCAGAGAGCTGTGATATTCCGATTAATAATTGACAAAGACACCTATATGTACAGTAGTTCCGAGTACTAAGACTGACTTAATTATTGAGGCCACAAAGACAATTATTTTTTTTATGTAAATCTCATGTTTGCACCTACAGTATATGTTAAAATTTATATTGATTAATGTTTTCTCTAATCCAGCCTTGTACATACTAATTGATGACACTGACATTTTGCTTTCCTTTAAATAACTGTATTTTAATTATATTTGTTATTTTTATGTTTATATTGTTTTTCGTTTTGCATCTAATTATATTATTTGTCTGTATTCTTCATTTCTTTTTTCCTCCAGTAACTGTTGATTGAGTTCCTTGTTTAAAACATCCTGATAACTGTGTTTGAGAATAGTGAGGTTTATATTATTCACTTTGGTTGGACACTCAAAATCACTGGTGTATTTATTATTTAATATTTTTCTTTGCCACTTATTGTCTGTCTTTTGGAACATGAAAGGACTATTTTTTTGCCAATATATTGCACATCTGGAGCAAAATGCATTGTTGTTAATGTGATATCAATTTTTTAATCAATTTATCCTGTAGTGGGATGGTGGCACAGAGGTTAGCTCTTGTTACCTCACATTCACAGTGCTAGGTGCTTTAATCATTATTCATGTAAAGTTTGCTTGGCTTTTTCCTGTAATGTACTCCAGTCTTCCTCATTTTTAGTACAAGTGTATAGAGAAAAAGTCCAGGAGGTTACCCCATTCTGACTTGCAAAGTTGCCTCTGTCATTTTATGAAAGCCTTATGTGGAGTAGTGTGCTGTATGGGAGTGAAACGTGGCTAATGAAGGCAGAATATGAGGAAAAGCTGGAAAGAACAGAGCTAAGAACAATCGGTGGAATACGTGGAGTATCTCAGAGTAAGAGTTATTACAGAAATGGGGGGTTTTCTGCTGTAGAGAAACAGAGTAAAGTAGTTTGTACATCTGGAGTAAAAGGGTGAGGATGATTGGGTGAACCAAATTAGAAGTGTAGGGGTTTAGACACAGAGGAGGTCCAGAGAAATAGGATTGGAGGTGTCCCTGGTTGACATAAGATTAATGGTTCTCGCCACAAAGGATTCCCAGGACCATGATTGGAGGCGATTGGCTAACCGGGATCAATAAATAAAAACAGTGATTAAACAGATGATGCTGACTCCAATACCACAGATATTTATACTTTTTAGGTTAGTGGACAATTGGACTTGGTGGTGTACTGGTTTTCTAACCAAGGTTATTTCCTGCGTTGCATATTCATACTAAAGTTGGATTAAGCAGCTTCAAAAATGGATGGATGGATGAATGGGCCATTAAATTGTGTGTTTTAACATGTGGGTTGCAGAGATATGTCACTGTTACCGTATATATTTGTGTGTCATAAAATCAAACCCATTCAAAAATGCAACACTTTTATTTTTGTATTTTTATATTTTCTTTCTTCCTCCAATCTCGCATCAGTTTCTCAGACACATCAAATTTTGTTGCAGCAGCACAGCTACCAATTTCTTTCAACACTTCAACGACGTTTAATTTAAAACCAGCTTCATATTTTCTTCTGATCGAATGCTCCATTGTAGATAAGGGATGCTCTTATGATAAAGGTGTGAGATACACAAAACAGTGCAAACGTCGCTTCGGAATAGTTTGGGTATTACCATGTTGTCACGTAGGCACAATACATAGAAAAGAAAAGGCAGTGTACTCCGTGGTTATTTTTTCAAGTGGCGGTTAGCATATCATAATCTGTTGGACCAATAACGTGAATTTTCCGTATTCGACTTATATGACCGACATTATAAAATACCGGAAATTATATGTTAAAATCAAGCCCGACTTATCCACTGGAGAACTTGAATGCTAGTATACATCTACTATATATATATATATATATATATATATATATATATATATATATATATGCGTAAAAAGTGCAACGATTTTATGTCACATTTTTTGTCACTTTTTAAATCTGGCTTATTTTAAAACCTACTTACAGTATATATGTTTGGTATCATTCTTTTCCCATTGTATAACCGTTTTAATACGGGGTTTCGGAGGAGTGACCGTGTCTCCTTGGGGTGGGTTCAGCCCCCCTTCTTCATAATGCGACTGGCAGACATACGAAAGTGGCAGGCGCATAGCGCAGGCCGGGGGTTGGCGAGTGAAGAGAGCAGGAGGCCAACTCCCTAGTGGTAAGTATAAAGTGCCTGTGATCACAATTTGTAGTGTAACTGCTGGACACAACATAAATACATTCCAATTTTATCAGGCAAAGTGCTAGCCTCTTGAAATGTACAACAGTACATGTATTAAAAATTACCACTATGATTTTTAAAACACTCAATGAACATGCGGTGTGATCTAATGCTTCAGTAATTAAACTACTTTCATAAAAGTGCGTGCCTCAGAATTACGTATGGTGTTGGTGTGAGAGGAGCTGTAACAGCTGAATAATTGATCCCCTCAAATCTATACTTAGCATAGCACTGGCCATTTCATTATACATCAACTCAAGAATGATCTCCAAATTATTAATTTTAGTGTTCCTCCGAATAGCCTTCAAAGAAATGTGTTAATCAGAAAAACATCAACATATTTACATCAGACAAGCCCATTTGCACATTTGCTGAAATTCTTCTGTATCTGTTCTTAATGTGGCAGTATTAGAAGCAATCCATCCTCGAGTATTCCAGTGAAATGTTCATTTGTGAGATGTCACAAGTAGAGTAGAGGCTTTTATTACATACCAAAAGCACAGCTTGTAAATATTCCTGTGCCAAAGTGTTCACTTGAACAAGACCTACTTTTTTGGTTGTTTAGAAATAAACTTAACAATCACATTTACAGATACAGTGCACCAACATTGTTTTGATCAATAAATTAAACCACCTAATTAAAATTCTGATATTCAGCCAACTTTACTTTAAAGTTATTGGAGGTTTCTGTTTGACTTCTTTTCATTGTTAAATGAAATTGCACCCAATAAAAGTGCATCTCATACAGCATATTAAGAACTTGCTTAACCCAGTCTAGTGTCATGGGGGGCTGAACCCTATCCTGTCAGTATCAAGTGCAAAGGAAGATGGCGTGTCGGGTCCAACACACCCAAACTCGCTCATATAAGGCTAATTTACAGTTTCTAGTAAAGCTAACCTTCAGGAGTTTGTGATATGTAAGGAAACCAAAACATGTTGAGAGAAATCTATGCAGACATGGGGAAACTGCAAATTCTGAGCAGGCTGTGACTTTGAGGTACTGTATTTGTATTAGAGCTGTGAGATAGCAGTGCAAATTCTAGTGCTACTGTGGTGGTGATTTATTTATGCCTGAAAAGTGAAAATTCATTGCAATTTAAAGTGGAAGTTTCCCTCTTTCTTTTTCAGTAGAGAATAAAAAAAATAGTTTATTTTTACATTTCTCATGTTTGTTTATTTCAGTATTTTAAGTGTTAAACTGAATGAACCTAGTATATTAAATACCCTGTTACTAGTGGTATATTTATCCACTCTTGTATACAGTATTTCCTAATTGCCTGCAGACTATAATTGTAAAAGTTACATCTGGGCAGTAGGATTGACTTAGAATTTAAAATTGAAGTCATCCTCTATAGATCTGTGTATTGGGTCTAATTGGTTCAAATGAATTTCAACCTTTTAAAATGTGTTATTTTTCTTATTGTTGTAAAGCAACTTAGTTTTAAATCACAATTTTTACAATATCTAGACTGTAATAAAGGTGTAAGACATTTTAACTACTAAAATTGAGACAGTTTAACCATTACATTTTTTTTTTGGTAATCCTATTTCAGTATGTTATTTTTATTACAATAATGTGTGATGTGCAGGGGGCACTCCACCTCCCCAAACTCGACACAAACACTGGCTCAAATTTTGCACTGCACAAATGTTTTATTTACGTGGGAAACACTTCCCAAATCATTTTCCTCAATACCAGTGCAATAAAAGTGTTCAGCACTGTCTTCTTTCTCTTCTTTTTCTCTCTCATCTCACTGCCTTCACTACTCCTTACTACACCTTTCTCCTCCTCCTGCATGCATTGTCTTCTCCCTCCCAACTCTGGCTCCAGGAGCAGTGGCCATTGGATCCTTTTATGTAAGTACTTCCGGTGTCCCGTAGGCTTTGCCTGTGAGCACTCCTGTGAAAGGTGGGAACCCGATGAAGCAGAGCTCTGCAGTCCCTGCAGAACTCCCAGGCAGCACCCCCAGAACTCCAAGTCCAGGCAGCTCTGTGGGGATCCGGGCAGCTGTAGCAACCCTGAGGGACTGCCATCTAGCAATCCAGAGGAAATAATGCCCTGAATACGCTTTCTCTTCTAGTCCTTCCATCAAGAAGGGCCGGGCAAGGGCTCTGACTGTCCACCACAAATATTAAAATTAAAATAAGTATTCTGATTGTATTAAATGCACTGACACATACAATGGACTTTTTCTTTCCTTAATCCCGAAAGAAATACCCTTTATGTGTTAATTGTGTTTTAAACTAAATAACCTATTACCAAAGTATTTTGATGTTAGAGGGAGTAATAGACATAATGTGGTTAGGCCTTCCCCAGTGAGTCTATTTTAAGCTTAATGTTTCCAGTGTGAATTTTCTTGTGTCTTAATAGTCCTCAAGGTCCAAGCATGTTGCAGGTGTTTTTTTTTTTTTTTTTGCAGCCCTTGTTAATAAACAATGAGTTAATTTATATGTGTTTGTACTTGTTTCTACATTCATCTGGAGGATTCAGTGTGAAAATTAGAAAAGATGGGTAATAATGTCATGATATGTAGTTTACAGGTTTACTCACACTTTCTGACTTGTTTGTTGATAAGATGCTGTTAGTAATGTTCATATTATTTTTAAATGAGTGTGTTCCTTTTTTAAGATGGGAATTTTTTTTTAAAGACCAGTCATAGGTATCAACTCTGTATTATATGTAGCTGTGTCAGTATCTGTAACTATTTGCATAAAAATCTAAAGCGTTTCCTTCTATAAACTGATTTTGTTGTGCACAATTCTAATTTAATGAATGGCAAATTACTTTTAATTAGTTAGTTGACAAGAGAAAATTGAAACATTTAACTTAAAAGATGCAAGCAAGTTTGACTTAATTTCAAGATTTGTAGGGAAAGACTACAGTGGTAATACCGACACAAGGAAAATACATGATAGGAAATCACATTGTGAGTAAACAACAACAACATCAACAACATTTATTTATGTAGCACATTTTCATACAAATAATGTAGCTCAAAGTGCTTTAAACATTTAGGAAAAGGTAAAACTGTTAATCAAACTCGTAATCCAGAGTCCTTTAAAAGAAAACCTATTCAGACATGGGGAGAACATGCAGACTCCCCACAGACCGTATCTAGGCTAGGATTTAAACCCAAGATTCTGTAGCTGTCAAGCTGCAGCAGTAATCGCTGTATTCCCATGCTGACTTTTGTTCATTTACAATTTTCACCTGTAACTATTAGTCAAAGTTTATTTTCTATAGGAAACTGCTTTACAAACCGTTGAATAATACATTTCAGATCAACAAGATGCATTAACTTTTACAATGGTTTATTTCATTGATTGAATATATAATAGTCATCTATACATCTTTGACTATACATCTTTGTTAATAAATTAGTAAACACAGGTTTTTTGTTTTATCACAAGTTTTCACCCATTTCTGAGATTGTGTATTTCCATAGTTATGTAACAGGGAGCGGGGTCAAATCTCTGAAGCACTGTAATCTGAGGCCCAGTCTCCTTTTATATGTTAAAACTTTAGGATATTTGTAGTATGTATCACCTGACAGTATAAACACCTCTTTATTCTGTGTCTGTCTCTGTTTAATGAAGAAAAAGCTGAAGATTTATGACTTGGCAAGAGTCTGTAATAATGATAGCATTAAACTAAGTATGTGAATACATCATATCCAATGTCAATATTAAGACTTTATTAAATTACAGCTTGCTAATAATAAAGCTACAACACTCTTAGTTGGTACAGTTAATGGAAAGAGAGCATTATTCAAATCATAGTTTTTATAGCTAATGTAAAAGGTTGTCATTCTACTGTTTAGCCTGCCTATTTTAAAGGGAACATATTTTTTTAACATTTAACATGAGATGATATTCTATGGTATGTCACTTGCAACAGCTGTGAACACTGTGTTAATGACTAATGTGGATTTCATCACGGCACAGGGCATCTGTACATCAGCCTATGACCACAGACACAAGCCAAAAGCATCATTATTTGTTGTACACAAAAGTCTGTGATGTGCACATAGTTCAAACTTTGTATTCTGATCTGCTTTTTTCTCTTGCAAATTTCCTGATCTGTGTCAATAACTAATGTAATTGATTTTTTTGTTCTATATTCCATCATATAACACCCACATATGCGATCTTGAGTAACAACTTTAATATTTGATTTCCTTGGTGGCACAGTGTTTAGCGCTGCTTATTTAAAGAGATTGAGAAACTAGGTATGATTGACAGACTAGTCCCTACTTATGTGGTATTTGCACTTGTTTGGTTTATTGGCTGATGAGTCTGTATAGTGAGTGTACCCTGTGATAGGCTGATACCTCATTCAGGTTTGGATTCTGCCAGTTTTCTAGATTAAGTGGGTTCACTAAGTGGATGGATGGCTGATCATTCTCAAGTTTCCTGCAGACTGTTCTCTGATTTCTTGTTCCCATCTGTTGCAGTCGACTAGGCAAATTTTAATGTTAGGGTCCACAGGATTCATATAGGGATGTAGCCTTCTAGGTTATGGTGACAACTGCAGGGTACAAGTTAAGCATCATATTGTAGCTCTTACCTGGGGATTCCCAGGTTACCTGTAAGGTTTAATCCTCTAGTGTGTTTACAGTTTGACGTGAACTATTCAAAATGATCTTTGTCTGGCATGCCAACTGTGGGAACCACTTATGGTTATTCTCACTAGTTACCTACTCCAGCTCATTTGGCTGCACCGTATTCAGTGGGACAGCTATGTGGAGAAACCACATTTCTGCTGATTGTACATGTGGTTTTGTGCTTTCCATTAGTACTTGTACTTTCCTTCCTTTCCTTCTTTCATCTTTTTTCTTTTGCTAAGAATAAGTTGAACAGTGTGCTGCGACAGCCTTCTTAACATGCATCTGTTAAGGCTTTCCAGAAAATCCCTACTTTTGGCCATAGCTTTGGCCTTTGCTTCATTTTAAGTTCTGTTTCAAATATTAACACAAAAATAACATAACAAAATACAAGAAAATCAATATGTACACAGAAATGTATGTATGTGTATATACACAGTACTGTACATATATACATTTATATATGTATATATTGTAGTGCCCCTGGGTCCAGACCTGACAGGGACATACTTCACAGCTGTCTGAGACCTTTCAGAGATGGCGGGACAGCCTGTAGAAGATGTTATAAAAGTTGTTCTGTGAGTGGCGCTTTGTGTATGAAGACACAGCACTTGGAGAGCACTTAGGACATGGATAAAGAATCAAAGCAGCTGGGAGCTAATGGAGCTACAGAAACACCTGAGTGGTATGGTGGAAGTTGCTGCTGAAGTAGTTAAAGGTCTTTTTTAGGACCACTTGCCAGCAGTTGGTTTAAAGTGGCTAATTCCATTCCTCAGCCTCTTGCACACTATGCATATCTATAGAACTTTTAAATATGTGTTAGTACTTTGATGTGCTTAATAATACTTAAATAAAAAGTATTTGGCAATGGAAAAGAAAAACAATTTGCAAAGTATTAATGAACAGATAACAACAACACATTAATCAATACAGATATTTAGTTAGTAGAGTCCTTATATATAGTATTCTTAGTCTTCAAAGATGATTATGATGATAAGGATTATGATGCCTGGAGGACAAAAAAATCAAGAAAAAACCTCTAGTTAAACTGGAGAAAATAAAAACAAAATCTGGAGTTCCAAAGGCAAAAGACTGCCCAGTCCCCCACTGGTAAACATAGGATTCAATCCAAGGTATCAAAGGGCAGCCAGACTCTTGCGTAATACCTGCCAATTAATTTAATAAAAAAATAAGCAAATATTCTTCAAACAATTTATAAATTTCTAAGCAATGTACATTTATATTTGCCTCAATTCTACTGTATATAAAGTAATAGCTTTTTTACTTAACTTCCAGAGGATGCATTCTGCTGCCATTGTATGCTAAAGTGTTAAAGTTTTGGAATATCAGTGCTCATCATCTACACAAGAACTGTTTTTGCTACCATACTAGATTCATTTTAAAAGATATGACAGAAACTGGTCACTGTTTAAAGTAGGCAATGGAGAAAGAAGCAGTTTAGAATAGGGCAGGTTTAAAAATTAATGTAAATAACAGCCAGCTGTAAAATGTCTGGTCAACATGAAATAAATGTGGAATAGTATCAGTAATAACAACAATAATATTGCTTGTCCTAATGCTAGAAGTGTTCTAAATAAAACAAATCAATTCAGGCTATATATAGTAGTACATAAATATGATGCTGTACCAGTAACCAAAGCCTGACTTAGTCCTAGGGATTGGAGCGAGTATAATATAAATTAATACGTTATTTATAAATAAGAAAAATTGTAGACACAAATCTTCTTCAAAAGAGTTATGTATCACATCTTTTTGAGGGTATCTGGGTTTTAGTAGACAGGTTCAAAAACAGAGACATGGTACTCCGAGTATGTTATAGACTTCCTAAATACAGATAATGTTGTCAGTGTACAACATTAATGCTGTAACAACATATAAAAGAATCATATTTAGATGGAGATATTTTATTAATTGCCGTTTTAATTGTTTAAATACATAAAAAGTGTGAACATCCATTGGTTAGTTGAAAAGGAACAGGAGTTCATAGATGTAATCAATGATTGTTATAACACAGTAAGTCAAAACAGCAACTAAAAAAATGTAATAGAAAATGAAAAAAAATATGTTGTAATAATCGGGACAGAACACCCAGAAAAGCTCTATAACATATACAAGCCAAATAACTTAAGATCTAACTATAGGGGTTAGATAGATAGATACTTTATTAATCCCAAGGGGAAATTCATATAATCCAGCAGCATCATACTGAAAAACAAAAAAAAAAAACAATATTAAAGAGTAATAAAAATGCAAGTAAAAACAGACAATAACTTTGAGTAATGTTAGCATTTACTCCCCCGGGTGGAATTGAAGAGTCGCATAGTGTGGGGGAGGAACGATCTCCTCAGTCTGTCAGTGGAGCAAGACAGTGACAAAAGTTTGTCACTGAAGCTACTCCTCTGCCTGGAAAGGACACTGTTCAGTGGATGCAGTGGATTATTCATGATTGACAGGAGTTTGCTTAGTGCCCGTAGCTCTGCCACAGATGTTAAACTGTCCAACTTCATTCCTACAATAGAGCCTGCCTTCCTCACCAGTTTGTCCAGGCGTGAGACGTCCTTCTTCTTTATGCTGCCTCCCCAGCACACCACCTCGTAGAAGAGGGCACATGCCACAACCGTCTGGTAGAACATCTGCAGCATCTTATTGCAGATGTTGAAGGACGCCAACCTTCTAAGAAAGTATAGTCGGCTCTGACCTTTCTTACACAGAGCATCAGTATTGGCAGTCCAGTCCAATTTGTCATCCAGCTGCACTCCCAGGTGTTTATAGGTCTGTACCCTCTGCACACAGTCTCATCTGATGATCATGGGGTCCACGAGGGGCCTGGGCCTCCTAAAATCCACCACCAGTTCCTTGGTCTTGCTGGTGTTCAGGTGTAAGTGGTTTATATGAGCATGAGAGGAGTGGTTAAAAAATAAATTAGAAACCGTGAAAGGCAGTTAAAGAAGAACATTGAGAAAAGTGCAAAAATCAACAATAAGTTGCTTTTTTCATTATTTTGCCAGTCAGAATTTGTTGAAGAAAGCATTAGTGTGTGTTATGATTGGTAAATGTTAAAGACAAAAGACAACTGCTTTTAATTGATTCTGATTTTTGTCAACGGACTCAAGCCTTCTAGTATAGGAAATATTAATGAAGTGCAAAATCATTTGGAGATTACAGAGTGGGAATTATTACAAGGATTAAAAAGGCTGAAATGAAGTAAATCACAAAGACCAGATAACCTATAACCAAGTAGGCTAGTCATAACATATAATAACCTTTAAAGTATATTTACTAAAATTTTTCCCACTAAGCAAAAGATGAAAATAAGTTAGCAAATGTCATCTCATTACTGTATATAAAAAGTTGATCAGACTGATCCTTGTTAATGTAGGCCAGTGTGCATAGTGTGCATCACTGGTATGTTAATGAAAGCAATTATTAAATTTGAGTGAGGCATGAAGTACCCAAAAACATACTGTGGGCTTTGACAAGAAAGGTTGAGTTTCACTAATATGCTGGAATTTTAGGAGAAAGCAAAAAATGTATTTTAATAATAGTGGTGCATACAATATTATCTACCTTGGATTTAAAAAAAAATGCTTTTGATAAGTTACTAAGTAGAAGGCTAGTGCATAAAATAAAAGTTCTTCAATAATTTAAGATATTTTTCCAAGTGAGGTGATGTATAAGATTAAGTCTGCAGATCATACTAAGCTAGGTGGATTGGCTGAATCCTTGCAGATGGACCCAACAATTCATACACAGACACAAAGAATCAAATGGCTACAGCCTAGGTTGGCCAAAGACTCTCAGAATGTATTTCATATTTTGATAAGTGATATTGTTTGCCTGACACAAGCAATTATGCTTACAATTTTATGAATTTAAAAATGTCTCATGGCCAAAAACAAATCATTTGATTTTTCTGTGGTTCTTTAGGTGCCAGATGAAAAGTTGAAATTTGGCATTCCTTCAGTAGGTGAAAGTATGGTGTCAACAGGAGCTTTTTAGTTTTTTTTTTTTTCAGGCATTGGAAATCCTTTAATCATAAATTGCCTTCCTTATCATACGAGATTACATCTACAAGAAGAAGAGTTTGTTTGACATGGGTTTTTAGGGAGGAGTACAAGTAAGTCTGTACGGAGAAAAACTGATGACATACAAGAAAAAAAAAATCTATTTAAATTAAAATTTACTCATAATAAAAAAATCCTGTTATAAAATGCTTACATCTAAATGCAAGGAGAGTTAGAAGCAATAAAATAGTAAATGTAAGAAATATATGAACATCCATCCATTCTCCAACCTGATATATCCTAACTACAGGGTCACAGGATTCTGCTGGAGCCAATCCCAGCCAACACAGGGCTCAAGGCAGGAAACAAACACCGGGCAGGGCGGCAGCCCACCGCAGGGCACACACACCCAAGCACACACTAGGGACAATAGGATCGCCAGTCCACCTAACCTGCATGTCTTCGGACTGTGGGAGGAAACCCACGCAGACTCGGGGAGAACATGCAAACTCCATGCAGGGAGGACCCGTGAAACAAACCCGGGTCTCCTAACTGTGAGGCAGCAGTGCTACCACTGCGCCACCGTGCTGCCCCATATGAAAATCATAAAAGTATAATGTCTGTGAATATGCATCATTGCGGCCAGCTGTGAACATTAATAATACATTACTATGGATTGTGAGTCCAGTTTCTCTATTTGCATGCATGCTCAGCTTACATACATGTCCATTTATTTTCTAACCCACTCTGATACCACAACTTGAAGCCCTTATTTGGAGAGAAAAATGCAGATAATCTTTGAAAAGGGACAAAAGACAAATGAAGGATTAACATGTTGACAATAATAGTAATTCCCTAACCATGCATTTTCTCCTCTTCCTTTTTTAATTGTTTTATTTAAATTGCATTAATTAGGATGTTTTATACAGTAGTTGATTTCTAGCCCATTTGCACATTCCTGAATGTTCTACCTTCCACAAGTGTCATGTGTACAATGTAAACCAAGATGGTGAAATTCATTACTTTAAGCAGTAATTGCAAACATTTTTAACCTTTTTATGCAATTTAAATTAAGTTGGTGTAAATTGCTATTTTGTTTAATCACAATACTGATGTCAATGGTGTAAAGCTGCTTTGGCAGGTGTTGTTTGTTTCCTTGATGATGATGTGCATTCAGTCATCCATTTTCTAAGTCAGTTTTCTCATAATACTGGGTTGTTGTGTTCTTCTTTTTGAAGTTTTCATTATTCTTTGCTCAGAAGCTTACTTCCTTCTCTTCATATGGGAGGCTTGTAAGGATGGAGCTTCCCCAGGTAAGAACTCTTCTTGCAAAGGATACCATTCCATCACAAGGCATGCTCAATCAGACTGGATCATTTTGAAATCTTCAATTAATTCAAAGCAGAAACATCTTTGGGATCCAAGAGGAAACTGGAAGACCAGGAGAACAGCCATGGAGATCGATGGGAAATGTGCAAGTTAAGACAGTGAGCAGCTCAGTATTTGTAGTGCTAATTACTAAACCATTCTGCTGCTCATTTTCAAACATTTACCAACTATAATCACCTTTGCTTGAGGTTCATGTTTTGGTGCAAGTGTCAACACAAAAATAACAAATGTTCTGTTTTTCACAAGTGTGTAGCTGCATTTGCTGCCTGGTGTCCATTGTGACCCAGGACAAAATGGTGTATTCCTGAACTTCCATTTTCACAAATTTGCAGGTGCAATGTTGAAGACTCACAAGAAAAGAGATGTGACACTGCTTAGTGAGGAAGACACATTGTGTTGCTGTGAGTATGTTGATCAGCATGGTCAGAAGAACCATGTAATGGCATGCTGCTGTGATTGTGAGGAACTTGACCAGGTCTGTGACAGGTGAGTACATGCTTCATATTAAACCAAATTAGAGTGGTCACCAGGCTATTAAATGGATAGCTTTACAATATCTGGTGCTCTTCAGTTCTTTGTAAACATTATTTTTTGTATGGAGTCGTAGTGCTTGATTGAAAATTGAGCTAATGTCAACAATTTCACAAGCAGATTTTTGCATGCAGCTACACTTACTTATTCTTCTTGCTTTCATGTTGAGTACTTTAAAAACTGGGTAAGTTGAGAATATTCTTGTATTCTGGTATAAAAAAAAAAAAAAAATTACCCAGACAGGTTTTGTGCCTTGTCTTTTTCAAATTGCAACTATTTCCTAATTGTATGTAGTGAGTTTTACAAAGTTTGTCCATAATGTATTCTGCTGCAACAGTGTTTTATTGCCACTAATACCATATAAAATAACTGAATTCAAATAAGAGTATTGTATCTTCAGCTGTAAATAAAATTTGAAGTTTCTCTACCTAGTTTGTAGTAGAAGTGGCAAAAAATTAGATGTGTCCAGCACTTTATCAGTTACATAATGTAGGCAAATAATTGATTATGCAGAGAGAAATGGAAAAAATCACAATGTTGGAATTGTTTATAGTCTCCACCAGTTGTTACGTAGTTAGGGCATGAATTTATGAATATACTGTAATTCAAAGCCATTATCTCTGTACAGTGAAACCTACTTGAGTGACTGCTCAAAATTAATATGTGTGATGTATATACATTACTGTATCCCAACATACCTGAACTGCTCATCTAAGGGCAATCAGCTATC
The DNA here is from genome assembly GCF_016835505.1 of Polypterus senegalus. Taxonomy (NCBI): domain Eukaryota; kingdom Metazoa; phylum Chordata; class Cladistia; order Polypteriformes; family Polypteridae; genus Polypterus; species Polypterus senegalus. The sequence goes on along the minus strand of NC_053155.1, from coordinate 85,958,475 downwards.
CATCCCTCACCTACAGAGAGCAATCCACTCTTCTGCAAGAAAGAACAATGACCTCAGACTTGCAAAATACTCAAGTTTCTGTTGAAGGTCACAGTCAGACGAGGCAAAGGGAACTACATCACCTACATAAAGCAACAATGCTACTCCTGGCCTTCCCAACTGGACACCTCCACATCCTTGGTCATGCCTTATTGTCCTGTCCATGAAATCCACAAACGGGAGCAATGACAAAACACAGCTTTTCTGGTGTCCAACACCCACACTGAATGAATTATATTTAATGCCTAATATTCAGGCACAGCTTTCACTATATTCATATAGGGAACAAATAGCATGGAAAAGTGGCCCCCACTACCTCATATTCCTGCCACGCTTCCAAGAAAACATGCCAAGGGAGGAGAAACATGTTCCTTTTTACTTACTAACATATTTTCCAAATACTTTCCAAGCTGACTTTAGATCTGTAGCGGTAACAGTAGAGAGGATTTTAGTGGCTAGCGTTCTGCCATTTCAAGACAGTTCTGTGCATTGTATGGAATGCTATATATATATATATATATATATATATATATATAAAGACTTGATATTGCACAGCTGTTAAGAGATGTCTAGGATAATTTCTTTTTTCTAGAGAAAAAGAGGAACAATGAATTAAAAAATTATTGCTAAAGCATTCTTTCTCTCCAGTCCTATTTGAAGAATTAACCTATTTAAAATGACTCTTGACAGCTCACTGCTTCTGATTAGTCTGGGTTTGTTCCACATAAATAATGATCATAAGCTCAACTCTTTTATTTCTGTTCACTTTGCAGGTGGCTTAAATGTGAGGCCCTGCCTCCCAATTCCCTAAACCGTGTTTTTGAAACACTGGCAGACAGATGCCGTGTACCATGGATCTCGGGAGCCCAAAAATTGGATCTGACCGTGTTGCCTCCCCTGTTACTGCTCCCTGTATCACTGCACATTGCAGCCCTACATTTCCTGCTGGCTCTCATTATCCTAACAACACTTCCAATATGTATACTGTGGTATTATTACGTTACACATCGTCAAAAGGGCCACACTCTGTTCTTCTTGAGCCTCGTCCTTTTTTCTCTAGGATACATGTACTACCTCTTTGTTACTGAGGTTGTTCCAAGGGGTGATGTCCATCTGATGCAGTTAGCAGCAGTGACTACTGGATTAATCTTGACATTGTTGGCTCTTGCACGGACTAAAAGGGATCCTGGTTACCTCCGAACTATCATGCATGCTAATGTTCACAGCACAGTAAGGTACTATCAAAAGCAGTCAGAGAGAGTTGGCAACACAGCTCCTAATGGCATTCATCATAACTTTCAGTTGTTCAATGAGTCACTGACACCACAGAACAATGGCAATAATGACAAGAAGAGTTGGTGTCCAGCATGTAAAATGTCTCGGCCTCCCAGGGCAGGGCACTGTCGGATTTGTGCTTCCTGTGTACAGCGGCTGGACCACCATTGTGTCTGGTAAATGACAATATCTTCTATATGTTTGATTTATAATTTCCCCTTACTTTCACACTGTACTTTTAGTTTCTGCTGTCTTAGAAAGCTAATTACTTGGTAATAGGGTGAGCACTGTCCAGTTATTAAGCTAATTTCAAAAAGCCTTAAGGTTCCATGCAGTCATCATTAACCTTTCAGTTTTTTGTCACAGAGGTTAAACAGCAAAATGGATTATTGCAGACTGAGCGAGCAAATAGCGTGGAGTTTGGGTGGGATAGCATGTAGCAGTTATTGAGTGGTTAGAAGCGTTTCACGGTGCCGTAGTTTACTGGCATTATTGGCTAGGATGGTATGTACATTATGTCCATTATGGGCACTTCACAGAATTCTTCCTTCTTAAATTAAATACATTCGCATGGTAGAGTGTAATGACTACATTATCCACAATCACTAGCTCAGGGAGAAAACAATTCCTTCTTTTTAACAATCATTTAATCAGATGGAACACATCCTCTTTTTTTTTTCTCCTTCTGCAAGTCTTAGGGGCATTTCTTATTACAACTAATAATAGCTGCCCATATTTCAACTCGGCATCTTACATTATTTTTCATTACCCCACTATTACTTCATAAGTAGATACACAACTGAGGTCTTTCTTTTGTTTGTTTGACATTGTAGATGGGGTACATACATTTTTGTTAAGTGGATTATGTTATACCCACCCCTTCCTTTTTTAGTGTCCGTTCCTGAGGTCAGGTGGTTTCCATGCTTTCCTGCTTATAACTAATTCAACAGATATTTTTTATGGGACAAATCAACCCCTTTTCTTTGCTACTGATTGGGGATGGGTGAGAATTATTCATTCCTTATTTTTATAGTTTTCTCATTTTTGAGGATACCCTTAGACAGTGTGGGGTAAAAGAAAATAATGAGTAACGTCATGCCCTATACTCTTCATTTCATATTAACTGTCATTTAGTTGTGTATTTTCTGTTTGCAGGATTAACAACTGTGTTGGACAAGCAAACCATTGTGCCTTCCTGCTTACTTTGTTTTTCTTCCTAATGACCTCGGTGTATGGAATCATTTTGACCCTTGGCTCCATCTGCAGGGGACAGTCTGTGTTGTTTGCCCTGTTTTACTGTCCCAGAGTATATGACCAATACAGGTAAATAAGCACAAAACAGTTAAATTAAATAAAAAGCTTACTTAAGGAGACCAAGTGTGGAGTTGTGAATGTGTGACAGGGGACTATTACAACAAATAGAAACTGGCCTCAACTGTGATCAACCACTAGGTGTGAATGTTGGCAGCAACAATTTCCAGTGTTTGCATGATTTTAAGAATAACAGAAGCTGTTTACTACTGAGGTCTTGATATGATTCTATTAATAAAGCAGAAGTGTTTTAACATTAGGCGATTTCATGATAACAAGGTGGGCTTCTAGTAAATTAAGGGCGGAAGTTGTAAACAGTCTGTTGGAAAATAAATAGAGACTACTGAATCAAGATACTGACAAAGAGAGAGTGGATTGGGGCTGGAGTCAAACCCAGCAGCTTTAAGCACAAGGCAGGAACTAATCCTGAATGAGACAGCAGTTTATTGCAGTGCTGATGTACACACAAATTCATTCACACAGTCTTTAGTTTCACCTTTTCTTTCCTGTGACATCTGTTTCATTCCTCAAGTCTTTCTTCTCCTGCACCTTTCTGCTGTTCCTCTTACTCCTTTCCAGTAGACTGTTCTCTATAGGCACTGCTGTCGTCAAATTAGCCTAAGCCTATTGATGGAAATCTTAACACTCAATTTTTGGAAATCTATCTTTCTTTTTAAGTTATTACTGGTCAGTGTTGTGCTTTGCTTCTGTACATGGTAGTCCTTTTTGTGATTTGTTCACACCCATAAGAAAAGTGCTTTTATTCTTATAATATTTGTTATGGTTTTATATTGGTTAGAACAACTTTGTATTGGTTTAATTTTAATAATAATAACAAAATTTATTTATATAACACCTTTCCCATGTTTTTTTTACAAATAAATACAAGTCTTTGAGATGCAGAAGAAAATGCAGTGTACCAAGGAAAAAATCTTAGCAGCAACACTTAAAACTTCATCAGAGTGCTGTCAGGTTGAGGGTTTGAAAGCCTCTAAACTTTTCATTGTGTTCCTGATTCTCTTGTACATTTTGTGATTTTTGCCTTCTTAACTTTAATGTTTGCATTGCCTGTGTTACTTGATCAATCTGTACACCAAATGTCATTATGCGTGACAATATTCTGTTCTGCAACCCACGCTCTTTTGTGAGCAACTTAACAAAAGGGATGATGATGATGCAAGAGTTACAAAGTATAAAGGATCTAACTCATGGATAGAACTTTTGTTCATTTACTTTATGATGTAACTTTTAAAGATAATTTGATACATTAGAACCCACCTAAGTTTGTCAAAAGGGAAGAACAATTATGTATGAGATACCATTTTGTATATAAGCCATTCTTACCTGTGGATCCGCTGTATACTGAAATGCTTGCATTGGTGTCATATTTTTACATTATACACAGAAACGCTTATACTGAAATGCATGCACTATATAGTGAAGCATATACACTGCATCCTAAAACCCTTAAGCAATTCATGTGACAAAGTGCACGTAGAAAGAAAAAGCCATATAATCCACAACAAAAGTGGCTCCATTTTGAAACATACACTCTGCTTGCAATCAATATGAATGATGTAATTAAATTAAATGAACATGTTTCTAAGAAACTTACAATACCCTCCATACTGTTTTGGGCAAAGACACATTTTTCTTTTATGTGCCCCTAAATATGACTGCTTTTAATATACATCGTTATGTCCCAAACATTATGTTGCCCCAAAATGGGGGGGACCATGTATAAAAAACGTCATTTCTACATGGTGTGACTGAAATGTATAAAAATACTTTTAAAGTCTACAATAATAAAAATAGTAATGCATTTTATTTATATAGCACCTTGTGTACTTGAATCAAGTTTGAATTGTTTGATTTGTAATTTTAAACTGTGGAGTGGAGGGATAAATAAAGAAAAATTGTGTCTTTTTCCCAAACATTATGGAGGGCACCATGTACCGTAGATCCCGGAATACAGGCCGACCCGGTATATTAGCCGAACCCCTTCTCTACCTACTAAATTACATGTATTTGCCGATGACCGGTATTTAAGCCGACCCCCTTCTCCAAGCAAAATTTTCTAAATTTCCTTAAAAGTGTCTCTTCAGGTATATTTATAACTAGCAAAATACCCGCGCTTCGCAGCGGAGAAGTAGTGTGTTAAAGAAGTAATGAAAAAGAAAAGGACACAGTTTGAAAATAACGTAACATGATTGTCAATGTAATTGTTTTGTCACTGTTGTGAGTGATGAGTGTTGCTGTCATATATATATATATATATATATATATATATATATATATATATATCTATACATATACACATATATATATATCTACATATATACACATACATATACATACATACATACATACACACACATATATATATATATATATATATATATATATATATACATACACGCACACATATATAAACATATATATACATATACATACATATCTACATATATACACACACAGCTATTTCAGATCAGTGCAATACGCTGCTTGTTAAAACGGATAACTCCTGCTCTTACGCAAGTCTGCGTGGATATTATGAACTATCGTATTTGTTCAAGTTCTATTTAAATTTTAAATAGAAGGAATTTTTATTTAGTCGACAGAAATATCTTTGGTAGGAATGGTAAAAACAGACAGGAATATTATTCGTGAATAAATCAACTCAAACCTTAAATAACTTAAAAGAACAAACATTCAAATTTCTTTACTCTTATGTAAATTTATATAAAAATAAACTTAGATTTTAAATATCCCAAAAGATTTTGCTCTCCATAAAAATATATCCTTTCAAAATTATACAAATTCAAATATGAACATGCTGCATAACAAAACCTGGAAATATAAATAAAATGTGTTCCTTTCAGCAATAACAAATCAAATCATTAAGTTGTCTTTGCTCATATGTCATTTTAGAGCTGGACGCCTGGCATCTATTTTTGGCAACAGGTTCGTTTATGTTTGGTGTGAGGTTCTGTGTTGTGGAGATTCTCAGGATGGATTGCAGGTGCTCATCAGTGAGGCGACTCCTGTGTGCTGTTTTGTTATTCTTTATCACTGAGAAGAGCTTCTCACACAGATATGTGCTACCAAACATGCACAAGGTTCGAGCCGCATGTAGACGGACTTTTTTTGTTCTTCAAAGTCACCAAAGCGCCGTGCAAACTCAGTGCGCCGGTTTATCAGCAAAGTGCTATTTGGGAACACCGTAGTGACGACTTGGTTTAACATTACTTGGCAACAGGGAAAGTTGCACTGGTGCATTTGTGTCTCCCATAAAAGCAACTTCACTTGAAATCACTTTGTGATTGTGCACGGTAAAACGTCCGCTGAAGTGTCAGATTCTTATTTAATTCTTCTGCTTTCTGTATCTTCTGCATTGCATTCAGGTCTTTCAGCCTCACTGATGAGCACCTGCAATCCATCCTGAGAATCTCCACAACACAGAACTCCCTGATGTTTTGTCTCATAGTGCCGTCTTAGATTAAATTCTGTAATTACAGCCACATTAGCTCCACAAATGAGACACACGGGTTCAGTAAACATATACTCAGCCTCCCATCGGTTTTAAAGGCTCTATTTTCAGAATCAACTTTTCTCTTCAGCATCGTGTGAGCTAGCTTCGCAATAACTTGCAGCATCATAAGCTAGACTTGATTAACGCGTAAGTGTTCGGCAAGGCAGCTGAAGCGCTGCATTATGGGATCTGTAGTTTATTGTGTTACCAGCGCTTCATATACCCGGGCTTTAATAACAATAATACAGTATATAAAATGATCTTGCGGGCGGATGTGGCCCGCGGCCCTTGAGTTTGACACATATGGACTAAATAGAACTTGAAAAGATATATTTTTCAAATGTGATCGCGCAATTCAGATAGAGTTGACGCACTACAGCCTGCATGCCTCAATAAGTCATCCTCCCTCGCTCTTACTTTTTACCGCTCATCTAATGAATACACTGAGTATGGCTTTACCAAAACAATCATTGATGGCGAATAAAGTATCCATTATTCGAGTATGTAGATGGGGATGTATATATTCTTATATATATATATACCCGCGAATTGCAGCGGAGAAGTAGTGTGTTAAAAAAGCTAGAAAAAGAAAAGGGAACATTTTAAAAATAACGTAACATGACTGTCAATATACAGTATTTGTTTTGTGAGTGTTGCTGTCATCAAGGATTTGATTATCATTATTTCTTTCAATCAGGTTCGTATTTGTAGGATGTGTTGTGTTCAAGTTACATTCCGTGTTTGTCAATCGCTGTAAAGATGACAGGTTTCATTCATCGATTCGCTTCTTACTGCATCAATAAACAGCTCGCTTCTTCTTTATCTGAGACCTGACACACTGCATGCACGGGTTTTTTACACTGTCTTCCTTTAGCGGACATTGACTTTTTCCAACGTGTGCTTTGTTTCCGCAGTAGTTGGATTTATGAATATGCTTGTATGTATCAACGCTTCATATTTTTGCTGCCTTTTCAATTGTGTAATTCGGTTTTGTTCAGCTTTTGGAACTGTTGCTTTTATCTGTGCACTGCGTCAGTTCACGTGAGCCACTGGTGTACATGCATCGAAGGTTCCCAGCTGTGCTGGTGCCATCTCGTGCTATGTCCATGGCTGTATTTAATGTTACCTTAGTCCTGGCACTTAAAACTTTCTCTCGCAGTTTCGCTGAGTTTGTGTCAAACACCACCCTGACCATCTCATCTTCCTCTGCATAAGCACAGTCCTTCACCCGTGAATATTTACCCGTGGCAGTTTGCTATTGGATTGCCGCTGACGGACGGCCTTATATGGGTGGGCACTAAATTACAAACGCCAGCGGCAGCCTGTCTATGAACTTAATTTAAAGTGTAGGTTTACATCGTGCTTTGTTTCCGAAGTAGCAGAACTCATGAATATGGTTGTATATGTCACTCGCTCGCTTCTTATTGTTTCGCTGCCTTCTCAATTATATAATGCATGTTTTCTTAAGCGCTTTTTTGAGGTCTTCCTGGTTTTCTATGTACTGCGTGATTACGTGGGAGGCGTGATGATGTCACAGAAACTCCGCCCCACGGCGTTGAAGCTCATCTCCATTACAGTAAATGGAGAAAACTGCTTCCAGTTATGACTATTACGCGTAGAATTTCGATATAAAACCTGCCCAACTTTTGTAAGGAAGCTGTAAGGAATGAACCTGCCAAATTTCAGCCTTCCACCCACACGGGAAGTTGGAGAATTAGTGATGAGTCAGTGAGTGAGTGAGTGAGTCAGTAAGGGCTTTGCCTTTTATTAGTATAGATGTTTATCGGCGAGAATTTGAGACTGACGGCATTTTTGATATATAATATAATGTGCATAATTTACCAAAACACCAATAATTTTTCTAATGTACTAACTAAAAAGTTATAAAAAGTGCCTAGCCTACTTCAATTAAGCTAGGAGCATGGCGGCCGCATGGTCGCAGCGGCTCAGGACTCTCCTTTTCAGTGCACTTTTTTGTTGTTTTTGTACTTTTTTTTTGTCCTTGTTTGTGCACAATCGGTTCGGCGAACATCCGCAACACCATTCAGAACCTTATAGACATCGGTGTCCAGAGCCAGACATCTGTTTCGAGTGTTTTTCATCACACGCACAACATCCCAGACAACATAACGAGACCAGCGGGCTCTCTGTGGATTGTTGTCGGGTCTAGGAGACGACACAGACGGAGGAGGGAAAGAAAGCAGAAGCGGGCCGCAGATCCGCGTTATGCTAAAGCTAAAAACAAACATACAAGCCCTATACAGAACTTTTTTCTGCACTGAAGGAGCTGCTTTTAATCTCATTGTAGATGTGTATAGTGACAATAAAAGGCATTCTATTCTAGAAACAATTTCATACTGTACTCACCATTTAATTTGACATCTTTGGGCTGCAGGAAGGGAGGAGATATTTCCACACAATGTCCATCTTCGCTTCGATTCGATCGCTTTTTACCTTCTCTTCCTTCCTTAGCAATTATGTGTCTTGCTTGCATGGTCTTAATGAATTATATATATATATAGGTAAATCACTGCAATGAAGGAAATTACATCCACAAACACATGTATCTGGCTCCGACTGACGCTACTAACGCTCTCGGTTGTTTGTTTACAATCGCGCAAGCGGATACACGTGACCGCATTCGTTTCGTAACGCAAGATGTTGATCGTAAATCAAAACAAAAAATTTCATTTTAAACTTCCCGATAATTTATTATAAATTTTATTAATAAAATCAACAACTAGAACACTTTTTTGAATAAATTCTTTATTTAATTTAAAGTACCGGCATGCAAAGTTACTTCTTCATCTGAAAGATGGCTCTGTGGTTTCGTCATTATTTACTTCCGTATTCATCGGCAAAACCGACATTGTGCTGGAAATCTTGAATCTGAAACGATACTCGTTGTATAAACCGACCCCCAAACTCCAAGCCAAAAATCTAGGACGAAATTCTCGGCTTATATAACGGGATCTACGGTATATGCTAAAAAGTAGATATGAATAACATATGTGCAGATTCAAAATGGATGTATTCTTTCAGAGTGAGATGAGGGTGGTGGGGGAGTTCTCCATAAAGTTTAGAGTGCCACAAAAGCAACTACACATAATGATGATCTGGTGGAACTCTCATGAAGCGTAGAATGCTCTGGGGAAATGAAGCTTGATAATGATAATGGGGGGACCATTGAACGCCACTAAGCAACAAAGCACAGTTAATGGGCTCTGTCCACAGTAAAGTGACAGGATAACACCTATGTTCAAAAATGCTGCATAGCACTGTTAAAATTGCAGATGACTTGTATGTTGTTGGAATGTGACTGCTTAGGGTTAGCAAAAGCAGCTTCCTTTTCACTAGGTGCCCTTTTTGCAATATGAGCACAGTAAATAGCTCTGATTGTTAGGAAAACAGGACAATGCTGCAAATTGCTTTCTTATGTTAGCAAAAGTGAACTAAAATACAGTTTATACATCATATTCATCACTTTTGAGGTTTAATACGTTGGTCATGTCAACGCACATTATAATAAAAGCTAGCTGATATAACAGAATTATACTCACAAGTCATCTTTTAGCTGGTTTTCCTGCATTTCTGTATGTGACATGGGGTACCAAGATATCTCATTATGTATATGCAAATGCTCCATAATCCCAAAATATTTCAAATCCAAAATACTTCTTTTACCAGGCATTTCAGATTAGTTGATACACAACCTCTATTATATGAACCTGACCTCTTAATTAATATATAAAGCAAATATCCTAAAAAGGACATCCAACATATGAATGGGGCTTGAGCTCATAGATTATTAGACTGTGATATTTAACAAATGACCAGATAATCTTGTGTGCAAAAGTCAAAAACTTTCACACAAAGTGAATCACTGATGTTTTTTTTCTCATTCCTCTTTAGAAAAATATGTCAGCTCTGTGTGGTTTCAAGGTTGTTACATAAACGGTCTCCTTCCACTCCTGCTCCAGTATTTCAATAGAAATTAGGTCAGGACTATGGTTTGCTCATCCCAGAATCTGACGCTCTTCTTCCAACTTTAGTGGAACGTATTTAAACAGAACAGATCATTGTCTTGCTCAAACATCCATTTAGTCCTCAAGTTTTCTCTGAATTATTCTTTGACAGTTCTCAGAATTAATTATTTCCTCAATGATGTCTACACTTTAGTGCTAGAAAAAGTCAAAAGAAGAGCGAATATGCTGATTCCAGGGCTACTGGGAATGAGTTATGAGGAAAGAATAAAACAGCTGAGCCTTTTCAGCTTAAACAAAAAGAGATTAGGTGAAGACATGATTGAGGTGTTTAAAACTGTGAAGGAATTTAGTACAATGGATTGAGACTGTTATTTTAAAATGAGTTTAGCAAGAACATGGGGACATAGTTGGCAACTTGTTAAACGTAAAATTTGCACAAACATTAGGAGGCTTTTCTCCACACAGAACCACAGACACAAGGAATAATTTGACAAGTAATGTGGTAGACAGTGGGACTTTAGGGACCTTCAAAACTAGACTTGTTATAATTTTGGAAGAATTCAGTGGATAGGACGGCGAGCTTTGTTGGGCCGAATGCCCTCTTCTCATCTAGATTATTCTAATGTCAAGTTGTCCAGGACTACAGTAAGAAAAACAGTCTCATATAAGGGCTCTCCTACCACCATATTTGACAGTCAGAATCAAGTTTTTTGGTGGTAGTCTGTGTTGGCTCTTCACCAAACATTGGGACCTTTGTTGTGCCCATGAAGTGAAATTTGGACTAATCTGTCCAGAGAATAAACTTTCAGAACTCTTGAGGTTTGTCCAGGAGTTTTCTGGCAAAATTCAGATGGGTTTTGTTCTATTTCTAACACAAGACATCTTAATGGTGATCCTACCATAGATAACATTTCTATTCAGAGTTGTTCTTATTGTCAGAGTTGTAGATCTCTGGATATTTATTTTAGGATTACCTTTTAACTCTTTTATTATTGTCCATGTGGCTTTTGGTCAGATTTTAAGTGGTCATCTGGTTCTTGGAAGGGTTGCCATTGTTTTAAATGCCCTCCACTTGTATACGATTTGCCTTGTCCAGGTTAATGAGCAACTGCTAACCTTGTCCTAAACTCTGATGAAGTTTTCTTAGCAGTAGAGTGTTGTACTGTGTTAGCCATAGATTGATAACAGGAGAAAGCAGCATGAAATGACACCTTTTATTGGCTAACTAAATAGATTACAGATGCAAGCTTTCGAGGCAGCTAAGGCCCCTTCATCAGGCAAAGTGTGAAGTTTCCTTAGTAAGGGAGGCATGCTATACTATTAGGAAAATGTAACTTCTTGGGTTAACTTCTTAGATGTTTTCTTTCTAGAAACACTCTAAATTTGTGAATAATTGTATTGTATTAAAATATATTATATGAATAAATATATCATTCATTCAACTATACAAAGAACCATTTTAGATGGGCCACTGTATTTGGATAGTTCTCATGTTTTGGTGGGGGCTTGAATGCCACATTTCTTGGATTGTTTTCAAAGCATACTATTTGCAATGTTATTTGATTTGGTTCATTGAATGGTGTTGTTGTGCAATGTTTAGTTTTGAAATAAAAGGAATTTTAAAAAGAAGCTCCACCTATATTGCTAAAAATAATAAAGCTTCAGAAAATATTACATGTGTTTGTATGCATTTTTGGTGAACAAGACAAATTAAAAATAAAACCACAGTGCAAAACTTGTGAACCTGGTAAAGAGCTTCTGACTTTAAATTTGCAGTGTAGGCTATCAGTCTGTACATAGTCAAATTTATGAGCTATTTTAGCCCAGATCCATAATGGAAATGGTCTCTTATCATTGATATGTGGAGATAGACTTGTGACTTCTATGCTTGGCCATTTCACTGGTCATGTGTTCAACCATAGAAAGACCTGATCTCAATTTTTTTTTTCTTTCAGCTCTGCACTCTGCTTCACTTGTACCTGGTACTCCACCATTGTGACGGCAGGAGTGCTGCATTTGTTTGTCATACAGCTTATTAATGTGAGCTATAATGTGACAGAACGGGAAGCTCGCATTGCACTTAGGCAGAAAACTGCTCGCAAATACCTATGGGGACTAATCATCGACACAGGCCTTTATAACCTGGGCTTTAGCCATAACTGGCGTGAGTTTCTGACCATGAGTGTCTCTGCTTTTCCATCTAAACTAAGCCTGGAAGATGTTGTATAAATGACAACGAGACTTTTCTGGGGTACTATGGTTTAAAGTGGTCTTAACTCATTTAACACTACAATGTAAAGCTACTGCAGACGTTTGCTTCTGTTGGGAGCTCTGCCTGACTTGTGTAGCCACAGCGATACAGAGTTTGTTTGGGAGAAAAAAAAAACATGTAAGTAAGGGTACAGAGTGCACTATTGAATGTTTAGATGACAGAAGTACAGTATTATGAAAATTGTATCTGCCTTGCTCTACAGAGAAATCTAACTAAGAGGTTATGGCTTTATAGCAATGTGAAAGCAGCAAACAAGGAATTGGGTAGTGTTGCCTCATTTCATTGCTAGACTTATTAAAATATCACAGAATTCCCAGCTGCAAATTACTTCTGAAACATCCGCTTACCTCTCATTTTGAAGTACTGGTAGTGAAAAGTGTGACTGTGTTATTTTAAAGGTAAACTGCAACATTTATTTATTAGGCTAGAAACCCAATGAAACACTAGCTGAAGAAACAGCAGAGGCCTCGTTTCTGAGTGGCGCTACAATCAATTGGAAACTACACATTTTGAACGTATTACATCTGAAATGCAATATTTCCTAGATATGTAATGTATCTTCATTGTCAATGCAATATCACTGTATCAGTGAAAACAAAGAGCAATACTTGTGCTATTCATTCGTATTTTGTGGAGCAGACTGACCATTTACGCAGGCTTTTATGTAACTGCAGAAAATGTAAGGAGAAAGCATTGATTGCACAAGTCACCCAGACCTTTATAGAAGCCACCTGTCGAGCACTGAAGCTTCAGGTTTGTTAAAACGTTCTGCCACTTATCAAACAGTTTTTAAACTGGCTCACCTTGTGTCTTTCTCAAGTTATGTCAGTTTTTTTAGTTAATCTGTTTTTTAATTATTTTTCCAAGTATGTTTTTTTTAATCCCATAGAGATTTATCTTCTTAACCCAAAGAGCCCAATGGCATTTTAATGTGTTCTATTACAGTACAGTATGTCAACATTTTACAATTCTGGACCCTGAGTGTCTGCTGGTTTTCATTGCTAATTACTAAATAATAAACCAATTTCATATTAACAATCAAGTAAAAAATGTTTGGACCGATGACCAGCATTCATCTGTGCACCTCACCAGAATATGTTGTCATATGGAAGGAAAAAAAGTAAAGGCTCAGAGACTGTCCAAGTGGCACTGTGTTAAACGGAGACCGCGGGATGAAGGAGTCAACAGGCATTTTGGTTACTCACTTGTAGCATTACACAGTCAATTTGGCCCCCATACTTGAGCACAGATGTATCTGCTTTTGGACAGTGAGCAAATTTCATTCCATTTTAACAAAAGAACAGACAATTTTATATTCAACCAATTCAGATGGTGACTGCTGAGTATTTGTACTGGAACATAATTATACAATAAACTGTGACATAAGCCAGTTGTTTTAAATCAGGAGATTATATGAATTTCACACTCATTTGCAACTTAAACCAGAAACAGTAAATTGCTAGAACCAGAACTGTACAATACTCATATTTGTAAGATTTCATAATATTGCAGGACAATCATGACTATTGCAGGTTTTCTGGGATGTTCCAAGTCCCTGAAATGCATAGAAACCCTTGTCATTTGAAAATGGAAATGTAAAGCACTTCTAAAATGAATGACTCAATGTGTTATTTAAATCAACTACTGTTTAGCACAGTTTTGAAAGCTCAAGCTGGTGGCAGAGGTTGATTCCTTTGTCATCAGACAGCCTCTCCTCTTCCAGCATCTGTTCAATGCCAGTCAAGAGAACTGTACTCTAAGTCTGTTTTAACTTGTCACACTGCATAAATTAAACCAATTTCTGCCTTCAAAAATTAATGGAAGTAGAAACCACAACCACTTTAGGGATCTAAATAAAAGCAGAGGAATTCCCCAACCATAAAGTGTACAGATTAAAAACTCTAAATGCCCCTGACCCAAGAGAGTCTCACTTTCAGACAAATCCCCCTGAAGTGGCAGCAGGAGGAGGGCTTACAGTAAACCTTTAAAGAGCTGCATCTTGCTACCGTACACTGGCTTGGCTGTTACTCAGACTTGTATTTGATCAGTGAGGTTCAAAGTAGATTGATCTCTTTCCAGTTTTATGCTCAGTTGTGAATAAAGATCAGTGACTAAGACGCTGGACATGAAACTAAATGTTAAGTGATTTATTGCACAATCACCTCAAAGTTGTGCCTCTCCACTCCATATTTAACCTAAAACTGAACTAAACTGCCCGAGGTTCAGATACAAGATAAACAAGTGTGTATTGTTTGGGCTGTTAATCATGAAAAGCACTGTATAACACAGACTGACTGAAGGAGCTAAATTCGCAGAATCTCCATGTTTAACTCTAAAAAAGAAACTTAGAGGGATTTGATTGTATGTATATTTCTTGTTTAATTTTTGTGAAATCTTTTCTCAGGTGCTATTTCTGTGAATTTGTACAGCATAATAAAATGTAAACTTTCTAGGAATTGTTTTGGAGCTTTTTTAGTAAAGAGTTGAGAATAATAAAAGTCATATCTGAATGATATAAACTAAAAAAATTGTGTGTTATAGATAATGCAATAATCAACCTTTATAAAGAAGTATGGTTGCTAATTAGTGATTAAAAAAAAAAAAACAACATGGAAGACATCTCATAGCCACATACCCTCTGCAGGTCAGAGGCAAATCTAGAGAAAGACAAAGTGAGTCTGTGATCTCTTAGTGTCGCTGAAGACAGCCGTGAGGGAAGTTTGTTTAAATCTAAATGGGAACAATCAGACGCCTCACACAAATGTGTGCCGCATGTGCAGAAAGCACATGTTAAAAATAAACATATCCTGTTGCAACTGAAAAAACGATTATGTAAAATTAGATTACACACTGGCATTTGAAGACATAAATGGACTAGTAGTAAAAGTGAATATGTTGTTGCAGGGGCTGTGAGCAACACTCTGTTGTTTAGTTTTGACGATTGACTCCAAGACTATGTAAGTTATAAACTGACAGCAATGTTTGTGAGAATGAGTTGCAAAATATGCATTTGCAGTAAACAATGTATCACACCCCTTCAAAAGGAGTTGATAATGAAGAGCCACAGCAGATGCAGATTTCAGCACTCAAAACACCCGAATCAGTAGATGTGCCTAACAATACGAGCTGAACCATGAACACTACAGCTCAACATCCACCTTCTGACTGCACATCTGTAACTAAAGGAAGTTAACGTTACTGTTAGAGTGCAAATGCAAACATGCCATGCCCTGCCAGAATATAGCCACAGCGTTTCAACACATAGTATATCCATAGACCACAATGCTTATCTACACTCCACTTGCTGTTGTTATGCCATGTAATGATGCAGTAGTCAAAATGACAGAAAGAGATCATAGTAGACAGAAGCACATTTCAAACATGGAACCAGGTAGCCACGGTGGTCTACGTGTGTGTGTGTCTGTCTGCCTCCACGCTCATTACAATATACAAATTAACCATGAAGCTTCAGGTACTTTGTGCTACTGGGCTCCTGAAACTTAGTTTTTTATTTTCTTTTAGCATCAAGTGGTTTGTTCAGTTTATTTTGCTTTCTTCCTGAAACCCCAGCGGTTCTAAGTACACAGACTGGAGAGACTGCAGGCGGATGTTCTAGGAAGAAGACCTGTGTATGGTGTTTTTGCATTAGCCGACTTCACTGCTGTTCACTACAGACTTTTTAACAAGTTGTTCCCAGGTTTTTTAAGAATCATGTCTGCCCAGCGGGATAAGTGCTTTTCTATGGTAAAAACACAACATATAAATTACTGAGTTTAAAACAAAAGAAAAAAAAAACTAGAATTTGATTAATTTAGTGTCATTTAAGAAGAAAGCACTACTGTAGACTGAAACTGAACAGAATGCAGGAATGTTTTCCTTGGTTTCTATTAAAGAACATCTTGGATCAATCAGAAGAATGGCAGGACAACAATTCTGTGATATGTGTGAGCCAGTTACTATTATTTCTTGTTTTGCTGATGTCTTTATCCAAGGCAACTTGCACCATTTGAGATATGTTTATTTTTTTACATTTCTTTTCTTGTTGCAGGTGAAATAACATGCTCATGGTCACACAGTAACAGTTGTAGGATTTGAATTCACCATCTCTGGGTTTAAGTCCAAAACTTTAATCTCTAGCTGCCTACAGTTAAGGCAAATGTTCAGTTACCATGTCAGACAGAGTTCATTAATAAGTTCATGAAAAGAAACCCGTTCTGGCTCATATTGTAAGGCTTGCTGGACACAGACCTTTCACGAGCCAAAATCCGGAAGAATCTCTGCCACCTTCTTACGAAGTTTTTCTATTCTTTCTTCCTTTTGTCTTTCTTCTTTTAAAAATTTAGGAAACCTTCGCCAGGCTCTGAAGGGAGTAAGTATTTGTCTCCTGAAAGATTGCAAGCAGATCATAGTTAGACATTCTCATTTAAAAACAACAAAACAGATCTCAAGGCAGTCTGCATTACAGCAGGTGAAATAATTTAATAAAAAACACTTAATCCAGTTTAGTGATGGGGCAAGGCAGCAATACAAATATATGTTAAAATTTGTGGGGATAAAAAACAGAATTGCACGAGAATAAGAACATAAGACATTTGGCAAATAAGAATGGACCATGCATTCCATCAAGCTCAGTTGTTCAGCTAATAGCTAAACTGTCTCAGTCTCTAATCCAGAGTTTTCTTAAAGGTTGTCAGAGTTTCTTCTTCAACTACATGTCTTGGTAGTTTTTTCTAGATTTCCACAACTGGTGAGTAAAGAAGATCTTCCTTGCTGTGGATCTAAATGCACTTCCACTTTATCCAAATTAATAAAAGGGTAAGTGTCAATTTGTGTGTCTTGTCTGATTGCTACAACTCTGTTATTCCAACAGATGACACATCGCAAACATTCTAGTAATAAAATGCATTGCATCTGTCATTCCAATAGATGGCGCATAACAAACATTAACACTTCTTTTGGAAATGTTAACACTGGGGGCTGCGTTGTTTACTTAGATATCAACCCATCTTAGTCTGGTAGCACAGCTAGTTTCCAAATGCCACACCTATAAGAATCAAATGTGGGCTTTGAACCCAGGAAAGGATCAATGACACAGCAGTGCTAACGGATTAAATCATAATTGGAAATGATAGTGTTGAGGGAGAAGAAAAGACTTTGGGGACTAATTCAGTGAAAAGTAATACAGCATGTTATCTCAGTATGATAAATGAACTCCTTTGTAAATTATGATAGATAAATGAAAAAGGGGTGCTGTTTTGTATCATTTCTTTATAGATAGATTACTGAGTTAAAATGGCAAAAGACCATCTCTATACTCCAAATGAGTGAATTCACCTGAGACAAAAATAAAATTTTTCTTGCAATTTATATAAACTTTCTCCAGTTTAACACTAAGAAATGGCTCAGTAAAACAGGCTTCTTAATGATTCATTTTACATCTCCTTAATATTCTACAGAGAGCTAGTTTATTTTTAGGCCTGTTTATCACGGATTGTATTTTTTGCTCAGCTTATTTTCAGTTCAGTTTATGTCATAACATGTAACATGATACACCGATACACATTTATTTTTATACAATTCACTTTTCAGTGGTGTTTTTTTTATTAGGGTTACACTGAATTTGCTAATTGAATTACAACATTAATAGCACACTCAGAGTTCTTGTTCACAACTTCACATAAGGTGCTGCTGCATCACACCATATTACAACATTAACGACACAGTCATATGATGAACCCCCGCTTTAAATATCCATTATTAATCCTTTACATATGCTGGGTAAAAAATGATTTTTTCAATTACCTGAAAAACAGCAACCATGATATTCTTAACTACATTTCACTCATTTCTTCTGCAATTAAAAAGCCTACAGACTGCAAGCAGCTTTTAGTTCTCAAATAAAAAGGGAAACCCAAGCAGACTTTGGGTGAGTCTTCCTTGAGATGCACCATTCCGTACCTCCTTGATGTCAAATGACTGTGAAGGTTCCCTGTAATGGTGTTTCTGTTTTTATATTGTGATCTATAATCAATGATAGGTCATTCTTTGGTGACACTCAAGGAGGACAAAGTAGGCCCTGACCCATTCTTTTAATCTTTCAAATGGCACACAAGGTGTTCTGTGCTAAAATAACAGTTTGATGAAAATGGAGAAAGCCAGGTTCCTCTCCCTCACCTTATTTGAGACGGACATGAGCCTGAGTGGCTGAACTGTTCTACTGTTGCCCAACATTTCATCAGCTTGCTTTCTGAACTTCTGATAACCAGAGGTGTTAATCAAAGATATTCATCTTAAACTTGTAACTTCTACCTAAATTCTTGCTTAGCAGATTATGTAAAATACCTCTTGGTAATCAGCAGTGTCCTGTTATTGTGCCATTTTGGCTGAATGCTGAAATCTTTCTGTGGTATGCTGGAATATACATTTAGCTATATATTTATTCTGCAAATAAAAAGCTACACACAAAACATACACCTCCATGATACATATGCACTATACATTATGCACTATGTATTAATCGCACATGGTTGTACTTGTATTTTGTGTTATTTATTGGTTTTATAGCATAGAAAAATCTAAATGTGAAAATTTCTAATCATTCCCATCCCGTTCTTTGTTTATGCAACTCAGGAGATGTGTCACATGACTGTGATTGTCACTCTCCTTTGATCACAGGTTGTCACAATACAAATTTGGAGACCGTCTGTTTATTCTGTTTCAGACAATATTACAAAAACTGATCCCCATGCTTATGACAGATGCCGTTCAGGAGTCACCAAATGCAATAGTATACTAACTTTTTCACATGACTGTACTAGGGGGCTTCACCCCCTGCTCACTTCACTCGCCATCCCCCGGCCTGCGCTATGCCCCAGCCACTTCACGTCTCTACCACTTGCATATGTGGATTTCACTTTCACCAAATAACAAATCTTTTAATTCTTGCGGATACCTTTCTTCATTGGGAAGAAACACTACTTTTTCCTGATGGTAACACGAATTAGACGATCTACAAGTTTCTGACTTAATTTTTAAATCCAAACAATATCTACATACTTCTGTCATATCACCTATGTCCATTTATTCGATCTCTTTTCGCTGTTCTATTATTTCATCGACTAATAATTTCTGTTTGTTAGCACTAATGCGATCTTTACTATCAGTTTTTTGAGACTTTCAAATTTTAGTACTTTCATAATGCCTAACCTCTGCTCTGCATGTGTATCGCACCAAAGTTTTTGAACCTCTTTACAACGTTCTACTTTGTCATCTACTCTTTGTCTTTTACTTCCGGCCCCGGCCGTGGTTAAATTTCTTGGCTCAAAGTCTCGCCTCGCGGGACTTGAAATTATGTCTGTGAAAAAGTCGCGTCTCGTACCAGGATTTTTTTATACAATAGAAAGATATATAGTTGCATGTTAAGTATATTTTAATTAATTTTTTCTGGTGTATTTTTATCAACTGTTTGATATAAATAAGAATTTTATTGTAATATGTATGTATTACAATAAACTTGACTTGACTTGGATCTGTACCATCTGGAATCCCCCAGACTGCCTATGGAGTGGAAATCACTTGCTCTAAGATCCACTATTAGAATCTTAAGCTGTATCAGAGACCAAACCTTATCTGCTTGAAGAAACCATCCTTTAAGAAAGGAATCTCAGCACCTTGACTCTTGCACGTAACTGGTCGGAGCCGCGCACAACAGCAGGAGGCCGGGAATAGAGCCCAGCCTGATGTTACAAATATACAAGTGCGCTGCTTGCAGGTCAAGGGCTGAAGTCATCCATGTGGGATGGAAAAATTCTTCACTCTCTCAAAGAGATGGCAGTGACTTATGAATGCATAATTATAACCCAAAGGTCGCTGGTTTGCAGCTAGCAAGTGACAATACCACTGGGGACATGGACACTGCCAGAAACTGTTATGGTTTTACCAAGAAGTTGGAGAAGACACAGCAATAAGCCTAACAACCAAATTAAGTTGATCAAGAGATTGCTACACCAAGAACAAAGCATCACATGGCAAAGACAACAAGCACGTGCTACATTACAAGGAAATGCCATATCTGTGCCAGGATAAATGAGAACTCTTAAGTAGACAGTAAACACCTCCTTTCTTATGTTTGACTGTTGCTCAGTAGAAAACTCGTGATTAACTGTGTCAGGTAAGCTTTTAGCTTTTACATGCTTTTAACTACTGTCTAAACAAAAGAGCCTCAAGTCACAGCCTAACAGTTTAGCTTTGCCTCATCCATGGCTGTGCATTTGAGGGCAAGCTAATTGAGACAACATGCTAAAGTTTTAGAAGAGAAACATTAAAAGATAAAGCTTAAAAAACCAAGAAATTATAGAAAACGTCTAAACAAACTAACTGCAGCCTCGTCTGTGTTATGTGTTTGTCTGGGCTGTCTTGCATCATGTGTTTCATGTCATTATAAGCAATCATCGTGTTATTTAGTCCCTGTGTATATCAATAACTTATATTATTCTTCTTAAAATGAGTTTGCTTCAGTTAACTTGATATAAGTCTAATAGCTGGGAACCCATGTCTACAGAGGAAGGTAAGAAAAAACAAAGTAGGAGAATTGTAAGTAATTACTGGCATTACCAAAAGCAAAACTTGAAAGTTAATTAATTGAATCATAAAAATCAATTATTCCATTCCCCTTTCATTTACAAGGATATATTTTCTAATGCAATTTTAAGGAATTGTCAACATACATTGAAATTTTAGGCACATCCCTTGCTAATGTAAATGTCCTTTAACATGTTGTCTGGAAACATGAAGCATGACTATCATTTGACCTGGCACAGCAAGTGCTCTGATACAGCTGTCATTACAACTGGTTTTCACATGGAAAGACCATCTGTCCATTTTCTGAATACATTTAGCTCACTTACAGAGATGTGGACAGCTGGAGCTGATCATGGCAGTAGGAATCAACCCTGGAAAGGGCACCGGGGCCTAGGATTACTGATATACATCACCGGTCCCACAATCAAGATATACTAATCCTATAATACTGAAAGTGTGATTGCTATTGTACAACATACATGAAAAGTGACCTAGCAAACCTTTGGATGGAAGTGCAGTGGAGAGTAAATGATGATACAAATTTCAATTGCTTCCTTCTGAAGCGTCAATACATAAAAACTCATTTTTACCCTTCCTAGTCAATATGCACTGATAATCTTTTTCTCACAGCCAATACCTAGTCCGTCAATGTCAACAGCAAAAACTTATTTTTCCTTTTCAAATCAATGGATAGTTGTATACAAAATTTTAAACAGATCTGATATAGCTGACATTCTTACTGCTCATACAGTATTCACTTAGGCAATACTAACCTACTAAAGAAAAACAATTTCTCTCTCTCTCCAGCTAGTACAGGGTGAGTCAAAATTACATTAACACTAATGGTACAGGGTGGCACGGTGGCGCAGTGGTAGCACTCCTGCCTCACAGTAAGGAGACCTGGGTTCACTTCCCTGCGTGGAGTTTGCATGTTCTCCCCGTGTCTGCATGGGTTTCCCCCTGGGTGCTCTGGTTTCCTTCCACAGTCCAAAGGCATGCATTTGCAATGGTGACCCTAAATTGTCCCTAGTGTGTGTGTGTGCGCCCTGCAGTGGGCTGGCGCCCTGACCGGGGTCTGTTCCTGCCTTGCGCCCTGTGCTCCACCAGACCCCTATGACCCTGTGTTAGAATATAGCATGTTGGACGATGACTGACTAATGGTACTGCTATGTATATATTTATATACAATTTTTGTGGACAGTTTATGTGCCACAAATGGAAAATGTGTTGAACATGACGGCGAACAGGTCGAGACATTCCTGTAATCATCTTGCACATATCTTCTCATATAATACGCTACCGTGGCTGTTCGTTTGTCTCTCCAGGATTTTAAATCACCTGTAGCTCACAAACCGTTTCACCTATTGACTTGAATCTTGGTACACATATACTACGTGACATCTATTGTCCGCTTTCGGGGTGATGAATTTTATTACTCTTTTTATTTTATTTTATTGTAGAATCAACTCTTGGCAGCGCGCAGTAGGGCGGCCGTGCGACACATGCGTATGGGCACCATTCTCATTCCCTACCACCGTCACTAATCGTTCTTGAGGCAGATTGAAGACTTAAGTGCCAGCTTAAGTGACAAATTAAAGAAAACGTACTAAATAATTGCAACACAAAAACTAACTTAATCAGTTTTAACGCAAAAAGATGCAGACGAAAGAAGAGAAGCAGCGGGCCGCTAGGGTGGAGAAAAGAAGAGCTACTCAGGAAGCAGCTAGCACATCAACCTTTGAGCAAATGAATGCTAAACAGAGACAGAGAAAAGAGCATGAGAACTAGGAATGTTGAAGTTACGTGTATTCACTGCACGTAATCGTGCAGTACGCCGTTACTGGTGAAGTATGTTTTGTGAATAAATTGTTTCCGCCATTCAAATCTTAACATAATTTTGACTCACCTTGTGCAAGATAAAACTGAAATGATTTGATAATAATGGCATATAGCATTCTTTTCCTCATTTTCACAAAAATATGAACTTTATCTAAAGTATAAATTACAAAACAACATACATTTAAACTCTCACACTCATAACTTGTTTAAAAAACCTGAACATTTAAAACAGATACAAATGCCAGTTACAATATAAAACGAAAGTAACTGATTAATATTCAAATGTAAGCTTTCCTTATTCAAGTTAGAGTCTCTTGAGTTGAACTTTTGTGAGCATACATCTTGCCTGCCCCAAATTGTAAGGAAGTGTCAAACGCAATGTGTCTGCTTTCAGGCCAATGCCACTTTTTGTTTTGTCTTTTTATTTTATGAAACAACCTGATAAATGAAAGCAAAATACTGATGTAGTATAAATACATGTATATAAATCATTCCAATTACACTATATGTATGCATCCAAATCACAATATATATCAAAGTAAATCAGGGCTCATTTCATGATATTAATGTTATCATGATGTTTCGCTTGATGCTAACTCACAGCATGTACTTGTTACCTAGCAATGCTGTATGTCCAATTTTTTTTGACACATTATTTTACTATTACTATTATTCCAACTCTTTTTCTAATATAAATACCATGTTACTTTTAGTCTCTTTGCTCTTAATTCTAAACAAATGAATCAACTATGTAATTTTTGCCACTCCTTACATTTTGTTTCCTGCTTATTCTCTCTAAGAGGTGTCTGTCATTTAAAGGATCATTAAAGGATTTTAAGATCAGCAATAAGTAGTTACTTTGGTGCTAAGTAACAGACCAGTGAAAACAGTTTATGGAAGAGTCCAAACATAAAATGTAATTTAGTCCAACCTGTATATGTGCCCTGCGGTGGGCTGGCACTCTGCCCAGGGTTCGTTTCCTGCCTTGCGCCCTGTGTTGGCTGGGATTGGCTCCAACAGACCCCTGTGACCCTGTAGTTGGGATATAGCGTGTTGGATAATGGATGGATGGATGTATACGTGCCATCTAAATGACTGATTGCTGTTAAATTTTCTTTATATATGATCAAATCCCCTAAATCGGGTTTAGCGTTGGTAGAGGCATAGTCTCCGAGGTACAAGACTGAATAAAACCCTGGACAGGACGCTAGTCCATCAAAGGGCACATTCACACAAACACAAAATCATAGGTGGGCCAGTTTAGAGTGAATGAATAATTTAAGTGGGCACAGTATGTGGAGAGAAACCCACACAGTCACAGGGAAAAGTAACAGGACTACAAGTCAAAGCTCAGGATTCTGGAGCTATGAGGGTACAGTGCTAACCACTGCCCTACTGTTAAACTGTTACATTCTCAACTCCACTTAATTAACTTTAGGGAGGTATGGTGTAGTGCTGAAGCCTATGCCAGCAACATCAGGGGAACACAAGGAACCTGCACTGTAAGACATTTCAGTCCCATCTTACACACACATCCACACTTACAATCAGACAATTTAGAACTAACCCAACACACGTTTTTGGCACATAACAAGCAGACTGAATAATCCAGAGGAAGCCAATATAGATAATTACAAGGTTCTGGATTTAAACCTGGAACACTGAATTCCTGACACAGTAGCACTGACCACTGTACCACCATGCCACTCCCTGTTAAAACTACATATTGTAAAATATACCACTATGAATGTATTTGTTCATGAAAGGCTGCCACAGAAGAAGAAAATCAATAAAGGTTTAGAGGCAATTAATTAATGATTTCAACCATTTCTATCCCTTAGTAATATTTCTTCCTGTAACAAATGTTCATAACACTGTTGACATTCCAACTTCTGTAATACTCTAAACTGTTTCTAACACACAATAAACAGAAACAAGAGAAACAGCAACAGTAACATTTCTTCTTCAAAAATATTTTGTGTATGAAATGAGGAAAAAATAAATACACACACACACACACAAAGTATTTAATTAGTTTCACTCCTTCATTATCAATGCCTGCTTTGGCTAAATTAATGATGTATCATCACCATGGCACTTTAACTACCACATTCACTGCATTGATATTGATAACAAGTCTTTTCATGTTGGCTTTTTTAAATAGAGAAAGGGTTCTGGCATCTGTTTGCTTTTGCTCTCATTATCTCTCTTCAAATTAAAACAAATCTTAAAATTCTTTTCCAGGCTTCCATGCCACCAGAATGCTGCCACTGTGGCACTCCAGCTTGTGTTAGCCTGTTTTTTATTTTAATTTTTTTCTGCTAAATACATTTTTGCTTTTTAATTGGATAAGTCATTTTCATTTTGTATTTACAATTTGTTTGCGGCCATGTTATTTCATTGTTTATATTGCAAATTCCCATGATTTAATTTTGTTTTCTTGTGAGAGATAGCTTTTTGTGACATGGTTGCTATGGAGTGATGATGGTTGCTTGGGGGCGTGGCCCCAGAAGTTGCTTCACGAGATGTCATCAGAGCAACCATACAGTATATAAATAACCCTTATTTCATATTCGTCATGTATTTTACTGTGTATATTTCTCCTGTATATTATGTCACTGAGTATTGTCCTATACTCCACAGTAGTGTTGGGAGGTATACCGGTTCATACCAAAAAACATTTTTTATTTTTGTTATGATATGAATTTTTCTTATACCGCAATACCAGTTTAAATAGCCTAAACGGAACGTGGCATAGCAGGAAACTGTTTAAGCGGGGACCTTTTTCACAGCTACACCACTAAACACGCATGCAATGGAGTACATGTGTTAATGTAGGTATTGAGCGGTGAAAATGGACAGAGAACATTCCGAAACAGAAGCTGTAGCAGACAATAAAGTTGAACATGATGACACAGAAGAACTTTTGCAGAAAAAAGCAGCCGTGTCTGTTGTCTGGAGATTTTGGTTTTAAAAGGTCGGATGTGGACCAAACAACTATTTACTGCAAATGCTGTGGAGCTAAAGTTGTTGCCGGAGGCAGCAACACAAGCAATTTGCTGCACCACCTTGGCCGCAAACATACTTTGGAGTACCATGAATGTATGGAACTAAGATTGGCACCCTCCACGTCCTCAGGTAAAACTGAAAAAGCTAGAGGACACTCGAGTCAGATGTTACTTGTAGACACATTTGCTAGAGGTACTGCCTACTGCGGTGGATCGATATAACCAACGGCATTACAATCCATATAGCTAACGTGTCAGTGGACAGACATTGTTAACATTAACGGAAAGTGTAGTTAGTTTACAAGAAATATTTACTATTTATTCCTTTTCTAAGACATGTTCAGTGTAATACAACTTTTGACAAGCACCTCTAAATGCCTCTGTGGATGGTTAAAAATTTGTTGTCAAAATTATAGTTTAAGTTGTTTGCAAAATCTGTTCAATAAAAAGGTTCTATGTTTTGACTGCAACTGTCATGCAATGTGATTCCTTCTCTTCATTAGTGCCACCCCCTTGAAAATTATCACTTTATGGGGCCATGCAAACCCGTATTAATACTTGTGTGCACATTTAAATTTGTACAATGTACAATTCTCATGACAGTGGAATAGGTTATTCTTGGCCAGTCTACTGCAGTAATTGCAGTGGAAAATGTGGTTAACATCCACTCATGCATGGGAAAAAAATACCGTTGAATACCGTGAAACTGGGATAAATTTAGAAAAATACCGTAATATAGACTTTTCGGCATACCGCCCAGCCCTACTTCGCAGCAACAGACACATTTTAGGATGCATGCAGGAAATATTCATTCAGCATGTCTCAAGTCTGCCATCTCATGCAGAAGGTCTGATTGCCTTTTTGCTTCAAAGCAGTGTAGAAATTCAGCAACAAGACATTCAAGTCCTATTTCCACGGGGCTCCCTATTTAATGTAGTTATTTAGGTGCGCCCCAGGTAATTAAAATATGCAGTGTGAATATGCATGCTCATATACTACACAGGAATAGGATTTCATGGTTTTTAAGGAACTAATTTTAGTGTTCAGACTTTTAAGCAAGTGTATGCTGATATTCATTTTAGGTGATGAATTCAAACAGGATTAACCAAATCTTAGAATGTGAAGTGTTTTTTAATTTTTTAATAAATTCAGACTGATCTTAAAATTAAGCCATATTCACATGGAGATGGCCAACTCTAGCCATTTATGATTATTCAAAAGATAATAATCTCTACCTTATGCAATTTTTTTTACATGTTCCAAGTAGCATACTAACCTTTGACAATATTTTTCTGCAGCTTGTTGCTTTTGCCACATGGCAGTTGACTCGTCCTTCGTGAACTCAACCCAAATTTTCAATGTTTTCTTTTTTAAAGATCGATTGCAGTATCTGGTTGCTTTCTCTTCCAGTATCCACAAGTATGTCTTATACTAAAAAAATAAATTATTATATCATATTTATGTATTAATGCAAGGCCCATAAATAAAAATTGCAAGCACTGCTGATATTAAGGAAGTCATATATACATTACAGACTTCACAAAGGCTAAGGGCTCAAGGAGCAGAAATGGGAGGATGAATGCAGTTTTTTTCCCCATATAGTTTGATTTGTTCAGCCTAGAGATGTACATAATGAAAACCTATAGAAATGTGGTGAAATATCTGTCATTAATTACCCTTTTCCAATTAGTAAGACTTCTCTGCAGCAGGAGATGCTCATAAAAATCATTTGCTCGAGCAACCTTCTCAGCTATTATGTTGTTCACTACCTGCTTCCAGTACTGAAAATATTTTTGAAGGACTACTGAAGTGTAGTGATTCTTTGCTACCTGCAATAGACAAAAAAAACAAATACAATAGATTAGTAGTGACAAAGACAAACTGGAATGGAGGTGAAAATATGTCATTATGCTGAGCTCAGTTCTTGAAAGAAAATCTTGCATAATTTTTGCAGTTTTTCTAGGAATTATAAATTATTTACAGTTTGAATAATGAGTAAGTATTCATATAAAACACTCACTTTCACAAAAGACATTACAAACCAAAAAGAATTCAATGCACAGACATATAATTTAGAAAGACTGTACTAGTAATGACCATCACCACCCATTTTTTAACCTGCTTATTCATTTCAAGGTGGCATTGATCTGGTGACTTTCTTTGCAGAACTGAGTGCAAGGCAGGAACCACCAACACTTACGAGGGGGGACCCAAAAATAACCAGAATTTCGTTGTAGTTAGGTTGGTACTTGTAGTACGTGGTTGGGCCGCTAGGGCAATCTAGTTACACTCCTCACAAGTCAGTCTGCCAAGTGCCATCAGTCTGGAAGGTTGTGCTTGTGTTCAGTGAATTTTGTAAAAGTAGTTTTGTGCAAGCGTCGTTTTTTTACGATGGCCGATTATCGTGAGCAAAGCGCGGCAGTGAAATTTTGTTTTCTTCTTGAAAAAAGTGTTGCAGAAACTATTGTTAATGAAACGGTATGACAACCCTGAACCACCCACCCTACTCACCGGATTTAGCTCCGTGTGATTTCTGTTTGTTCCCTCGGATGAAAAAAAACTTGAAAGGAAGGTGTTTTGCTGACGTCGAAGAGGTAAAACAAGAAACGACCAGAGCATTAATGGGCATTACTTCAGACGAATTTAAAAAATGTTTCGAACAATGGAACAAACGGTTAGATAAGTGTATTTCCGCCAATGGAGAGTACTTTGAAGGAGACTAATTGTAGTTTGTACAGAAAATTAAATTAAACGCATTTTAAAAATATTTCCGGTTATTTTTGGGTCCCCCCTCGTATATGCAGAAAATTTATAGTCACGCATTACCTAAATTACATTTATTTTGTTTGTGAGAGGAAAACACAATCTGACACAGAAGAACATGCAACCTCCACACAAACAGTGCATGAGCCAAGATTCAAGTTCAAGGCTCGGATGCTGTGAAACAACAGTGTCAACATGCTGCCACTGTAGTAATAATTATATAAAACAAAGTAATTAAAATCCTGGAAGTGTGTGAATGTGACCCTTGGCCCTGTTCATACTACAGTTTCAAAACAGATGTAGAATGCATTCTCCAACATGGATTTGGCAAAATGCACTTTTTTAGTGTAATGTGAAAAACGTATACAACCAATGGTAACAAAATCATGTAGATCACTGGCACCGTTTCAAAAAGGTTTGAGCAGCTTATATGTACTTTCATGAGGCAAACTGTCAACAGGAAGTGCTGTAGTAGTTTCATCACACACCAAGGCACTCACTTTTTAAAAGAAGCACCAGAAGTATTGAAATGTACTGTATTTCTGCTAATTTACAGGTGTAAATGCAAGTAACTGTCAGGTAAGTCTTTTAAGAAGAACATGCTATCATCATTCATTATTCTTCTACTCTACCTAAATTAACTAAGCCATGGCACAAAAACCTGAAACTAGCCAAAAAGACATCATTTCTGCTTGTAAAGAACAAAACTGGAGCATAGTCTTCTTTGTAATTCAAGGCCTGACTCAGCCAGGTTTTTGTAAATATACTGTGTATTTTGGAAATTAACAGTGAAAGAATTATAAAGTAAGACCTATGATCTTACCATTTCTAGTATAAAAATTGATAGAATCCGATGAAAAGTTTTTGTGCACTGAAATTCAGAATATTTTTCTCTAGACCATCAGATTGGTTTGTCTTTCCCCAGATAAAGTGACACTGAAACCCTCTTGAACAGTAAAGTTACACAAATGAAAAGTACTGTACAACCCTCACCTCTTCATTTTCCTCAGAGAGTTCCAGGAGTCTTTTCCATGGCTTCAAACCTTTGTTTTTTAGAAGACAGTGGTGATAATGCTCTTCTGCTTTCTCTTGCAGTACTTGCTGCATCTCCAGCCTCTTTTGTTTTTCCTGTTCTTTCTATATATAGGAGAAAAACAGAAGTCAATTGTTTTGAAAGAATCATTTTAATATAATAAATATTAATATTGATATTCACCAAAACCTGAAGGAAGAAGAGAATGTGATGTGTGTGGTCCCCGGCCGGGACGCCCAGGAGGACCGGAGGAGGGCTTGTGCCTCCTCCAGACCATGAGGGGGCATCCGTCCTGGTTATGTAGGGGGCCTCGGGTAAAGGGCTTGGAAGCCCAGCCCTGTAGGGACCCGTGGCCACCACCAGGCGGCGCCCCAATGCCGGAGTATCCCGTGTGGGACCCAGTCGGGGCTGGAGCCCGGCCGGGACGCCCAGGAGGACCAGAGGAGGGCTTGTGCCTCCTCCAGACCGCAAGGGGGCGATCGCCCTAGTTGTATTGGGGGCCACGGGTAGAGGGCTTGGAAGCCCAACCCTGTAGGGGCCCATGGCCACCGTCAGGCGGCGCCCAGGTGCCTGAGGAGCCCTGGAGCCTAGCACTTCTGCCACACCAGGAAGTGCTGGGGGGGAAGAGAACAGGGGACACCCGGACGGCTTCCGGGTGCGCAGCCGGCACTTCCGCCACACTGGGGTGTGGCTATGACTGATTGCCGGGAAGCAGCTGGAGCCCCTCCGGGTTCCCATTTAAGGGGCCGCCTCCCTCCAGTCATGAGTGGATGTCGGGTGGAAGAGGACAGAGCTGGAGAGAGGACGGGAGGCGGCCAAGAGAAAGAGGCACAGTGACTAAGAGGCCTGGACTTTGGGGAATCGGTGCTGGAGGCACTGGGGTGTGAGTGCACAAAAAACTTGTAAATAATGTAAATAAACGGTGTGTGGTAGACCTATGTTGTCCGTCTGCCTGTGTCCGGGTCCAAGTTCACATGTGTTATACATCAGCAACACTTTGGTAATGAAAAGTGCTGTGATGTTTTTGCTTCTCATATTCTTGGACCCTTTTTGAACCTAAGAGCCAGCTCCTTTTTTAAAGGCCGTTCTCTGCTGTTTGTATTGTCATTTCATGGACACAAAGAAAACACCTCAAGATCAGGAATTGGAGTGTGGAATGACATTTTCTACTTCAGGCTTTTGCATTCAACAAAATACCTCTTTTGATCAAATACACTCTTCCAAATACATTTTATAATCATTTCATGAGATACATAGTAAGTGGGCTACATGACTGTTACAAAGGTGTAGATCAAAGACCAGTTTTCCACGTCAAAGTAAGAGAAATGTCTCATGTTGTCTGCACTTTTTAAATTTCGACAAGGACACTGCATCACTTTTGGAACATGAAAACATTTTGTTAAGTTATATTAAATTAAGGTCAAAATAAAAAACTAATATACAGTTGTACCTTGGCATACGTCCTTAATCTGTTCCAGATCCTTGGACTTATACCAAACGAATTTTTCCCATAAGAAATAATGGGAAAATGATTCATTCGTTCCCATGAAAAAAAAATCCTATTGTTATTGGCATATTATACATTGATGGGGTTGTATAAAATAATTTAAACACTGCTTAATACTAAAATACATAAATACAAAAGCAATTAGATGAAATAAATGAAAATGACTTGTCCGATAACAATGAGTTTAATTTTACTGCACAACAAAGGAGAGCGTTACAGCTCTTCCAAAGGAGCCTCTTCAGGCGATTGTGAAGCACTGCCGTTCTTCTTCTGGCAGTCTTCAATCCAAATCCCTAAAGCAGATTCCATCCAGACTACTGCCTTATTGCATCCACTTACAACTCGTTTTGCACCCTGGTTAAAAGGACACTGCGGCCGTAGATCTTATATTCCTTTCCGACTTTTTAAATAAAAAGAATCGTAGCCTTCAACAAATCCAAAACGTTTACCTTTTCGGCAATCATTAACATCTTCCGTTTGCGCTTGGGCACGGCCCCTGAAGCAGTAGCAGATCGTTTTGGAGCCATAATGAAGGGCTTGACTATGCGCAAAGATAAACACAAAAGAGCACAACTCTTTACACAGTGAAACACGTCAATGCTGAATGAGCGAGACGAGACTTCCTGGTTAACACCGCATTCAGCAGGCAGGAACTTAACTGCGTGCTCTGATTGGTTAGCTTCTCAGTCATCTGTCAATAGCGTCCCTTGTATGAAATCAACTGGGCAAACCAACTGAGGAAGCATGTACAGGAAGTAAAAAGACACATTGTCCACAGAACCCGCGAAGCAGCGAAAAATCCGCGTTATATATTTAGATATGCTTTCATATAAAATCCGCGATAGAGTGAAGCTGCGAAAGTCGAAGCGCGATATAGCGAGGGATTACTGTACAGGTTAAAACTTTTTTTTTTTTTAAGGCGCGCGCCCGGTATACCACACGTGTTGTTCTAGCACACAAGTCGTATTCCAAACAAAGGTTGTATACCAAGCAAAATATTTCGCCTCTAAACAGGACGTATACCAAATTGGACTTATTCCAAAGCAGACGTATACCGAGGTATCACTGTATATCTTATATATAAATGACTACTAATGGAAGTGTGTGT
This sequence comes from Polypterus senegalus, assembly GCF_016835505.1. Classification (NCBI taxonomy): domain Eukaryota; kingdom Metazoa; phylum Chordata; class Cladistia; order Polypteriformes; family Polypteridae; genus Polypterus; species Polypterus senegalus. The sequence goes on along the minus strand of NC_053155.1, from coordinate 85,926,222 downwards.
GTGTCTGTCTTGCCCAGAAGTGAGAGGTGTATATGGGGTAAGGGCTCCTACTCCGAGGAAACTCATTTAACTGCTAATAACACAATAAGCATGTCAGCAAAATGAAACCTCAGAAGAAAGACAAAGTCGCTTAGCCGCTAACTTCACCAAACCGGTATCCCATTAAATTTTCCTCCTGCAGCTAATGCACAAAAAATGCGAGAACGTCAGCAAATCGAATCCTTTAGGAGACAGACGCCCAGAGTAGTTAATTTCAATTACGTGACATCTGTACACTAGTTTTTTTTTCTGACGATTTCAATAGTTTCTAGGACCCCGGGTTTATACACAGCTAGTAAGTATGTGTATGTGTATATATATATATATATATATATATATATATATATAGGTAGGATTGAAAAGTAATGAGCCTCATTTTGTTCTGACGAACGCATCGCCGACACCCCACTTGCCAGCGGGCGACGGTGGGTGTTGGCTTCTAACGCAACAGAGCTCCTACCGCTCGAGCTTTGGAGCTGTAGGACCGCCTTGACGGGAACCCTGTGCGGTAGTGCGTTACACAGCGTATATATATATATATATATATATATATATAGAGCATAGTTTTACTGCCAAGTAATGCAAAGAGTACACGACACGTGTTTCACCCTAATTTTGGGCTCATCAGGCGTACACAATCACTGCACCCCCTCTCTGACTATGAATGCCAGAAATGTAATTACCCTGATCTACATGCTGTCAAATAAACAAACCACACGCCATGGTGCAACGTAAAGAGGCTTCGCCTCTGACGCTGACATCCGAGGTTTGATCCCCGAGAGGGGGTGAAGTGGCGGATGTTTGCCGACTTGCAGACTAACCATAAGTGTTACCTGGTAGGTTATCCACCCATACAATCAGATTGTGATTCAGACTACAAATGCCATGAAAAATATATATATATATATATATATATATATATATATATATACACACAGTGGGATGCAAAAGTTTGGGCAACCTTGTTAATAGTCATTTTCCTGTATAAATCGTTGGTTGTTACGATAAAAAATGTCAGTTAAATATATCATATAGGAGACACACACAGTGATATTTAAGAAGTGAAATGAAGTTTATTGGATTTACAGAAAGTGTGCAATAATCGTTCAAACAAAATCAGGCAGGTGCATAAATTTGGGCACCACAAAAAAGAAATGAAATCAATATTTAGTAGATCCGCCTTTTGCAGAAATTACAGCCTCTAAACGCTTCCTGTAGGTTCCAATGAGAGGAAAATACAGGAACATAATGACTATTAACAAACTTTTGCATCCCACTGTGTGTATATATATATATATATATATATATATATATATATATATATATATATATACTGTATATATAGTGCATCCGGAAAGTATTCGCAGTGCATCACCTTTTCAACATTTTATGTTACAGCCTTATTCCAAAATGGATTAAATTAATTTTTTCCTCAGAGTTCTACACACAACACCCCATAATGACAATGTAAAAAAAGTTTACTTGAGGTTTTTGCAAATTTATTAAAAATAAATTGCCTCACCATAATCCATTTCTTGTCATACCTGTTTCTTCAGTCTTTTTTCTTCACGTCTCTTTTCTAACTGGGCTTCCTTTTCTGTTTCCTCCTTCTGCCGTCTTTCTTCCTCTGCTGCCTGCAACTGGGCCTTCAAGAAAAAAAAGTAAAGCAGTCACTAGTTAACTTCAATTAACCTGATCTACATGAGTAATTGTGAAAAAGATTAAATGATGCTGTAGATATAAAGTCAGCCATCATATAGTAGAGCAGGGAGGTTCAGAGTGTGACTGTGGGTTTAACCATTCCACTAATAAGAAACAACTGAAAATCACAAAAATGCCAGTTCAGTTGCCACCTCTGTCAATTAAACCTACTTGGGCTCTGACTGTAAAAATAAATACTTGCAAACAGTTGTACTGATTATCTCAAACTTATAAAGACCCTTACTGTGGTCTTAACTATAAAAAGGTAGTATAGTAAATAGTGAGGATGAGGTTAGGAGCACGCACTGATACAGCGCATTGCCGCACCCACCACATGACAAACCAACTCAAGACCCCAGGTTAGGACCCAAGTGCAGCCATGGAACAGGTGACACTTCAGCACCACACTAGCTCAGATGGAATGGAACCAGTGTGAGGTTTTTTTATGGTGGCTGGAGTGCCAATTCTGCCACCAACCCCTAGGTTTTTCCGTACAGGTTAGAGGGCCTACCTACAGGGCTGGGTGCACATTAACGTCATACCCAGGATGGATCAACTACACTATGACTTTATTAAGAATGCTTCGAGCTACTGTTTGAAACATTGTAAAAGAAAAGTCAAGCTTAGAGTACAGCAAAAATAATTCTGAAAACAATGTAGACTTTCATAATTTAACTTCTACCTAAAGCTGCCTTGTAATTATATCTCTCACCAACTTTTCATCTTCCTTTCTTCTCTTCAGCTCCTCTATTTCTCTTTTTCTTATGGCACGCTGTTTTGCTCTTTCTTCCATAGCTGCAACCAGAAGTTTGAAAATTCATTAGGGTTATTGAAATGTATAATATGATTAGTAAAGAGGTTGAAATTACCTTTAACCACAGGATGAGTTGGTGCCATATACTGGGTTGCCACTTTCAATTGTGGTGAACCACTCTTAGCTTCTGTGAGGAGCCCATGGTTTGAAGCAGGAGAGCTGGAAATGCAAGTAATGTTGTTTAAAACGGTCTATGAGAAATACAGAATACAATTTAAGGGCTGATGTGTTACTAACGTGAAATTGCAATTATTATTGAATGAAAATGCCAAATAAATGTCTATCACAAACTAAAACAGTGTGCACTACAAATGTCCAAATATACCTACTTTATCAAAATTCCTGATCTTTGGGTTTGATTCCCAGCCCCATTTCATACCGATTCTTTTTCATATTGGGTTTTCCTGAGGATTTCCTTCCACAACTCAAAGCATGCGCATGTTATATTAACAGGCAAAATTAAACAAACTTAGTGTTAAAATATGTACGGTCGGGGGCGCAAAACTACCCAAAATCAGTCAATAGCACGGGTGTAAGGTGAAGTTATTAACTATGCTGCCAGATATCGAATGGCTACAGTCTTGTTCATCTGCCTTCCAAGTGGCACTGTGCTGAATTGATCGAGATTTGTATTTCTGACATTTATTCTATAATTGCGCAAGTTTTTTTTTCTCCAAGTCAAAAAAAGCAAGTCAGGTCATATCAAGACAAAGACGATCGTGTTTTTCTGCATTAATGGACTTCTTAATATAGAGTTTCTCTATGAACAGACTGTTAATCAGTGACATTACAGTACACTGAACTGCTGAAGTGGCGGTGGGAAAGTTTCAGGAAAAAAGTACCCTGAGTAGTGCCACACACAAAGTTGCATTTTGCACTGTGACAGCTCATCTACACAGGTCACCTTGTCAGTCAAGTAGTTTTTGACCAAAAACAATGTGGCTGTTGCTTTCTACCCCCTGAATCCACCAGGATTTTGCTCTCTGTGATTTCTTTTTGTTCCTACAATTACAATTAAGACTGAAGGGAAGACAATTTGCTACTGTGTTAGAAATATATGAAAAAAATTGTAGGAGGCACTGGACAAATGAAGAGTACAAGAAATGTTTGTAGGAATTCCGGAGGCAGTTTTTGGGTCCCACTTGTATATGTGTGTTGTTTTTCACCTTACACCAAGTGCTGCCAGGAAAGATTATGTCTCTCTGTAACCGTGCAGTGGAAAACTAGGTTCAGAAAATGAAATGATCGTCTCATGGCCACGCAAGTGCGATATCCAAGAAAGTGTCTCTGCATAAGACAAACACAATAGGAGTGTACATCTATGTACAGTTTTACTGCTTGTCGGAGAATTAATATGTTCTAACAATTTACTTACTATCATATCACATGACTGTAAAGCTGTATTAGTGGAAATGAAATATGAAATGTAGGTGAAGTTCTAGTGAGTTTATTATTTTACAGGACAAAAGAAGCAAAACAGCAGAAAAACAAACAGTTCTCACTGAATATGTGAATTTTACCATGTCTGCAAATTTTCCTGGTATTTAAAGCAAAATTTCAATTTTTATCATCTTAAACATTAATGTGTCAGACTAAATCTACAACATTCTCAAAGTAATTCTTGTAGATTAACTACCTATGGGATAAACCTTTACGGCTTTGGTTTAAACTTAACTAGACTGATCTTACAAGTTACTTTTCACAATGACGACTGTACTACCGTCCTACAACCTTCTTCGCTTCAAAGGTGCTGGATATCAGAACTGAACAGTACTTGTAAATAGTATAATGCCATTAGTAAATTATATAATGGAAATTAGTAATGTATGACCAAAATATTCAAATATTTGCCATCAGCATGAATTTACCTGGTTTCATTCAAGATTTTTTCATTGCTATTCTGGATATTGCTGTGAGGAACAGGTTTGCTGGCAGGGATTTTTGCCATCCTTGGCGTCACTAGAGCATTTGTCACAGCAGTGGCCCGCTCTGCCTCCTGCCTAAGCATAATCAAACGTTGGTTTTCCTGCAGCTCCAAGATCATCTCTTTCTGTTCATGGAGTTGTCGCTTCTGCTCTTCGATCATTTGTCTTTGAAAGGCATGTCTGTTCTCAAAGTTGCTGCCATGTAACTCCACCCGTTTTATCCCACTGCGAACTGTTGTTTCTGCCGTTTGCTGTGCCTCAGTCTGACGCAGATCAGCCACAGTAAGGCCTGCATGCCGTTTGGTGACCTGCCACGCTTGTTGAGGCTTGTTTGGAAAGGTGCCATGTCTGTTGTGTAACAAAGGTCTTGCAGGAACCGGCAGAGGCTCCTCTTTTGTTATATTTGGGGGCTGCTGTTCATTCTGAGGAAGAAGCACAACACAGTTGTTTCTTTCTTGTAACAAAAGCAGCCTTTCTCTACATAACTTCAATAAACTAATTATTCTGTATTTTTTCCTTTTTTTGGTTGGAAGGATGGCATCTAATTTGATTTTGGTTTTTTATTAATATTAAAATTTTGTTGCCAAGTAAAGTGAATTATCTTAAGCTCACCAGTATCAGAAGTAAATAGAGTGAGCCAAGATGTGGTCTTCATTATTCACAACCACCTATTCAAAGTTGTTGTATGCACAACATTTTCTTAAAAGTTTTACTTACTGTACATGTTACTTACATGACTATGTGTGCATTGAATTTTCTAACTCAACAACTTCAAATGAATGAGGTTTTTAACATCAACAATTGCACGTATGATTCTGATACTGAGGTCTGAGCAAAAAGATGGCAAAAATAACAACAGATGTGGGGACATTAATTTTAGTGGTTGAAACAGTTTACCTAATCCTTCTATTTTCAATCCTCGTCCACACACGCCAAGGTAGAGAAAATGTATTTCGTGGATACAGACAAAGTCACGACTTACTGTCAAGTATTAGATTATTACACAGCAGTCAATTCCAAATATGGCAGTAAGAATGACTACTAGACATAGGGACTCTGTTGTTTGAATGGGTCATCAGGCTTCCAGTCGATCTGATGCTAAAAATCCTACTTGTGAAAGCCCCACGTTTACCTTAATTTGTTAATGCCTCATATCCAATACAGTATGATCATAAGATACAGGTCCTCTAAACCTCACAGGTCAAACCCATTATTATAACACAGCACTACATGTTTTCATTAAAGTTGCTCATCATATTGCTTTTAAAGTCTTGGATAAATTGCCATTGGCTGTTTACAAATCTTTTCTGTTTTGATCAGATTATCTGTTCCTGCTGACATTGCAGGGTCGGCTTGGTATCAAAAAATGATAGCTCCTATGTGAGAACTTTCAATTGTTTCACCACAATAATACAGGTTTCTTCGTGTCACAGTGTACTGTGGAGTGCAGCTGGGTCTACATGGCTTTTCCTCCAGTACTCTGGTTTTCCTCTCACGTCCCAAAGATGTGCAGGTTCATTTTTTTGCCAATTTAAAATTAATTCAAATTGAAAGTGTGAGTGCAGTTATCTATGCGAGATGGCCCTGCGATAGACTTGCATTCTGTCCAGGACAAGCTGTTGTCTTCCCTCGAGTGCTACTAGGAAAGCCTCCTTGACTCAGAATTAGGTTTGATAATGCTATGTTAACATTGCATCACAATACTTACAGCTGGAAGTGTTAGTTGCTCGATTTCATCAGTAGCAGTTTCCACATAAAACTTTCTTGAAGATGCAGCTTCAAGAAAAGCTGCCATTTTCATTTTAGTTTCTTCTTTCCTCTTCAGCATTTCTCTTTTTTCCTGCTCAGCTTTGCACCAGATCTGCCAGTCATTTAGGTATTGTCTCAGGATGCGTTGACGATCATTTTCCACAGCCATCTGCAGCTTTCTTAAAAAAAAAAAAAAACACAATGACATCCAATGTATTTTCTAAGACATAAAGACATGGATGACTCACAATTTTCTCCAAATAAACAGCAATAAAACTGAGGTACTCCTCATTGGTTCTAAATCTACACTTGCTAAGATTAACCATTCTTTTATTTTAATTAACAATATTAACACAAACATCGCTTCCCAAGTTAAGGGCCTGGGCATTATTCTAGATAGTACTCTCTCTTTTTCTTCCCATATATGTACCATTTCTCAGACTGCCTTCTTCCATCTCCGAAACATTTCTAGACTTCGCCCTGTTCTTACCCAGTCGAGTACTAAAGTACTGGTTAATGCCCTAGTCACCTCACGTATAGATTACTGTAACACTATTCTATCTGGCATTCCACAAAAACTTATTCATCACTTACATCTTGTTCAAAATTCTGCTGCCAGGATAATAACCCGCTGTTCTAAATCCACTAAACATATTACACAGACTCTCTCTCAACTTCACTGGCTCCCTGTTAATTACAGAATATAATACAAAATACCGCTCTTAACATTTAAAGCTCTCCACAACCTCGCTCCTCCCTACCTCGCTGATCTCCTACAGACTGACACTCCTCTCGCTCACTCAGATCCTCATCTGCAGCACTACTTTCTGTACCACGCATTAAACTATGTTCTATGGGACCTCGAGCATCTCTCATAGTGCTCCTCAATGCTGGAATCCTCTTCCCTGTCATATTCGTCAGTTTGATTCAATAGCACACTACCCTCAAAACTTATCTTTTCAAGCTGGCATATCAATTGTAAATTCTACACGGTTACTGCCTGTCATATTTGTTTGTTTGCTAATTATTGCTTTGTGATCTATCATTTTCTTGTTTTTATTTTATTAATTGTTGTTTAAGTTTACTGTAAGGTGACCTTGAGTGGTAAGAAAGGCACCTATTAAATAAAATGTATTATTATTATTATTATAATAAATGTTACGACAAACACAAAATAGTGACCCCTCACCTATTATCATCACGCAGCTGAACTTCAGTCTGCTGGGATTCCTTTTCTACTTTCCTAGTCCATACGTATGCCCTCCAAGCCCGAAATGTACGTAGCTGTCTTCTCCAGTCACATAGTGCTCCTGCTTTTCCCATCTTCATTCGCTGTTGTAGAACGAGCTTATACCATGCAGAAAAATGCCTCTGCAAACACTGAAAAGAAAATTACAGTCAAGCACTGCCTTAATATTTAAGCTTTAACAGAAGAGATCTAACTTTGGAATCTTTCTCACCCTCAGATTTCGAACTTCAATTTTCATTTCCACCTCTCGCTGTTTTGCAGCAGTCACTTGAAGGTATCGGACACTATCATTGGACAAGGCCTGAGAAACCAGAGTAGTCCTTTCCTGGGCAACTTTTTCCATGGCAGTCTTTTCCATGCGACTTCTTTCTCGTTCTCTATAAACAAAGTAGGCAGTTAAGCTCACTAGTCAACCAAGCAGGCCAAAATAAAGGAAACAATGAAAGTAATTGAGCATAAAAAGCAGTAGTTCAAGTAGAAATCTGAATTATCTTCATGAGAATACCAAGGTTACGTAAGAAAAAAAAAAGCTAGATTTTCAGCACATTAGTCACCAGAAAAATCAGAAGTAGCATATATGTAAATGACTCAAAAGGTACATTTGGCACAACTGCTACTCAAAGTGTTTCCTAAGATTTTGGATACCATAATCCGTAACACTGTCATAGTGAGGAGTCATATTGAACATAATTAAACCTTTAATATCAAGACATAGGATTTACTTTGGTGCCTGGATTATCTAGTATAGAATATCATTTGTGCCAAAATTAACTGCAATACAATATGTCAACTACACTACTATGGAGTGCATATGCACAGGACACATTTAATTTTGGCATAATATAATTAAAACATTTTACCCAAATTATCATTGCTTTTCAGTTTGGCACAGAACTTTCATGTCAGTTTGAAATGCAATACATATTCAATGTTGCAAATGTTACATTCTCCATTAAGGCTATAAACTGTAATACAGTACTCATTTCGTACAGGCTGAAGCTGCCTGGATCTTTAAGTGCAATACATTTTCATCCCAAGGCATTAATGAGACCGATGAATTAACCCGCAACCTATACACTATTAAGACTAGGGGGCTATGCCCCCTGCTCACTTCACTTGCCAACCCCCGTGCTTGCGCTACGTGCTAGCCTCTATGTGGATCTGCCACTCACGTATGGGGATGCGGATGTATACTTTACTATTTTACATTACAGCCAGTAATTAATCATATCAAAAAACAGTAAAACGTAATAATTTGAAAGTAAATTATGTTTAATGTTGCGTTAGTTATTCGTTGCGTAATACGATTTTATTCTGTTTGGCTTTGAAATTAAAGAGCAAAACTTTTTAAACTTACACTTTTACTGTAAAACTTCAGTAAAAACAATTTTTTGAATTCAGTTTTCATCAATATCGCATTGAATTGTGTTTCTGTGTTTGGATTTTCATCGTGACAATGCAACGTATAACTGCCCGTAATTGAATTTTGTTTCTTTCTCTCTATTAAATAAAATGACTTTTTTAATGTTTAGCTCAAAGATTTGTTAATCATCTTTACAAAAACAAATTTAAATGGGAAACTTAATATTTTAATACAAATGGCATATCAAGATCTCCTTTGTTGTCTAATGTTATCCTCTGAAAATGTACTACATTACCTTTCTTGGACATCCTTCTTTCTACAGTAATTTGTGTGGTGGAAGACTGGACGGTGTTAATGGTTGTAGATATTCTTTGGGATAGTGTAAATTGATGTTTTCATCTTCTGCACGATCACCACCAACTGTTTCAGCATAGTCTATTGATACGTATTTAACCAATTTGCGCTGTAACCGATCGACATTTTTGGTGTTAATTCATTTGCTTTCATCGTTTCTCAGTGCTAGGATTGCCTGTATACTCATTTTTACTGTTGATAACCCTTCATGATGGAATTCTTTAATAAAATTTGGACATAATACTTAAAATGATGAAAACGTTAAAATTTATATGAGCTGAGAGAGCAAGAACTGTGTCTGTCAAAAGCATTCACACAAATGAGAGGTGAGAATATACTGTGTGCGTGGTTTTCTATGGTTGAGAGGAGGGCATGACTTGAAAACATCTCATGGCCAAAGTCTCGACTCGTGTGACTTGAAAAAATCATCCAGAAAGTCTTGTCTAGTCGCAGGATTTTTTTTATATAATAGAGAGAAAAACAACTGAAGGTCAGTATATACCAGGGTTGGGCAAAACAGGTTTACAGTTGCGAGTATGGCAATTTGAGTACCACGAGATTGTACCTAAATGCACGGTGTGCCATTATTTTCATTAATACATCTATTTTAATAATCATAACCTGCATATCTTTTTCCAAACAAACAACCATAAACATAATATTACCAACCCCTGGTGCAAACTGATGTTGGTGTGAGCACATCTTGGCCGATATTTGGCTAGTCTTACTTCTTAAAAATGTGCTACTTGAGGAAATTCTTTTTTTCTGTTTTACGTTTTTGACTATTACTAGTACTATTGATCCTAAATTGTTAAATTATTTATAGGTGTTTATGTGGTCCATTGGAATATGGTTACCAGTGATCCACATTCTATTTTATTCTGTGCAAAAAATATGAATAATTAGCATTAAGAAAAACAAAAAAAAGTGTAACTATTATTTTACACTATATTATCATTATTTATTTTAGAACTTTTTCCTGTTTTTTTTTTGTTTATAGTTGTTTAATGACTTGTAGAACTACACTGCTTTGCCCGAAAAAATGACAGTTAGCTCCATAACACACATGCCATTCTACTTTGTGGTTGGCTTCTCAACTAGCTCCAAAAGGTTTGAAATCCCTGAGGCACTCTTAGGTCTTTTGAATGGCTATCACCTACTCGGTCAAGATCGAACACCATACACTATGACGAGATATACTTCTCCTATTCACTTCAATTCTTCCTGGAAATTAAAATAAAGATCATGAAATTATTTGTAAATGAAGTTTACTAAACTACAGGACTGCCTGATTAATTGTTGGTCTATATAATTGTAAAAATAATTGCTGCACCATTCAGCATGTTTGTGTTTTGCTTTAACTCTCTTTGGTATCAGATTTCTAATGATGGTAGTGTGAAAAATACAAACTTAGCACTCAGGATACTTAAAATGCTTTTTTCTTAACATGACATACTCAAACCAAGTCACAGAAGAAGGGTGTCTATTGCAAAGGAAAACACCCCTGGATATGCACGTTCATGTACATACATACCTCCACTCAAACAGGACTAATTTGGAATTACCTATTAATGTAACAGCCCCATTTGTGGTGATGCGAGTACAAAACTGTAATATCCAGAAGAAAACCCATGCAGACAGCAGGGAAGTGTATGTAAATTTTATAAGGACAGCAATTAGATTTAAATTCTGGATTCTAGAACCATGGGGCAGCAGAATTAGCCACTTTAACCCCTTGCCCTTAGATTTACGCATTTTTTAATTTTGTTCATCTTAGTAACCTCTAAACTAAATGATATAGAAGTCCACTCACTCTTACATTCTCAAAAGGAGTAGTGCACTACAATCCTAAATTTAGCTCTACTGACAGTAACTGAAAACACACCCTCTTTTCTTTATTAATAATGCAACAATATGATTTAAAAGCACACTGTACTTAATCTGTCTAAGCTCTGACCCATCTTAAACACACATTGGAAGAGAAGCACCAACCTCCTTTGGAAACATGTGATTGCTTAGTCCTCAACCGATTTCCTGCTGGGTGTTTGTTTTTTATATGCTGTCATACACCAGGCTCTGATGCTGTGATCACCCTTTGGAAGTTATGCAGGATAGAAGCCCCTCATTCAATGAATTATTTAATGTGCCTCACCTTGTTCCATTACCACCTGATTTCTTAAATTTCTTTTACCTCTCTCTGCTCGAGAATTGTTTAGGAAAATCTTTTAACAGAGTCAGGAAAATAAGTAATTTATCTGCTGGATGTGAATATAGCTATTCCAGTAAGAACATCAGCTTTTCTTCAATGCAGATCACTTTTTCTCACCATGCTGGTCTTAATAGGCAACCTCTTCTCTTTTTTGACTTTTATTTTTGGGGGGCAAGAAGAATATTATGGATATACACAATATTAAAAATAAAGACTGTGATACTAATATATGGCAGTAGTATTGTAGTACTCCTCTAAAATCCAATAAAGATAAACAAAACTGGTAAACATTGGCTAAAACTGCTCACAATACATGAAGGACCTATAGTTACATTTGCTGCCTATAAGAGTTGTACTAAGAACAAGTTAGAAAGTGTATGCATGGATTAAACATTCAGGTTCATTCTGGGGCTTAGTTAACTGATTAGAGCATTTAAAAATGTTATTTACTTCATTAATGAGTCAGTTATCACATTTTTGCTTTGCGCCCTCCCCCAACATAACCTATCGTCAATAATAATAATAATACTCAAGGACACCGAACAATAGATAAGACACAGATTATAAACAAAAGTAAAATACAAAAGTTAAAATCAGACAGAGCAATTGTAATTAATCAGAAAATGCAGTCTTAAACAAATGAGTTTTAAGTTTAGATTTGAAAAGTGAAAATGATTCAATATTTCTAAGCTCAGGTGGTAGTGAGTTCCATAGCTAGCATAGTGGTAAGACGGACAAAAGGGACAGTCAAGTGGATGGAGGAAGAGGATCTAAGGGTACGGGAGGGAATGGCAACATGGAGGAGGTTGGACAGATATGGAGGGGCAAGGATTTGTAAAGACTTAAAAGTTAGTAGAAGTTTGAATTGAATTCAGAACTGAACTGGAAGCCAATGAAGCTGCTGCAAAACGGGAGTGATATGGTAAATAGATAGGGTTCTAGTAATGATGCAGGCTACTGAATTCTGGACCAGTTGAAGCTTATAAAGAGATTTGCAAGAAAGACCAAAGAAAAGGGAATTGCAATAATCCAGACGAGAAGTGACAATGCTATGAACAAGGATAGCAGTGGTGTGGGGAGTGAGGGAGGGGCGAATACGATTAATGTTATGGGTAAGTGTCTGTCTGTTTGTGTGTACGTATGTATGTATGCAAAACTTAAGCCTGTTATGAGATGACGATGTGCTGATGTTTTTGAGCATCTGCATCGTGCAAGTGATAGACGTACTCTAGAGGAACTCTCATACCGTAATTCTGCAATTAATTATGAATTCTTCTCATCAGTTGCTATCGTAATGACCTATTTTATGATCAGAAAGATCAGCATCAGAGCAGTAAATAATTACTGAAATTTTATAAATAGGTTTGGGTAATTTGGTTCCTAGGGCACAAAGCCTACTGACACTCACGTCTGAATTTTTGTTTATTAAAAGCTTTTGCAACAATGAGACATATTCAAAAACAACAGCAACAGTAGAATGCTATTACATGCATTAATAAACTACATTAAATTCATGATGTATAACATCATTATCATGTAATTAAAAAACGTAGCCCAAATAGGCTTCAGGTTGCTCAAAGGCATTCATACACAGCAATTTAGTTGATGTAAAAATGGCTTTGATTGATGTTCTGTTATTAGTTGTTGATTGTGGAAGGTAACTAATCATCGTTCACATTTCTTAAACATGACATTTTTAAAAAAAAGTAACTTAGAAATGATTTAAAATCTCTATTCTACTTCAGACCATGATGGACAGGAAGTGTGGAGCTTTGCTAATACATTATACAAGTCAAATCCCATTATGGCAAATATTGAAGAAAGAAATTTTCAGAATAACAAATACTTTTTGTTGATCCAGATAAATGTTCATACAACATCATGTTTAAAGATTTCGTTTTCACGAAATATAAATTTCAGTATAACCAATGTTTTTTTGACCAAAAATGGCCACCAAAGATAATGTGATGCAAAAAATACTTAATGCAGCAGAGACAGTCTGTTGTGAAATTTATGGTCACGGCAAGAGTGTAGGCATGATATTATATACAGGTGCCGGTCATAAAATTAGAATATCAAGACAAAGTTGATTTATTTCAGTAATTCCATTCAAAAAGTGAAACTTGTATATTAGATTCATTGATTACACACAGACTGATGTATTTCAAATGTTTATTTCTTTTAATTTTGATGATTATAACTGACAACTAATGAAAGTCCCAAATTCAGTATCTCAGAAAATTAGAATATTGTGAAAAGGTTCAATATTGAAGACACCTGGTGCCACACTCTAATCAGCTAATTAACTCAAAACACCTGCAAAAGCCTTTAAATGGTTTCTCAGTCTAGTTCTGTAAGCTACACAATCATGCAGAAGACTGCTGACTTGACAGTTGTCCAAAAGACGACCATTGACACCTTGCACAAGGAGGGCAGGACACAAAAGGTCATTGCTAAAGAGGCTGGCTGTTCACAGAGCTCTGTGTCCAAGCACATTAATAGACGAAGGGAAGGACAAGATGATAACCGCACCCTGGAGAGGATTGTGAAACAAAACCCATTCAAAACTGTGGGGGAGATTCACAAAGAGTGGACTGCAGCTGGAGTCAATGCTTCAAGAACCACCACACACAGATGTATGCAAGACATGGGTTTTGGCTGTCGCATTCCTTATGTCAAGCCACTCTTGAACAAGAGACAGCGTCAGAAGCATCTCGCCTGGGCTAAAGACAAAACTGCTGCTGAGTGGTCCAAAGTTATGTTCTCTGATGAAAGTAAATTTTGCATTTCCTTTGGAAATCAAGGTCCCAGAGTCTGGAGGAAGAGAGGAGAGGCACAGAATCCACGTTGCTTGAGGTCCAGTGTAAAGTTTCCACAGTCAGTGATGGTCTGGCGTGCCATGTCATCTGCTGGTGTTGGTCCATTGTGTTTTCTGAGGTCCAAGGTCAACGCAGCCGTCTACCAGGAAGTTTTAGAGCACTTCATGCTTCCTGCTGCTGACGAACTTTATGGAGATGCAGATTTCCTTTTCCAACAGGACCTGGCACCTGCACACAGTGCCAAAGCTACCAGTACCTGGTTTAAGGACCATGGTATCCCTGTTCTTGATTGGCCAACAAACTCGCCTGACCTTAACCCCATAGAAAATCTATGGGGTATTGTGAAGAGGAAGATGCAATACGCCAGACCCAACAATTCAGAAGAGCTGAAGGCCACTATCAGAGCAACATGGGCTCTCATAACACCTGAGCAGTGCCACAGACTAATCGACTCCATGCCATGCCGCATTGCTGCAGTAATCCAAGCCAAAGGAGCCCCAACTAAATATTGAGTGCTGTACATGCTCATACTTTTCATGTTCATACCTTTCAGTTGGCCAACATTTCTAAAAATCCTTTTTCTGCATTGGTCTTAATTGATATTCTAATTTTCCGAGATACTGAATTTGGTATTTTCACTAGTTGTCAGTTATAATCATCAAAATTAAAAGAAATAAACATTTGAAATACATCAGTCTGTGTGTAATGAATGAATCTAATAAACAAGTTTCACTTTTTGAATGGAATTACTGAAATAAATCAACTTTGTCTTGATATTCTAATTTTATGACCGGCACCTGTAGGTATAGCTGAATTCTGAGTCTGTGCTCCACTGAGTGTCTGTGTGGGTTGTTGTGTCATGTACGGATACTGTACTGATCGAGTTTCATACTGTTTCTCAGAGTTTTCTTTGCAAGGAACAAAAAAGTGAGAAACAGAAAATGCAAGTATTTTATTACTGTATAAAGAAGGCAAGTACAGTCTCAAGAGTTCATTCAAAATCAGAGCCATTACTTCAGCACTCAAATACACGAGATAGCCCATGTTGCGGCTCCTATCGTCCTGTTTTACTTCCCATCTTAGATTAGAACACCAGCGGCTCAAATTCACTGCTGTAGCAGACCAGGAAAATGTGAGGAAGGAAGAGCAGGTCAAAGTCCGGTGTTAAATGTTCTGAACATCATGCGACAAGCACATTAGGTGGTAAGCCTGATCCTGCAGAGGACAATCAATTACCTGGCCCTGGGTTTAAGGTTTACCAGATGCAGCAGAGGAGCTATGGAGCCGTCATTGCGCCACTGCCTTTAGAGGTGACGAATTGCCGCCAACCCTGGTCAGAATAGTATATGTATTTTCCCCACATTTGTTATAACGAAATTTCCATTATAACAAAATATTTTACGGTCCCACCTGTAGTGGGAGAGAAATCTGTAGTGTGAAAGAAACACTGAATCTTTATAATGTGCAGGTAATGCAGCACTGAGGATGGTCTAAGTGCAACGTAAATACTGAGAACGTGTTTGTTTACTCAATGCTTACAGAGGACCACTTACATAATTCCTTTCCTTTAACACTGATTTCTACTTGAGTGGGTTTTTTTTTTTAACTTTGACAATTAACTTACCTTAAAGCAGGATGAAAAGTGATCTGGTGTGGAAGCAGCTTTGTATTCTGTGGGTCAGGTGGAAGCAGGTGCCAGATGTTAGCATAACAAAATCTACCTTTGCATTCTGCTAGAGTTGAGGAGATTTTAACTTTTATGGTGATGAATAAATAAAACAATATTTTTACTACCCAAATGAATACTTATTCATTTAACATCATACTTTTTGTATATGGTAGCATTCAGAAATTCAACGTCGCCTACCCTACCCTGTCCCATACCCCTCGGTAATGGGTACTTGGTCAACAGGATGAGTAAAAGAGGAAAATATACAAAATACACAAGTAGAAGTGACCCATTTCAAAGGCAAATTTGAAACAGTAAGCTAATCCATAATTAAAGTCACAGAATGTGTTTCCGATTTAAGATAGAAGAGTTTGGAAATCAATGGGAGATATCAAATTGTGTACAGCATTCTCTATTCAATATACCTCAATGAAAATTAAACTGGTCCTGACAAATTTCCCTAAAGAATTAGTGTGCATATTTTCAACAAAAATCACTTCACTGGGGGCTGAGTAGTTTCATTTGAACACACCACAAGACAGACATAACAGCTGCAGTGGGTGCTTTTCGCACCTAAAAAGACATTCAGCACTAGGTCAAATTATTAGTCAGGAGAAAAAATAAAATAAAAAATCAGAAATTAAAGTGTGTGTTGCTCTTTGCAACTCAAGAACACTTTGAAAGTACATACTGCTGTTTGGCCTTCTCCATAATCCTCCTCTGTTCAGCCATCTCTTTACGAAGCCGTACCACTTCTCTCTGGATGTCTTCCTCCTGTTTGCGTGCTGCCAGCTGCTTTAGGCGCTCTTCCTCCTGCAACAAACGCTGAGCCTCAGCATGTGCTTCTTTTTTCATGAGTTTCTCTCGACGTTGCTGCTCAAGCTCAGCCTGTCGTCTTTGTCGACTTTCCTTCACCTACACAAGATTTAAAAAATAAAGAGGACTGATTCCAACACAATCAAATTTGAATAGCTACCAAAGAAACTAACATTTGCAAAATTTAATTTAAAAAAATATGTCAGCATAACAAAAATGTAGTAACTTTAATGTTTGGAACATTGTCTGAAAGTACTGTGCTGCTAGATATCATGATCTTGGTATTACTACACACATAAACTATGAAGATAGTGCAACTAATGTAGAGCCTTGGAGGGTAAATTTGATAATAAAAGAATCCCCAAAATGAACTTGCCTGATCTGGGCCTCAGGACTTTGTAGTAAAGATGTTTTAACACCAACAGGAAGGACTGAATGACTAGATATGTTGAGGAAAATACTGCTGGTTTTAGTTAGGTCTTTTAATTAAATTAGTAACATAACCTGCATAATTTACAGGAATAAAATATGTTTTAATCTGTCTGATTAAAGGTGCAATCCAGAATAAACTCAGCATCATGGCAACAACAGTTTCTTTGATTGAGAAAGCTTGATTTTTGACTATATTGCACTTGATAAGGTCTGATTTTTACTTAACCTGCTGATGCCTCAGTTCCATTATCAAGCGGGGATCTTTCTTTGGCTTTTCTTCCTTATCCATTCGATGGTCATCCAAGATACCAGAAGTTGCCACTTCCTTTGCCATTAACTCCTGTAAGAAACTGTGTACTGTAGCAGTCTCTGCCTCATGCTCTAAGTGGCTGTACAGATCTAGGTTAAAGAGGAATAAATGCATAAAGGTTACTGGTAGAAAAGTAGTCATCTGTCAACTTTGCACTCATAAAGATGGAGAAAGACTGATCTCATTCGGCAGATGCTACAGTTATGCAGTAGGTTGCTTGTATGTTACATAACCATAAATGAACAAACTGATCACAAGAATGTGAACTTCACTCTGACTCCAAATGCTTAGCTGCTGAACAGTATAACATACAGAAACTATTAGGAAAAGAGATCTTGGCCTAAAATAGAGATTATGAATAATAATATGTTAT
This sequence comes from Polypterus senegalus, assembly GCF_016835505.1. Lineage (NCBI taxonomy): Eukaryota > Metazoa > Chordata > Cladistia > Polypteriformes > Polypteridae > Polypterus > Polypterus senegalus. Next base: position 85,908,400 of record NC_053155.1, on the reverse strand, counting down.
CTTTTAGGTGGACCTTTATAGTAAACAAAGATATGTAAATATTATTTTATTAACAATATATTTCTTTTCTATCGTGAAGAGCTAATATACATTACAAAAAATACTTTATGTCCATACCATCAAATTTATTGTACTGTTGGAATTGGGAAGCTTTCTCTGTGAGAAGCTGGCTTTCGGTCTCTAAACTGTGATCTTTAGAGCTTATGGCCAAATTCTCATCATCAACTTCAAGATCCAGCCTAAGTTTAGAGGTCATCCAGTTATCCAGCAGATCTCGTGCTGTCAAGGTATAAGATGAAGATGTCTGTAAATTAGGTTTCATGTTTACCAACCTTTTCTGTTTATGTGACAGAATAGATACCTTCAAAATAAGCATCATCATGATCATGCAGCTGCTCGGTGCTCTCCAGAGCCATTTGATGACTTCGTAACTTTGCAGAGGTAGAGGGCTTTTTGACTGAAAATACTTCAGACACAGCAAATTCAGAAGCCCGCTCCACCTTCTATAAAGTGAAAAATAAATGTATGAATACATATATACAGAGCAAGGTACAGCTGTTACCTCCTTGAAAAATTAGTTCATGTAAAACAGTTTCCAAATAATACAATTAACTTTGTTCTCGTTCTTCATAATGCTGCATTACTTAAGCCAGTGATTGTCAGAGAAAACGAACAGCAGCTGATAAAAAATATATCTATGCATGTCTGTGTGGGTTTATTATCAGTCTAAATGGCCCTCCATGATAGAGAAGGAGTGTGTGTGTGTGTGTGTGTGTGTGTGTGTGTGTGTAAGTGTCCACTTGCAATATAGTGGCACCCAGTCCAGGGTTGTTTCCCGTCTTATTTCTGATATATTCAGGTCAGGCTTCAACCTTTGTGACCATGATTTGTACTTAAACTGGTTTGCTAACAGAAAGACAGGTTGATGTTCTCATATGGCTCTTTTAAGAAGGTCTTATGCTAGGAAAACAGGCCTAACAGAGATTATTACTAGTCATTGAAATTCCAAGTAGGCATATTGTACTTATGCAAATACTAAGTAAACATAAAAACTTTCTTTTCTAACTGTAGTGACAGTGCTTCACCTGGCACAAGGAAGTCACTGAGCATTTCTAGACATGTGGCCATTTTGCACTGTTTATTCTCTCTTTCTGTAGCACATGTCCCAACAGGTTTGAAACGTCCAGTAAGTAACACAGTATAACATAACCTCCTTAATTCAGAAAATCTATTAGTTTATTAGGTAAACTTTAAATAGTTTAATTAGGTTGCTAAAATCTTGCTGAGACTAAAAGGTTGCCCATGTTTTACAACACTCAAATAACAACTTGCATTACCTGTATCCAGTTCTCAACATCATCATTTGTTAAATGAGGCTGTGAAGAAGAAAAAAAACACATACTCATACAACAGGAAAATAAAACACAATATTATGAAGAGAACAGAATAGAATATTTAATATGTCTTCCTGCTTTTCAGTAATATTCTTTAATACTGTTGCACTCAGATATTTGTTATTTGACATCACGATTATATTGAGTCCAACAAGATTAACGTCAGACCCGGGTCTTAATGGTGCTTAGTGTCTGGTAGTACTGATGCTTAGCTTACACACCGACTTTCACAATGTGACCCTGTGAATGTCACTTAACTTGCCTGTGCTCCAAATGTAAAATATATATTGCACTGTATCTTTGTACTTGTAAAAATACTCTAGGATGACGTTTCACTGTTATGGGGGCAAAATATAAGTACATAAACAAACAAAATAAATACATTTTTTATATATATTTTTCTTTATTTTTTTGCCTATCATACAGCATTATCCTGCTGTTATGTTTTAATCGGTCACTAACAAAGTAAGTCAGCTGCTACTTCAGTAGCCTACCCATTACTATTTTTATTTATTTGAACAGCAAATATTTGAATAGAATTTAGGCATTTGTAAAATGTGCACTAATTTCTTGGAACAGAATTTTACAGGGACTACATGCATCTCCCCTCTTTTCACTGATTATATGATCACACAGCCTCTACTGCCTGATGCTGCTATGGTTAGTAGTTCACAAATTTCTCCTGTATGTAATGAAAAAACACATTAAAGAAAAATTTACGGAATAAAAATGTATTCTTAGATATGATTTTCATAAACCAATGTCAAGAACAAACCAGATATTACACTACTATACATACAGGCAACTTTTGTTAGAATGACAATATCATACACCTTCAAACATGTCTGAATCTGATGTGTTTTCTTGTGCTTTTAATTGAACCATTATAAAAACGTAATAGTTCAGTTGCTTCTTAATTTAGCTACATGCATCCTGCTGTACATTTTGGACCAACACTATATAGCCAAAGATTTATGGACATCCATCCCATTGCAAAAGCCATACAACTATACTCTTCTGGGATGGTTCTCCTCAAGATATTGGAGCAGCCAAATGAGTGTTTGTGAGGTAGGGTACTAATGTTGAATGACAAAACCTGGCTTGCAATCGGCGTTGTAGTTCATCCAAAAGGTGATGCCCCAGACCATTATCCACCAAACTTTATAGCAGGAGCTAAAAAGTCCAGAAAGTAGTGTTTCTCTTGGTATTGGCCAAACCCAGATTAGTCTGTCAAACAGATAGATGAACAGTGAATCATCACTCCAGGTAACAGGTTTCCACTGCTCCAGGGTCCAATGGTGGCATGCTTCACAACACTCTAGCTGACACCTGGTGTTGTGCATAATGATCTTAGACTTGTGTGCAGCTGCTTGGCCACCAAAACCAGTTTCATGAAGTCCCTGACACACAACTCTTGTGCTGATGGTGCTTCCAGAGGCAGTTTGGAACTCTGCTCTGAGTGATGCAACACAGGGTAAGTGACTTTTTTACACACTATGCTCTTCAGCACTTGATGGCCCCACTCTGTGAGTTTGCTTTGTCTACCACTTTGTGGCTGAGCTGCTGTTGCTCCTAGATGCTTCTTCGTCACAATAATGGTACTTACAGTTGACCGGTGCAGGTCTAACAGAGCAGAAATTTCACATATGGACTTGTGGCCAAGATGGCAACCCATGACAGTGCCATGTTTAAAGTCACTGAGCAGTTCAGTATGGCTCATTTTACTGCCAATGTTTAAAGACACTGGAGAATGCATGGCTCTGTACTTGATTTTATGCATCTGTTAATATCGGGAGGGCTGAAACACCTGAACTCAATAATTTGGAGAGGTGCCCACATACTTTTATCTGTATAGTGCGTATTATAGTATAAGTAGTGAAGTGCAACTCATTTCTCTTATTTCAGACTTTCTTTTGGCAAACCCTCACATCTGTCTTGTCCACATTCATTACTAATGTCCATTTACAACTGAAAGGAGAGGCAGCACAGTAGGCACAGTGGGTAGAGCTGCTGCGTCGTGTATCAGGTTTCCTGGGTTTGAATCCTACACCCTGTGTTTCCATGTAGAATCTGCACATTCTCACTATGTCCATCCATCCATCCTCTTCCGCTTATCCGAGATCGAGTCGCAGGGGCAGCAGTTTGAGCAGAGATGCCCAGACTTCCCTCTCCTCTGCCACTTCTTCTAGCTCTTCCAGGGAAATCCCGAGGCGTTCCCAGGCCAACCAGGAGACAGTCCCTTCAGCATGTCCTGGGTCTTCCCTGGGGCCTCCTCCTGGTTGGATGTGCCCAGAACACCTCACCAGGGAGGCATCCTGATCAGATGCCTGAGCCATCTCATCTGACTCCTCACGATGCGGAGGAGCAGCGGCTCTACTCTGAGTCCCTCCCGGATGACTGAGCTTCTCACCATATCTTTAAGGGAAAGCCCAGACACCCAGTGGAGGAAACTCATTTCAGCCGCTTGTATTCGTAATCTCGTTCTTTTGGTTACTACCCATAGTTCATGACAACAGGTGAGGGTAGGAACGTAGATCGAGAGCCTTATGGCTCAGCTCCTTTTTCACCACGTCAGACCGATGCAGAGCCCGCATCACTGTAGACGCCACACTGATCAGCCTGTCGATTTCACGCTCCATTCTTCCGTCACTCGTGAACAAGACCCAGAGATACTTAAACTCCTCCACTTGGGGCAGGATCTCGCCACCAAACCTGAGAGGGCACTCTATCCTTTTTCGGCTGGGGACCATGGTCTCGGATTTGGAGGTGCCGATTCCCATCCCAGCCGCGAACCGATCCAGTGAGAGCTGAAGATCACGGCCTGATGAAGCAAACAGGACAACATCATCTACAAAAAGCAATGTCTCAATTCTGAGTCCACCAAACCGGACCCCCTCAACGCCCTGGCTGCGCCTAGAAATTTTGTCGATAAAAGTTATGAACAGAATCGGTGACAAAGGGCAGCCCTAGCGGAGTCCAACTCTCACTGGAAATGGGTTCGACTTACTGCCGGCAATGCGGACCAAGCTCTGACACCAGTTGAACAGGGATCGAACAGCCCTTATCAGTGGGTCTAGTACTCCATACTCCCGGAGCATTTTATTCCACGTGCACAGGCACAGCGTTTATGCATGTACATTCGTTCGAATTTCCTCCAACGGGCCAATGCGTCCTGTTTACTGTTTCGTTAGCAGTTAATAAAGATGGACAGAGAAATGCCGTGTCTGGGTGGATTTTCTCCGGTTTCCTCCCACAGTCCAAAGGCACGCTGGTTACGTCAACTGGCGATACTAAACTGGATCTAGTGTGTGACTGGGATGGGTGTGTGTGATTGTGTATTTGTGCCATGTGATGGACTGGCGCCTACTCCACGGATTGTTCCCGACCTTGCGCCCTGTGCTATATGGGATAGCCTCCAGCAGTCCCCCGCGACCCTGTTCAGGGCGGAACGGGTTTGGAAATAACTGCATGGCTGACTGAACGCAAAATGCATCCTTCCACCGCATGAGGAAGCTATGGTTTCTCGACGTCAATGCTGTAAGAATGCAGTTCATAATTTGTCAACTCCGAATCCTGGTAGCGCGAATTATTTACAGGATAGACATCCAACGAACCGTAAAGTTAAAATAACCTAATCTGAAAATCCAAAGCACCCCCCAACCAGCAACTGCTTACCAACACAATGTCACACATAAACTTCGTACCTTCGTTTTGCCAAAAGTGCTCGGCGTCCGCCTCTTCCAGCGGTAAAGCTCTCCACCGGCTAAGGAGGGCGACCTAACTACGTTGTCCACAAACATTATTTCCTCTTAGGACTTGTGGCAGTAGAAAGAAACAATTATTTCCATAAACTTGAATACATTTTAAATAAACCTTTGAGACAGGTAAAGTGATGACAATGAGAAGGAAAACTCTGTTAACAGTCGTTGGTTCACACCGAAAGGGATGCTGGGTTTCGTAGTTCTTATAAATAAAAACAATAACATTTCCGCGCTGCATTAACAGCTGTACCAAACTCCAATTCCCATGCACCATTTGAAACGGGTTACGTTGCTATAGTGACCGCCAGCGTCTTTCCTGTTCGCTTTCCAAACCCGCAGCGAGGACCTTCTCTGCTTTCTGCCAGACAATCACTATCGAGTGAGTCTTCAAAAGTAAAACAACAAGAGTTGATTCTACAACATCCGTGTTGTGTAAAACACAATTAATGTTACAGATACCGCTTAGGCAAACAACGGATACGTGGGGTAAAATAAAATCGAAGAAATCAGACCAGGAAATGTTTAAAAAAAATTGGGCGCAGGAACTAACACTGGATTGGATAGGAAGGCACTAGCACCACAGTATCGCCCAACAGTAAATTAGTAAAATGTAAATTAACAAGTTTACAAAATCAATCATTCAATCAACATTTATTTATATAGCACATATTCATACAAAAAAATGTAGCTCAAAGTGCTTTACAAAATGAACAGAAAAATAGAAGACAAAATAAAAAATAAACATAAGTCAACATTAATTAACATAGAATAAGAGTAAGGTCCGATGGCCAGGGTTGACAGAAAAAACAAAAAAAACTCCAAAGGCTGGAGTAAAAAATAAAATCTGTAGGGGTTCCAGACCAAGAGACCGCCCAGTCCCCTCTGGGCAATCTACCTAGCATAAGTCAAACAGTCCTCTTTGTATTTAGGGTTTTCATGGAAGGACCTGATGATGATGGTCACGTAAAGAACATTTCAATAGAATATTTTCACAATACAGGGCTGCAATGATCTCCAACTATTTGAAGATAAATTCTGAAAACCATTATGACATATAATTAAAGGCAACAATAATACTATATGACTGTGAAGACACAATGGGCGAGCATCCATACATCCATTATCCAACCCGCTATATCCTAACTACAGGGTCACGGGGGTCTGCTGGGGCCAATCCCAGCCAACACAGGGCAAAAAGCAGGAAACAAACCCCGGGCAAGGCGCCAGCCCACCGCAGCGTTCACATACACAAAGAGCAATTTAGGATCACCAATGCACTTAACCTGCATGTCTTTGGATTGTGGGAGGAAACTCACGCAGATATGGGGTGAACATGCAAACTCCATGCAGGGTGGACCCGGGAAGCGAACCCAGGTCTCCTAACTGTGAGGCAGCAGCACTACCACTGCGCCCCCCATGAGTGAGCATATGAAACGATATTTTAAGTTACATGGTGATTGTTTCATAATGACTATAATTAAGAAGTTTCCCTTGCAGGTCCCCATTCATTTTGGATAATGTTGGAAAAGACTCTGTTGATGATATTTCAAACAATGAAACGATACATAAAAAACCCTCCCAAGACATAATATTTTTCAGATCCAAAATTATAAAAACAAGTAATAAGCTGTAGGTGTGCTAAAGAGACCTTTATTAGCCCCCCAACAATTCTGATACAGAAGGCTCAAAAATTTTGTCATCCACATCTGCTGTTTTTGTTTTCTCTGTTGGTCCCATTGTTCCACTCGCAACCTATTTTAGATGGTTTGAGGACAATTTTATAAAGTTATACAAAAGGTCCAAGAAATCATCAAGTATTATAAGAACAGCTTGGCCTCTTTACTTCAAAACATCACCATTACCCTTTCAACCTAAATAAACATGTCTACATTAAATATTAAGCAAACCAGTAACGGCGGACTGCCTGTAACGTGCAGTGAATACACTTAACTTATAGTTCTCATCATCTTTCTCTGTATGTTTAGGATTCGTTTGCTCAGAGGTTGATGCGCTTGCTGCTTCTTGAGAAGCTCTTGTTTTCTCCACCCTAGTGACCGCTTCTTCTTTTATTCCATTAAAACTGATTAAGTCAGTTTTTGTGTTGCAATTAGCCTACTTAGTACGTTTTTCCTAATTTTTCACTTAAGCTGGAACTTAGGTATGAAGAGGTAGAGGGAGTGACAGTGAAGGTGGTAGGGATGAGAGCGGCACCTGTACGCATGTGCTACACGGCTGCCCTGCTGTCCGCTGCCAGGAATTGATTCTGCTCCCTTAAATAGACGATTTTAGAAAAACAAAAACTATTTAATATTGCCAAGCCTGTAGAATAATTAGGCATTTTTAAACATATGCCAGATAGCACTAAAAGGATCACTTAAAATCAAATGATACCACAAGATGTTTACACAGTTTTGAACACCAGTGAAGAACAGAGCTTGCAATATGATTCCCAGATTTGTGGTGTGAAAAAGGATATTATTTTTATCTGCTCTGTGCAGTTCAGGGTTGGAGCCTCTCTACGTGGGACTGACCCTAATGGGGTGCCAGTATAATTCAGTCCATCTTCAGACACACACAAACACACAATCACTCACTAAGAGCCAATTTAGACTTGTGAATCAGTCTAACATTGCTCCAGAGGACACTCCTGACTGTTCCAAGTGGAGACGTGTTTGCCGGACAGCGGACCCTGCATCGCCACAGGATAGCTTCTAGAAAGGAGAAGCATCAATCTAACATACAAGTGTTTAGGATTTGGAAGTAAAACCAGAGTACTAGGAGAGAAACCCATTCAGATCCTGACCCAATAAGCATTGGCAGACTTGCCTCTTGGAGCTATGAGACAGCACTGCTAACCAATATTCCACTGAGAAACGCTAAATTAAAACACAGATTAGATTAGATGACAATTTATTCAACTTTTTAAAAAATATCATGTCTCATTTTACAAAAGCTCTGTTGTAAAACAGAAGTATTATGATAGATGTACATTTAGGAAGGTGGATTTTCTTTAATTTCATTATGTATTTTCCACCCACGTCTCTAGACATGTATGTTTTCCTGTATGAGTGTGATTGTGTGTTTGAGTGTAACCAGTGATGAACTGACCCCCTTTTCAAAACCAGTTCTTGCTTTTAGTGCATGCTGCCTGGATACTCTATGCCACTTGTTAGATTACAAAAACTTTATTAATCCAAAAAGGAAATTCAGATGCATACAGCAGCAGATACATAAAACAACACAAATATGGACTCACAGAACAAATAATTCAATCTATTAATATACAGACAGACAGACAGACAGACAGACAGACAGACAGATAGATAGATAGATAGATAGATAGATAGATAGATAGATAGATAGATAGATAGATAGATAGATAGATAGATAGAATCATTTTGTCTGGGATGTTGGGAGGAAGCATTGAATTGCTTGATAGCCGCAGGCAGAAAAGATCCCCAGAGGGACCTCTTAGGACACCATGGACGAATGGCCTTTTAGCTAAAGGTTCTCCAAGTGTGCGCCTCCTGGAAGGGCTTTTTCTTCATGGCATCCAATTTTGCAGAATAGATTCCAGTGTGTCAAGGGTTAGCAAAGTGATGGAGCAGAAATTCCTTAAAAGTTTGTTCAGACATTGTGGATATTCTGAACTCAAGCTGCTTTTCCAGGAAGCCATGCGTAGAACAGCACCCTGGCTACTATGGACTGATAAAATATATCCAGCAGTTTCCTGCACAAATCGAGAGACCTGAGTTTCCCAATGAAGTACGATTGATTCTGACCCTTCTTGTGCAGCCTAAGTTGTCAGACCAGTCCAGTTTGGTGTTTATAATTTTAGCTGCTTTTACTTTTAGTTTTGCACCACTTTCACATGGTGACTGGTCCTGGAGGCATGCTGGTAGCCCACCACCAACTCTATTGTCTTGCTAATGTTGAACTGTGGGTGTTTCTCCCTACACCACATGGAAAAGTCCTCCACAAGCTTACTGTACTCTGACTTGTCTCCATTATTAATGCAGCCTATAATGGAGGAGTCATATGAGAATTTCTGCAGATGGCATCTGCTAATATTGTACTGGAAGCCTGTTGTGTAGAGGGTAAATATGAGGGGAGACAGGACAGTTCCCTCGGGCGCGCCTGTATTACACACCACCATTTCTGACACACATTCCTCGAGCATTACAAACTGTTGTCTGTTGGTCAGATATTTCATGATATAGATTGTGGGGGCATCAAGATGCATTGAAATAAAACAAATTTTATAGTAATTTGTAATACTGAATGGGACAGATAACAAATCAATAAAATAAACAGAAGTAACAAATTTAATTTAGTATGGTGTGATCAAGTGATCAAAGTACTAATATGTTACCAGCAAAGACTGCCTACGATACCGTCCAAAGTAAAGCTGAGAGAATAGACAGAAACCCTATCCACGTGACAAGGGATCACGTTACTCTAGTTGAAGCTTCATCGCATGTTGATGACGTTTCACTTAGCGAGTGGCTGTTGCATGTAGCTAGAATTCTACTTTAATCAGACCGGTAGAATAGAATATTTGAGATGCTTGTTTGTCAAATACAGTTGTAGCCACGGATTTTTATATTTATTCCGAAGTTGCGTTTCTTTAAAACGCAGACCACTAGGTAAGCATATCGCTGATCTGGTGTTCATGGAGTAAAAATGACACGTGCACCGTGGCTTAAGTTGCGGTTCGTATGTGTACATTGCTGCATGTACCAGTAACGTATTTACTTATTAGCTGTTTCTTGTGTTTACTTTTATCATAACTTATTATAAAATCGCATCGTGTGACTCAAGTTATTCGCACATAATGAGTTTAGTGTCCTAAATGCTGTGGTTTGAAAGTCATTGTGGTAAGAGCATGAGCACAACTGGAACAATTGGGAGTAAGTTATCGTTTATTACACCTCCCAGTTTCAGTGATCTAAATTCTATTTTGATTGCGCCGACGAGTGAAAGATATATAAATCAGGAAAAAACAAGAGCCTGATATTAATATCTGAAATAAATAAACCGATGAGATAAACAAAGTAGCTCAACGGAGTGGAATCCGCTTCACAGAATGATCGATATCAGAACATTACAATATTAGGAAAAACTGTGACAAGAACAGGCCGTTCAGCCCAACAAACTCCCCCATCATGTACAAGTCGATTGTTCTAAATAGCATCAAGTCGAGGTTTAAAGTCCTGCTGACCATCACAGTAGTTAATAATTTATTCCATGCGTCTATGCTTGTTTGGGTGATCTAAATTATATTCTTGATTGTGCATTAGTTCTGTTTCTATTATGAATAACTTGCATGTAATGTTGATTGATGGCTTTGTGTATGTCTGAACTTGGGCTGTTTCATCCTATTGTATTTGACCCAGTGGGACTCTGCAATAATCGAACTTTGAAGCATAGCAGTGAAAAAAGTCGCTATATAAATGCAAAGAATTATTATTATTATTAATTGGCTACAGATATGATTTTGGAATTGGGGCATGGAGCAAAAAGTATAATTAGGTGTGGGACAAACTCAGTGGCCTTCTATATGTAATGGGTAACAATGTAGAGTAAGATTTCTGCTAAGAAGAACTTATTGAAAGTGTGCATTCATCCCTACCTCCTCTGTATGGAATATGGAAAACGTCAGTTTCCGGAGTGTCAGCTAACTCTCTTTTTTTTTTTTCTTTCTACTTCTAAAATCTAAAACTTCATAACCTCTTCTGCATTTCCAGATTTTCTACTCTTCCTTCTCTCAAGAAATGCTTTGTAAGAGGCAGGCTTCTTAAGGAAAGTGAATTTCTCGTGTCTGTTAACAGATGTACTGTAGAATGGAAGCACTGAAGAAAGTTGTCCTTTCTTTACGAAACATTTGAAGATCATTGCATCCCTTACTCTGAGTAAGAAACCTTGTGGATTTCTGATATTTTTTAAATGCTCTATGCATATTTTTGACATTAGCAGTCACAGTTGTGTCAAGTGAAAGGAACTTCTTCAAACTAAAATCTTCTCCAAAGTCAAACATGCAATCCAGGCTCTCTATACTTAAAATGTTACCCTTAGAATATAATAAAGCAAAAAAAAAAAAAAACAAACTCCATGAACAGAAAGCCAAGACTATTCATTTTCAAGATAAATGTGATTTCAATTAACTGTCAAGCAGGTTATTATTTTTTTTAATTTCTCTTTCAGTCCTTAGGTTATTCTACATTTTGTTTTGTCCAGGTGGAAGCCTGTTCCTAGAATTGGCAGCATACATGAAGCTGGACATTTCCAAAGTTGTGAATGGCTGCCGGCTAGGTAGCATACGACATTTGGGCAAAAATGCAGACCAAGTCCTGGATGTTCCAGGATGTATTCTGTACACACGCAGTGGAGCAGCACCACATCTCACCCAGGAAACTCTTGAGACCATTGAAAAGATGCCAGCAGTGACTCAAGTAACACTAAGTACATTGTGAGGAAAAAGCTTTTTTTTTTTTTTTCTTTTTCAAATTAAATCCTGTACTTTCTAAAAAAAATTGTTATTGGCTAATTGTAAAAATATTTTACTTGAAAATCATCATTTTCAAAATGAATATTGCTCTTTCTTTAATATTTAAAATTTATAATCTTATCCACATAATGGTCCCTAATAAATTAAAAATCTGTGGAATTTTTGTTCAAGATTAATAGGTGTAAAAGAAATAGCTTTGTAATGAAAACATTTTGTCATACTGTGTTTTAAATAACAATATTTGTGCAGTATAGACTGAGTTTGCATGGTTTGCTCTAGTTGTTGCTACTTTAGGTGAGGTGTGGGGAATGTTAAGGGTGTGTTATAATACTGTTTAGTCATAACTTAGGGAAATGTGTGAGGATTTCAGATTGATTCCAGTCATGAAAATATTGTTTAATTAAACAAGGGATAAACAAATCTGTTTCAAACGTATTCTCAATTCATTATTCTGTCCTTTTTGCTTTAAAAGGGCAGAGCATCAAGAGGTGTTGGAAGATTATAAAGCAGGCGCTGCAAGTTTTCTAGGTGCGTTTCTGGATTTTATGAGATTTTAATATCTTAAGTAACAGTTCAAAATGCTGCTACCATTGACTGATGTTTGACATGTTAACCAAAGTCGACTTTGTGTTTATTGGGGTTTAGTAGTTTTTGTAATATCAGTAAGGTCAGTTAACCTTTATTGTCAGTTAGAGCAAGCAAGTTTACACCAATTTTGATAGAACGTTTGCAACAAATATACCCAATTCCTGTTTGTATGTATATTGTTAAGAATACATACATAAAATGAAGGAAAAATAATACTTGTATTGTCTCTAAGGCCACTTAACAATATATACACTGGATATATTCATATTCCTCAGTATGTGGCCTTCAAGACAATACGAGGTGTGGCAGAAAAGTAATGAGCCTGATTTTTTATCTACCAAAGTTTTTATTTTTTTCAAACATCAATGATATCCCCTTCAAAGTAGTTCCCCTGGGCAGCTACACACCGATGGAGACGACGTTCCCACTGTTGGTAGCAGAGCTGGAAGTCTTCAACCGGTATGGTCTTCAGCATGTCCGTTACACTCTTTTGAATGTTTTCTAAAGTCCCGAAATGACGTCCTTTGAGGACATTTTTCAGTTTAGGAAAAAGGAAAAATTGCGCTGAATTGTAGAATGATGTACAGATATACCATCTGCAGAAAGATGTTCTTGCAGGTCTTTGGAGGTGATCTGTGAGTTGTCTGTAACCTCACAATCCTGCGCATATGCCACTCCAGTATTTTTCTTGGCCTACCAGACCTGGGTTTTAACAGCAACTGTGCCTGTGGCCTTCTATTTCCTGATTACATTCCTTACAGTTGAAACTGACAGTTTAAACCTCTGAGATAGCTTTTTGTAGCCTTCCCCTAAACCATGACACTGAACAATCTTTGTTTTCAGATCTGTTGAGAGTTGCTTTGAGGATCCCATGCTGTCACTCTTCAGAGGAGAGTCAAAGGGAAACACAACTTGCAATTGACAACCTTAAATACATTTTCTTATGATTGGACACACCTGGCTATGAAGTCAGCAAAATTACAAGGGGACCCACATTTTTCCACAGCCAGTTTTCACATTTGGTTTAATTTCATACAACTAAATACTGCTTCACTAAAAATCTTTGTTCGGAAAACACCCCAGTACTCAGATGTTCCTAGGAAATGAAAGACCTACCGCTGTTATCTTTTTTGTTGAAAGTAGAGTAAATTATTATGCAGTTATTATATAACGTTTTCATATGACTGTACATTATTGCCAGTCCTCTGGAGTCCTGGCTTTGTGTCTCTGGGAGTCTGGGAGGCAAAGAGGCTCCCTTGCATTTCATTCTGTTTTCCAAAATTTCACATTTCAGATGTAAGGTTGCATATTCATTATACACCTTGTAATATCTTCTGAAAGTAAAAATACATGGTCTGCTATATACCTCACAATTCTATTAACCTTACTTAATCTGTTTAGATTATGGTCTGGATTTAGAGAGCGATAAGTTTACTAATATTCTGAAGCCTTTTTCATAAAGTTCTTTTTGTGTAGCACAAGGATTTTCTTTGTTAGATTAATTTTAATTGATAATCTATTAAGCAAAGTTTTGATGCAAATGATACAGCTTAATATTTTTGTAGGGTTTTTTTTCTTTATAATTTTTATGTTTTTTTTTTTTTCTGTAAACCTCAGGAGTACCCAACTCTGTGCTATACTGTTCACTCCATGACCCTGCCTCTCCTTTTCCTACTGGTTTTATGACAAATAAGGTAGGCTTGACATCTCAGTCTTCCGTTCAAGGCCCTGTTTTACTAGATGTGTTTTGTTATTGTGATGTGTTGGGGAGGATGGTGGGGAGGAGAGAGAGAAAAAGAAAATCTTCAGGTAATTAATTGATTAATGCAGCATGCATCAATGCTGAAATGAAATAATTTGATGTACATGTATATTAAATTAAAGTAGCAGCCATTACAGGAAAAAACAAATTCAAAATGTCTGTATTTTTACCAATTAAAATTGATTTGAACATCAGTGAAGCCAATATTAAATGTCTACATCTGCCAGGTACCATATTCTGTACTAATGGATAGTTTCTGCTTTACAGTGGGTTGATTAGTTAACCACTTTGGCGTTTCTTTTAAAGAAAAAAACAACACATATCTAAAATTATGCTTTAATATTAATATATAGATTGTTTTCTTTAGTTATTATTATTGATGGTGTCATTTATTACATTGCTATAGTGGCTTGTGTTTATTTCAGATATTTTAAAGTACCACACATAATAAACATGTAAATTAGAAGCCATAAAATGTTAGGTGGTCGTGAATAACTTTAATAAGGAAGTAATCCATAGATGAATTGGAAGCATCTTCTACAGGCTACCATATTCTTATTTCAAATGGTAGCTTGTTATTTAATCTAATAAGGCATATGCAACGAAAAATATCTGTTGATTATGGGAGATTTCAGCCTTAAATACTGACTAGGAATTTCCTCGGCAATGTAGGAGTGTGACCTGAAATTATGTTCATGGCAAATCACTAGTCGCTACATCTGTCTCAAGTTTAACACTTGGTGGTGCTTTTTCTTAGCTATTTCCTTTTTTAACAAAAAAAAAAAAAAATGATTACATCTTGCCTGAAGAAGGGGCCTGAGTTGCCTCGAAAGCTTGCATATTGTAATCTTTTTAGTTAGCCAATAAAAGGTGTCATTTTGCTTGGCTCTTCTCTACTTTTTTAACAATAAAGATGAAGTAAAAAGGTTGATCCTTTGTGCAACAGAGATTGCAATATGGTCAAACTTAAATCAGTATTTGGAAAAAAAACAAAAAAGCACATCAAAATGAAGACCTGCAACGTGTGAAGAGAATAGTTTTTGTGAATGAGGAAATCTGTTGAAAGATGTTGAGAATGGGAAAATCCATCCATCCATTTTCCAACCTGTTGATTTCGAACACAGGGTCACGGGGGTCTGCTGGAGCCAGTCCCAGCCAACACAGGGCGCAAGGCAGGAACCAATCCTGGGAAAGGCGCCAACCCACCACAGGAATGGGAAAATATGAAATATTTTTTACCATAAATTATAAATTGTAATTTTAGAAAATTTGTAATGCTTTTACAAAATAAATATATTCTAAAACCAAAATAAAAGTATTAGCAACAGACTTAATGATCAGATTAAAACATAAAAACATTTAATATAAATATACATTACCGGTGAAAAGTTTTAGAACACCTTACAGCACAACAGCTTCAAGCACAGCTTAACAACAATTGAAAAACAAGTCTCAGTTTCTACTGTGAAGAGGAGACCTTGTGCTGCAGGTTTGACAGGACGAATGGCAGGAAGAAAGTCATTCCTTAAAGGACAAAATAGGGCCTTGAAATAACAGCTGTGGACTGGAAGAATGTCTTATGGATCAATGAATCATAATATGAAATCTTCATCACGCAGGGTGTTTGTACGCCGTTGAGTTGGTGAAAGGATGGTTCTTCAGTGTGTGACACCAGCTGTCAGACATGGAGAGGCAAGTGTGATGATCTGGGGCTCTTTTGTTGGAGGCAGAGTTGGTGACTTGCACAGAGTAACTAATTCTAAATCAGAAGTGTTACTACAGGTTGGCAGTTATCAGCAAAGGTGGCTACTTTGATGAATCAAAGATTTTAATAAAAGTTTGTACACTTAATGATTGCTTGACTTATTTTTTTATTTGCCAGTGTTTATTTGTTCTATGCCTTGATTTCATGAGGCATTGGGACATTAAACTGTATGCATTTCCATAAAAACTGAAAAACAGAGGTGTTCTAAAACTTTTGACCAGTAGTGTATTAAAAAAAACAATCACTACAGAAAATAGAAGTAAAAAAAAAAAAAATAAATGGGGACCAAGATGAATACTAAATTCTGCAGCTAGGGATACAAAGGCACAATAAAGGTTAAGAAAGACCAGCTAAATAACTGCAATGTAAGCTGCAAACATAAATAAAATGAATCTTTGAAAAGGAGCAGGGAATAGTAAGTAAGCTAAATATATATATATATATATATATATATATATTATTATTTTTATTGCATTCCATACGAATCAATCAAGTTTTACATAAAGAAAATTTGAGTTAAGAACAAATTGATCAATACCCCTAAGAGAGAGAGCAAGCCAAACAGCATGAAATTTAAGACCTGTAGACATACATAAATTAATGGATTCTCTGTGCTTTATGAGATTATTTTAAAATATTACTGATTAGATCCTGCCATGTTTTGAAAAAAGTCTGTACGGATCCTCTAACTGAGTATTTGATTTTTTCCAGTTTCAAATAATATAACACATCGGTTTCCCACTGACTTAAAAGAGGAGAGTTTGGGTTCTTCCAGTTTATCAGAATGAGTCTGCGTGCCAAGAGTGTAGTGAATGCAATCACAATTTGTTTGTCCTTCTCCACTTTAAGCCCCTCTGGAAGAACCCCAAACACAGCTGTGAATGGGTTAGGAGGGATTCTAAATAAATATTTAACACAAGAAAGAAAATATGAAATGTTAGTTAGTTTAAGATTTTAAAATAGTCATATTTCAGGCACTATTCAACACCTAGTGAAATCCATGAATCTGATGGAATTTTACCAGCAGCATGCAAAGTAATAAAAGATGTTATTTACTGTACTGTATGAAACTTGGGTAAGCGAGTTCCAGTGATCACTTCAGGTTAGAGAAGTACCTGTATCAAGTTAACAAGAAGATGGCCAAAATGAGCCTCATTAATTACTGAGCAATAACTATCATTGCAGAATTATTATGTAATCTCAAAGTCCAGTACTGTTTATTTGAAAATAATATTTTATCTTATTATAATCTTATTTTATCAGAATTTACTTGCAAGAGCAAGATTTACCAGACTAGTCAATTTGCCTTTGTTGAACAGGCAACTGAAGCAGTAGAGAGCCACAAAGCATACAATGTAATGCAGTTGTACTTAAAATAAATAATTCGGTATAATTTTGCAACAAAGGTTAAAGTTGCAGGTTACCCTTGTGAAATGCATTGTGATGCATGTTCTCAAATTATTTCACTAAAGACATTAAGTCAAAATGTTTTTCTTTCTGTAGATTATAATGTTTTGTTTTTCTTTAAAATGCCTATGTTATAATTTGACGTTACAGACCGTCTCAGTGTGGGGTAGTGGAGGTCGAATTGAGATGACTCCCTCAAAATTCATGGCACTCCAGGAAGCAGTGAAGCCAGACTGGTTCCAGAGTATGGCTGATGGAGATACATCAGGGCAGCACACCTCCTGGAAACGAGTCAGAAAGTCTGTGGATCGCACTATAGTTTTCTTAGATGAGTGTTTGAAATTGCAGAAGGAATCACCGGTAAGCACAGTCAGACTTCTTTTTTCACAATTGAATATTAAAAAAAGTTACAGGTACAGGGTAAGCTTATTTCGGAACAGCATTAATTCATTCTTGTCAAGTACTAAGGAAGCTGTAGACTGATCCTTTTTAAAGAAAAATGTTTTTTCTAGTTTCGCATAAGACATTGGAGTAATTGTAAATTCAATGTTATCTGACAGATAAGCAAGTATTTATTCCCTAGAATGGTCTAAGTTTGGGGCATCCCCAAAGCATATAACCTAGTGAGGCTGGTGCCTGTTGGCATGATTCACAATTTAGATCCTGTCCCTGGGTTGAGATAGATTTTTAGATATCATAGCTGAAATAGCTGAATTATACCATGCGTTGGACATATTCAAGAAGTATATTGTGAATGACTGAATTCAAATTTATTACGTTTAAAGAGTCTAGCAATACTGCCAGCTTTGTTCATTACTGTAAAGTTTTGTTTCAAGCATAGATAAGACTTTCCCAATTTTCCTTGATTAAGTTCCTTAAGACATTTTCTGACTTGTACATAGAAAAACTAATGAGATACTAGTGAATTACTTTTGATGCAGAGTAATTTTTTAAGATGCACCCATATTGTCAAAATAGAGATACCTAAAGGTCTGAGTACCTTATGACTTCCATGAATTAAATACTTCCTAATTTTAAGAAGATGATTGTTTGTTGGTCCATTTAGGAATACCTTCTGTGCCTCGGATTGTTTCCTGTATTGATATCCTTTGTTGAGTAAATATGCACCAACAGATTACTAGTACATTATAACCAGTAAGGCCTGGAGCACACAGAGCAGTGAACAGAAAAAGGAGTGTGTATATTCTAAATAACATTAGAATTGTATCTATTTTTTAAAAAAAGGGATTGCTTATATAAATATTGAAAATCTGAGAAATATTCTTTTCAAAAGTAGTCTAATAGCCAGAGTGAGGTAAAGATGTTATTATGTACAGATCTCTAAGCGTTTTAATCCTGGACATTTTCCAAACCGAGTACTGTATATGTTTGAGAAAACATATAAGAGTGCAACAGATAAGAGCTTCTTTGTCTTAAAGTGCTTCCTACATTGGTGTATTGATGATAATTTGTATTTACTTGGACACAGACCAGGAAATATAAAGAAGTACTGCAAGAATTTAATTCTGTTGCAGACCAATCTTGTGTATATTCATCGATTTGTGTCAATGTGCAGGTCTTTATGCCCTATATATATGCTGCACAGTAATAAAATTGAAAGTTAGGTAGTGCCATGCCCCCTTCTGCTGTAGGTCAGTCCAGAGTCACCCTTTGAAAATGTGGATGTTTCAAATCTATACTAATAAAAGGCAAAGCCCTCACTCACTCACTCACTCACTCACTCACTCACTAACTTCCCGTGTAGGTAGAAGGCTGAAATTTGGCAGGCTCATTCCTTACAGCTTACTTACAAAAGTTGGGCAGGTTTCATTTCGAAATTCTACGCCTAATGGTCATAACTGGAAGGTATTTTTCTCCATTAACTGTAATGGAGTTGAGCTGGAATGACGTGGGGGGGCGGAGTTTCGTGTGACATCATCACGCCTCTCACGTGAACTGACTGTCAGCGCGTGCGTAGAAAACCAGGAAGACCTCCAAAAAGCGCTTAAGAAAACATGCATTATATAATTGAGAAGGCAGCGAAACAATAAGAAGCGAGCGAGTGACATATACTACCATATTCATGACTGATGCTACCTCAGAAAGAAAGCAAGGTGTAAACCTAAACTTTAAATTAAGTTCATAGACAGGCTACCGCTGGCGTTTCACATGCCCACAGGTAATGCGGGATACAAGTTTAATGAGAGGGCGAGGATATAAGCGAGAGTTTTGATCACTTTATAACTAAGTTAAAATTGTAGGTGAAGGGGTGTGCTTATGCAAATTCCGAGACTGTGTTTGTGGGGATTGACAGTTAAAGGCGGGTGGGGAGTCACGTCATCATCTCCCCTCCCATTCATCTCATTTGGCTCTGAGCTGAGCTCCGCAGCCCCGCCGTCTTCCGAAGCAACTTCGTCAGACTGCCACCAAATACTCACAGAAAAATCCACAAGTTAATACACACGCTGTCTCTATAGAGTTTCTCCACACTGAATCCTCCAGGCACTACTTACAAAAGGTTACATTGACAATCGTGTTACGTTATTTTTAAAATCTTTCCTTTTCTTAGCACAAGCACAGCTGAGAAGCTTCGATGCATGTGCTCCATAACGTTAAAAATAATGCATTTAATCACACTTTGCATTACAAGCAAAGGGGAGCTTTTGTCAATGCATGATTTCCTGGTACACCGATTACTTTGATCAGCGCATCCCGATTCATTTTACCCTCGCACCACCTTAGTTTGAGAAGAAGTATGAAAAAATATGAGGTTAACACATTAAGACAGATCACCAATTCAAGCTTTATGAATAATCGATTAAGCCATCAATAATTGTTTTGGTAAAGCCATCCTCCTTCCATTTTATAATTTTTCCGCCACTAGCCATGATTAAATGAGCGGTAAATAAAGTAAGAGCAAAGCGAGGGTGACTTATTTAGGCAGGCATATATATGACAGCAACACTCATGACAATGTCAATCATGTTACGTTATTATTAAAATGTTTCCTTTTCTTTTTCATTACTTCTTTAACACACTACTTCTCCGCTGCGAGGGGCGGGTATTTTGATATATATATATATATATATATGAATGACCTCCAAAGAGCTGAGACTTTTGATATCATGAGCGTGTCTGCAAAACTGTGGTCTCCTGCCCTGCAAAAGTCGAGCAGCCAGCGCGCGTGCATAGCTGTGCCGGCCTTTGAGACGCTGACTGCGCTTCTGCCTTAAGTCAAAGTGAGCACTTTTAATTTTTTTCATCCTCCCCCTGCGCTATAGCCCAGACAAGTGCAAACACGGGACCCCTTTTCTACACCACAGCAAAATAATATTAAGGCGATTCACACTTTCTTTTGCACGTATCGATTATGAGGTTCTCACCGGATTATGAAGACACGCACAGTGGAGGACTGACAGTGCCATCACAGCTGATTAATGGCGGGGCGTCTCACCAGTCTACACAAGACCCACCGCGACTGTCCCCAAAAGGCGATCATAGCGTCAGCGAACACATCTCTCTATACTATATAAAAGAAAAAGGCAACTTTCCTTTCTTTACACCTTTTTCCTTTTATCCCAAACCAAAGCCTTTCTCTTAACACTGCAGAGGACACAAAACTAATTTTCTTTAAATGCCGGTAAGGCACATTACCAGAGGCACAAATTTGAACGTTCACATAGAAAATGTAATTTCTATACCACAGCCGTCGTGTATATATATATATATATATATATATATATATATATATACACACACACACACATACGTGCGTGCGTACATACATACATACATACACACATATATATAATTTGTGTGTGTGTATGTATGTATGTGTGTATATATGATGTAGATAGGTATGTGTATGTGTATATATATATATATATATATATATATATGTGTGTATGTATGTGTGTGTGTGTGTGTATAGATATGAAGATATGTGTGTGTGAAAACTTTGTGACGCTGCCGACAAATACACAAAACAATTACTTTGACAATCATGTTACATTATTTTTAAAATGTTTCCTTTTCTTTTTCATAACTTCTTTAACACACTACTTCTCAGCTGCCAAGCGTATATATATATATATATATATATATATATATAGAGATATATATATAGAGATATATATATATATAGAGATATATATATAGAGATAGATATATATATATACTGTATATATATATATAGAGATAGATAGATATATATATATATATATATATAGAGAGATATATATATATATATATATATATATAGAGATATATATATATATATATATATATATATAGAGATATATATATATATATATATATATATATAGAGAGATATATATATATATATATATATATATATATAGAGATATATATATATATATATATATATATAGAGATAGAGATATATAGATAGATAGATATGAGAACAACACTCATATCAATGACAAAACAATTACATTAACAATCATGTTACGTTATTTTTAAAATTTTTCCTTTTCTTTTTCGTACCTTCTTTAACACACTACTTCTCCGCTGCGAAGCGCGGGTATTCTGCTAGTTCCAAATAAATGAAATAATGATTGAATCTAATTTTTATAAAAAATGAGTTGTTAATGTATATAGGGATGCTTTGAAATAGAAAAAGAAGCTTGGGAAGGATGTTCGTCTTGACAGTGTTGATTCTCTGCGCTAATGTGAGATGGAGGAAAGACCATCTATTCATGTCTTGTTTCATTTTTTCCATGTAGACAGCAAATTTGTTTTTGAAAAAGAGCGTTATATTTATCTGAGATGTCTACCCCTACATATTTAAATTGATCTGTTAATTAACATAAATGGGAAGGTGTCCAGTCTAATATTGTATACTGGAGAGTTCACTGGAAAAAGCACAATTTTATTTTTTTAATTTTGTTGTCTCCAGCTTCTCTAAATGTTGCTAATAATAGTGGAGCTACCTTTATTTGAAATTTTTTTTTATAAAATTCCACTGGGTAGCCATCAGGGCCTGCTGCTTTCCCACTTGGAAGTGGATTTATGGCATATAGTAATTCTGAGAGTGTGAAAGGTTTATCCAGTTCCACTGCACTAAGACAACCCAGCTGTGGTATCTGTAATGAATCAAAAAAATTCATCAGTTTGTGTCTTATCATCTTTAAAATGAGTAGAATATAAGGAATTGTAGTACTCTCTAAATGTGTGAGTTATATTTTTATGGTCAGTGATTTTATCTCCGTCTGTGTTGGTAATCACTGTTGTTGCTTTGCAGACTTTCTGTTTGTGGATTTGTTAGGCTAAGATCTTATTGGCCTTTGCGTATTCTAGATCTGTTATGGTAATTTTGCTGATGAACTCGGGTGCCTTCTTGGTTTCCAGTTTATTTGTGTGAGAAAGATATGTAATGATCTGATCTCATAAAATGCCTTCAGAGTTTCCCAGTGTATTCCTACAGAGACCTCTGAGGATGCATTTGTCTTAAGAAAATAATCAGTATGCTTGGATATGAATTTGGTATATTTTTGATAATGGGGGTTCATATGCCAGCTACAAGATGATTGTGTTAGGCATAGTGATTTAGGCTCTGTGATTGGAGATAACAATAGTGTCGTATTTACAAGATTTGATAATGGGCAAAATAATCAGTGAGTAACAGTGATGTACTGATGAGAAGAAGGAATGTGCTCCCATGTTTGGATTTAAAAACCTCCATGGTTCGATGAAGTTATGATCAATTACAAACTGTGAAATTATTTTGCAGTATTAGATGTTATTGCCACTTTAGCTCAAGACCATTCCAAGTCTAGATTTAAAACAAAATTTAAGTCTCCGTTCACATTAGATGCAAATACATATTGAATAAAATCTCTGTCATCCACTCTTCACAATCTAGCAGCACTCTAGGACTTTCTTGTTACCTTTTTGAGTATGTCCTGGGTCTCCAGTTTCCTATTGAGGGAGGTATACTGGTCCTTGCACTTAGTTGAATTATGCTTTCAAGTACACTATTCATCACATTTCTCAAGTGTGTTCAGTGTGATTAAGCAATATATAGATTGTGACAATATTTACTTAAAATGCTTATTGCAATTAGTTGCAAATATTTTTGGAGAGGTGGTGTGGTTTTCTTGGTTCGTTCTGTATATAAACAAAAGGTGACCGTTCATTGCCTTTTTTTTGTTTCCTGGTCCCTTTCTAGGTGTTATTCCCACTATTTATATGTAATAAACATCCATCCTTGTAATGCCAGATTAAATCTTGCTTGCAATATTTAAACTAAACATTTTTTTTCTTTTCTTGGTGGACACTCCCTATAGAACCTTAAAAATGCCCAGGTGTTTGGAGTGGTAGAAGGGGCTGATGATCTGGAGGAGAGAGTGCGATCAGCACAGGAAACGGCCAAGCGCCCAGTTGCAGGCTTTGTTCTTGATGGCTTTCAAAAGCATACCATGTCCAAAGAGCTCCGGTCAAAACTGATTTCCGCAGTTATGGCAGAACTACCAGATGACAAACCCAGGTAATAGTCTCTGTGATTGTATTTAATATATTGAGGAAAGTAAATGTGTTTTTTTTATTTTTCTTCTTCTATGAGTCATGCTATTTTTAACTTCACTACGCCAATATCTAAACAGTCATGGATTTTGAAAGATGAGCTTATGATTTCTAAATGAAACGTCTGCAGGGAGCATAAACATCTGACTTAATCCTGAAATTGTAGATGCAATACAGATTTAAATGGTGATGGTAAGAGAATTTTTTTTTTAAATTGTAAATCCTAATGCGTAAGTATGGTGGAAATGTTATGCCTCATAAAATGGCAAATTTATCCTTATAGTCATATTCTGAGAGAAAATACATGGTTAGTTTTATGTATTTATTCTTGCTTAATGTGCCATTTTGCTTATGTGCAATATGTCTGTCAGTGATCTAACTAATGAAAGTTAAATTGTATTATATTGTACCGAAATCGCTGTGTCTAACATTTAATTAAAACTAGTGCTGTTACCTGGCATCACCCAAGAAATTTCATAAGACGATGGAGCGTCAGTTATAGTACTGTCAGTTAATTGGATGTATCAGAAGTACAGTGTAACTAAGTGCTTTTCTGTACACAATATTTTTAGTGTGTTACCCCATAAAGTTTAATATTTCAAATACTCTACTGACAGAGTGTGACCATGAGCACATCACTTCACCTTCCCATGCTCCAATTGGAAAACCAAAAGAAATGTAGCCAATTGTATCTCAGATGTTATAATTTGCCTTTGATAAAGGCATCAGTAAAATAATAACAAATAAATTATTTGGTCACTTGAGTTGCTTACTCTGGAACATGCTATACACCGTTGTAAATGAGTATAACATTCCTGCATTAGATCACTTTTTTTTTCCCCCCTTTGCCTAGTGACTTGGCATTTGTTGATGGTCATTGCAAAACAGAATGTTTTGAATTGAAATCAGTAATCCATTAGGATTGATATGAAATTTGAGTATATATTTATCAAATGTTTACAATTTACATTTGTTTATGCTATGTTTAGCTAGTCATATGTTGCTCCTGTTTAAAGTTCACAGATGTGAATATATATGCAAAACAATGCTTGAAGTGGATATACATATGTGCTGATACCTTATGTCAGTATTTCTCAACCACTAGGTTCTGGGTTGCTTTTGCTGGGTAATGAGTATGAGTGGCCATCAGTGGGTCACAAGCACACAAGGTGGAAAGAAAAGCTGTTTCATGTACTGAAACTCTGAACCCCCAGGACCTGCCTACTGCCATGTTTGTTTCACCAAAAGGGACTGACTCTCACCCTACACTTTTTTTACACTCACCAAGGGGGGTTATTCCACTCGCACTACTTACCTCTGGAACAACAGATATACTAAAAAAAACTCCCTAGATCCCCTCACCACGTGACCTACTTTGCCCCCAGTTGCAGTAGTGAAAGCCAAGCCACTGTTAGACAACACTAAAAAACAGAAAATACTAAACATTTTGCTTTGCATTTTCCTCGAGATTTGCCGACTTTTCTTTTTTTATTCACAACACAATCATGTCTTTTTTCCTCACCTGAACAATTTAGTATTCTGTCCACCCTGTTGGCTAACGGTGGTGTTCATGTATTTCATCAGTCACTTCTGCTGTGTCCTTCATTTGCATAAAGCATACTCGGGGCAGTGAAGCACACTGTAGATAGCATTGTATTAATAAATATGCACGTTGTGGTCATTGTGAATTCCTCCTTCGCCCATTGTGTATGAGAGGACCTGGCCATTGACTGGTAGCCTTCCCAGAGCGGCTTGGTATGGATTAAATGGATTTAAGTATATAGTGTTGTTTTGCTTCATTTTTTAGACATGGAAGACTTTCTTAAACATAATATTTAAAATGTTTCATTTTAAATGTTTGTTTGGTGTTATGGCAAAGTAATATTGCTTCTTATTATGTGAAGTTTCTCAGTACTTTTAATTTATAATGCAGCAGTGAATGACTGTCATCATTTGTTTACTCAACTATTTCATGTATATTTTGAAAATTCTTACAACTCTTCACTCATCTCATTGTCCCTTCTACCAGGAATCTTGATCTTTCTGAATGAAACACTTAAGACTTCCGAAGTAAATATTAATGTGGTTCAGAACAATGCTAATTTTAATCACTGCAGGTCTGCTTTGGCATCATTTGCAGGTTGGTGACATGCGCCAACCTGTTCCAGCAGATTTGTCAATGCATTACTGTAGTATATTTATTACTATATTGAAAATGTGAACCTGTTTCACTACAGTGACAACATTGCTTCTGTAGATAATAGGAATTATTGGTGCCATAGGTTAAAGTGTTGTCCTTCTCTGGCGTTACCTGCTAGATCACTGGTACATCAACAATTCTGAAGAGTTGTAAACGTATGGAACAGAATTTAACACTTGAGTATTTTAGATGAGCTTTGAAAGATTTGAAAGAAAATACACGTTTTTGTTACATTTAACCAGATTGAAGAGACATATAGACAAGTCGTGTCCAGATAAACTAATGCATGGCCCTCCAGCAACTATCCACTGTCACTTGCTTCATTCTTTTAGTTAAGCTACTTATAGATAGAGAGAAATCAATAGACAGATATTGGTGAGTTTTATTTTTCAGCCATAATATAAAAAGGCAATTAACTTACTTTTTACTTAGCCTCCAGGAAATAATCACTGTGTAATAAACATAAAAATTGAGACTGTCCTATTAGTTATTCACTTAAAACATGAATGAACATTGTCTTTCACTAATTAGGACTTTCGTAACCTAGTATAACGATAGTTCTCTTTCAGAAATTGGCCATAGAACCATTGTACTTAAAGCTAAAAATATGTGCTTGTTGCATATTTGACATTCTTACTGGTTGTTACGCAGGCCATCAATGTCCTCTGTGTACAGGTGTACTAATTAATTCAATGCTTTATTAGTTTATGTAACAATTATATTTTTAATAACCTACATTTCTTCAGTCTAGCATCTTTCTCTCATCCAGTCCTCTAATTTATTGACATCTAACCAGACACCTTCAGACTTATGTACGTTCAGTGACTTGCACTGCAGATTTGTATATTTTGTCCCAGGAGTTTAGATAAACAGACATTTTACAACATTCTAAAGAAAAAAATTTTTTTTCTTTTATAAAATTTTGCAGATTATACAGTTGGCATCTGTTTTATAGTTATCTCAAATGATTTTTTGTGTGTCTATCGATCTATAGATCATCTATCTATAGATATATAGTGTGTGTGTGTGTGTGTGTGTGTGTGTGTGTGTCTGTATATATCAATGATCAGCATTAAGCACTTTTTGAAGTAAAAAAAAAAAAAATAGGTAGCACCCATGATACATTTTATTAACTAGTTTATTATCGTTTAAGGCTCGTTCAGGGAATTGGCAGACCAGATGACGTGTTGGACTGTGTGGAAGCCGGAGTGGACCTTTTTGAAAGCTTCTTTCCGTATCAGGTGACGGAACGTGGATGTGCCCTGTCCTTTAACTACAGCTATCAGATTGACCCAGAGACAGAAGGTAGCCATTTAAAAAGAGGTGTTCATTAATATTATTTGCTAAAATTCATTGACACAAATATTTTTCCAAAATTCTTTGACAGATATCACATGAAGTTTGTATAAATTTTATGGATGATTCCACAAGTAGATTGTTTGTATTGTTGTCAATAGACTTGTACATTGGAACATGTAGTTTTATTAAATTGATGAGAATGATTTCCATCTCAACTTAGATGATTTGTTTTTTATTCAACTTATTCCATTGTGATATGGTGAAAATAACCTGCCTCATGTCCTATTTGTTTATTATCTATGCAGAGCTATTTCTTTGTAAAAACAATACAAGGAAAAAATACAAACCTTTGCCATTGTATTTGTGCAATAGGTAATTCCATTTTAATTTAAGAAATTGCCTTTTCATTTTTGACTTGCCATATGACTTACACTCAACCTCCAGGGCTCTGGAAGTTATCAGTATAAATAATAACTTTGAGTGTTTTCTTATTGAGCTGTAACTATTTTTCCTATAAAAGCAACATGGCTCAGCTGTAGGTCTTTGGAAATTTCACTGTTGAAGTTCATCTTGCAAACTTAATTTTTTACTCCTTTTGACTATTAAAAAACAATGAAAGGCTTTATTTTATTGCAGTGGGATCCTAGAGTGACTTTGTTCTCACTTTCAGACTCCTTATTATGTTGACCTGAACAGAGTGTCCCAAATATTACCCTTGTGGGTTTACTCTTACCAGCCTCATCACTGTCAGGGTTGACTCATACTGTAGCTAAATACTTTACTTTTCCCTTTATGTTATACCTATAACTCAGGCAGCAACACAGAGTAACATCAACAACCCAGAGACTAAGTGAAGGTTCGTAAATGAGTGTAACATCATAATACCAGTTCACCTGAATATTTAGAGGTTCATCTTGTTAGGAGTTAAATATTCAATATGCTTAGGCAGCCATGTGGCTCTTTATCTTAGCTGGTTGGTCTATGGATGGATGGAATGGCAGAGACACTTTCATGGGCTGCTATTTTAGCTTGAATTTATGTGGGTCTTGTGCTTCCTTAGTGTACCTCTTGGACCAGTGGGAATTGTACTGTAGTTTAGTTACCCCTCACTGAGCTTTTTCGCTTTAGACTCCAGCTAGGACTTGTTTAACATTTTTTTTCCCCAAGATATTATCTGTACTAGTTCTGACCTGGTGTAATGCAAAAAGTTGTTTCTGAAAGTATTTTTTTTTTTCTGAGTACATATTTTCTGCCATACTAGATTACAGTATCCTCAAGGCAGGCTTAGAGAATCAGTTCAAGGAAAAAAAAATCAATTTTTTACATTTGCTTGTACAGTGGTACCTCGGCATACGTTCTTAATCCGTTCAAGATCCTTTGACTTATACCAAACACATTTTTTCCATAAGAAATAAAGGGAAAATGATTAATCCGTTCCCATGAAAAAAAAATCCTATTGTTATTGGCATATTATACATTGATGGGGATGTATAAAATAATTTCAACACTGCTTAATACTAAAATTCATAAATACAAAAGCAATTAGATGAAATAAATGAAAATTTAACCTCAATTTACTTTTTAATAATGTCTTTGTTTTTCACAATCGTAGATACCGTCCTTCTCGGCATACGGTATGCAGCAGCCATGTCCCAGATACAGTATGCATGCCACCTTCATACTCTCCATACAGCGTGCCTTCTAAACCACACCCCTCCCTCCGGCAGTCATACGTCTCAAAAGACACAGACCATAGCAATCAACACCCGAACATAAAGCAATGGACAGAAGCATCATTGAACAATCATATACAAAAGGTAGCACGTGAGTTGTTCACTGAATGCTAGCAATTGCCGTACTGACGCTTGTGGGCAGTCGTAGCTTTGTCTCAAGAGAGAGGTAAACAAGGGTAGCACGCATGTCGTATTCCAAACAAAGGTTGTATACCAAGCAAAATTTTTTTATGTCCAAACAGGGCGTATACCAAGTTGACTTATTCCAAAGCGGACGTATACCAAGGTATCGCTGTATATGAGATTTAAAACAAAAATTCGGATGCGAGTGTCAATAGGCTGTACGCCCTAGGAACCAAGTTACCTGAACTATTCTGTAACATTTCAGTAATCATTTACTACTCTGATGCTGATCTTTGTGATCATTAAATAGATCATTATGATAGCAATTGACAAGAAGAATTCATAATTAATTGCAGAATTACGGTATTTGACGGTTCCTTTAGAGTGTGTCTTTCTCTTGCACGATTTGGCTCAAAAACTAATCAGCACATCGTCCTCTCATAACAGGCTTAAATTTTGAGTTATTTTTCCATCCAGCTGTTTTAGCTGTAGACCGTCCTTAAGAAACTGTGACACTCTGCCAGACATACACCCATCTTCGAGATATTGATATTTTCAGTATTAAAACGTTGAGATCTGTGGAAAACGAGATTGAAACTTTTGATGATTCTAAAGCTTTCGCTCCTCCCTAATAGACATTAGGTTATGGTGGGGTAAGGTGCAAAGCAAAAAAGGTAAAGACAACTGAATTTTACAGTTAAAAATAAATACACAGGTGTATCTCTAGTTGTTTAAAAGCGATGATGTCATAGATTTGGCCTAATTCAACTGGCCACAGTTCTCCTCAAAGGCCTTCTTTAATTTCATAAGCATATTCCGAATTCTACAGAAACTGAATTTAAATAAGTTAGTCTGGTGTTTTCTGGTACTATGACCATTGGGTGTTAAGGTTTCTAACGATTCAGACATTTCTTTGTGGTCAGGAGTAACAGCATAATAAAGAAATAGTATATTAAAAGAAAACTCTACCAAAGAATTAAACTTTTGAATCGAAGACCGTTCTGTACCCTCATTCACGGTTAAAATGTCCTGTCTTCAATTTCAAAGCTTAATCCAATTTAAAAAGAGCCTCACATTCATGCACAACTCTCATTTTCCAGAAATATTTATTTAAACAATATTTTAACAAAAAATGTAAGTGTTTTGGATGTTCTGAGCAAACAATGGGATAACTCATGTATGGATTATGTAACATGAGTAACAAGAATTTTAGTATTGTTTGCTGCTGTTCTGTTTGCCCCCATTGAAAGCCATTGTAGCAGAAACTCTGTTCTCCAAGAAAACATGAGATTCAAAATTTCTCTTAGTCATTATTATAAACAACATAACAGATTTAAAAATTGTATAATTTTTGTATGGAGCTTTCATTTAAGTGGTACAGCAGGATATTAGGAAGCAAAATGAAACTGAACTGGTTCAGTAACAATTTAAAATCTTTATTTTTGAGCAAATCGGGAATAAACATAAATGCAGTATGAACTGCTATTCAGAGATGACTATCGGGCTGCTCTAGACCAGTGTTTCTTAAATATGGGTTGCATGACATGTCCAATTGTGTCATGGTGAGTTGTAAACGACAAAGGGTCGCAAATGGTTTGCGGAAAGCCTTGTGTGATGATTTGCTGCTTACATGGCTGTAACAAACCCCCCAGATGCCGGCCAGCATGCTGTTCATTACAGTACCTTACTATCCAATTAATTGAATATTGTAAATAATGTTGTAAAAGTTTACTTTTCTGTCAATTTATGTATTAATATCGTCTTGCATTATTTATATGTTCCAGAGTTAAATTTATTATGTTTCATGTACATTTGATAAGGTTATTTTCCCTGAAAGAATGTAATTACTTTATGTACAGAAAATTGGGAATTAACATGATTGCCTTGTAATATGTCAACAGAGAGTACATTGTTGGAGCAATGTTATCAGCCTTTAGTTCTAAGATGCTTATTGATTCTCATTTGTTTAATCTTTTTAGTGCTGAGAAAAAACAATGCTGTAAATGATGAAGTTACTGGAGAACGCTGTACTGAAGATTTAGAAGGGCAGATGACGTCTTTTGAAATGGATCTGAAAGATAAAAGGTGAGTACTGTGAAAAATACATCTCATCCTACAAGATGCTTGAAAGACCGATGATAGTGACTGGAGGACTGAAGTATCATTCATTCACTATCACTCATCACTTCCATCCGCTTTTTTTCTGGTGAGGGTTGCAGTGGTAACATCTCAAGATGAATAGAACTGGCCATAGTATACCAACAGTCTCCAAGTGCACCTGGGAAATACATAGTTGTTTCCAGATCAGCTGAGGAAGAATCCTTGGGTAATGGGAATGAAATGTACAAGTCTTGATTTTATGGTTTTAGTCTTTACTGTATGTAGCTTTCCATACTCAAATTATGTAATAAAGTGCATGCTGTAAGCCATAATTCAGATGCCCTTCATAAACATTGACTATTAGGCTGCACCAAATCTTAGATGCTTGTTTTGGTTTCACAGGTACTGTGATGATTTCACTCCCCTGCTCCATGACTGCTCCTGCTACTGTTGCAGAAACCACACCCGTGCTTACATTCATCACCTTCTGATAACCAATGAACTTCTCTCTGGGGTTCTTCTCATGATTCATAATTTTCACCACTACTTTGGATTCTTTCGCTCTTTGCGCCAGGCATTGCAAGATGGACACCTGGATAAACTGAAACAACACCTTGTTGGACACAGGTGCCTGGATCCCCAGAAAACATGAATATAGTGCTGGTTTATAAAGACGTAACAGATTTTTAACAGAGCTAGTTTTCCAGTTTCACACTTGTCATGTCTTCCATTTTAATCTGATCAATAGTGACATGATGATGCAGTGTCTTTCCATATAGAATGGCCTTTTCCAATACTAGCATTGTTATTTTCAAATTAGGGGTAATGTAAGAGTTTATGCAAATAAAAAAATATTTTTAACCATTGTATTCATCTAGGTGTTGTTGGTTAAACCCACCATTTCTATTTCTGATCACTAAATCTTTTTCTTCCTTTGACATTATATGCCAAACTGTGGGAAATGCTAATGTTTGTTTTTTTTTTAAAATACTTTACTTGAAGGTATTCCATGCAGTTTAATTAAAAACTTACCCAGAGAGGCATCCTTTTTATTATGGAAAAAGACTTTCAAATCTAGATATGCCTGTTTCATAGCAACGTTAGATATAATTGTTTGGAATTCTACTGCTCTGCGCCAGAAATGTGTTACTCCTTTTACTGACTGTTAGTGAGGGTTTAGTGTACATTTGGTTTTGTTTTCTTCAGCTGTTCAATTGTTTTTTTAGGTATATTTTAACATTGCATTTCTTTATCTACTCCCATCAACAGATGATCTCTCTAACTTTTTAATGACATAAAAAGGAAGTGGGAAAGGATGTTTCATTTAGTTTTTGTACATCTCTTGACAACATGGCCAAACTGGCTAAATGCGTCATTTACAAGGAAACAGAAAAATGGGTCTCAGCAGGCTATTGCTTATATTCATTTTTAAAGCCATCTTATGCAACATATATATATATATATATAAATTATTTAAATATTATATATGTGTTTACTGTATATTACATGTGGCATCTTTTATAATTGACCAACAGTGATTTGCCTGCTGCTTTGACATTTCAAAATCCACTCAGCTTTTATATGCATTAAAAAAAATGCAGCCGTGGCCATTAGTGCTAACTACTCTGTCCTATCTGTTCCATGGTCAGTCAGTAGGATGATGACAGAAGGCAGCAAAAGCAGTCCCAGGCAAAAGTGTCTTTTTATCTTATCAGAATCTACTGCTTGATAGATGGCTTATTACAGAATTATAAGAGTTTAATCTTACTTGTAGAATATTTGACAGCTTTCATACTTGCTGTCCCTGAAGGCCTCTAGTTCAGTGGTAGGATTAAATCAGAAAAAGGCCATGAGTTGCAAAATGTTGCAGTGCAAGGAACTGTTAGATTTATGACACTATATATGTAAAGCTAGTTAGTATCACCAATCAATTTAATTTTGAATTTTAATTTTCCCTATGCAGTTGAGGATTACTAAGGTGTTACTAGTCATTTTATGCAATGGTGTTTGTAAAATGAGAAATCTGTCTGGTAGTTTTTAGATAATCATTTTTCATTAGATCTTCTCCAGGCATATTCAGATTAGATGACCTTTGAGATTCCAGAATGACAGACTCACCATTTCACTGTTTTTAAAACATGATCACGAGAAGGAGCCCTGCACTTTTCAAGGATCCAAATAATTCATGGGTTCATAATTCCAGATAGCTGTTCCGACTAGGGATGTTAAAGTCCAAGAAATTTTGCTAAATGTTATTTTTTAAAGAAATCAGAAATGCATACATGTTTATAGGGAAATGGAAACTTAATGCCAATTTACCGCAGCTCAAAGTGTTTTTGGTGTATTTTGCTGAGCTCTGGAAGATATGTGGACTTCACCATGGCTCCAAAATGTCTGCTGTTTTATGCTTACGTAGGTGGCTGGTGCTTAGATGTTGGGAGTGGGGTTTCAGATGAGCACCGTGCTTTCTCCTGTTTGCTACTAGAATGCCTTTCTATTTCCCTCTCTTTGTGGTACAGAAGATGCAAAATGAGTTATAGAACAGCTGATTCTACCTGTTTCCGTTTTGTTTAGGGAATAAAGTCAAAGACTAATTTCAATAGTAGACAGGGTGAAATTTGTTCAACTAGATAAGAGAGTACAACTTTTATTTGTTGCCTCGTATATGTGCCCACTTCCCTTACAGCAAACACCAAGAAGTAACTGACCTGTATAAGGAAGGAGTACACTTCCAAAAGCTGATCATTCCTTTTCTGAAGAATTTCCCCATACTCTGAAATGGAGGGGCAGTCCTGCACACTATTAATGAATTTAAAATAGCAGTAACTGCAATCACATTAAGTCACCAGAAAATTAAAGTGTAAATTCATATTAATCTATAAAAGAAAACTAAAGTGCTAAACGACAAAATACACTGAAGGGATTATAGTAAAAGGTCTGAATTGTGCCACTGTGGTCTCTAATGTTTATTCTATAGTACATTATTTTAATCAAAACAGATAACTAAGGCCATGAATTGATCGAACTGAAAACATCTAAATCATGCAAACCAGCTGATAGCAAGTAAACATTACTGCCATATAAGCAATCTAAAAGGGAGATGGGAGTGACAAATGGAGTCAACTCAGACTCCAACTCAGGCTATTAAAGAAGAGTAGGAGTACCCCGTGGTCTGACAGGCAGTTTATGGTCAACAGTTGCAGCATTCAATTTCCATTTAACATATGCCAGCAAAAGATTGTTTTGAAACCCGAGAAAAGTATAAAGCTCTGGCAGCTGCACAGAACATTAGGCATCAGTCCTGCCCATACCTAGGGGACCATACCTCCCACACTCTCAAAATGGTCACTGCAGGAATCCCATGGCTGCACGCTTTAGCCGGGAGCTCTCCTTGGAAAATTTCATTATGAGTGTCCAGCCAATATTAAAAGAAGCTAAGTGTATACTTTGTTTAGTGTTATTTTATCTTTCTTTATCTTAGAATCACCACTGTACGACTAGGGAAAGATATAATATTTTATAATATATAGACATGTGGTTTAGTAAAAGCATCAATCTCTGGCAAATAAATTCCAAGGGAGCCAGCAGGGATCCTGGAACCTTGCATTTGGAAACCCATGACCCCTGTCACAGCTCCAGTCAGAACAGACAGAGAAACTGTAAAACCTCAAACCCATTAGTTTTAAATGTAACATTTTTAAAATCTGAATTTTCTTTTATGAAATTTTAAAATGTTCAACAACATAACGCTCTGTGTACCTGTAAGCAGTTAAAGCAGCCCAGCTGCAGGTAATACCACTAATGCTTATAGTGGTTAAAGCAGCAAGAGCTGATTAACATTGACAACTGTTATGTATGATGTGTGGTAATGTGCCTCACTGGCATTATCAGCAATTAAATAAAATTAGTTTAGTGTCCTCTGCAATGTTAAGAGAGAAAGGCTTTGGTTTGGGATAAAAGGAAAAAAGGTGTAAAGAAAGGAAACTTGCCTTTTTCTTTTTTTTTTAGATAATGCAGAGAGACGTCTTTGCTGACGATATGAGTGCCTTTTGGGTAGCGTCGTGGTGGGTCTTGTGTAGAGTGCCATTGACTGGCTGGGATGGCATTGTCTGTCTTCCACGACCTCATAACACCAGAAGAGTGAGAATGTATGGAGCGCCTTAGTATTTGTTTGCCGCTGTTTAGATAGATAGATACTTTATTAATCCCAAGGGGAAATTCAAATAATCCAGCAGCAGTATACTGATAAAAAAAATATTAAATTAAAGACCAATAAAAATGCATGTAAATACAGACAATAACTTTGAATAATGTTAGCATTTACTCCCCCGGGTGGAATTGAAGAGTTGCATTGTGTGAATATGTGTTTAGAAAAGGGATCCATTACGGGCAGTAGCTCGGGAAGAAAAGGAAAACAAATGCTTATTTTCACTTTTGGGAGAAGCGCAGTTCGTGTCACAAAAGCTGGCACAGCTATGCGCGCACATGCTGGCTGCTAGAACTTTTATACTATGTGCTTATGCTAACTGTATGTGGTCAGGTAGGTGAAGCAGAATGTTGTCAAGTCCATATGTGATCATCTCAACACCCTTCTTTAAAAGAGTGATGGAGCTTTCTGTATTCTTGGTTTGTCCCCATGTCTGTTAAAATGTTTTGTGAATCAATGACAGGCTTTGAGGGTATTAATAGTTTTATTTTTCCATGCCTGGTGTTCATGACACTAGATATCTCTGAAGGTTTGGTTTTGAACTGTAGCACAGTAGTTCCATGGAAAACATCTGATAATGCAGTGTATATTTGTGGATCCTGCGATGTCCCTGCCTTGCAAATTATGGAGCTGGGAAAGACCCTGTTCCCCAGGACCCTGAAATGTACTGAATAGATCCGAGATACATCATGTCATGCTGTATCTAATGCTTGAGCTTAGCAGCCATGTCCACTACTAATGAGACTGTTCAACTTCAGAAGTGGCTAGACTTCAGGTTTGTCAGAACAACATTCTTATAGTTGTGAAAAAGTAAGTACACCCTATGAAACGTTTTTTCTTTTTTTTAATGTATGTGGACATATCAAGATCTTCATTTAAATAGTATCTATGGATAATGGTGATGCAATTGGGAGAAAAAAAGAAAGAAAATGTGACTTTACAATATTTTTTCAATACAAAACAAACCGATGTACCATTTCTGTCTGTGGAAAAACTTAAAAGTACACCCCTGACTGTAATAGCTGGTATTTCCCCCTTTGGCAGGAACAACCTCAAGTAGGCATTTCCTAGAACTGTCTACCAGTCTCTAAAATTGACTGCAAGAACATTTTTGTCACTCCTACATACCTAACACTTTCAGCTACATGTTGTTTGAGAGGTGTCTTGCTTGTTCAGTCCATTTCAAATCCCCTCACAGCATCATAATGGGATTCAGATCCAGGGGTTGGCCTGGCAATTCCAAAATGTTCCCTTTCTTTCTTTTCAGCCATTCCTTGGTGGATTTACTAATATGTTAGGATCATTGTCATGCTGCAAGCTGTGGTGGGCTGGCGCCCTGCCCAGGGTTTGTTCCTTGCCTTGCGCCCTGTGTTGCCTGGGATTAGCTCCAGCAGACCCGCGTGACTCTGTAGTTAGGATATAGCGGGTTGGATAATGGATGGATGTCATGCTGCAAGGTCTACTTTTAGTTGAGCTAAAATATTTTGACAGATGATCTTATGTTATACTCGAGCACCTTCTGGTACAAGAGAGAATTCGTAATGGATTCTGTGATGGTGAGCTGTCCAGGTCTCGAGGCAGCAAAGCTGCCCCAAACCCATAACATTTCCACCACCATGGTTTACAGTTGGCATCTGGTTCTTCTGATCAAATGCTGTGTTTGGCTTTTGCCAAACATGTCTTCTGGTACTGTAGCTAAATAACTCCTTGCTTCATCAGTCCAGAACACTGTGTCAGAAGGCATTATCTTTTCCTAGGTGTTTATGGGTAAACTTCAGTCTTGCTCTAATGTTCTTTCTGGACAACCAAGGTTTTCTCCTGGAACACCTTCCAGGTATTATAAGCTACCTTAGGTCATGTGATGAAATTGTGGGGTTCTTAGAGATTTCTTTGACCGTCTTGTGTTGTGTAGTCAAGCTGAACTTGCTGGTTGGCCTGACTTGGACATGATGTCAGTTTTTTTAAATTTTCTGCACTTGTATATGATCTTGCTTTCAGTGGCAATTCCTTTCCATACTCCTAGGCATCTGTAATCTTCTTTCTGTAGGCAGTCATGGAGCTCCTTTTATCTGGATATGGTGATATAACACACTTTAGAACAAACAGCAAACCAAATGAAATTGCTGAGGTTTAAATAAGGCTTCTTCCTCCAAGATCTTCTGTATTTGATGTATTCTTTATTCAGATCTGGTGCACCTGATTCTAATTTTAGATATTTGAGGTACTGATAAATGTAGGGGTGTACTTACTTTTTCGATATGTGAAATTTAAATGGACTACAAAATGTAAATGTGGCATGATTTTTGTCATATTATATCACCATTATCTATAGATACTGTTTAAATGAATATCAAATCTCGATATGTCCACATATGTTAGAAACGAAACACTATTTCATGAGGAGCACTTGTGTGACAGGAATCGCCACACTGTATATTATATAAAGGCTGTGTTAAAGCTGAATTGAGAACATACTTGTTCTGCTTGGTGCAGCAATAACAGATCATGCCAAGCACTACATGACAAATATGATTTTTATCCAAAAGCTGAATTATTTGCTTCCTCTGCCTGACTTTGAGATGGCCGAGATAGCAGAAGGCGAAAAGTGCAGAACAGCACTTCAGGATGGACTGTAATGGAATTAATATTTGACATTGTGTAAAATTAAATAAACAAGAACAATGAAGCTGAACCCACTTGAAATATACAGTGTGACATGTTGACAGGGTGTTTAGGTTGGGAGTCCTGAAAGAGGCTACAGGATACAAAGATTAAAATGGATCCAGGAAGTGTGAAAATATAGGTAATCTTTGAAGAGTAGTCCTTACTGAACTAGTTATATAAATCTTCCTACTCTCTATTTGAAGATATTTTTATATAATGGTACCTCCTGACTGAGAGGCCTTTGGCACTGTTGTCAGAACTCATTTTTCAGTTCATCTGCTTCCTGTTAAATCTGACAACAAGCATGATAAACTCTTCTCCTTCTCCCTTACAGCTCAGTGTCCAAAAGGAAAAGAGAGTCCGTGGCCCGATGCCTTCAGGGTTAGTGAGCTAAAGTGATGGCATCTGTGTGTAATGAATTCCAGAAACCCTCGGGTTAATGAGATGTATCTCATCCTGGCTTAAATGATACCTATACACTGTGTGCACAATTATTAGCCAAGTGAGTATTTTGACCATATCATCATTTTTAATGCATATATTCCAACTCCAAGCTGTATTAACTTGAATGCTTATTGGATTTAAGCACGTCAGGTGATGTGTATTTGTGTAATGAGGGAGGGTGTGGCCTAAGGAGATCAACACCCTATATCAAGGTGTGCAGAATTATTAGGCAGCTAGTTTTCCTCAGGCAAAATGGGCCAAAAAAGAGATTTAACTGACTCTGAAAAGTCAAAAATTGTAAAAAGTCTTTCAGAGGGATGCAGCACTTTTGGAATTGCTAAGATATTGGTGTGTGATCACAGAACCATCAAACATTTTGTTGCAAATAGTCAACAGGGTGCAAGAAACGTGTTGAGAACAAAATCATAAATTAGCTGCCAAAGATTTGAGAAGAATCAAGCGTGAAGCTACCAGGAACCCATTATCCTCCAGTACTTTCATATTCCAGAGCTGCAACCTACCTGGAGTGCCCAGAAGTACAAGGTGTTCAGTGCTCAAAGACATGGCCAAGGTAAGGAGGGCTGAAACCCAACCACCACTGAACAAGAAACATAAGTTGAAACGTCAAAACTGGGCCAAGAAATATCTGAAGACAGATTTTTTTCAAAGGTTTTATGGACCGATGAGATGAGAGTGACTCTTGATGGACCAGATGGATGGACCTGTGGATCAGTAATGGGCACAGAGCTCCACTCCAACGTGGAGGTGGGGTACTGGTATGAGCTGGTATTTTTAAAGATGAGCTAGTTGGACCTTTTGCATTGAAGATGAACTCAAAATCACCTCCCAAACCTACTGCCAGTTTTTCAAGACACTTTCTTCAAACAGTGATACAGGAAAAAGACCATGATTTTTATGCAGGCCAATGCTCCATCACTTGCATCGAAGTTCTCCACTGCGTGGCCAGCCAGTACAGGCCTTAAAGATGAAGTAATAATGACATGGCCCCCCTTCCTCATCTGACCTAAACCCTATCGAGAACTTGTGAGCACTTCTTAAACGCTAGATTTACGGGGGAGAAAAACAATACACCTCTCTGAAGAGTGTCTGGGAGGCTGTAGTCACTGCTCCACAAAAAGCTGATCGTCAACAGATCAAGAAACTGACAGACTCCATGAATGGAAAGGCTTATGACTGTTATTGGAAAGAAGGGTGGCTATATTGGTCATTGATTGATTGATTTATTTTTTTTGAAATATCAGAGATGTTTATTTGTAAATTTTGAGGTGTTTGTTTATTATTCTCACTATAACAGATGAAAATAAACAAGTGAGATGGGAAAATTTTCATTTTTCCTTTAGTTGCATAATAAATCTGCACACTAATAGTTGCCTAATAATTAAATCCCTAACCCTGATGATGTTCACACTCACATTTCCGTTGTGAAACATTCAGGTTTCAGGTTTATTAACATTTTGGATTGACTGATAGCACTGTGTTTGTTCCATATTAAAATTAATCCTCAAAAATACAACTTGCCTAATAATTCTACACTCCCTGTATATCCTACATGTCAGTGAATGATCAACTAGAGCTGTGGAACTTTCAGGAAGAACTTTCAGAATTCCATCTGTTGTCTTAAGTTGCTTATCTATCAAAAGTTTGAGAACATGATCTGGTATAAGGTAAGAGGCAAGTCTGAACAGGACCAGAACATGTGCACTTACACTGGGCCAATGAAGAGCTGCAAATTACTCACAAATTAGTAAATTGTTAGGAACATTAATACTGGGAGTGGCCTCTTTTTGCTTTCAAAACAGCCTTAGTTCTTTGTGGCATCGATACCATGAGATGTTGTTATAAGCAGTTTGGAGAATGGGACAAACTGCAATGTGAGCATTGTGCTATTCCTGAGATGAAACTGAATCCTTACGTTCCTTGTTTGGAGACCAGAGAGGGCCCTGCACGTGGAGAAGACAGTATAAATGCATGGAACAAGCAGTCAAACCCTTTGAAGCTGTCGGGTGGAAGATTATGTCATCCGTCCGGAAAACCCTTTCAGTGTGGTGATGAAAGATGGCAGACTGCGTAGATCAGGACTCCCACACCTTGACAGAGTCTGTCATAAGCTTCTTGTCTGTAACCATGTAAAACCGTCAGTAAAGTAAGCTAAAGTATATCTTTTTCTCTCATGTGATTTTTGTACCGCCGTAATCACGATGGGAGGGATATTACCTTTTCTGTCATATTTCTATTTTTTTCGGTTAAAATTTCAAAAGAACACATTTCCGGAGAGCTAATGCCTCCTAAGGAAACAGATGTGGAAAATGTTTCTTTGAGGTTCTGGTTCATTGTTTTCTGACATGGTGCATTATAATGTTGAAAGTAGCCATTAGAAGATTGGTCATTTGTGACCATACTCAAATAGGCTGTGGCATTCAAGCAATTATTATCTGGTATTAACAAGCCCAAAATGAGCCAAGAAAGCACCACCAGGTACGATTAGAGGACACCGGAAGTACTCCCGGATTTCATATAAAAGAATACTCCTGCCTCAACTCCAGTGTTGGGAGGCAGAGGGCAATGCTTTCTGTGAGGAGTGGAGGTGCTGAAGAGAGGAAGAAAAAGAAACAGTTATAGAGTGCTTGCTGTACTGAATTGTACTTGTACTTGTGGTGTGGGAAATGATTCCCTGAAAGAATTTCCCACAA
This sequence comes from Polypterus senegalus, assembly GCF_016835505.1. Classification (NCBI taxonomy): domain Eukaryota; kingdom Metazoa; phylum Chordata; class Cladistia; order Polypteriformes; family Polypteridae; genus Polypterus; species Polypterus senegalus. Next base: position 85,867,191 of record NC_053155.1, on the reverse strand, counting down.
GTAAAATCCTGTTGTTTATTTGCAATTTGTGTCCAAGACTGTGTTTTTAAGGTGTTGGGGACCACAAGAGATAGACAGATAGATAAAACAACTGTATGTAATATTTATAATAGAATCTGTACCCTGACGACGACCACTCACCCCCTAACCAGCTCCATTCTGAGTATTAGTAAGCAGCAGGCATCTAGGATGTAAAAGACTGAACATTGGCAGACCAGCCCTCAATAGTTTTTATGGATGTTTTGTTAATACAAGATGCAGATAACGCCATATGTAATAAACTGTGAAATGTACTACCAAGTGTGATAAAGTGAGGTCCGAGGCTGATCGGCACCGCCTTAAATAAATAATTGCCACACTTGCAGCTTTAAAGAGGGGCGCATGGTAGCGTGGCACAGGCAGTCCCGCACTTAAGTTCAGTGGCCGTAATTAATGCTGGTAGCTGCTAATCGTCACACCTGTGCCACATCCCCATTTTAAAAGGGAGAAGCACAAGTGTTAGGAGGGAAGAGAAAAAAAAGTAATAGAACAGAGATTAGTGGAGAGAAGAAGAGGGCTGGAGACGGAAGGTGATGGGGGTGATGGAAGAGATGGATGTGAGTGAGTGAGCGAGCGAGTGAGTGAGCGAGCTGAGCACAGCAAGCTCATATGAGCAAAGGCAGGCAGCTGGTAGGAGAGCCCTGTAAGAGTGTTTGGCCGACACTTGGGGTGGATGGATTAGGTAGCTCCATTTCAGAGAAGCAGGAGTGACCTGGATTATGGATGGCTCTGCAAAGGTCAAGGAGACTTTGGAGGTAGAGCCCCATTGTGAGCATGTTGGGGACCCAAGTCTCGGTCCAGCGAGGGAACCTGTACGTACCCAGGGCGACTGTCCTGTTGCAAGGGGGAGCCGCCAGTTGAAACCGAGAAGGCACCGGCTTTTTTTTCTTTTAAAGGGTAGATTCCAGCCAGTATTTTAACCTCATATTACAGGATTTATTTATTAGGGATTTTTTCCTCCCCTAGTCATTTATTTTTAAGGATTACTTATTTATGGACTATTTTTGTACACTACACTTTATTGGGGAACATCTGTTTTGATTTTTTGTTACTAAAAGCACAGGACACTTTTACATCATCTCCTTGCTACAAGTGTGATTTTTTGCCAATGAATGGATGGCTCTGTGATTTGTTAGTTTACTCGTAACAGGTGTTAATCGTACCTTCAAAATTTTGTGTATTTTCTTGAGCGGTTAAATTTGAATGTATTCAAGATTAAATGGAAAGCAACAAAATGACTGAGCAGTGGCTTAGGTGACAGCATTAGACCCCCTCCCAAACATCTTGCTGACATTTTATTATAAGTCATTGCACCCAAATAATAATAATCTGCCATGTTGCTCAACTAAAGGATCCTAATGCATACTGCAAATTCCTGATAATAAGAATTTTAGCGGCACTGTGTTATTATAATTAATGTTATTGAAATCACTTTCTGAATTTACAAGCTTGTCCCATGCCTGATTTAAAGGTTTGACTTATCTAACACACACACACACGCACAAGAACACTCTGGAACATTTCAGGTTATGCTGCCTTTGACAGTCTAGTTATGCTCGTCCTTGGAGTGATTTGTCACTGACATATTAGTGTCAACGAAAGTCATGCTGGTTGGGATTTGGAGCAACAATTTTCTTCCGTTAGCTGTTCCTGGTTTTCATGGGGAGTCACTCGTGTCAACACAATTTAAATGGAGGGGACACTCAGACATACTTGCCTCTCATCAACCTATCAAACATCCATCCATCCGTTATCCAACCCGCTATATCCTAACTACAGGGTCACGGGGGGTCTGCTGGAGCCAATCCCAGCCAACACAGGAAACAAACCCAGGGCAGGGCGCCAACCCACCGCAGCCTATCAAACATGTAAAAGATATTTGACCCATTGGACTTTATGACATTTCTCCGTGCTGCAATTTTGGATGCTAAATTAACTTAATTGGAAAATTTTTGCTTTAGTGTTTATCCCCCACTGCTTCGGCAGACTGGTTTTGAATCCTGGCCCAGTTTCTGTGTATGTGAATGCTGTGTGTGTGTGAATGTTATCTGTGTTCCCAATGTTTTTTGAGGGTTGCCATCTGGGTGCTTTACTGTTCCTCACAGATCCCAAAAAATAAATTAGAGTGCGTGTGTGCTCTATAAATAAATGACACTCTGTTTCAAGTTTGTCCCTGCCATGCACACAATTATGCTGGAATACTTTCAACCCTCCCATGATCCAGAGCTGGATTACCCCTTATAACTTTTTTTGAGTCATATTTGGTCAGTAAAAGCCTCCTATATTTCATTTTTTTGTGACTTTTCCTACATTTCCCCATATAATAAACAGTTTAAAAAAAGAATGTATTTTTAATTTGTTCAGCTTTAAAAAAGTTTTACCTTGCCATGTCTTTGGGGTCAGCTTTGACCCTCCATTGACTTTAATGGATTTTCCACGGCATTTAGGGTTGGTTGTTTGTTCATCACCCACAAAAACATCCTGAATATCGTCTTTTCAGCTTAGAATTGTAAAAGCTTTTAGTAAAGCACCCTGACTTTACAAAAAAAATTTAAATGTCACATTTTTAACAGAGAAATGTCCTTTGGATTACCACTGACTTTAATGGATTTTCTACTGAAGTGAGTACCCATAAAAGATCTTTTCACCTCAGTAATGTTAAGATTTCTAAGCAGCCAAACCACTTGACATACAACATGCACTTTAAAACAGGTCATCCCCCCGAAACTAAGCATGTTTGGGCCTTGTCAGTTCTTTAATGGGAGACAATCTAGGAAAAGCTTGGGTTGCTGCTTGAAGAGGTGTTGGTGAAGCCATCAGAAGACCCTGTGGGTTGTGTGTGGACTCCAATGCTCCAGTGCAGTGATGGGGGCACTATGCTATAAAAAATGGCAAAACTGAGATCCTGACTCTGTGTGGTCATAAAAAATCCCAGGGCATTTTTTGAAAAGAAAAGGGTGTACCCCCAAGTTCTAGCTACATTACATGCCACAGCTTGGTCATTCCAGCCCCCTAATCATACCCTGTCTCTAACTAGCTGTCTCTCTCACCCATTCAGCACCTAGTAGCTAAAATCTGGTGAATGTACAGGTGCAGAAATGACTGCCATTGCATTGTCCAGGTGGACGCTACACATTGGTGGTACTTGGTGGTTCATTGATTATGAGATGAACTTTGAGTAGGTTAGAAAAGCACTATATACATGTAATTAATATTAATTATTATCATTACCATAAAAAAGTGTTCCAACTTTATAAAAAACAAAAACAATTGTAAATGTAATTTTTGTACAGCTGCCACACACTTTAACACTGCCACGTCCTTCAAGACAATTTTGACCCACCATAATTTCATATTTCTCGAACTTTTATTAAAGTCGCTCTGAGAAAAGAGTAGATTGCTCTCTTCAAGTGATGGGGAACAACTGTCCTTTGTGGAGCAGTTCAAGAATTTCAGGGTCTTGTTTATGAGTGATGGAAAAAGAAGCATGAGATCAACAAGTGTATAGGAGTGGTGACACCAGACATGTGGGCACTGTACCCTTGTGTGGTAGTGTTGTGGGTGCTGAGTCTAAAGAGAAAAACCTTTGCTTTACTGGTTAATATTCGTCTACATCCTCACCTATGGTAATGAGCTGTGGGTAACAACCAAAGATTACAAGTACAAGCATCAGAAATGAGGTTTATTCATAGAGTGACTGGGCATGACACTACATGATAGGGTGAGGAGCTCAGAGTACAGTCGTTGCTCTTCTGGTTCAAGACGACCTAATGGTGGTTTGGGTATATCATAACGATGCCCTCCGTGGTGGCTTAACCTAGAGCTGCTTTGGGTGCATCCCCCGGACACAGACCCTGTGGCAGACAAAAGATTCATTCGAGGAATAGCATTTTTAGGCTGGCTTTGGAATGCGTGAGGATTCTTCAGAAAGGGCTTGAATCTACAGGTGAGGGCAGGGAAGTCTGGGCTGACCTGCTTGGCCTGCTGAAGCTGTGACCCTCACCAGGAAAAGTGGCTGAGAAGATGAGATTAGAGTAGATAAAATGATTTAATAAGGTGTAGCTCTCTGGGTTCAGTCTAGAGTATGTGATTACTTGATTTAGTTTTTTTCTTCCAACCATGTGCCCATCTTATACCCATTGCTAACGGATCAGCTCTGTGCCATGAATGGACTATCAAGTTATCAGAACAGATCATCTTCTTCCAAATGACAGACTGGGAAATGATGTATGAGTCACATGGGGACATTATTGATGCACTCCGTCACTGCACCTCAGACTGTGTTACCTTCTGTGTCGATACAGTGGTACCCACAAAGACAATGCTTTGCTTTCCAAACATCAAGCCCTGGATTACTGAGGAGCTAAAAGTTATTCTCAATGAGAGAAAAAAAGAGCATTTAAATCTGATGACAAAGAGACATACAGTGGTGTGAAAAACTACTTGCCCCCTTCCTGATTTCTTATTCTTTTGCATGTTTGTCACACAAAATGTTTCTGATCATCAAACACATTTAACCATTAGTCAAATATAACACAAGTAAACACAAAATGCAGTTTTTAAATGGTGTTTTTTATTATTTAGGGAGAAAAAAAATCCAAACCTACATGGCCCTGTGTGAAAAAGTAATTGCCCCCTGAACCTAATAACTGGTTGGGCCACCCTTAGCAGCAATAACTGCAATCAAGCGTTTGCGATAACTTGCAATGAGTCTTTTACAGCGCTCTGGAGGAATTTTGGCCCACTCATCTTTGCAGAATTGTTGTAATTCAGCTTTATTTGAGGGTTTTCTAGCATGAACCGCCTTTTTAAGGTCATGCCATAGCATCTCAATTGGATTCAGGTCAGGACTTTGACTAGGCCACTCCAAAGTCTTCATTTTGTTTTTCTTCAGCCATTCAAAGATGGATTTGCTTTTTGTTTTGGGTCATTGTCCTGTTGCAGCACCCAAGATCGCTTCAGCTTGAGTTGACGAACAGATGGCCGGACATTCTCCTTCAGGATTTTTTGGTAGACAGTAGAATTCATGGTTCCATATATCACAGCAAGCCTTCCAGGTCCTGAAGCAGCAAAACAACCCCAGACCATCACAATACCACCACCATATTTTACTGTTGGTATGATGTTCTTTTTCTGAAATGCTGTGTTCCTTTTACGCCAGATGTAACGGGACATTTGCCTTCCAAAAAGTTCAACTTTTGTCTCATCAGTCCACAAGGTATTTTCCCAAAAGTCTTGGCAATCATTAAAATGTTTCTTAGCAAAATTGAGACGAGCCCTAATGTTCTTTTTGCTTAACAGTGGTTTGCGTCTTGGAAATCTGCCATGCAGGCCGTTTTTGCCCAGTCTCTTTCTTATGGTGGAGTCGTGAACACTGACCTTAATTGAGGCAAGTGAGGCCTGCAGTTCTTTAGACATTGTCCTGGGGTCTTTTGTGACCTCTCAGATGAGTCGTCTCTGCACTCTTGGGGTAATTCTGGTCGGCCGGCCACTCCTGGGAAGGTTCACCACTGTTCCATGTTTTTGCCATTTGTGGATAATGGCTCTCACTGTGGTTCGCTGGAGTCCCAAAGCTTTAGAAATGGCTTTATAACCTTTACCAGACTGATAGATCTCAATTACTTCTGTTCTCATTTGTTCCTGAATTTCTTTGGATCTTTGCATGATGTCTAGCTTTTGAGGTGCTTTTGGTCTACTTCTCTGTGTCAGGCAGCTCCTATTTAAGTGATTTCTTGATTGAAACAGGTGTGGCAGTAATCAGGCCTGGGGGTGGCTACGGAAATTGAACTCGGGTGTGATACACCACAGTTAGGTTATTTTTAACAAGGGGCAAATACTTTTTCACACAGGGCCATGTAGGTTTGGATTTTTTCTCCCTAAATAAAAAAAAAACATCATTTAAAAACTGCATTTTGTGTTTACTTGTGTTATATTTGACTAATGGTTAAATGTGTTTGATGATCAGAAACATTTTGTGTGACAAACATGCAAAAGAATAAGAATTCAGGAAGGGGGCAAATAGTTTTCACACCACTGTACAGTGTGTCCCAAAGAAAAGCTGAATGAAGGAAAGGAAGCTTGCAAAGCTAAAGCAGAAAACAAACTCACTCAAAATAACGTAAAGGATGTCTGTAATGAACTGTGTATTACTACGGGACTCAAGCAATCCAGGGCTCTGGTGCTAGAAAGGGGATGTGGACAAAGCTAATGACCTGAACCAATTTTATAATAGACTCTGCTTCCCTAATGCCTCCTTCTTCCAAATACCATTCTCCCCACACAATCCTTACTACATCAACAATTGCTACCACATCAGCTGGAATTCCCAGTGACACATCCACCTGTGACCATCAGTAGGGATTGTCCATAACTGAAAACCAAGTAAGGTGACAAATAAGGAAGCAACACACAAGAAAAGCGAGTCAGTCCTCGGGTTCTTAAGGCCTGTGAGGACCAACTTTGTGATGTCCTCTGTCGCCTGTTCAATCTGTCTCTATGGCTCCAGAAAGTGGCACTGCCATGGATAACATCCTGCATTGTTCCTGTTCCAAAGAAGGCCAGTGCCTCTTCACCTAATGACTACAACTGAACTGTGGCACTTAAGTCTTACATCATGAAGACATTTCAGAGACTATGTAAGGCCTCTTGTGGTAGACCACCTGGACCCACTGCAGTTTGCCTAACAGACTATGATTGGAGTAAAGGATACAATTATCAATCAGCTCCACAAGGCTTATTCCCACCTGGACAAAGCTGGAAGCACAGTGAGGGTTATTTGTTTTGATTTCTCCAGTGCCGTCAATACTATCCAGCCATCTCCATCAAGGGGTTCAGAGATATGCAGGTGGATGATTCTATGGTGTCCTGGATAATGCACTATCTGTCAGGCAGACCGCAGATGTGAGCAACACTGGAGCATCTTTTCTGTTCACTGAGATGATGACACAGATTATAGGAGGGATGACACAAAGTATAAGAGTCAGGTGGAAAAGTTTGTTTCTTGGTGCTGAGAATTGTCTGCATCTTAACATCAGCAACCCAAGAGCCTCTATGTCTGGTCACTATTCAAGGAGTGGATACAGAGGTGGTCCACATTAATGGCAGGCTTGGACTGGTCTTGGAACACAGAGGAACTATATTAGAAAGGGCAAATGGGCTATTTTTGTTAGGAGACTACATTCCTTTATTATACCTTTGTGATGGCCAGTGCAATTTTCTACGCTGTGATGTATTGGACTAGTAAAATTACTTCAAGAGAGGCCCACTGACTGAACAGGCTAATTAAAAGGGCAAACTCAGTTATAGGATGCACTATGGTCCCCCTTGGAGGTCATAGTGAAGGATACTACACATCCTCTCTCTGACACACTAACACTGAGGACTTCCAGTGAACTCTCCACCAAAAAAAATTCAGTTCTATGAGGTTTTAGAATTTAAAATTCTGATGGCTCAAGGAAAAAAAATATCTGCAAATCTTTTTGTTCTACTTTTAATGCACTTGTACCGCCTGCTGGATGGCAGTAGTGTTAACAGTGACTGGCCAGGATTGGAAGGGTCTTTAATGATTTTCCTGGCTCTGCAGAGGCATTGGGCACTGGAGATATCTTCCAAGGATGGCAAAGAGCAGCCAATGACTTTTCTGCTGTGGATATTAACTCCGGAAGGATTTTAATGTCTGCAGCTGTACAAACAGCATACCGTGTTGAAATTAAGTATGCTAAAACACTCTCGATGTTTGAGCCGTAGAAGGTCAACAGCAGCTTCTCCTTCATTTCCACTTTCCGGAGAAATCTCAGGAAATGTAGTCACTGTTGGAACTTTTTGACTGTTGCCAGAATGTTTGCTATCCAGGACAGGTCCTCAGAAATGAAAGTTCCCAGGAACTTAAAGAAGGTGACCCTCTCCACCAGGTCCCAGTTGATGTACAGAATGGCTGGCTCTGCTCTGTGCCTCCTCAAGTCAATGACCATCTCTTTAGTTTTGAGGGTGTTGAGTGAGAGATTGGTCCTGGAGCACCAGACTGATAAATTCTACACCTCGTTCCTGTATGTTGACTCATCGTCACTGGTTAGAAGACTTATCACTGTGGAGAATTCAGCGAAACTTGATGTTAGTGTTGCTGGAGTAATTAGATGTACAGTCATAAGCGTATAGGGTATAGTGAAGTGGGCTCAGTACACAGCCCTGAGGGGAACCGGTTCTAAACATGAGGGTGAAGGAGCTATAGGGGCCAATTCTAATACTTTATGGGTAGCTAGTGATGAAATCCTTTATCCAAGCACAAAAAGAGGGGGGAAAGTTCCAGTTATGCAGCTTATCGATTAGTATGCAGTGGACAATATTCTGAAATAGCGAATGCTACGAGTACACATTGGGAGTGGCAAAGTTGTTAGTGCTGCGGCCTTACAGCTTCAAAACACTTGGATTGATTCCAGGGCCCAGTTGCCTTCTATGTGGAGTTGGCATGCTTTTTCCCCCCATGTCTGCTCAGATGTTTCTCCACTTTCCAAAGACATACAGGTTAGGTTTTCTGGTGACTTAATGTGGTGTGAGTGAGCCGATGACATCCAGCTGTGGTTATACCTTGCACTAATTGCTGGCCCTCTGTGATCCTGTAAGCGTAATTGTTGTATTGCAATTTGAACAAACTGGTCACTGACTCAACACCTGGCTCACTCTGTTCCCTTTTTCATTTGTGATTGGCTAGAGGCGCCCTGCTTATTTTGTCTCCAACCTGTCATGCAGATGCCGTGCGCTCCCCTCAGTCAACCGCTTCACTAATCCTTGAGCTTTATTTATCAAGAGGACACATCTGCTGTCTAGCCAGAAGGCTCACTGTTTTCTTTTTCCTCGCCTCTTCACCTCACACACAGATTTAGCAAGCATGCCAATCAGCCCCAGCAGCAAAAACAGGAAAAAATGGAGCCCAAATAGGCTTGTGGTGGCTGAAAATAGCATTTGTTGTATAATAGTTGGTGTTTGATTGTGGGGGGGTTTATGGCTATTTGTAGCTCATATTTCTTAAGCATAAAAAATTTGAAACCAGTGCCCGAATGAGAGGTAAAATCAATGTTGAAGTCACAAGCTAATATTGCTGGCTCCAACATTGTTGACCTTGGTGGTTCACAGGTCATTGTAGAACTTGGCTGATATCTTATAGTTTCAGAGAAATATTGAATTCTTATAATCAGCAGCTAATGTGGCCATGAGGTTTGTAGCATAACATAAGTACAAAGGATGTGTATATTCATTGTATGAATAATATTCCACGGGGTAACATATAGAAGTCATTCTATCCTCTTTTATTTATTTCTCGGGATTGACAGTTTCTTTTCTTTGCTTGCAATTTTTTATTTTGATGGCTTAACTTACCTAATATAATAAGGAAAAATATCTAGCATATAGAATGATGAGGGCAGCACGGTGGTACAGTGGTAGCGCTGCTGCCTTGCATTTAGGAGACCTGGGTTTGCTTCCCAGGTCCTTCCTGTGTGGAGTTTGCATGTTTTTTCCGTGTCTGCATGGGTTTCCTCCGGGTGCTCTGGTTTCCTCCCACAGTCCAAAGACATGCAGGTTAGGTGCATTGGTGATTCTAAATTGTCCCTGGTGTGTGGGTAATGGTGGGCTGGCGCCCTGCCCAAGGTTTGTTCCCTGCCTTGTGTTCTGTGTTGGCTGGGATTGGCTCCAGCAGACCCCCCGTGACCCTGTGTTAGGATATAGCGGGTTGGATAATGGATGGATGGATAGAATGATGACATTTTTTTATTATTAATGTCTAACAATATAAACATTTAAACAAATGTATAACTATCAAATTGTAAGGTGCAATTGAGTTGGATGAACCACTTTCTCAGTAACCTGAAATTTCTTTGACAAAAAAAACAGCACCATCTGGGTTAGTTTTATGACTTAATTGTGTGTTTGAAACTCCATTTGAAATTAGAGAAAGCGCTGAGAAGAACAAAGTTGAACTGGAGGGGTGATGTTGTGTCATTGGTGAGCTGGGGCATCAAAGCACAATAAGAAGAAGCTTGCTCTCCCTCTCTCTCTCTGCCATTTTCCATCCTGAGAATACCAACTCCCTTTTGGTAGCCATATTTAGAGAAGATTGCTGCTTGACCCCATGCAGATGGTGAGCTAGCTAATCAGAGAATCATGTGCAAGTATAAGTTTATGTGCTGCCTGAAACTGCACATTTAGTATAATCAGGTTGTATGGTTTGCTTTTAGTATACGGCACTATTAATCATATTTGAAGATTAAAACATATTATCTATAATACATGCAAAAATGTGTAACTTTTCTCTAGCTTGTTTGGGTACTCTATCTGATTAATAGGTGATTTGTCTTGGTAGAGTGATATATATTACTCTACTTTCCCCTTTTGTATTATTAATATGTAGCCTTTGTCAGAATGCCTGAAATCTCACAGACTTACCACTGTTTATAAGGTATTTTACCATATAACTTCTCCTCACCTTCCCTTCTACATTTATAACCTCAGGCAATTAGGTGTAGTAAAAGACAAGCAGGAGTTAAGTTACAATTTAAATAATGTATTATTGATAATATTCATAAATAATAACAACTAGCTGACGCCCGCTGTAGCATACAGCGGTGTAAGAATAGGAACGGAAAACAGTGAGAAAGGAATTCAGAAATCAAGAAGAAATAAATACTTCTTGAAAGATGCAGCTGTGAATAGGTGTTTTGCTGGAGACAACAGATAATGAGTTGAAAGATCTAACCCTAGAAAAAGCCATGTACAACTGACCGTGGCTGAAGACTGGCTGTTGTAGATTAACGCAGATCTTTGCAAACGTTTGTCCTTGGGACTTGTTGATAGTCAAGGAGAAGGTGAGTCTGAGTGGGAATTGTGTGCGTTTAAATTTAAAAGGGAGATTGGTGTTGGAAAGAAGGAGAGAGATTCTGGGAATGAAGATTGTTTCAGAATTTTGGATAGCGATTAGTTTGCACTCAATAATCTCTTATATATATAATCTCTTATATATACAGTAATCCCTCCTCGATTGCGAGGGTTGCGTTCCAGACCCCCCCCCGCGATAGGTGAAAATCCGCGAAGTAGAAAGCATATGTTTGTATGGTTATTTTTATATATTTTAAGCCCTTATAAACTCTCCCACCCTGTTAACATTATTAGAGCCCTCTTGACATGAAATAACACCCTTTAGTCAAACGTTTAAACTGTGCTCCATTAGAAGACAGAGATGACAGTTCTTTCTCACAATTAAAAGAATGCAAACATATCTTATCTTCAAAGGAGCCGCTTTCAGGAGCAGAGAATGTTAGAGAGAGCGCTCGCTAAGAAAAGCAAACAATCAAAAAATCAATACGTGCTTTTAAGTATACAGAAGCACCGCGATAAAACGGCATTTTGTAGAGGAGCTTCCGTGTCCTCTGTGCAAACAGCCCCTCTGGTCACATCCCCTCCGTCAGGCAGAGAGAGTGAGAAAGATAGAGAGAAGCAAATAAGCACCGCGCGGGAAGCATATCTTATATCATTGAGGAGTTTTAGTTAATATGTAATACAAGCTCTGATTGGGTAGCTTCTAAGCCATCCGCCAATAGCGTCCCTTGTATGAAATCAACTGGGCAATCAAACTGAGGAAGCATGTAACCTAAATTAAAAGACCCATTGTCCGCATAAAGTGGCGAACCAGCAAAAAATCCGTGATATATATTTAGATGTGCTTACATTTAAAATTCGCGATAGAGTGAAGCCGCGAAAGTCGAAGCGCGATATAGCGAGGGATTACTGTATTTCTCTTCTGGTTCATCCTACATATATATTTCTCTTCTGGTTCGTCCTGCTCCCTCTTCAAACCCGTTCCCCCCCACATGCAGCCCACACGGCATTTCCTGATTCCTATTCCTCCTCTTCCAAACCCTTCCCCACGCTGGCTGCGGCCTCCCATACACCCCCATGCCGCTTTTCTCGATCCCTATTCCTCCTTTGGACTACCGCGTTTCCCGCTCCTCTCTCATGACCCCATTGGTGTCACGTCACCACTGAAGTGAAAGGTCACACGGTCAGGCTATATATAGGGCCGTGACGTGACGTGACCAGGTTTGAAGAGGAAGCAGGACGAACCAGAAGAGAAATATATATAAGAGATATGTATCCTGCTGACTACGCCAATTGTTTTGCCTTCGTAGAGTAATATATTACTCCTCTTCCCCCTTTTGTATTATAAATATGTAACCTTTGTCAGAATGCCTGAAATTACCCAGACTTACCACTGTTATTAAGGTATCTATACTAATAAAAGGCAAAGCCCTCACTGACTCATTCACTCACTGACTGACTGACTCACTCACTGACTCATCACTAATTCTCCAACTTCCCGTGTAGGTAGAAGGCTGAAATTTAGCAGGCTCATTCCTTACAGCTTACTTACAAAAGTTGGGCAGGTTTCATTTCAAAATTTTACGTGTAATGGTCATAACTGGAACCTATTTTTTCATCCATCTATACTAATAAAAGGCAAAGCCCTCACTCACTCACTCACTCACTCACTCACTCACTCACTCACTCACTGACTCATCACTAATTCTCCAACTTCCCGTGTGGGTGGAAGGCTGAAATTTGGCAGATTCATTCTTTACAGCTTCCTTACAAAAGTTGGGCAGGTTTTATATCGAAATTCTACGCGTAATGGTCATAACTGGAAGCAGTTTTTCTCCATTTACTGTAATGGAGATGAGCTTCAACGCCGTGGGGGGGGTTTCGTGTGACATCATCACGCCTCCCACGTAATCACGCAGTACATAGAAAACCAGGAAGACCTCAAAAAAGCGCTCAAGAAAACATGCATTATATAATTGAGAAGGCAGCGAAACAATAAGAAGCGAGCGAGTGGCATATACTACCATATTCATGAGTTCTGCTACTTCGGAAACAAAGCACGATGTAAACCTACACTTTAAATTAAGTTCATAGACAGGCTGCCGCTGGCGTTTGTAATTTAGTGCCTGCCCATATAAGGCCGTCCGTCAGCGGCAATCCAATAGCAAACTGCCACGGGTAAATATTCACGGGTGAAGGACTGTGCTTATGGAGAGGAAGATGAGATGGTCAGGGTGGTGTTTGACACAAACTCAGCGAAACTGCGAGAGAAAGTTTTAAGTGCCAGGACTAAGGTAACATTAAATACAGCCATGGACATAGCAGGAGATGGCACCAGCACAGCTGGGAACCTTCGATGCATGTACACCGAGCGGCTCACGTGAACTGACGCGCACAGATAAAAGCAACAGTTCCAAAGAGCTGAACAAAACCGAATTACACAATTGAAAAGGCAGCAAAAATATGAAGCGTCTGATACATACAAGCATATTCATAAATCCAGCTACTGCGGAAACAAAGCACACAGTGGAAAAAGTCAATGTCCCGCTAAAGGAAGACAGTGTAAAAAAAACCCGTGCATGCAGTGTGTCAGGTCTCAGATAAAGAAGAAGACGAGCTGTTTGTTGATGCAGTAAGAAACGAATCGATGAATGAAACCTGTCATCTTTACAACGATTGACAAACACGGAATGTAACTTGAACACAACACATCCTACAAATACAAACCTGATTGAAAGAAATAATGATAATCAAATCCTTGATGACAGCAACACTCAGTAACACTCACAAAACAAATACTGTATATTGACAGTCATGTTACGTTATTTTTAAAATGTTCCCTTTTCTTTTCTAGCTTTTTAACACACTACTTCTCACTGCGATCGCGGGTATATATATATGTATATATATATATCCCGATCTACATACTCGAATAATGGATACTTTATTCGCCATCAATGATTGTTTTGGTAAAGCCATACTCAGTGTATTCATTAGATGAACGGTAAAAAAGTAAGAGCGAGGGAAGGATGACTTATTGAGGCATGCAGGCTGTAGTGCGCATCAACTCTATCTGAATTGCGCGATCACATTTGAAAAAATATATCTTTTCAAGTTCTATTTAGTCCATATGTGTCAAACTCAAGGGCCGCGGGCCACATCCGGCCCGGCAGGTTATTTTATATACTGTATTATTGTTATTAAAGCCCGGGTATATGAAGCGCTGGTAACACAATAAACTACAGATCCCATAATGCAGCGCTTCAGCTGCCTTGCCGAACAAGTTATTGCGAAGCTAGCTCACACGATGCTGAAGAGAAAAGTTGATTCTGAAAATAGAGCCTTTAAAAACCGATGGGAGGCTGAGTATATGTTTACTGAACCCGTGTGTCTCATTTGTGGAGCTAATGTGGCTGTAATTACAGAATTTAATCTAAGACGGCACTATGAGACAAAACATCAGGGTAACCTGAATGCAATGCAGAAGATACAGAAAGCAGCATAATTAAATAAGAATCTGACACTTCAGCGGACGTTTTAACCCATGCACAATCACAAAGTGATTTCAAGTGAAGCTGCTTTTATGGGAGACACAAATGCAGCAGTGCAACTTGCCCCACTTTCCCTGTTGCCAAGTAATGTTAAACCAAGTCGTCACTACGGTGTTCCCAAATACGCACTTTGCTGATAAACTGAGCGCACTGAGTTTGCACGGCGCTTTGGTGACTTCGAAGAACAAAAAAAGTCCGTCTACATGCGGCTCGAACCTTGTGCATGTTTGGTAGCACATATCTGTGTGAGAAGCTCTTCTCAGTGATAAAGACTAACAAAACAGCACACAGGAGTCGCCTCACTGATGAGCACCTGCAATCCATCCTGAGAATCTCCACAACATAGAACCTCACACCAAACAGAAACGAACCTGTGGCCAAAAAAAGATGCCAGGCGTCCAGCTCTAAAATGACATATGAGGAAAGACAACTGAATGATTTGATTTGTTATTGCTGAAAAGAACAAATTTTATTTATATTTCCAGGTTTTGTTATGCACCATGTTTATATTTTAATTTGTATAATTTTGACAGGATATATTTTTATGGAGAGCAAAAACTTTTGGGATATTTAAAATTTAAGTTTATTTTTTATATAAAATTACATATGAGTAAAGAAATGTGAATGTTTGTTCTTTTAACATTTACTTTATTTCTAACTTGTATAATTTAGACAGGATATATTTTTATGGAGAGCAAAATATTATGTTATTTAAGGTTTGAGTTGATTTATTCCGGAATAATATTCTGTCGATTAAATAAAAATTCCTTCTATTTAAAATTTAAATAGAACTTGAACAGAAACGATAGTTCATAATATCCACGCAGACTTGCATTTAAGAGCGGGAGTCATCCGATATAACAAACAGCGTATTGCACTGATACGAAATAGCCTGCCCATTTAGTTATTTAGGAATTGATAAATAAATTAAGATTTTGTACAAATAATTTTTTTCAGTTTTCTTCCTTCATGGATTCTGGCACCCCCAGCAACAGTTGCTCGCACCCCAAAGACTGTATATATGTGTGTATATATATATATATATGTTTATATGTGTGTGTGTGTGTATATGTATAGATGTAGAAATGTATGTATATATATGTTTATATGTGTGTGTGTGTATATGTATATATGTAGATATGTATGTATATATGTGTGTGTGTGTATATGTATATATGTAGATATGTATGTATATATATATGTGTGTATGTATATATATGTATTTGTGTGTATATATATATATGTATGTATATGTGTGTGTATATATATATATATATATGTATATGTGTATATGTATATATGTTTATGTGTATATATATATATATATATGACAGCAACACTGATCACTCACAACAGTGACAAAACAATTACATTGACAATCATGTTACGTTATTTTCAAAATGTTTCCTTTTCTTTTTCATTACTTCTTTAACACACTACTTCTCCGCTGCGAAGCGCGCTTATTTTGCTAGTATATATTGTCAGGGATGCCAGGGGCAACGACCCGGCCGGTACGCCGTGAGGGACCGGAAGAGGGTCAGAACCCACCCTGGATCACGTGGGGGCTGCCTTCCTGGTTGCTGTGGGGGCCACGGCCGGGAGGACAGCCGGCACTTCCGCCACGCTGGGGCGTGGCCAGAGGAGGAATGCCGGGAACACCTGGGGCTCATCCGGGGACTGTTTAAAAGGGGCCATCTCCATTAATTCAGCGCTAGAGTCGGGTGGAAGAAGGACGAGGCAAGAGAGGAGAGTGGAGGTGGCCCGAGAAGAAGATATTTGTGGCCAGGACTGTGTTTGGGGTTTGTGCACTGATTTTGGACTGGGTCTGAGTGACTATTATTGTAAATATTGTAAATAATAAATGTGTGGTGGTGAATAACAACATGTCTGCCTGTCTGTGTCCGGGCCGCGTCCACATCTGGCGTAGTCGGCAGGATGCTCCGCCTGTTTCAAGGCGGGGACCTGTAAAACAAAATTTTGTTGTGG
Source organism: Polypterus senegalus (assembly GCF_016835505.1). Taxonomy (NCBI): domain Eukaryota; kingdom Metazoa; phylum Chordata; class Cladistia; order Polypteriformes; family Polypteridae; genus Polypterus; species Polypterus senegalus. Next base: position 85,850,749 of record NC_053155.1, on the reverse strand, counting down.
ACTGCCCGGCGCAGCAGGGGATCCCACCCACATACCGCAGGGGCTGCGTGAAGGCCATATTTCCCTGATGCGGGCGGCGTGCCTATCAGGAGTGCAGCGGGCTTCGAGGATGGTGCCGTTGCTGGAGGCGCCCGGGACGGCATGGCGTCGAGAAAGGCCACGCCAAGGAGGTGTCCTCGGTTTGATGAGTCCGGGGAGGTGAGTTCCCTGCCTAGTGGCAGCCGGCCCGTGGGGGCCGGGCGTGTTTTCTTCTTTCCAGGCAGGGACTTCCCGGATCTACGTCGGTGGCGGGCGCATGCCGGTCTGCGGGGCTCCGGCAGCACGGCGGTAGCCGTGAGGGCTGCGGAGGAGGAGACGCTGCAGCTCGAGAGGCACTGGCAACAGCAAGGCTGCCGGCAAGCATGTCGCCGCCGCAGAAGGGGAGGCAAGATGGCCGCGGACCAGAAGTCCCTCCCCCTGCGATTGGACGGTGTGTCTTGTGTGCCCGCCGATGACTGCAGAGAGGCGGGACCAAGGAATGTCCATCACGGGCAGGGGGGAGACCCGATTGGGCCGGAGGAGAAGGCCCACAGGAAGTGGCTGGCGTCGGAGGCTGACAGACAGATACGCTCCGAGTCGGTTAACTTCCTGTCTTTGCCGGCTGCTCTGGCGGAGCTGGAGGCGTGCCTCCAGCCCGCGGAGCATTTATTGCAGATGCTACGTGCCTTTCGGGCTGATGTGCTGGTACTGGAGAGGAAGGCGCTCACGGCGCTGAAGACGTTAGAGACAACGAGACGGCTCGACGCTGGAATCTCCAGCCGGAGAGGTATGGCGGAGACGGTGAGTACAGCCGACTCCGTACAGCATGCAGGAGGGTCTGCCGAACATGGCTGTGATGCCAAAGATCAGCTTCAAGTAAGCAGCCCTCCGACAGGAGGTGCGGCGTGGCGGGCTGTATGCGCGGCAAGGGGGGAGTCCGTGAGGACGCTGAATGGACACGGGCTGCTTAGTGTCCCGGGTCCTGGCGCCCTCCTCCCCGAGTCGGCTGCGGTCTCGCGCCGCACTGTAGGGACGCAAACGGGAAAGAGGCTCTTTCTTTGTAATAAGGAGTCTCAAACCGTCATGGCGTCTCAGAGTGAAAGGAGGAATGAGAGGCTGGTTGCACGCGTCCGGGTGTTGGCCGCCCTCTGCAGGGGCAGATGGAATCTCTGAGGCCGGCGGAGAGGGCGCAGGCGGTGCCGGCGATTCCACCATTAAGAGGTACGCAGAATCCGTGGAGAGGGTGCCGAACAGGCAAGTGCCGGGGTGCCAATTGGAGGGGGGGACGCTGCCAGTGTGTGGCACAGGAAGGGTGCGTTGGCAGCAGTTCTGCCCCGTGTTCTCTTTTGTAGGGACAGACCCCGGGCAAGCAGTAGGACCCCCTTCGTTGGGGACCTGCCCTCAGATGTCGGACCGTCTGCTGAAGAATCTCTCTGCTGGTATGCGGGTGCCACCACGGCTGGAGGAGGCTCAAGGGAGTGAGTGGCTCTGACCAAAGGGGCGCGGAGGCCTCGGAGGGGGTGCCGAACGAGGGGGCCCCGGGGTGCCGGTAAGAGGGGGGAGCGCAACCTGTGCGAGGCGCAGGGGAGTACCAAGTGGTGGTGCTCAGGCCGCGTCTCCGTCCCTGTCCCTGCTTGGAGAGCGGGACCGGACCCCGGCTGTCCTGGAGTAGGACCCGCTTCGGGGCTGTGCTGCCCTTGCGGGACGGGTCGCTCTTTCCCACGAGTGGTCTTCGCTGGCCGTGTGGCACTGTCAGGGATGCCAGGGGCAACGACCCGGCCAGGACGGCATGAGGGACCGGAAGAGGGTCAGAGCCCACCCTGGATCACGTGGGGGCCGCCTTCCTGGTTGCTCTGGGGGCCACGGGTAAAGGGCATGGAAGCACAACCCTGTAGGGGCCTGTGGTCACCGCCAGGAGGCGCCCCAATGCCTTGGGGACCTGTTACCCCAGCACTTCCGCCACACCAGGAAGTGCTGGGGGGAAGATTTAGGACGGCACCCGGAGAGCTGCCGGGAGGACAGTCGGCACTTCCGCCACGCTGGGGTGTGGCCAGTGGAGGAATGCCGGGAACACCTGGGGCTCATCTGGGGACTGTTTAAAAGGGGCCGTCTCCATTCATTCAGCGCTAGAGTCGGGTGGAAGAAGGACGAGGCAAGAGAGGAGAGTGGAGGCGGCCCGAGAAGAAGGCATTTGTGGCCAGGACTGTGTTTGGGGTTTGTGCACTGATTTTGGACTGGGTCTGAGTGACCATTATTGTAAATATTGTAAATAATAAACGTCTGGTGGTGAGTAACAACATGTCCGCCTGTCTGTGTCCGGGCCGCTTCCACAATATATATATGACAGCAACACTTATCACTCACAACAGTGACAAAACAATTACATTGACAATTATGTTACGTTATTTTCAAAATGTTTCCTTTTCTTTTTCATTACTTCTTTAACACACTACTTCTCCGCTGCGAAGCGTGGGTATTTTGCTAGTTATAGTATATAACTTCTCCCCACCTTCCCTTCTACATGTATGACCTCAGGCAATTAGGTGTAGTAAAAGACAAGCAGGAGTTAAGTTACAATTTAAACAATGTATTATTGATAATATTCATAAATAATAACAATATGCACATTTGTACATTTGAATATTTGCAACCATACAACCTGATAAATGGTGATGTGTAGTTTCAGGTGGCACACAGACTTTTTAGTTGCTTAAAATGTCTCTAGTGAAGTCCTCATTTTTGGTCAGCTTTCTTCAGAACAGGCCGCATGCCTGTCTCAATAAGGCAACCGAGCTGTGCTCTTCATTGTGTTGTCCTTTTCAGTTTATGGTCTGTGATGGTCTTTCATCAGTTTGATAAGAGAGAGAGAGAGAGTGAAAGAGAGAGAGGTAAAGCAAGCAAATTTATAGGTTTTCTGTCCAACCCCTAGAGCCAATAGGGTGTCATGGTACTTAAAGGCTTTTGATACAAGCAAATTCCAAACAGCCATACTTCAGAACAATGGAGCACAGAATACCTTCACACCTGCCAACGTGAAGCTTGCTAGCTAGGCAGTCTGGATTTCCTGTGGGGGTGTACTGAGAGTCCTGAAGGGAAACATTTGCCAAACTTGTTTGAGGCACTTCCCCCAATCCTGTCGTAAATTTAAAAGGACTGGTTCTTAACCATCTAACCATTGCTGTTCTTATCAATGACAGACATTAGCGTTAAAAGTTACCAATAAAAACCGTACAAAATATTTATCAACTTATATGCAAAACTTCACACCACAGCAATGGGGTTACAGAATGAAGTGGAAGTGCCGAACTACAGTACCTGACAGTGTGGTAAGAGTATGGGATTTGTAACATCTTTTTGTGGTCTACATAATGAAGAGTATAAAGGAGAAAAAGAGTCACCATAGAACTGTAACATGACAAAACACCTGGTGCTAAGTTACTTGGTGACACTTAATTTGCCTGCTGTGTGCCTGGTTTGTGTGTTGAACCAGTCTCCCATTCAGGAAGAGTTACTGACTTGTTCCCAATAATGCCTGGATAGGCTCAAATCCTCATGTTGACTGTGATTGAATTATCAAGTGCATAAAATGCAGCTTCAATGACTCCACCTTAAATATGAGTTACTTTTTTGTTGTGTCATTTTTTTCTCTATGCAGCTGGATAGGTGGCTGATGTTCTGACTCTATTAGTGCTAAAACCATTCTGCTCACATCATCACATTCAGAGAGATAACACACTATTCTTTCACAATAATAGATTTCATCAAACCTAGACCCATCCATTGTTAACCTTCATGTTCATCTCAGAGTCACAGGGAAGTATTGCCCTCTCAGAACACCATGCAGGACACATCTACTTCCAGGCAAATCTTCAGGATTTCTGAGGGGTACTCTGAGAAAACTGATAAAGACATGAGGAGCACATGTAAACTCCACATAGTCAGAGTTCCTCTGACTCAGGCCAAGTATCTGAAAGCAGTTCACTGAGTCACTTGGTACCCATTTAACAAATTGACAAGAAAACATTCTGAGAGCCATCTACTGCATTGCACACTCGGGACAAAGTTCACAAGAATGAAGCTCCTTTACACAACTGCTTCTTCTAATGTGTCTCAAGGCTGACTAGTTAGATTTTCTACCTTAAACAATGAATATGAAATGTAATTAGGAATTCTTAAATTAGAATCAAACTTTCATAGAATGCAGCCTTTTGAAAATATGATACACTGGTTGTGCATTAGATTTGAAATTCCACTTTACACTCATCATTTATCATAGTTACTTCACTCCCACAGACCAGCAATGCTCACTTTCAGAATGATGTTGGCACCACTAATAAAAAATCCATCATCGTGGGCATATGCAACAGAGTGACAGCAGGTCTTGTCTGCTGATGCAATTAATTTCAGTTGACTGGGGAACACAGGCATGGCTGCCACCCATATTTAATGTTAATTGCTAAACTTGAATCCTGTTTTCAGATAAGCTTCTAAATTACAGTATCGTATAAAACAAAAGTTGAGAGTTAGAATTCACTAACCAAACACTACTCAGCAAGTAAAGAGGAGCAGAGGTTCTGAATGGCAATCTATTCAGTAGACAGGAAGGGCAGCTGCGTCTTTCCAATGTGGTAACCCTTTAACAGCGGTGATATGCCGAATGTCACCCTCATAGCTGGCTTGATGTGGCACAGGCACAGGAGCCACACACTTGATAACCACATAAATCACCTGTGCCAAAGGTTTCAACAAAGTTTTCAAAATTTTTTGCAAGTTAAAAAATAAGGAAGAAAATGCACTCATGGTGTATCATTCAGATGCATTCATAGACTTGGTTAGCTAGTTTAAAATTTGGAGCCATTTTAAATTTTCTAGTTGCTTCATCAAAGTGTTTGTTATCACAATTGTGTTTATTTCATATTTTTGAAGCAGTGAGTCATATTAAAAAACAACAGTGAAAATAGAATATAATTACATGAATTAATGAGCACATGAGTACGTAAAATATTGTATGTTTGTAACTTCATGTGCGGGGTCCACTGGCTGCGGGGCATCTGTAGGTGAAAAATGATTCACTGATCTTGACTTTTCTGACGATGCTGTGATCTTTGCAGAGTCAATGAAAGCTCTGATGATCGGGGCGCTCAAGAGACTGATGAAGAGTCTGAGTGTCTGGGCTTGTGAGTGTCCTGGATAAAAGCCAAGATTTAGGCCTTTAATGACTTCTTGGACACAGCCATCAGCAGTGTGTCTGTCTGCCAAGAGAAAGTCAACCACATTGAGAGGTTTATTTACCTTTGCAGCGACCATCACGTCTATGATGACTTTTCCTATGAAGTCAGTGGACTGATTGAGAAAGCTTTGGGGTGTCATTAAGTCACTGGAAAGAGGTGTGTGGTGCTCCCGATATCTCTGCAAAAGGACAAAGGTCCAAGTCTTTAGAGTCCTGGTGCTTCCTGTTTTGATATATGGTTACGAAACATGACCTAGTGACCTAGACAAAGACTGGACTCCTTCAGTACTGCGTCTCTTTGGAGAATCCTTGGGTACCGACTTTGTGTCGATATTGCTTGATTTGATTTGTGGGCTTGAGAGATGGGTTTATGTAATAGGTTGTACATGTACAAAGTAAATCAAGGCTAACAATTTAAGGCATTTTCAGGATTAACATATCCACCAACATAAAGAGAACCTTAGAGATTAAAGTGCCTTTCCTGGATACTTTTATACCCCAAAACAATAATGCTCAGGAGCAGATGTCAAACAAGGTAAAAACAGTAGAAACAGTAAACAAGCTTGTAGTTGAAGTTGCATGGGATGTTTCCCTAAAGACTGATGAGTTTGCAAATTCGCCCAGACTTCTAAATAAGAGATTTGAAATTTCAAAAAAGTGTACAGCATGCTGTAGTCGAGATATCTCAACAAGTTTGAACGCTCCCAAATTTCCATGAAGAATACGAGCGCTAAATTTCAACAAAATCACTCCACTAAGAGCCAAGTTATTTAATGTGCTTTTCACTTTATATGCAAATGCTAATGAGAAAATGTCTGTTGTAACACCTCATTATATAACCTACTGCAACCAAAAAATAAAAGGTAAATAAAACCCCAAAAAACTTCAAGGTCAAGATCATTTTTATTAGCTCCCACAATCTTGTGCACAACTTAAATTGCAGAAGGAAAAATAATCAGGCAACTTATTGAAGAGTTATTTGACTTATAACCAAAAGTTATCTGAAAGTGCCAGACACGCTGTCGCCATCAGAATGGCGCTTCACCACTGGTGGCAACAAAAGCAGAATTCTTTATTTGGCATTTCATCCTAGGAGCCAAGCTAGAAAAGCTATAAATGCATTAATAATGAATAAATCATTATCCATTTATAACATACACAACAAGAAAACAAAAGAAATAGCTATGACGCTGTTTCGAATTTACTTCTAATGGATGGATGAGTAAATGATGTTATACTGTACATGCAATAATATGAAATCATTCATCAATAAATAATATTATTTTTCGAAATCTGAAACGACAGCTCGCATTTCTCTAGCTCTGACTTACTCCTCTGTGCCAGTGACCTGTGTTTAGACGGGCGCATCAATTGATTCACGCACTGATTAATTTATTTCCCATTCTCTATGCACCTATTATTTCCTCATGTAATCGACTCCACTCTTCTTTTCCAGAGCTGTGATCACCAGATAGCCTTCGCCGCCCTTTGCTTTGCTCTGTCCAGGTGAAATATTATTCTGACTGGAAAACTCAAGTCCAGGAGCCAGACTGGGAAGCTGATACAGACAAGGAGAGATTTATTTATGTGGAAAATGTCTGAAACAGAGACTGATTTATTGTGGTGGTTTAGGTGGAGGTTTCAGCAGAGTGGCAGTTTGATGAGGGCCTTGGTGACAGTGAAAGCATCAGGGCCACTGCTTCAGCTGGCAGGGATGAAGCTCACATTCATTCATTATTGTCCCTTGGAGTACCTCACCTTCCATGTAGCTGCTATAAGGTTTAGGAGGAAGGAAACTAGAAAACCTTAGGTTCATTTTTTGTCTTTTTTATCAGTGTCTTAACCTCAAAAACGAATATTTGCAGCTTTCCTATTTATAGCTGTAGGACGTTATAACCACTATGAACACTAAATAAGTCAGATTAATGAAAAATGAAACCCAATTCTAGTCCCTTTGCCTCTTGCCAGTTTCTTAAAGGTGAAAGCTCCCTGTCACAAATCAGCATTTAGCTGTAACTGAAGCTTTGAGGAAAGGCCTAAAAAGGACTCATTGCCATCATCATAGAAAAATTAGTTGCCAAGCTTGCAATGTCTGGCATTTTGACAAGACTTACCAGTCTTGATTATCTCTGAGAAATTCTGACAAGCTACTTTGACAATGAACAGTCTTGATGAGAGGATGCCATTGAGCTCATCATTTTCTGTCCACTTAATATAGTATGTCTGGCCTGTGTGCATGTTTTAGTTATTGAGATCACCTTTATTGTGATCAATTTTTTTGCTTGAATTCAGAAAATATGGGAGACAATGACAAATTTTGAAAGGCCATTTCCACAGATAAATTTGAAAGAGAACACGACCCCCAACCCAATCCCCACCACTGATGACACAGAGGACCTAGATAAAGAGGGTTGGGTAAAGTCTGAATGTTTAACACTTTGAAGTCACTGGGAGGAAACACCACCCAGTGCAGTAATTTAAAATTACTTGGATCTGTTTTTGTTTGTTCGCTTGCACCGTCCTTATAATATAAGACAAAAAATCTTTTGTTACTTACTGGTTTGTTTCTTGGCGGCACAAGTGGAGCAGTTGTGGGTTGTCAGGCTTGGAGCAGACCGGGTGGCGCTTCTTTTCATGCGAAAGCCCCTCAGGTAGGGGCTCATGTCTGCTGCCAGTCGTGCTCCGTCCCAGCGTTCTTCTGGTGCGGCTGTGGTGTTTGAGGGCTGCGGACTAAATCACAGGCGCATGGCGGACCAAGATTGTAAAAAGAAGAATTTCAGACAGAGAATGAGACAGGTTCAGGATTCTTCCATTGGGAAGCTATTAGAACTTTGGCATCCATTGTGGCCAGTGAAATAATGAGTTGGTGATTACATTCATGAAATGTGAAAGGACTAAATTAGATGTGGATACAACAGTGAATGATTTTGAAAATGCATAAAAACAAAAACACCCAGCTTCTGGTGCTCACCTGCAGATATACAGTAAAGTGGACAGGCAACCAGCCAAAGTACCCCACAAAAGAGAGCAAGAAGCAGAAGAAAGATGGACGTTATCATTCAGAGTGGAAAGGAGAAACCATTTCTCCAACCAGCATTTTAAAAAGGCAATTTTAGCCAATGGTCACATGTGTAACCAAGGATACACAGAATTTAAGAAGGACAGGACTATAAAATGTAGACTGAAGGAATAGCAAGACCAGAAATATTCCAGTGGGCGGCTAGAATCAATTTACAGTAGCTGCAAATTGTAGTCATTATAAGAAACCTTGACTGGGTGACAAAAAGGAAAATCTAGGAAAGAAAAGAAAGGTCCAGCATGAGGAGGAGGACAACTAGAAGAGACAGTGGAATGGGGATGAATTTGGCCACATAGCACCAAAGGAGGACAGTCACATAGCACGGGGAGGAGAAAAGAGGATGGATATGTCAACATGAGTCTGGTTCTAAACATGGGAGATGACATCACAAGTGGGTTATAGATATAATCTGTGAACACATTTTAATTCTGCGTGGTGATAATTAGGAGTCTTGGACCAGTCTTCAATATTTTGAAGGTTGGTACACCAGCACAACACTGGAGTTTGGAGGAAAGTCTGTTATCAAATTAGATAGGATAGGAAGAGTTTTATAGGAGCGACTTTACAGAGGATGTAGCAGAAATCAGGCACAGGTTTAGACATGAAAGTGAGAAATGGAACAAGGAACATGATGGCTGTACTGGAGTTAAAGAGGAATGTCTTAAGGCCTGGCTCATTAAAATTGTGGTGAGACTAAAGGAGAAGGAGGAGATGGGACAATTTCCAGTATTCAGGGCAAGATTACAAAAAAGTTATATTTACACTGGGCCCAGCAGTTGTTTTTAACCCTTATCCAAATCTGAAGAGCCTATCATAGGAGAAAGGGACTTTAATGTAGTAAAGAGAAAAAAGAGAACTAGGCTGGGCATTTATTGGGTGAGGGTGATTTGGGAGTTGCAGTGGATGCTGTTTCCATAGGAAACCAGGGAGATGCTGCAACAGAATGATTGCTCTGTGTGTGTAAACACATGATGATGTAAATCACCTTCATGGAGGGAGACATCATCTATCTGTCACGGATGAGAGTAGAATGTTTGCTAAATGGTCCCTCATGATTGAAATTAGGGAGTTAACAGTGGCCCAGTATTTACACAGAAGAAGAAGAGACGGCATTAATTTAATTAAATTAATTCTGGGAAACAAGCTCATCTTTAAAATTGCCAAATTTATCAGGAACCACAAGGGAGGGAAGATCAAGTCTCTGGTACCCTTCAGAATAAGGTGAAAATTGGCACCTGTATACTCCTGAGTTGTATCATAGATGTCCAACACCAAGTATCTGAAAAACCTTACAGAAATGATGAAAGAGGGAAATAAAAGAGAAATCACAAGTGAGATTCAATGGGGGAAAAACAGGTTAACAGTAGACAAGCTACGAAGTTTAGAACAGTGACTACCTACGTCTATAACATCTGAGAATATAAGAGTCTCTGATGATTGTAAAGTAGGATATATTAAACACTAGCAAAATACCCGCACTTCGCAGCAGAGAAGTAGTGTGTTAAAGTAGTAATGAAAAAGAAAAGGAAACATTTTGAAAATAACGTAACATGATTGTCAATGTAATTGTTTTGTCACTGTTGTGAGTGATGAGTGTTGCTGTCATATATATATATATATATATATATACACACACACATACTGTATAAACATATATATATATACATATCCATACATATATACATATACACATATACACATATATATATATACACACACACATATATACATAAATACATATATATATACATACACACACACATATATAAACATATATATACATATCTACATATATACATATACACACACACACACACACACACACATATATATATATATATATATATATATATATATATATATATATATATATATATATATATATATATATATATATATATACACTCTTTGGGGTGCGAGCAACTGTTGCGGGAGGTGCCAGAATCCATCAAGGAAGAAAAATTATTCTGCACTAACTATTCTGGTTACTAATATAAAATACTAGCAAAATACCTGCGCTTCACAGTGGAGAAGTAGTGTGTTAAAGAAGTTATGAAAAAGAAAAGGAAACATTTTAAAAATAACGTAACATGATTGTCAATGTAATTGTTTTGTCACTGTTATGAGTGTTGCTATCGTCAATGATTTGATTATCATTATTTCTTTCAATCAGGTTTGTATTTGGAGGATGTGTTGTGTTCAAGTTACATTCTGTGTTTGTCAACCATTGTAAATATAACAGGTTTCCTGCATCGAAGTGTTCACTACCCAAATCGGTACTCGTGAATCTAAGATGTTTAATAGGCATTCCCGGTATTAACTTGTGGATCTGGCTGCGAATATTTAGCGGCAGCGTGTCTATGAACTTGTGGATTTTTCTGCGAGTGTTTAGCAACAGCATCACAAAGTTGCTTCCATCTAGCTGCATCAGAAAATGTACCGCAACATCTAAAACGCCTCCTTTTTACTGTTTTCTCACAACTTAGATTGCTGCTGTCATAATCGGTTTGAGTTTCATGGTTTGTTTCAATTACGACAGTATTTGTAGGACTTGTGTTGAAGTGACATTTGGCATCTGTCAAGCGTTGTAAGTATACAACCGGTTTCATCAATAACTTCGCATCCAACTTTTGAGAGTTTAAACATTCATAAACCTCAAAGTGTCCACTACTCAAATCGTCACCTGTGAATCTAAGATGTTTAAGAGGCATTGGCGGTTCTCCAAAGGTGTAAAATATTTGGCCATTTTGGTACACTTGAAAGTGACAACCGAACAATTCAGTGCCAGCCATCAACTCACATGCAGAAGCATAGGTGAAGGGCTTAAGCATTTCACTCTTCTAGTGCTCCTGTGTAGTATACTGTACCGTCACCAGTCCACACCTTGAACCTGTCCCAGTCATTCAATACATAAGACACAATGTTCCTCCGGATATCAAGAGTGAGCCTGATATGGCCGTGCAATATGTAACAAAGAGAATGGAAAAGGTAGGCGCCATCTCCGGGCATGGAAACCACTCGGTAAGTGACAGTTCTTTGATCGATGGTGATCACCTCGATAGACATGTTAATGGGGGTACAGTTGGAACAGTAAAAGAAATGGGTACCTGAACAATGTAAAGTAAGTCTAAAATACCTACACAATAACTATAAGCATAATAAACGAACAATAAAACAGCTGAGAAGCCATGGATTAAAAAAAAAAAGGCTACAGTTATCAGCACAATAAAACAGCGGAGAGGCCGTGGATTAAATAAAAAGGCTGCAGTTATGAGCAGGGAGACATGAATACCGTGGCGAAGTAAGGAAGGGAATGAAGAGACCGGAGTAACGGACGGTCTTATATGGGCAGGCAGCCAATTACGTGGGAGGTGTGGGGATGGAAGACGCAATGCCGCCTCACACGGCGACCGAGCTGCAGGCTATGGACGTATTTAAGTACGTAAGTAGGATACAGTTATGACTGTATGAGATGAATTTCGAAATTAAACCTACTTAACTTTTGTAAGTAAGCTGTAAGGAATGAGCCTACCAAATTTCAGCCTTCTACCTACACGGGAAGTTGGAGAATTAGTGATGAGTGAGTGAGTGAGTCAGTGAGGGCTTTGCCTTTTATTAGTATAGATAATGTGATTGATTTTGATTTTGGGTTTTTACAAGTTAAGTGACTTTTCCAGAAAGTTTTGGTAGTGAGTGACCTTGCTACTTGTGGCTTGATGGCACCACTAGGTGAGGGGCAGAACTGCAATAAATGAAATCTAAGCAAAGTAAAAGTTTTGGTATGAAGTCATTGAATCTCATTTTCCTTATTGTAAGATTCATTGACTAACCAAGAAATATGTGTTTAAGATTATTTCCCTTATTTAAAAGGTCTTGTCAAGTAAATCTTGTTTACCCCATTGGCAGATTTTTTTGTTAAATGAAAAGCAAAGGAATTCCTCTCTCAAGTTTTACTTTTTCTTCAAGTCTTTGCGTATTCACTTTCTGCAGGGTATAAAGTTCAAAGTGTAGGACTGGATCCAGCAAGAGATGCTTTCTTCCTGGGAACTCATTTAGTTTATCTACAGTGGTTGAGATAAATACTAAAATTATATTTCCCACTTGGCAGTTTAAAGGCTGATAGCATATACTGTTGCACAAGATGACAGAAGCCTTTCACAAAGTAAGTGGGGAAGAGAATGAGTGCCGTTGAGTGGAAGTTTTCTTTGTTTCTTCATCTTCTTCCAAGACTTGCCTACTCGTGTTGTTTTTGAAAATCATTGTCTCAGATAAACAAATCCATTGTGTAAGTGCGCATTAATCATAATCTGCCCTAACATACACGCACTGTTTGTATTGGTAAACATATCCAGTTTTTAAGAACTCCTCCCACTTCATTCTTGCATCCCCTGTAAAAGCCTCATGTAGATTTCCAGAAACTTCGATGCTTCAGCCTCATTTTGGCTGTCAAGCATTTGGTTATTTTGCAGACATTTCAACCTTGTCTTTTTACAGCAGCTGCATACATCTGACTTTTATTACTTAAAAGAAACAGAAGACTCTCATAGTAATACTGTAGATCATAAAGAATTACACAGTCGCTAAGTCTCTGCAGCCTGACTCTGGCACTAATTAGAATCTGCACAAAAGCTTAGTGCTGAGCATTTTCACATACAGTTACTGTACCTGCACATTGTTGGCCAAGTGGTTTACTTTGTTAAATTTGTCCTCCAGTTATTGATCATCACATTACCCTTTTACGATAATCTGGAATGTTGCATCTTGATATTCTAAATTCTTATGGCTTATGGTAACTCTATCTGTTTTCACTTTTTTTCCCAGTAGCAGTTGTTGAGAAACTATGGGAATGTGGCAGATTTTAAGTTGGACAGCATGCCAGTTCTGAGTTTATCGTTTAAAACTGTTGTTTAAGCCATAGTGGATTCTCCAGCCAAAGCTTTTACTCTCTTGTTTTTTTTTTTTTCTGATCTTCAGAATCACAAAACATTTGCCATTTTAAGAAGACCCCAACTGCCACCTTACTCTATGCCAACAACTACCTGACACTTGCTGTCAAGCATATAAAATGACATGACAAATGTGATAAAAACCCGTAATCATCAATAGCATTTTAAGCATACTGCTTTACCACCAAGGGTAAAGATGTCTTGAGGCCTAGAGGTGCCACTGCTCTTTGTAACAAAACAGAGGTGTTAGTGGTCTCAAACCCAGTAACAGTAATGCTGGAGGATAGCAGTTGGGTAGCTTATCAGCACCAATATATACATTTAACCAGATGTTTAATATATAGCATGCCATGACACAGTAAAACTTGTATTTTGTCTCAAACTTACAGCTGTTGGTTTGAGTTACCTGACCTTCAATCACTTCTGGTCATCCGAGTCCAGCAAGTTACACAAACAAAATAATGACATCCATAGTGAACTGAAATGCAGCCATGGGAAATTATTGTAACCTCTTTAAATACAAAATAAGATTTCATTCAGTTCCACGTCACAACATAGAAAAGAAAATTGAGAAGAATGAATGAAAAAATTTAGAACAAAACCAAATCATATCAATGCCTGGGCTTTATTATTTTTGAGTTTAGTTTCTTCTTAGTTTTACTCTGAAGTTGGGACAGGTGACAGTGGCAGCTCTGAACTCAGGGCTCTAGTAACACACAGCATCTCCACATCTTCTATGTTAGAGCTCATTGCACCAATGACATAAGTTTGTCATCGTAGCACATTTTAGTCTTGGGATTCGAGTCAACAGTCCTTCTAATGCTAGCACCTCTGGCCTTAAACTCTTAGCCACCACTGTACAGTATCTAATGAGTTGTAACACTTGCACCAGTGTTTGGTGACATAGTTTTGTCATTCAGTTATTCATGTCATGCCCTGGTGCCCATGCAATCAAGGCTTAGTGTGCTACCACCACTGGTTATCCTTGGCACCACTGCATCTGATGAGGTACAGCAAAACTGGCTCTATGTGATTACTTACAGCTTTGATTCTCTTGCTCTTGCCGTCATTTTCCACTGTCACTACTATTTACACTTAGTAATAGGACTGTCACTTGTACTTTATTTATTATCATACCTGAGCCGCTGAAACCAGCATCTTTTGCATTGCCAAATCTGGGCCAGAAAGGTACCCCATGTCACAGTATACCGTATGTCAGCAGTTCTCAAGCTTTCATATTTCGCGCCCCTTCTTTTCTACCTGGAATAATTCTGCGCCCCCTGCATAATATAAGATAGATGAGAATAACCCATGATACAACTAACAAAGGTATGATACTCATGCCGTGTCGCGGTATCCTATTATTTTTACTTCCATAAGATTTCCATGTGTTTGGCTAACTTCGATGAAATATTTGCAAATTTTTCTTAAGCGCTTTAACAATTATTAAAATGCCTTGTGTGGGTTTTAGTGGTAATTCTCATCCCAAAAACAAAGAATAAATTATTTGATCTTATTTAATTATTTTTTTATGTAAAGAAACGATTAAATATGTTTTAATGTTTAAAAACTTCATAAACGAGGACACCGATGAAGTCAATCTGCGCGAGACGAACGTATTTTCGTCCGAAAAATATTATACCGCTGTTAGTTGCATCATGAAAATAACCCAAAACGGAGTAAATTATTTAACTCAATTTGGCAATATTGACTACGCTGCCAATGTGGTGCAGTCGCGCCGCATTATCGCCTGATCTACTGTTACCCGAATGTTCGTGACAGATACCGATACGTCTCGAACTTTCTGGATTGAAAATACGCGACTATAAAAGCAGCAGCAGCGGCGCCTCTCGTCATAGAAACAAACTTCAAATAGAAAAGGAGCTCAGAGTGTTCATCTCGAATATCAAACCAAACCTGGACAGGCTGTGTACTTTAAAGGAGTCATTAGATCTATGCCTTAGAAATGTTTTATTTTAATTTTAGTTATAATGCATTCGTTGTGATGATATGCTTGCAAATTTAAATTTGAAATAAAAATGTTTATTTATTCAACGCCCTTCTTGTATGGGGGGTATGGGAGTGTTTGCGCCCCACAGTTTGAGAACCGCTGCCATAAGTATTTCTTATCGAACTAACAGCTGTTGCTATGAGTTCCCTGAAATGTATGACTATGGACACACCACCAATCAAATTCAGAAGGGCTTTTTTGGATAAATAGAAACCATTAAATCAATAAAATAAAATAAAAATGAATAATAGTAATTCCTTAAGAATTAAGTGGTGAATATGGGATTATGAGTCCGAATAGCCTCAGCCATACAGTAGTAGTCATCTTCATAATCATATAACCAATAGATGCACGATTTATCATATTACTAATCCCAGTGGACATCTATAATGCTGGGAAAATACAGCTGTAAGTTCCATCCATCCATTTTCCACCCCGTTGAATCCGAACACAGGGTCACTGGGGTCTGCTGGAGCCAATCCCAGCCAACACAGGGCGCAAGGCAGGAACCAATCCCAGGCAGGACGCCAACGCACCGCAGCAGCTGTAAGTTACAAAGTTCAACTTGTTACTCTATAACTACTTAGTCCAGGGTTTTCTGCACTACAAAATGCTTAGAAATATTAGTTTAAGTCACAGTGTACATTAAAAGTTCAGGTAAATTCCAAGCTGAAAGCTACAAGTGTTCTAAGATGCCTAGTCCATAAGAGTCATTGCTTGACAGGTTTAGAGTTGTCAGTGCTACACGACACCATGTGCAGATGTTTTAGAACTATAAGGTCAGAAGGCAGAGTTACACCAGGGTTACAATATGTCCAAAAGGTGACTTAGCTTTAAATTACCAATTGAAGATCCAAGTGTTGCAAACTACAAGGCTAATCAGTACTTGTGATCTAGCACCCCAAATCTAGAAGTGGCTATAATAAAATAGAAGAGGGTCTTAAAAATGTCACCAGGCTGGCAGATGCCAGGCTTAGAAAATGCAAGACCTTATGGTGACAGTGGCATTTGCCACCAAGTCCAATGGTTTTGGTGATATAATTAAACAGTTATAGGTGATAGTACCAAAAATGTTGCCTGGCTTATAGGAACTAAGGATTTCATAACGCTCCAATGATATCAGCCACTGAATAGTACCAGAGGAGATGTATTTATAAATCATTTCAAACAACAGGACACAGGATACATCTTGCTGGGCACATCTGCTTTTATTACTTTCTGTCAGAATATGTTAAGTGTGTAGGTTTGTCACAGCAATATGATACCTCTTCCTCTTTCCTAGCGCTCTATTCAAGTCTCTTGCTGTTTGTCTAATGGTCATGTTGAGACTGACATTGATCCCAACTTGTTTGGTCTCCAAGTTCCCCACACACTCATTAGTTAATGGCTACCTTCTCACCTCCATTTTACAGCTACCTCTAAAACACTCAGTTAAAGTTACTGTATATCATGCAGACCACACTCCTCTCCAACTTCCAAAACATATTAAACATTAAAGAAATGTGCATTGGTATTTCTGTCTGCTAGGTTTAAGGAAGTAAAAGAAAGATGATGACATGACCTGTCCATTCTCCAATGTTCCACAGGCCTGTTTTCTATGGCCCAAGTGTTCGGGAGTCCATCAAAAGTATCAAAAGGTGCCCAGGACCTTGGCCATGTGGATCAAATTGAAAGCCAATGCTCAATTTGTCTGAAATATGCTGGCATAGATGTAAGGCTTAATATTGCCCTGACAAAGTGTGCTGTCATGATGTAACCGGTCAGCCTGTAGTTAGAATATAGCAAGTTGGATAATGAATGGATAGATGGGTGGATACCTCAAAGCCAGCCTTGTTCTTTTTCTGGAAGGATCTTGAAGTGTGAGCCTAAGGACATGCCTCGACTGCTAGCACAGCTGCACCTCAGAAGGGCTGCCAAATGTGACATAGGTGGGGACATAAGAAACCATCCTTCCTGGTCCATCCCCAGAGGACTATCAAAGAAAGACACCATTTTTGAGTGATCGCTTCACTTGTCTTCATCTATGAGAGACTGCTCTCAGCTCCTTTGTTAGAGTTATTTTTAGAAGCTTGCATATTGTTAAGAGAATGTTTGAGACAGTTGGTAGATACCAATGAAATGTGATCAGCATTTTGAGAATGAAGGGTCAGGCCCATCTCTTTGTTAATGAAGCACCTCCTGTTGAAATGCATTGCTGGGAAGAGGAGCAGAAGATTGCAGAGCTCCATGTGGTTGTCACAGGTGAGCTCTTGTAATAATAAGATATTTTGAGAGGTTTTTGAGCTTTTAGGATCCTCACACAGTACTTACTATTTTTATATGTTTTGCCAGTTTATTACAATCTTTGCAGTAAAAAAAGATGTGTTGGTGGAAAAGGCCAGTTTTGTTCTTGGTTTTAGGGTTTCTTTTCCCCTGTTTGTCTGTTAAATGTTACAAATTTTTCCCATCTCATTTATTTCGGTCTTTCTATGTATCCCCCGCCCAAATATGTCCGACAGCAGTTAAACACTGTCTGCCCCACTCTTTATCCATTTTTCATATTTAATCTTTCCTGTTAAATTATCCTGACAAGTACATTTTGTACTGATTTAGCACTTCTTTTTACTTTCCTCCAATTACTTATATCTATATGGAACCATAACACACCATTTTTAAACCCGCTTAATCCTGTACAGTGTCCTGGAGGGATGGAGTGCAACAAACCCCTGGTCAGGGTGCCAAGCCATCACAGGGTGAACACACTCACCCACTAGGGCCAATCCAACTACCCTGCTTGTCTTTGGACTGTTGCTAGAATCCCACACAGATATGTGGAGAACATGGAAACTCTACACAGGGAAGCAAACCTTGTAGCTGCGAGCAAGTATCCCTACCACTGCGCCACCATGCCACCCATATGGATATAATTTTCATGAAATTCATTGACTTCTGGTTTTCAATGAATAAACATTTTTGATACCCCTGAACATGTTTTGCACATTTTTAGATGTGCATTTGTGTGCCACTTGTAAAAAGTTTGCAGACGCTGCAAGATGAGAATGAATCAATCAATTCTTATGAAATTTCACTCTGGTGAATTCCAGCTACAGTATTCTGCTTTTAACTTTTCAAGTTCAAAGTTTTTAAGGTTGACAGCAATAACAGTTAAACCATTCATTGTTCATACATTTGCAAAACTGGCCAAACCTTGAGTTTTGAGGTTTACAGATTCAGAATTTTGAAATACAGCAGTGGGTTTACATCTTGCATGTATTTTGGCAAATTCACACAGTATGCTGTACTCACATTGCAAATATGGATAAAGTCATGGGGGGGATAAAGTCAGATTTTGTATATTTGTAATTATTGTATTGTGCACTGAGGTAAATTAATAAGAATACATTGTAATCAAATTGACAGGGAGAACTCAAAATGGGGCTTGTGAGATGAACTGAGGATATGGTAGTTCCCACTTGGTGGAGACATAACTCAACATTGAAATTAGAGGAACAAGTGGTGGTGACCTACAGGAAATGGACAAAGAGTACCTGGCCATATACAAGACATACAGTAGGCTGGGATGAGCGTTCACCTGAACAGCAACTGTCCCTTTATACCTGCAGCATTCCAAGTTATGGATTTGAAAGGCTCTTCAAGAGCAACAGAAAGTACAAAGAAAAGGCTTTCTTTTGGAGAGGGGTGAAAGAGGAGATGGTATGAATATACAGAGGCTGCTCACACTGCAACTTAAGAGCATTTACGGCTAGTAATTATTCACTTTTGTTAATAGGAAAAGCCCTTGTAGTTGGTGTCTGGTATTATTTTGTTCAGAGCAGTGCCAATGGCTGGGGATGTCAAAAATAATTTCAGGTGGTTTTGACAACTCTCAGATCCTATTCTCTTCAAGTGTTTTTTGTCTCCATTAAAAACTGTGGTCATGAGCTGGGGACACTCTTTCCCATTATTTTGGGCATTTTGATTGCCAGTCAAGATACCTCGGAGCAGAACAAGCAGAATTTTAATCTAGTGTCCTACAAAAAAACTCTGTGGTTTGCAATTGCATCTTAGTTCCAAGCTTTCATGCAAGAGTATCATTGAGTAAACTATTCTTTTCTAAAACCTCAAACCTTGCTGCTTGTTATTATTCCTAGAAGTCAATGAGGCTGACAATTGGAGGTATTTACTAGCAGCTGAGGATCTTGACAAAAGCCCTTCTGAACTCGACGTTGAAGATTGTGTAGATGACTGGATTTAGTGCACTGTTCACATAACCCAGCCAGGTGGTGGCGCTATACACTCCAGGTGGCACATAGCAGGGTGTGCAGTGTGTGTTGAGAATGTGAGTCACAAAGAAGGGCAGCCAGCAGATCAGGAAGACACCTGTAAGGTAAAACAGAATATCATCAGAATGGTGGTACAAATAAAATTAATGAAGTGAAGGAGAGGGCCTTACCAAGGACAATGGCCAGCATCTGTGTGGCCTTCCTCTCACGGATGTGCAAGCTTCTGCGCTTCACGCTAGACCGCAGACTTATCTGAGTCTTCCCATCAGGTAGGTTTAGCACTTCTGATGCTCTCTTGGCCAGCTGTCCCACTGACTCTTTCACTGGCTCAGCACCCTCATCCTGGACCTCAGACTTGACAAAAGAAGCTTGACTGATGCTACAGCAGTTGGGAAGCTCCAAAGGGGCGAGAAAGGTGTTGTGTGGAGGCCCAGTGGTCTGCTTCCTCAGCATGAGAGAAGTAGCAATGGAGCCACGCTGGTCCAGCACTTCTTCTTTCTCCTGTTAATCACAAAATGCATTTTACTGCCTTCAGTTTAAATGGGCTGCCATTATAACTATATCTCCAAGTGCTCTTTCGTACCATTTTGTTTCATGGACTACTCATTTCTGTAAGATTACCTTCCTTAAAATAATGGAATTAATTGGAGCTTTCGAAGTGACATTAAGAGGGGTAGTGTGAGGTGTGAAATTTATATTTAACTAGGGGGCTCTGCCCCCTGTTTGCTTCGCTAGCCAACCCCCTTGCGGACCCTACGCACTAATCATTACGTGGATCTGCAGCTTGTGATGAATCATGCTGCGCTTTTGGATAAACACGTGATATCTCCGTCTTTCGAAACTATCATCGCTGACAATTCGTCACATGTTGGTTTATTATATATGCAAGCATTCTCTTTCAGATTCATATAGAAATCCAAGAAAACTTCTTTGTCCGTGTTTTTCAGATAAATTTCACATAATGTGCGATACTTTTGGACATATGGATTTGTATCCATTTTTGGCTGTAGGATTTCTAATACGTCCAATCAGTTTAATTCTTTCGATTCTATGTTGCATTGCTTCTCCGTGATCAGAAATATAAACCTCACTGAATTGTGATTTCTTTGAAATTAAACTTGTAGTAGCTCTGTCATATCACCATGTCCATATTCAATCTCTTTTCGCTGTTCTGTTATTTCACTGAGTAATAATTTCCATTTGTTACCACTAATGTTATCTTTACTATCAGTTTTTTAAAAATTTTAATACTTTCATAATCTCTAATCTGCTCTGCATGTGCATCACACCAGTGTTTTTGAACCTCTTTAAGATGTTTTACTTTGTCTTCTAATCTTTGTTTTTCTTTTTCTACTGTTTGTCCTTTATTTCTGCCCCCGCTTGGACCTGTTAGGTTTTCGATTCATCTCTTGGCACAAAGTCTTGTCTCGCGGGACGTGAAATTATCTCTCTGAATTATCTCTCATCTCGTCTCTCTGAAAAAGTCTTTTCTCATCCCAAGATTTTTATATATAATAGAGAGATATTATAGGATAGCATATACTGTATTGCTATACAAACAGTAATATATAGATTACTATATATACCATATATATATTGTGAAGGATGGCCGGCCATATATTCCGGCCCACACCTTCAAGCCGTCAGATGACGCCCTCCCAGCAGCATGGAGGTTCCCCGAATTCCAGTAGGGCCTCATGGACCTTGTAGATTTCATAAACAACCCTGCTGGATACCATGGGGACCACCAGGAGCCGCTGTAGGGAAGCTTGGGGAGTGCTACGTGCCCTGTAACCCGGAAATACGTCCTAGTCACATGAACAGTAGGAACGACGTGCTTCCAGGGTGAAGAAAAGGACTTTGTATCTAACCCGGAAGTGATAAAGAATCTCATGGACTGTATGGTGGATTCACTTCCGGGTCAGGAGATATAAAAGGACCATGGGAAATCTCAGACACTGAGCTGAGCTGGGAGGAAGGGTGGCTAAGTGTCTGGGAGAGGAGGAGAGTATTGTATTAGTTGTGTATTATAGGAGTAGTGTGGAGTGGAGGGTGCTTAGTGCACATTATTATAATAAAACTAATAAGTATCGTACTTTTACCTGGTGTTTGGCGTGGTACCTGAGGGTTCAAGGGAGCAATAGTGCCCCCTACTGTGACTATATATATATATATATATATATATATATATATATATATATATATAGAGAGAGAGAGAGAGAGTGTAAGAGAGTCACACATGTGCACATATACTCTTCACATATATATACACACACTCATGTAAAGTCAGTTACCCCAGAATCCTTTGTTGTTACTTCTAACCCTGTATTTTCTGTCAAGCAGCTACCCTTTTCATCAAGAATAAAGAGAAGAAATGAGCTACAAACTACAGTTGACCCTGGACATGTCTGTTACTGAGTGATTATGAAATAGCTGTCTATCAATTCTGTGTAAATATTAGAGTATTAAAAAGTATAATACTTGGTTACAGCACATGCCATTTACTTATTTACTTACATATTCAAAGCATACTGTTACTATAAAAAAGGCACCATGGTACTGCAGGGAATTGTTTTCAGCTTATAAAGTTCTCTGTTTCTCCTGCCAAGGGGAGGGTGAAGCTTATTTCTTTTTTGGATTAAAGACTGCAAAATGTCAGTCTTTGCCTGTAATCAAAAAAGTCCCCAGCAGGCCATGTTTAATTTGATGTAATCCACTTCAGTTTTGTGAGTTCAGATCCTATCCCAAACATTTTGACGCAGCAATAGCCACCCTGAGAGGAGATGTCAGTCTCTCACAGAATATACTCACCCAGGCTCGATTTAGAATTTCAAATAACCTAACCAGCATGCTTGGGATGACCCAAAAAAAGAAAAAGCCCACATGGAGCTGGTGAGAACACATGAACACTACATAGTGACAAGTCTGTGAAGTCCATACTTCTGCACTAGCAAGTCACCAAATTATTGTTAGATGAAAAGATGGAAATAAGTAAACTTTATATAGCACATTTTTGATCAATGACAAACCATAGACAGCAAAAGCATACAGAACATAAAAACTCACACACCTGCTTGAATGTCAGATATGCGGTTTAAAATAATATGAATCATGAACTGTAAATACATTAAACAGACCCGATGTGTATAAATATTGCACAATCAGTACATTATGTTTGGTTATATGTTACACTTTATATACAAATTGTGATGGATGTATTATATGGGTGAGAGGTCTGGCTGGGATGGGGCAAGGTTCCTTACCTTGATGGGATGCCAACCCTTCAAAGGCACAAGAAAGAGGATGGAGATCATCCTGTATCAGCCAGGAGACATACCAGTACAGCAGTGATTACACTGGCATCCTGGCAGGGTTTGACTGAAGAACAATACCCAGATCAGGGGGCCAGTGTGGAAGAAGGACAAGAGGAGACAAGCTGGCAGGTCCACAAGCTCTCCCAACATGCTAGATGGCATCCTCCCAGGGTGACGCTACCTGTGCTAGCACCTGCAGGGCACACTGGGAACTGCAGTCCCATAGGGCAGCCTTGTCAGATTTCGTGGTACCCCTGTACAATCATGGGGTGCTGCAGGGTCTATCATTCCTACTTTGTGGGACTTTGTTAACCCGGTAATACTTCCATTGAGCTATGCTGTAGCACTGGAATTACTCCTGAATCCAACATAAAAGAAGCCACGCGACCTCAACCAGGTGAACTGGAGTCGGGTGGAAGTGGGCAAAGTTTGCCTGGAGGAGTGGAAGGAGAGATAAAAAGAGAAGGTAAAGAATTGCATTGTATTTGTGATTTTCAAAGCCTTTTGTAAGGTATTGCTAAAAACAAACCTTTTTTTTATTGTGCAGTGACGTGTTGTGGTGGTTGTGTCTGGGATTTGGGGTGCTGAAACACCCCCTACTGGTGTCAACATTTATTTTTGAACTCTCTATCCCAGTTGCATCAAATGCAAAACAGGAATGAAGTGTGGATGAGGTGCCTGTCTGTCTCTGGGTGTCCTCACACATAAACTCTCACAAAAGTCTTTTACAAAAGAATATTCGTTCAAATATTTTCAGACATATTTAATCCAGTTCTATATTGGTGATAGACCAGAGCCTATCCTAAAAATAAAAAAGTTTTTCCAATCTTCCTAAAATTATGTCATGTCATTTCCTAACCTACTTAATCCAGATCAGGGTTGCAGTGGGGTCTGTTTCAGATAGCATAGCGTGAAAGGCAGGAACAAACCCTGGACAGGGCAAACACATACGCACTCACACACAGTAGGGCCAGTTTTGTGTCATCATTTCCCTTAACCTGCACATCTTGGGACAGTGGGAGGAAAGTGGCACACTCAGACAGACACAGTAAAAACATACAAACTCAGACAGGGAGGATGTGGGATGTGAACCCTGGTCTCCTTACTGCAAAGCAGCAATGCTACCACTGCGCCACTACAACCTAAAATTATCCTTATGTTTAATAAAACAGTCCCATTTCATGTTTGCTCCTATGTTGGTGCCTTGTGGATGCTCAGCTTTAAGCACTCGTGTCTCTCAGTTTCAGCTCCATGGTTTCTAATCCCAGTCTGTGCAGTTTTAAATGTGCTACCTTTAATGTGTGTTTTTTTTCCACTGAGCACACTTACCTACAAACTCTATTTAAATTTGCCAAGTAACTTAAACCGTAGTCTACAAGATGTGTGAGAAAACCTGCATGGACACAATTAACAAGCTCTACAACAAAGCTCTTCTGAACCCTGAAATCTGGAGGTATGACAAAGAAAAGATAACTGATAACCAAATGTGCAAAGTTTCTGTGTTATGTAAACTACTAAAACAAGTTTAAAAATGTAAAAGCCTCACAAATGTATACATACTGTACATACAATTCAGATAATCAACACACTTTAATAAAATCCATCCTCGCCTTTGTAGCTGCAGGTGACTGAAACTAATCTTAATCAACAGTCGGGTTTTAATAGTTAACTAAAAGATGCCGTGGAGCAGCATTTCAACTAAAATCAGATTATCTTCTACACACAAATGTAAGAATTGATTTTTAGACTGAATTATGCAAATTAGAATGTGAAAGTAGGCACCTCTGCATAAGTTCTTAATATTTCTAAAGTTCAATTGCAGTTAATTGCCAGTAGCAATTTTGTGCCTTTCTTTGGTATGACCAAACCAGAATTTCTTCAGAATGAGAAGCTCACTACCAATGAAGACAAATGTTGGATAAAACACATAACTGGATTTAAACTGTCAGCCTAAGTCAGGTAAGCAGATGGACTGCATTTCCCAGGCAAAAATATTAAAATTGTACTCAGTTAAGAACAAGACTGTAACCTAAGCAAGGGGGTATGTGGGGCATAAACCTCACACAAGTTTTACAGAAACAAATTATTCAAAAATACAAATCGGATCATTGTACTTTCAAATTATGGCAGCACCGAGTCTTAAAATGTAAAAGTGTTATGCTGAGCCAAGGTAGGGCAAATGAAAGAGGGAAAGTGTTCAGGATATGGAGGAGCCACTAGTGAGGTCAAAACACAGGTATCAAGAAAAAGCCATACAAGAAAGCCTGAGCATAAAGTTAAGATGAAGTCAAAAGTAAGCTATCATAAAAGATTGGAAAATGAGACAGACGTGACCATTCAGTCCATGAGGTTCATTTGTTTAGCTAATGGCTAAGCTGTCACAATATCTCATGCAGATTCTCCGTAAATGTCGTCAAGGTTTCTGCTTTAACTAAATGTCTCGATAATTCCACAAATCTTTTAAAAAAATGTACCTTCTTGCATCAATGCTAAATTCACATCTTGAGTATTTGACTGTCTGTTAAGTTGGAAGAATTCTGTGACATCTATTTTATTAATGCCTTTGAGGATTTTGAAGACCTGGATTAAGTCCCCATGCAGTCTCCTTTCCTTGAAACTAAATAAGTCTAATTCTCTGAGTCTGTCAGAGTAGGACATGCCCTTAAGTCTTAGACTGCACCTGGTTTGGTCTTGTCTGCACAGCTTCAAGTGCTGCCATGTTTCTTGTACCGTGGTGATGGGAACTGCACACAATTACTTGGTTTGAGAATAATGTCCCTTGGTGCATATTAAACAGTTTTTATGATATAACTTATTTTATTTGCCTTTCTATTATATAATCTCTGAAGATTACAGTACATCCCTTGATTTATTTACAACAGGTGTTATGATATAACCTAGGATTTTTATGTCTTTCAATAGCTTATGTGCACTATGCTTAGATGATGAAAATGTGTCAACATAAATCCCTAAATGTTTTTCAGTGGATGCTTTCTGTAGGACAATCTCTTCCATGGTGCATTTTTCAAATGTTAGCTCAGTTCTGAAGCTTGTCCAAGTCTTTCTGAATTGATTTTGCTGTCTCCTAAGAGTCTTTTTTTCCCTCAATTTTAGTATCATCTGCAAATTTCACAAGTTTTCTAATCATACTGGAACAGTCACCGGACTGATCCTTGAGGGATGTTGTGATCAAATGAAAGTGAGAGGAGATCACAAAAAGAAAAAAAAAAAAAAAAAAAAAAAATATTATATATATATATATAGTGACGGATGGCGCCCAGCACCATTACCCAGCTGGGATGCCTCTGAGGCGGAAGAAAAGTTGGAGAGGACTTCCGGGGGACACTCTCTTCCCCGAACTGTTATTTGGCAGCTCCCCTGGGTTGCAACACCATCTCAGATCCCTGCAGGGCTGTGCAGAGCTGTGGGTACTGCAGGCACGGCAGAGCCCAACTGTGCCTCAGTCGCACCTGGGGGCAAGTCCATACCTCCTTAATGAACCTCCTGGAATACTCCTAGGTGTAGCTTAAAAAGGAGCCAGCCGCCTCTCAAGAGGAGCCAGAGTTGCAGGATAACACTGATGAGGCTCGCCTGGGGAGGAGAAAAGGCTCAGAAGAAAAGGGGCGGAGTTTCACTGTATTAGTAACTTGTTGGTACCAGTCCAAGAGACTGCTTTGGGCCTGGCTGCCTTTCTATAAATAAAGGCTCTTGTTGGACTGAGCTGGTGTGATTGCCTATTTGTGTCAGATTGGGGTGTCTGTTGCGCCCCGTGTCTTCACAATATTTATATTAATATATAATATATAAAGATAGAGGGAGAGAAGAAAAGAGTCATTAATATCAATCATGCGTATGCTCTTAGGCTTTATGATTATTTTACGACTACTGATTCATCAAGAGACCATGGAGAATAGAAATGGACTTACACTGTTTACAATAACAACAAACAACGTTCATTCCTGTTTCCAAGGCAGATGAAGTGTGAAGATCAGAAATGTCACCTCCACTTCTTCCAGACTCCTCCACTTCTGCTCCTGGTACCGTAAAAGATGATGGCGGCAGGGAGTTGTCAGCATTAGACTAACAACTTTCTGTACCACTCAAGGTATTGTGCTTTATTTTGTCTAACATTCATTAATTAAATGCGGCTTTCCCAGTTAAGACCCTAGCTCTTTTACTTGTTTATAGGTTTCAGTTCAGAGGGGAAGCCATTGTGACCAGGAGGCATGTGGGGATTAAGCAGGACGGCCCTTTCATTAGAGAGCCTAGGGAGAGCTGGGGTGTCTAGGAAATACTTAATATTAGAAAGAGAGGGACTGTCATTTTAACAAACAAATTAGTGTAGAACTTTGAGAAACATTCATTTAAACAGGTTTATTAGTAAGGAGGTCAAACTAAAAAGAAACTAAAGCAAAGCAGGGAATGTTTACACCTCACTATATAGTAAAATAAACCATAACAAAAACACATAATAATTGCAAAATGCATAATATCAAATGAAACACAGGCATTCAATTTTATTAAATTTTAATGCATATTTCTTTTTGTTCTGAATGTTTGAATATACTGATGAAGCAGCAATTTCCTCCCAAACATTTTGGCTGTCCTTTTTTCTTTGTTGAAACATTGTATGTGCTGCATATGGTGCAGTAGGAGTGGGCTCCCTGTTGGAGATCCCAGAATTCTCTGGCTTACCTTGATCCTCTTTTTTTATACTGGCACACAAGGCCGCAAGAATTCTCTCAGGTTTCATATTTATTGCACGCCATCTTAGGAATAATGGATCAAAATATTTATCTGCTTTTACAAGTTTGGGAAGTTGATTTATTGAATTGATATTTTGTGACCTTACTAATATTTTTGTGACAAGTTTTAGCAAGAAAATGTGCAGAATTTGCTGAATTAAATATTCAATAATAAAGCCCAAACTGTCAACAAGGGAAAGTTAAAATGAAACAATGAAAATAACAACAGGACGCTCCCATCTGCAAACCTCCAATTAAAGTTTCATTGCTGAATTTAATTTATTGTGCATTTTGCACTTATTGTGCATTTTGATTATTATTATTATTGTTATTTTTCTGCTGATTTATTTTTTTAATAATATATATTGTGGTTTAAATATCTTCTGCTTTGATTTAGTTTCTGCTTGGGCCATGTAATTATTTTTTACTTTATTATTAAGAAGGTCTGACTTATTTTTGAGAGCTGAAATAAGAGTGAATGAGTCAAGTCTCGTAAGTTAAAGAGCAAACGTTTTTTTGTGCTTAGCATCAGATATCATAGTGTACCTACATAGAGTTCAGGTGCAGCACACTAGAAAAAAAAGTTGAATTAAATCAATAACTCACAGCCAAGGTTCATCACATAAGCAAGTGAGCTTTTTAGAGACAAAATGCATGATTTTAGTTTAGAGATTTATTGTTACCTTGACAGAACCAAACTGCCAGCAAAACATTAATTGCTTTTTTGATAGCTGGATGGAAGAAAGCAGGATCAGCCCAAGAGACATTGCTGATGGAAATAAATTCTTCTAATCTAGACAACAATTGATCTTGAAATTAGTTATTTTGTAGTACGTAGGTGTTAAACCTCAGTTGACCTGCTTGAATTAGTGGGGAAGGAAAACAGAGCTGCTAAAGGATGCATTTACAATCAGATAGAGAAGTGAACATGAATGACGCACTCAAGACTGAAAAAGAAAGCAAATGAGATATTATATAATATATCCTGGATTGGGATTGGTAATGGGGGACAAAATAAGAATTTTCTTTAGCCAAAGGGTTTTAAGGAAAAAGTTGAATTAAAATCAGGGAGAAATTTGTAGAGTAAACATATGGAATTTGGCTAAGGTAAAGAAGAGGAATGGGATATTTCTCTAGCTGAGGATTCAAAAGGATTTTTACACCAACACAAAAAAATGACCTCAAAATATTTAAAAAGCAGATTATGGTTGGCTAACTGTAGGAGAAATAAAGACTTATAAGGTGTCAGGGAACAGGAAGAGAATGTCACTTTTTCCCATTAAATATTTCCACTAGCCATCCCCCGTTACTTCACCCGCGTATTAGTGAAACGGGACAGTGAGGAGGGCCGCACCCAGCTCTCTACTCTTGACGTCACTCTTCCCCCCTCCCTTCAGCCCGCAGCCACTGTCTCAGATTAGCGCAAATATATTGCTCTTGCAAGCAAACTATGATTCTTGGCGCAATGAGAGAAGTTGCAAAATCAACCGGTGTTGATCAATGTTCAAGCAAATTATAGAAAAAAAGATCTAAATCCGTTGTGTAGTTCTCTCATTCGCTAAGCGGAGTTAAGGTTATGCCCCGAGGCAGACACGTGAATGAGGTGGGCCCCGCCTCCCTCCCTGCATCCCGATGAGTCTCTCTTGGATTTGCGCTAATAAATCGGTACCGCAAATGAAGTATGATACTTGGCACGATGAGAAAGTCGCAAAATTAATGGAATGTTCAAGCAAATTATAGAAAAAACCCGATTTAAATCTGTTAAGTAGTTCTCTTGTGAAAAGCGCACAGACATACAAATGGGTCTAAAAAACTATAAGACATTTCGCTCTTGGACCACGAAATTTTTAAAACCGTTTCTTAGCAAGCACCTATGGGCCAAGGATAACCTACATTCCAAATTTCAAGGCCCAAGTCCTCATGGTTCGGGAGATATTGTGATGAGTAAGTCAGTGGTATTTCGCTTTTATATATATAGATTAGCAAATCACACTTTTCCACCCTCTTCTAATCCTAAAATGAAGGTGAGGATTATAGGCTTCTCTGGTTCATTCATCAGTATAGGAGTTTGGAAACTGCTCATGGCACCCTGAAAATGATGAGGTGAGCCACTGAAACCTCCCAGCCACACAGTCACATCAAAGATGTTACCATAGAAGCAAAGAAGAATCCATCCATTATCCAACCTGCTATATCCTAACGGCCAACACAGGGCACTAGTTTTAATATTAGCAGTGCTGAGTGGAATTGAGACAGAACAAAAGCATTCAGGTCAAATTACAGAGGAGTAGTGGAGACAAAGTTAACAATGGAATACATGGACAGGGTAACTGCAAAGGTAAGCAATGGGAAATCTGGAAAGAAACATTGCAAAACAAAAAAATAAAAAAACAAACTGAAAATGTGGCTGCAAATATAAAATCATTGTAGAAGACAGGCAAAGGGATCAGTGTAGCTGTCGACAACAATGAAGGACTGAAGGAGCTCAGAAATAAACAAAGCAAAATATAACATCAGGACTTAAAAGTCAATACAAGGCTTATGGGAAGTGACTGAGAAGCTGAAGTGGAATATGAGCACCTCATTTATATTTTGGCTCAGTACATTGTAATTTCTTGGAAACTAGGAGACACAGTATCCCATGTGGACAACAGTGGCAAATGATCAGAATTTTGCACATCGTTGAAGAAGGACACATTATCGGAAATGACTTCTCTAATGATATCTGGATTGGGAAGGGAGATTTTCTTCACTGGGCTGGCCACTTTTGAAAGGGATCTCCTTGCTGAGCATAAGCCAGTAATAAGTATAAACGTTTAAAGACAATTGAATAGGTTGACAGTGGGAAATGATTGACAAAATTTGTAAAACCATCTACCTTAGCACTTGTCCACTCACCTTCAAATGTCCTGGGATCTGCCTGTGTTACTGCCTGAGTAGGCTTTGCACATTCTCTCCATGTAAGCATTTTTTTTCCTTCCTTATCCCAGTTTCCGGCAACTTACTAGGACTTGACCTTACCTTATATGAGCAAATATGAGCGTGTGGCACGAGAGTACTCTACACCCAATACTAGTTTGGTTTCTCATTTTTTTCCAGATGCTTTTGCGATGTTTATGTTCACCTCTTAGAAATCATTAGCAGTCACCCAGGTCTGTAATATTGCCTTACCACTTCTGTGGTTACACAAGCTGGCTGGATCCTTCCACAACTTTTTCGGAGGGAAACTCTCTTCCTCCTTTTTCTCAGGAACACATAGATACGAAGGTATACCACGAGGGTGATGACAAATGGGAGGTAGAAGGAGACAACTGAGGAGTAGATGACAAACTGTGGGTTGGAAATGGAGCAGATTCTTGGGTCCTCTGCAAAACATTGCAAATATTTAATTTACAAGAGCATTATGTTGAAATTTATCAAATCCTACTATATTTTTACTCACTAGCTCATATCTGTTGAAGTCATCAAACCTGTCAGCTGAATGCCAGATTAATGCTAATATGAGAGTTGTTAATCTTGAAACCTTTTTATGCCACACACAATTAACTTCTCATCGAGACACACGTCACCTCATTGTATGTAAAAGTCATTTGAAATCCCACTATTATGTCAAGCACACTGGTCATTTAGACTCATTACATCACATTGGATTCTTTATTATTATAATTTACCTCAAGGTAAGGCCAAAATTACAGATCGAAACCAAGAAACCACCAATAAAAGTTTGAATTTTTTGAAAAAGACAAAAGAAAAAACAAAAAAACAAATTAGTAATAATCAATGGAAAACCTCAATTAAACTTTACAATTAAAATCACAAGGTACATGCAAAACTACTGGCAAAACCAAAGAAAAGCAAAAGAAATGAAAGGCAGCGCCAATTAGGAATACAAAATAATACAAAGAAAAATCTAAACCACAAGATAATAAACCTAAAGATAATGGGAATTAAAGAGTCAAAATCAGGGAGAACAGATCTGAAATATTTTAGAAAAGCACAAATTTCAAAAAGCAAAACTAAAAGTGTTTTAGTCCTCTGAGTGTTCTAACATATCATAAAAATGATGTAGACAGAATATTAGAAAGTGAACCAGGAGATCAAACAAAATGCTAAACCACGCAAGGGTCAAAGCTGGAAAAAAAAAAAAAAAAAAAAAACAACTATCTGATGTAAAGTCAAAGAGGAGAACCCAAAATCAAAATCCAAAGAAAATTGCTACAATTTGATTGCTTGAAAGTAAACAGAGCTTTTACAAGGTTTCCACAAATATGGAAAATGAATCCGTCAGAACGTTGAGTTATATACCGTCAAGTCAAGTGATGCTCCTACTGGTGATCTGTCCCCTAGCTAATGCAATATGCATCATAGCATAGTAATGACAGGCCAAGTGGTGGCACCCACAAGAAAAGCAAAATGACATAATGGGAGATTCAGAATGCAATATGAAACAAAATTAACCAGTCTAAAACTAAAAAAAAAGCTAAAAGTAAAGAACAGACAAAATAATGTGTATTTGAAAGTAAAAAGTGCAAGCACAGAGAAAAAATTAGGAAACTCAGGAAAAAATGAATAAGC
Source organism: Polypterus senegalus (assembly GCF_016835505.1). Classification (NCBI taxonomy): domain Eukaryota; kingdom Metazoa; phylum Chordata; class Cladistia; order Polypteriformes; family Polypteridae; genus Polypterus; species Polypterus senegalus. The sequence continues at coordinate 85,818,569 of NC_053155.1, read as the reverse complement.
TCAAGGCCAAAACCAGAAATGCCAATCATATAGCAGAATATTTCAGAATAGTTAAATGTCTTATGTGGACCTCTCAAGTAACTCATGCAAGCTCTAATTTCTGCAGCATGTAAGAAACTGAAACTGCTATTTTGGAACGTAAAGGACCTAAAGGATTAGTGTGTGTGAGAGAGGATGTGAGGCATTGTTCATAATGACACTCAGTTTTGCTGTAGGTGGTCCAGAGTGAATCCTGTATCTGAGCTTTCTCTTTTAGTTAACCTCTTGATTTGGCTGACCTCTCTTGAAATGATTTTATCAGTCCAGCACACCACAGCATAGAAAATCCCACTGGCCATCTCAGAGTTGTAGATGATGTGACGGATGTCACTTTCCATATTAAAAGAATGTAGTCTCTTAAGGAAAATGAGCCTGCTTTGTCCTTTCTTATATAGTTCCTCCATGTTATTAGACCAGTCCAACTCCTTGTAGGAGTGAACCACCAATTCTTCCACTCCTTGAACAGTGACCGGACATAGAGGCTCTTTAGTGCAGCAAAAGTCAAAAAACAGTTTCTTAGTTTTGCTAATGTTAAGATGCAGACAATTCTCTTTGCACCAAAAAAATGTCTCATTCTCCCTTGTCAGTACACCCCATTAATGCAAATTCCCATCTGAGAATTCAGCAAGTGACATGACCTGGTGTTATATTTATAGCTGGAGCCATACAGATTGAAGAGAAAATGAGACAGGACTGTTCCTTATTGTGCTCCAGGGTTTCTGACATCCTTTATCAGAAACACAGTACTTGAGTCTCACAAACTATGGTCTGCCTGACAGACAGTCCATTATCCATGACACCATAGGCTAATTCACCTGCATATCTTAGAATTTACCAATTAATGGTACTCAAGGCACTTGAGAAATTGAAAAACATAATCCTCACAGTGCTGCCAGCTTTTTCCAGGTCAGAATAAACCTCGTGGGACAGTTAGATAATTGCATCTTTCACTCCAGTCTTTGTCCAAGAGGCAAACTGCAGTAGGTCAAGGTGGTCTACCAGAAGAGAATTCATATAGTCCAGGACCGGCCTCTTAAAGGTCTTCATGAAGTAAGACGAAAGTACCACTGGTCTGTATGAAGAGGGACCTGCCTTCTTTGGAACTGGAACAATTCTGAATGTCTTCTACAGCAGTAACACTTCCTGCAGCCTTAATGACTGACTCAGCAGGTGACAGGGGACTGAGTCTATATGGTCCTTTGGGTTTTCCTGTACATAGCCTCCTCAGTTGTCTCCTCACTTGATCATCAGTTATAGATATTCTATGCTGATGATCAGAGATTGACTCATCACTGGCCTTTCCATTTGACATGGTAGGAGTTGCTGATGTAGTAGGGATGGTGTGGAGGAACTGGCCATTGGAAGATGGTAGCATTGGAAGTGAAAATCTATTAAAAATTGGTTGAGGACATTAGCTTTGTCCACATTCCCTTCTAACACCTCAGCCATGGATTGCTTGGGCATAGCTAAAAAAGTGGTGTGGAATTGGAGTAAGGACTACATCAGGTAAAAAGTTTTTTGTTTTCTTTTAAATTAAATAAAGTATGTATTTTTAATACATCAGGTGTGATGGAGAGTGGCAATGGGTTACATGTTGGTTAGAAATGCAAGTAAGAATTTCACTGTACTCTGAACACATGACACTACACCTACCATATATCATAGGAAATAAAGCCAATGTATAGCAGAGACTATAAAGGTCATTACATCACGTTATACATTAGTAATGAAAAAGAAATGGAGATATTTTATAACTGTGATGGATTAAAGGTCATGAGCAATCAGTAAATCTCATGGGAAGGCACGGATGATGATACAGTCCGCATCTTGAATGAAGTGATCCTTAAGTTTGGAATCTCACGGCTTTTACACTTGAACTTCATCAAGACTAATTTCTGCTGGTAGAGCCAGCAGCAGTCATTCAGCTTTGCTAGCCATTGATCCTATTCAAAGTGCCGTACATAGATACAATCTTGAACTGACAGAACAGGCCCCACATGACATTTTTATTGTGGCTATAGTACATTAGAGAAAACATCCTGGGATGCATGGTGGTTTATTTCTTATTCTGAATAAATTCCCCAAACCAATTCTTTAATGGAAAATGCTAACAATTTAACTATACCAAACTGAGAGTGACAGTAGAAATATGGAATGGCCCCTTTAACACTTAAGTTACCTGTAGTATTTAAGCCAAACAGAAGAGGAGAGGACACAGCGAATGCCAATATCCAGACAAAAGTGATCATCAAAGAGACCCTCAGGCGAGAGCTCTGGGAGCTGTTGTAGAGCACAGGCATCACTACAGCAGTATATCTGTGAGAAAAAGGGAAAGCAAGAGGGGAAAAGAGAGACAGAGGGAAAGCTGGAGACAAAATGCAATTTGAAGAGTAAATACTTCATAATATTAAGCAGTTGACTAATTCTGTTACATGGAGGTTTCACACAAGCCAATACTACAGCAACTTTAGGCCTTGCTAATAAGCCCTGACACATATGAGACGTGAAAAAATGAGGAATATATAGTGAATGAAAATAAATAAAACCCAATAAAAGGTGTAATTTTGCTTGACTTCCCACTAGTGAATGGAAAGAAATGAAAGTGATGTCCGCATATTGTTTAGTCTGATACAGTATCACATTTGTAACTAATTGAACCTTTTCAAATGTTTCCCATGATGATAAAATAAAAGCAGCAGAGCAAGAAAGGTTTAGTTTGAGGCTACTCTAGTAGGTATCAATAATGACAATGTGAAGTGAAAGAAGTCCTTTAATAAGCAAGTTTTAATGAAACGACAATTGCATATTTATTTTAGGTATTTTGGATCTTGATAGCATCATCACATAATCAGTTCAATTTAAATCATCTTTATTGTTATTTGTAAGCATTTCCTTTATTAGTTACAAAAGGGAATGTCTTTTTAATGAAATGCATTGCTTTGCTACAACTGAAGTTTGCAGAGCATACGAACTAAACCTGTGAGTTGAATGTCTGGAAAGAGCCATATTACCCCTATATCAGTCTATCCCTTCTCAATTACACCTATCTCTGTTTTGTCTTTGGGAGGTGTTGTGATGTGAAATTTTACATACAATTTAATAAATATTTTGCATCTCTTTATTTGTAACTTAGACAAAGCAATGTAATATTAGTGTTACATTATTGATAATAACAGCAATGGTTTGATGGTTTAAGAACTCCTTCCCCCCTTTTTGGGTAATTTTACGACAAGGTTGGGGAGAAGTGCCTCAAACCAGCTTGCCAAGTGTTTCTCTGCTAAAGTCTCTCTCTCAAACCCCACAGGAAAGCAAACTGGTTAACTGCCAAGCTTTACCTTAACATATGGTTTGGGGGGGAGGTGTGAAGGTGTTCTGTTCCCCCTTTGGTCTGAAGTATGGTTGTTTGGAACTGTCTTGTATCAAAAGCCTTTAAGTATCATGATGCCTTATTGGCTCTAGGGGTTGGACAGAAAACCTATAAATGTGCTTGCTTTACCTCACCCCCTCTCTCTCTTACCAAACTGATGAAAGACCATCACACACCATGAACTCAAAAGGACAAAACAATGAAGAGCACAGCTTGGCAGCCATATTGAGACAGGCATGCAGCCTGTTGTGAAGAAAGCTGACCACCAATGATGCCTTAAATAGAAACATTTTAAGTAACTAACAAGTCTGTGTGCCGCCTGAAACTACACATCACTATTTATCAGGCTGTATGGTTACCAATATTCAAATGTACTTTGCATATTGTTATTATTTATCAATATTATCAATACTACATTGTTTAAATTGTAACTTAACTCCTGCTTGTCTTTTACTACAACTAATTGCATGAGGTTATACATGTAGAAGGGAAGGTGGGGAGAAGTTATATACTATAATACCTTATAAACAGTGGTAAGTCTGGGTAATTTGAGGCATTCTGACAAAGGTTACATATTAATAATACAAAAGGGGGAAGTGGAGTAATATATTACTCTACGAAGGCAAAACAATTGGCGTAGTCAGCAGGATTTTGGCGTAACCAAGTTTTGCACCCTGTTTGCAAATACTGCTGATGTATTTATATGCGTACATATGTGAATTTTAAGGCATCCAGTGAACAAATGCAGTGGAAGTAAAACTTTTGTTTGGTTGCTGAATGGAATATAACCAAAAAAGTATAGAGATTTCTTGTGTGTCACGAGGACACCCGCTTGTTTGTTAGTGCTTGTGATAGTGAGTCCGTAATTGGAGTGCTAGGGAGTCGTGGGACATGCATTCATACAGCACTTATTCATTTAGGATCTTTGTGTATGTATGTGTATGTTTGCTTACAGGGGCAAAAGTAGGCCAACCCATAATGAATTTGGCAAACTGTATTAGAGTAGCATTGTGGACTCAGAAATGCCTAAATTCATATTAAAAGCAGCCATCTTCCAGTGGAGTGGCAGAAGCAAGCCGGCAAAACTAGTAAATGGAAACCTGTTGTGCAGGTAGAGAAAGCAGAAGCTGAGCTGAGCGTGCCACAAAATGGAAGGGGGCTGGAAGGATTAAAAGCAGGAAAACAGAAATCTGGTATAAAGAAGACAGCTGCTGTTATAAGAGGTTTACTATCTTGTATTACTGGTAATAAGGAAGATCAGTATGAGAAAGAAAATAGCAAAATGAATGAAAGTGAAAGTTGTAGAATGTTGTGTGAAAGTTTTGAAAGATGTAACAGTTGGTGTGAAAATTGTGAAGTGCTAGCATGTAGAACACCCATTTCTAAAGTGGGAAAGCAGTGAAAGCAGGGAAAAAAAAGGAGAGAAAACCGCCCATGGTGAAAGTTAGGGCAGTAGTAACCGGATCTGACTGGAACCCTAAAACATGGGTGGGTGATTTACCTGAGACAGATGAGTGCTCAGATAAAGAGTGGAAATGTGAGTGCGAGGAAAAGGAAAGGGATGAAAGGAAGGGAAAACAGAAAGGGTGTTTCCTTCCATTATTCTCCACTGCACCACAATCTCCAGGGACTTTATGTATAACACCGTGCGTAGAACTCACACTATAACATGACATAAGCACAAAAGCAGAAATGTGCTTACACACAAAATAATCCAGACGCATAAATCTGTGCGAACGCCAACTTCCATGTTCTTCCGCTACATAAATCCCGGTCAGTATGAAAATTAACGCAAAATTAATTGCACGCACCTGCTGCCCCGTCCCAACTCCTCCCAGAATTGCTCCTCTTTGAATATTCAAATACATATAAATAGCCCTTAAGTTCAGCGTTCTGTGAAAAGGCAATGGCAAAAGCACAAGGGAAAACAGAATTTCAGCGAATACCAAGTGGAGGCAAGGAAAAACGTACTATTTGTTGGTTTAAACAGTGGTATAATCAACAAAAGGAAGTTGATCGAGTGACATAGTGTCGGAGAAACTCGAAAGCTCAAGTTCACAAAGTTGCACAGTGCCCAAACTAAAAAAGAAGTTGTCACATATCAAAGTCGCCGTGAAAAGGTGAGTCGTAGCCCACCATCTGAGTGTCATATGAAAGCTTATTAGGATACAGACAAAAAAAAAGGCACACAGTGGGGAAAAAGCACAAAATGTCAACTTTAATCTCGAAATTTCCACTTTAATCATATAGTTTATTTTGTCATTAAAGTAGAACATCATAAACTTCATCTTAAAATCATTTCACTTACTAGTTTCTCAAATCCCATTGTAACTAAAGTAGCACGTTAAATGCTTTGTTTTGTATTTGATCTTCTATGTGCTCTATGTGTGTGAATCACTATGTGCTTCCGGACTTTCTCTTCCTCCGACAGGATGCAGAATCCATTACATTCGTGATATTATAGCTCTTTGAATAATTAAAATACTGAGATGTATACGTGATATCATTTTCATGATGATAGGAGTTAAAACATGTTATTAAACATGGGAACATGGTGGTGCAGTGATTGTTCATGTCTCACACAAGATGCTGCTGCTCCATGTGCGACCTTCGATGAAATAATTTATTGCAGCAGTACTGTCTCTTTCAAATGTACTGACCTCCAATGTATGAATTTCCCCTTCAGATTAATAATCTATCTATCTATCTATCTATCTATCTATCTATCTATCTATCTATCTATCTATCTATCTGTCTATCTCCAATTCATGTCCTTACTTTTCTTTCTCCAAATACCCAATCGCCACACAATCAGCTCTGTAACAGACGTTAAGCCATCTGTAAGATTAGAACTCCGATTCTTCAAAACTTTTAAGGAACATTGAAATATCTTAATAGTATGTGTTTAATTATTCTATCCATCTATCCTTCCAGTGTCATGCCAGTCCCAGTAAGAATACAGCGCGAGACAGGAACAATCCGTGAACGGAGCGCAAGCTAATAGCTAGTGCTGCGGCACCATGTCTTGTCATGTTTAATTATTGACAATATAGATTATTTAATGAAGTTAAAGTTTTATCTGTATAATATAATAAACATATTTTGCTGCATTTCATCCTAAAAATTATATTGTCATCATATGTAAATATGCGCTTTATAAAGTGGCTCAGGTTGTGCAATATTATAACTGTATCACAAGTTTAAAGTGAGGTAATTGTACTTTTAAGTACAAATAGTACTACAAGGAGCAGTTGATGGACTGATTGAGTGTGTTTAGAGTTCTTCGGATGAAACTGCTTCTGAACCGCGAGGTCAGTACAGGAAAGGCTCTGAAGCATTTGCCTTATGAGAGCAGTTCAATAGACAGCATGGCCGAGGCAACGTGTGCTTGATGCTGTATCCCGATAATTCTAATTACGATTAGCTGCTGTACAGCTGTGATTCCCCACTCAGATACAGTGATATAAATACTCCGAGTGATGCAGTGAGAGTAATATGGAAAAAGATGATCCGATGTGGCAAATCCTAACGGTAGCAGCTGAAAGAAGAAGGTGAAATGAGAGTAACAACGCTAAAGCAGTTATGGTATTTGAAATAATTTGACCATTCTGTGGACATTTTATTGTTACAGGTTAATTACAGTCAGATGCATTAAACTAATAAACAATATGCAGTAAATTTCAAGGTATTTATAAAGCTGCGTCAAGGATGTGGATCTAAAAAAGAAAGGGAAACCACACAGGAACAGTAGCACTGCTTTGATGCTGGGTGCCTAACAGGTCCAAGCAGTGGCAGAAATAAAAGACAAAGAGTAGAAGACAAAGTAGAACGTCGTAAAGAGTATCAAAAATGTTGGCGCAATACACCTGCAGAGCAAGTTAGAGATTATGAAAGTACTAAAATTCTCAAAAAACTGATAGTAAAGATCACATTAGCGCTAACAAATGGAAATTATTATTATTGTTATTATTTAAACTTTAAATGACTTTTTCAGAGAAATACTTTCACATCCCTCGAGACGAGACTTTGTGCCAAGAGATTTAACTACGCCCGAGGCCAGAAATAAAAGACAAAGAGTAGATGACAAAGTAGAACGTCATAAAGAATTCAAAAACGACGCGATACACATGCATAGCAGGTTAGAGATAATGGAAGTATGAGAATTCAAAAAAATTATAGTAAAGATTGCATTAGCGCAAACAAACGAAAATTATTACTCTGTGAAATAACGGAACAGCGAATAGAAATTGAATATATTGTTCAAATTTAAACTCAAAGTCGGAGACTTGTAGATCGTCTAATTCGTGTTGCCATCAGGGAAAAGTAGTGTTTCATCCCAATGAGGAGGTGTATCCGCAAGAAATAAAAGATTTGTTATTTGGTGAAAGTGAAATCCACAAACACTACTGGCAAAATATCCGAATCTACAATAATCTCTTTGTGTTCGCATCATTCAATGCTAAAAACGTAGATTTACATGATTCAGGACCACATGCTATGAGAATCTGTGGTCCCGCAACAATTAAAGCTACTAAAAGTTTAACTTCAAAGAAACCACAATTCGGTCAGGTTTATATTTATGATCATGGGGAAGTGATGCAACATAGAATCGAAAGAGTTAAATGATCGGACGTATTAGAAATTCTACAGCAAATAATGGATACAAATCCATACATCCAAAAGTATTGCACTTCATACAAAATTTATCTGAAAAAACAGACAAAGAAGTTTTCTTGGATTTCTATATGAATCCAAAAGATCACACACGCATATATAATAAACCAACATGTGACGAATTGTCAGCTATAATAGTTTCGAAAAATGGAGATATCAAAGACAGAGTTGATATTCGTGTTTATCCAAAAGCACAGCACGATTCATCGCAAGAGGCAGATTTAGGAAATGACGAGTGCATAGGAACTACACAGGGGATGGCGAGCAAAGCGTGTAGGGGGCAGAGCCCCCTAGTATCTCTATATACAGTATATTTTTTTAAACAATCAGTTATCTTGTTTGTGATTCATTTTGTGTTGTTTGGCTTATGAACTTGTTCTTGGGATGCAGTCTTATGAATTATGATATGACATCACAGTGGCTATTTCTGTGAAAGGTAGCCTGAACACTGTCCTGAGATCTTCACCACTTTTTACAGTCTTTGCTTGTGGTTTAGCACATTCTTTTCCTATGTTTTCTCAGGGCATATTTAATTTTTTGTGCTTTATTTTCATCTCTGAGGCGTTTTTTGTTTGCTCTTTTGAAATTAGTTAAGTTATACAGCACTACATTGAAAGATGTGAGTAAAGCAAACCCTTGCTGGTTCATCCACAAGACCTTTGTTATTAGCTCCTTTTTTCAATGGACATTACAGTGTTTTTGCACTGCTTGCTGTTTTCTTTGTTATGTGTTTCTATCTCTGGAAAAAACCAGGCAACTCAATATCAAATTTAAAGCCTTCTGGAATTTCTGTTTTCTTTTCATGACACTCTTAAGCCCATATTTCACCTTCTCTTAAAACAAGTTAACTACTTTAAATGCTTATTAAGCCCAACAACAGTTAATATTTTGCTTTCTACAATTTGGCATAACATTGATGCAACACGTTGGTCTACTGGCTTGTGGACCGCTAGCATGACACCCTACCTTCCAGTAACCATACACATGTCTGTGGAGACTGTCATCTAAGGCAGGATAAAAATCACTCCAGATCAAGAAATGTCATTCTAGAATCACTAACCTCCATTAATTAGTGAATCCAAATAGTACTAACTCTAGTTAATCATCATGTCTGTCACCAGATTGACATTACAGATGACCCCAACATTTTCCTTTTCAATGGTGAGCCCACATAGTGCCAATGGTTCAATGTTGATAACCCATCATCTACACTTAGACCAATTTACCAACAGTAATCTTGCTGTAAGAGCCCTACAAATCATGGGGACTGCAAACACATTCACTACATCAAGGCCCTCATCCTGCAAGGACGTTTTTGGTATTTGTATAAGTGGGCTATGATCAAAAAGTTTCAGTCACTGAAGAAATTAGATAAGGGAGCTGTGATAATAATGATGATTGTAATTAATGGCCTGAAAACTTACTAATTTACTGTCTCCTCCTGATGCTAGTGACAAAGTCTTGCGTGATGCAGACACATGGGAAGAGGACAACAACACAAGATCTGGGATCCAGACATGACAATTGAAGTCATCCCCTCCCTGAACCACTCTTCTGGTTTGCTACCAGTGAGGGGACAGGCCACGGGTAATAAAGTTAGCATAATCATAAATAATATAACCTGGAAGGAGAGGTGGTGCAATGATTAGTATGACTGCCCTCCAGGAGATTGGGTTCATAATCCAACTCAGTCACTGTCTGCATGGAGTTTGCTTGTTCTCTTCTTGTTGATGCAAATTGTCCCCAGATACACTAGTTTTTTGCCACATCTCAAAGGCATATAGATTAGGCTGATTAGTGGTGCTAAATTACCAGTGTGAGTGTGTGTGAGTGTTTTCTGTCCAGGGTTCATTCCTGTGATACTAAAAGTGGAATATGTAGATATGGGTCCATGATCAGCAAACTTGTTAAATTATATGATATTGTCAGCAGACAATACAGGAAGTGTTCATAAATGGTGGAAATATATGATTATTGTGTTATATTGCTGCCTATACCAGCACAGAATATGCCTGCTGTAAATCAAGCAGAGATCAGTTTCTCTCCACATAGCCTCATCATCTGATAGTCTCAAACTGAGAGAAGTACAAAGCATTCGGTCAGCCTCACAAACTGATGATGTACTATTGGTCTGGCTCCCATTCCAGTGATTCATCACTTGTAAACTAATTACAGGGAATTCTTTTTCATCCACTGACACATTCGGACATAATTTATGCATTTTTAGAGCAGAATGGTCGATACCTGTAAACACCATGGCCCTGCAATGAAAAGATGAACCTGGAAAGAGTCTCAGAGAAGCAGGCAAACAAGACTGATCTATGTGTTCAAGAAAGTAAGCATCTGATTAACCACACAGACATTGACAGTGGTTCATATGTCAGTGGAAAGTGTGTTTCCCATTAGTCAATACCACCTAGACCTCTCAATAAAAAGATCCTATCTTTGATGCTTAATAAAGTGTTGTCAACCTTTCAGCACCAAACTGACCTAATCACATTATTTTCTGCTTGTGATGCTCCAATTGTGTTAGGTATAAGGACAGCTAAACATGTCCACCTAAGCAGGAGCATAGGCAGTGCAACCTGTTAGAAAGCTGCATACAAAAATAACTAGAAAACACAAAAATACCCAAAGCCAAAGAAGGAGCTAGAGTTTTTCAGAGGCATACTGCACAATGATTAGGTGTCAAGCTCCTTCTTTTATTTCATTTTCACCTTCTGTTATGTGATGGCTATGTGGTTCATGTAATAGTAATTCGGGTAAACAGCAAAGCTGAGGCTATGCAGCATTTGTGTGCATATATATATATATAATATATATATATATATATACACATACAAATATCATTCCCACAATGCTGTTCTTTCAAATTGAAGGCAGGACTCTCGACAAATGAATAAGGGGGCGAGGCATATCAAACACACAGCATTTTGGAAATGATCATTCGTGGTTACTGTGAATGTTGCCCTTTCGGAAAATAACTGTTAATTGCATTTTAGCAAACAATGCACACATTTTAAACATTTTGACCATACAAATGGTTATTGGACATGTGGATTATACGACAAAAGATATGTGAGAATTTTTTTGTTTTTTTCCATCAATATTTTTCACATTGTTTTCCATGGTCCAGAATTAGTCACCACCTAGTGCCATTGAGTTTGATTATTCAAGATGTACTTTCTCAACAAAATCATGACATTGAAATTTTTTTCTTGGCCACCACTACAACATCATGAGGTATGTAACATTTAAAAAAATATATATTGTTTTTGGGTATTGTATTCATTTAATGAGTTGAGAGTAATGAAAATCAAGTAAGAAGATCATGAAATTCGTGAAGCGATTGTTCCAAATACACGAGTTGGTGCAAAGACTCTGTATGTTACTGTTGCAGTATAGTACAGTATACATTACAGTAATTACATATCATTCTACTTTTTTGTTTTTTTTATATACAGTATATAAGTATACTGTATTGTCTAGAAGGTTTGGTGGGGGGATCCAAAACATATTTGTGGATTTTTTGCAGCTACAGAGTTCCAAGAGCACTAACCCCTGCAAATAGCAAGTGATAACTGTAATTGGAAACCAACTTTATATCATCATAATATTTTAATAGCATTTTCAAAGATATACAACAAAATAAAGATGTATGTACAGTTTAGATGTAGTAAATTCAGTAAATTCAATCCTGCCCTAGACATTATTAGCAGCCTTATAAGCAATTCAAATCATTCTGGACAAAAGAACTACATTCCCATTGCAGTAAAGCCAGACTCAATAGTGATCAATTGTCAGTACTCACGTGACTTGAATCAACCAATGAATGATGGTGTTAATATTTAAAAAGGCCACATTCACTCTCTGTTACTCGTTCACAATGGTGAAGACAAGAGAGCTGTCTGAGAATGTCAGAAAAGCCACCAAACATCTGAATGCAAAAGTGTTCAAAGCCATCTCCAAAAACCCGGTGTCTACAATTTTAAAAAGAAGTTTTATGCTCATGAAACTGTCAAGAACCGCTTAGGATGTGGTGGGTAGAGGAACATTAATCCAATATGTCTTTGAAGATTAGTGCCAACTGTTGATAAAGCCCCAAGTACAACACCCGAAGAGCACAACACTGACCTGGAGTGAACTGGAAGTGGTGGTTTCAACCCACCCCATACATTGTGCTCTAAACCAAGGAGTTAATGGATGAAGGACAAGGAGGACCCCATTGCTCAAAAACATTTATAATAAAGCACACCTAATCTTTACCTAAACCTGGCCTTGAGAAACCACAATCCTTCTGGGAACATGTTCTGTGGAAAGATGAAACCAAAATTGAGCTTTTTGGAAATGCAGGCCAGCGATACATTTATAGATAAAAAATATAGCTTACAAGGAAAAGAATACCTTTTCTACAGTTAAACATAGTGGAAATTCCATAATGTTGCGGGGCTCCTTTGCTGCCTCAGGAGTTGGAGGTGTAAGCAATCATGAAGTCAGATGATTACTAAGGTATTTTGGAAATGTGCTACCTGGTGTCAAAAAGCTTTGTCTGGCTCATAAGGTCATGGCTCCTCAAGCAGGGTTGTGTATCAGATGCACAAAAGAATGGTTAAAGAAACTGGTCAGCAATGAGTCCTGATCTCAGTCAAATTGAGGACCTTTGAAAAAAACTAAAATCTGTTATTGGTAAAAAGATTCTTCAAAACATTCATGAGCTACAAGAAATCACAAAGATTGCACAAATAAGTTATATGTTGTACTGTATTGACACTGTATTATCAGACTAATAATTGTTTAAACAGTCTAATACAGTGGTGTGAAAAACTATTTGCCCCTTTCCTGATTTCTTATTCTTTTGCATGTTTGTCACACAAAATGTTTCTGATCATCAAACACATTTAACCATTAGTCAAATATAACACAAGTAAACACAAAATGCAGTTTTTAAATGATGGTTTTTATTATTTAGGGAGAAATGGCAGATTCCTTTTGATAAGTAAAGGGGAGGGAGGACAATATAAAAAAGCCAACCGAAGAAGGGAACTTTGCTCTTCTGCCTTGTAATGCATGAATCCGTGTACTTGTCTGTGACTGAATAAAAGCTGATTGATTGAACTACTCCTGACTTCCTTGGAGGTTTCTTCCACACTACGATCTGAACCTAGGATTGTGTGGTGCTGTATCACACTGCCTCTCTCTTGGACAGAACTATAGAAAAATAATAAAAGCACAAAGGGAAAAAACCTAGCGTGTAAGAAAAAAAAGACCCACTGGTGGAGAGTTTCCAGACTGCACATTTTGGAATGCACTGATTTGACTGCTGTAAGTTTATCTTTGACATGCAAAATAGTATTGTAATTACTTGCATTGTATTGGTATTGTTTTGTAATTAGTCATTGTGTATTGGTATAACTGTTAATATTGTATTAGGATTAGCATTATTACTTAGTATTTGTACCAGTACTAAATATTAACACTTAGTATTGCTGTTGTATTAATATTAGTATTATATTAGTTGCAGTGCATAGTATTAGTGTAACTGCTGTATTATTACCAATGTATTAATATTATTATTATGATTAGTATTGCATTTGTTTCATTGCATTAGTATTAGTATTCTATAAGCATTGTATTGAATGAGTATTAAAGCTTAGTGTCCATTAAACCTCCCATTTTCTCCTTCATCAGTACCAACTAGGCCAGAATGCGATGGCTGCCCTGTCAGTTTTAACTAAACCAGCAGTTTGCCGTCTGTCACTTCACTTTATGTTCCTCTTTCACTATGTCTCACCTGTCAATGCTGATCGCACAGAGGTTCAGAATGCTGGCTGTGCACATCATCACGTCGAGTGTTACAAACAAGTCACAATATACTCGACTGAACATCCAGACTCCACCTGACACCTGGAAAAGGCACAAAGTGTAAAGCTGAGGGTTCATTCTTTTATTTTTGTATGGCAAAGTCTCATAATATTACAAAGATGTCATCAGAACAAAGATCAAGCTTTTATAAGATCTCCTAATGTAGACAGAAGATGGAAGAAACATAGAACTCAGGACATTCAATGACAAATGGAGATCTGCAACAGAAAGGAAGGCCAAGACTTCTCTTTATTAACGGGAGAAAATGAAAAAGATCACAGTGTAGCATCCCCTCCCAGTCACTGATTCTTTGGGTGAATTGGCTCCAGCAGACCCCCATGACCCTCTAGTTAGGATATAGCGGATTGGATAATGGATGGATGAATTACCTCACTCCATTCTCAGGGAATGCTGCCTGAAACATTGCATGAGATGCTGGAAAATCAGAAGGCAGGCTATTCAAATTCTGGTGCGATTGTTGATGACTGAGGCATGTTAGAATCCAGAACAGAACTGTCCTAATGAATCCTTTCTCTGCCTCAGCCTCACAATGTAATCTTTCAAGTTTCAAGTTTCAAGAGTATTTATTGTCATTTCATCCATATACAGTAGTACAGCATACAGTGAAATGAAACAACGTTCCTCCAGGACCATGGTGCTACATAGAACACAGGGCAACGAAGAATCCATGACACATAACATAAATACACAAGTGTTACTACCAAAATATTAATAATCTACATTTTGTGACAGTAAATGAATAAAATGAGTTACACAATCTTATCAGTGTGTATTTTGTTACACTGAAGACTAAATGCAACAAAATACTCTTTTAATTTTGTGTAAAACAAATATAGTAAATAACAAAACCTATGTTACTGCACCATTTTCTGCAGAATCTAGTCATTAATAAGCGGTCACCAAATTCACTTTATGTTTAAGCTCCCAATTGATGGTGTGGCCTCTAGTGGGCACCACTGATTCACAAACTCCAGACACAATTGTACAGACAAGACCCAGGTTCACAATCAATGTTTATTTAACAAAGTACCTTGCCAATGTTTCCATTTGTTCTCTTTCTACCATTTATTCCTTCCACTCATCACAGACAAGTTTTGCCCTTCTCTGCTCCTGACCTCGACTCCCTGGGCCAAGTTTGGGATTCTCTTATAACACTGGGCCCAGAAGTACATTTAGAGCTAAAGCACTTCTGGATCAGGCAGGACCCCAACCATCCTTTTGCCATCAGTTTTTGACAACTCTCCCTAGCAGCCCCTATAGAACTTGGCAGGGCAGGCTCCAAGGACCACAATTCCCATGCTGCCATGTGGGTGTTCATCCCAGGGCTGGCAAGATGGGTTGGTGCCATCCAGTGTACAGTGGGGGACAATCTACCCACAGCAGACAGTCACCCACTGTCCTTCCAGGTACTCAAACCCAACTAGAGTGTTCCTCTGTGATTTCTGGGACTCCAACCCTGGTGTAGCTTCTGCTGCAGCATTTTTCTCTGTCCATGTCCTGGCAAAGAAAGGGAATATCACTGATACTCCACTTACCTTCCTTTCCCATGGTCTCCTGGCAAGGCGAAGCTCGATCAAGGCAGGGATGCCGGCTGGTTCCTCACATTGAATAAGATTGAAAGACGTTCTTGGTAAAGCATTGAGCATAGATCATTTCTTAATTAGTTTTAGTTCACTAAAGCAATACTCTCCCCAGGCTACAGTGACTGGTAATGTGCAAAAATACACAGCATAATGAACACATCTTGGTAAATGCAATGAAGCTTTGTCCAATGTATAGCAGTTCAAAAGGTGTGAGTTCATCTTTTAAAGTGGCACTCTGGATCATCTCCATCTGACACTCAAAGCCTGTCATTAAATCATTGGGTATTGTTACAGATGGTGCCAATTCAAAAACAATGAATTTGTGTGACAGAATATCCTGGGTCCCACACCAGTCCAGAATCTGGGACAAATGTTGTTATTTTCTCCCCCATTGGCACCCTTGGTGGTTGACACACATGTCCTTGAAGTAAATGGGTTGAGGTCAGTCCTGAACTTAGTCTCTATACCAGTTTATTTCTCCTTTGGACGTAGTATCCACCAGATAAGAAATTAAGCCCCTTGTAACACTAGTGAGAGCACTATATTTAAAGTGCAAATATTTAGACAAAAGCTATATAAGATCATGTGTTACTGTACATACAAATGTATAAAAAAAAACAACTGGCACAGAAAGGTTAATCTTACTGCAATTTTTTAGATAACCGTGTTACCCAGTCTAATAATTTCAAATAGTTCTTATAGCTGAAGCTCCTAAACAACACAATTACCAGACTTCTCTACTTGAATGCGGTCATTAAATGGTTCTAAAATCTATCCAACTGGCTAAATTATTTAGTCATTCAATGTTTGAATTGCCTTTTTCAATATGTGGCCTTATAGACAACATACAGTGCAAGGAGAGAACCAGCACAGTTCATTTAGGGCACACTTATTGATGCTCGGCCAACAGCAACTTACCATTGAACCTTACTTGCATGCCATTGGGAGGAAACCTGGGAGAACACAAGAACAGAAACAGAACATGCACAGAACGCCACCAAAACAGAATTCAGGCTAAGTATTCTGGAGCTGTGAGACACCAACGCTAACCACTGTACCACTACCCAAATAACTGATGCTATTATTATTGCTAGGACATCATTTCACATTGGCTGAATGGTATTGGTGTTACACTGCATAATTGTGTGGATACCTCACAATAAATATTTGTGTCTTATATATTGATTTGTTCACAACATAAATTAAATGGGGTGTTTGAGCTGTGCCATGAATAGCGACATTCATCATGTCTTGAAAATGTGCTGCCAGACTCCCCAGGGTAACGCTCAACAACTGTCTTTCACTGATATAGTGCTTACATTCTCATTAATAATGGTTAAGGTGCTGAAACATGAAAGTATCAAGTCAGAATAGGACTGCTTTTATTACACATTGTTGTCTTATGAATGACAGACTAATTTACGTGTGTTTCTCTCCTTTGGTTCTGTGGGGACCTTGTGGCTGCTGCTTTTTTTGTCCTTTGTTAATCATTTTTTTCAGACACAGATACCCACATTCACCTCAGAATTTACCTTGATGAGAAACAGGCATAGATTTTATACAATATTTAATAGCCTTTGAGCCATTTCAAGGGCAAAGGGTACAAGGCGTGCACATGTTGGCATGCCTCAGACGATGAAGAGTTGTTTTCTGAATCTGTCCATTTCACTCATCCGTTCACAATTTATCAGACCCGCTTAATAAAGATCAGGGTCATAGGTGTCATACAGTTTGGGGTTATACCGTCAAATATTAATTCATTATCTTTCACCATGATTAATTAATGTGATACAGTAGACACAGTAGGCTATGTGAAGATACAGCAAGCAAGCTCTGATATGCTGACAAAGTTGAAAATAAGCACCCTCCTCCATTGTTCAGAACATACATTAAGTGGCCATCTTGTTGGGCACACTAATCTTTAACCTGGCAGGACTTCCTTTTGTAGATAGATAGATAGATACTTTATTAATCCCAAGGGGAAATTCACATAATCCAAGGGGAAATTCATATAAATTCACATTCATGGATTCAGCAGGCGCTACAAATATTCCTTAAGGATATACATCATGCAGTTGAATAGATTTTTTGACCTCACATTCATATTTCAAACCAACTCTTTCATGTCATCCCAAAGGTGCTCTTTTGAACTTTGGTCTAGGAATTGTGTTGACCATTGTAGTAAGTAAACATGTTTGTGGAGCCAGCTTGAGATGATATGCATCGTGTGACATGGCTGTCTATCCTGCTTAAAGTATCCATTTGAAAAAGGGCAGATTGTGGTAATAAAAGGATGCACATAGTCAACAACAATGCTGAGGCACATTGTGGCATGCAAATAACACTCAGCCGGTACTAAGAAGCCTAACCTCAGCCAAAAACATTCCCCATATAATTACAGTAATAATACCACCAGTCTGTACCACTGATACTGTACAACACAAGACAGTCAGTCCCATTCAGTGATGCAGTATATGCAAAATTTGGGGTCATCTGCACGTCATAGCAGGTATTGACATTTGCAAGGCCAGACCACATTTCCCAATCTTTAGTAACCCCTTAGGTGATCTTGTGCCCATTGTAGTTTCATGTTCTTGATGTTAGTTGACAGGAGTGGACACTGCCATGGATATCTGCTCTGTAGCTAATCTATTTGTAGGTCAATTCATTGTGTGCTCTGAAATGTGGTTCTGCACTTCCATTTTGCAAAGAGCTGGTGTTAAAATATTTGTGAGACGTGTCTTTGCTCAAACCATTAGAACATTAATACATCAGAACAATCTAGACAAGAAAAGGCCATTCAGCCCAGAAAGGCTCACCAGTCCTATCCACTTAATTCTTCTAAAGTAATATCAAGTCTAGTTCTGAAAGTCCCCAAAGTCTTACTGTCTACCACACTCCTTGGTAAGCTCATTCCATGTGTCTATGGCTCTCTGTGTAAAGACAAATGTCTTATTGTTTGTGTGAAATTTACCCTTAACAAGTTTCCAAATGTGTCCCCGTGTTCTTGATGATCTCTTTTTAAAATAACAGTCTGAATCCACTCTACTAATTCCCTTCATAATTTTAAACACTTCAATCATGTCACCTCTTAATCTTCCTTTGTTTAATCTTTCATCATAATTCATCCTCTGTAGTCCTGGAATGAGCCTAGTTGCTCTTCTCTTTTTGTACCCTGTAGACCAAAACTGCACACAGCACTTCAGATGAAGCCTCACCAGTGCGTTATAAAGCTTGAGCATAACCTCCTTGGACTCCACACATCGTGCTATGTAACCTAACATTCTCTTAGCCTTCTTAACCCCCTTAACGCACACACGTGCCGGTCCCGGGACATAACAGCGTTTTAAAAACATTACAGTAATGTGTGCATGCCCATCTGCCATGCATCTCGACATACTACCCATCAAATGAAACTTCAAAGTCTCGTCTTACCGATGATATAAACCATTTTGACACACAACAACCACAGCACTGACACTAAAGCCTTTTTTACAGAGAAGTACATACTTTTAAGAGTTGACTTTCCCTACCTTTGAAACCCTGCAAGTCAAACATCAATATTTCTGAGCAGTATTGATCCCATTCTGTCCGTAAGGCTCCAGCGAATATAATCCAGTAAAACGATTAGGTCCAAAACACACAATATATCCTCAAAGGGACAAAAACTCCAGAAAACGTTTCATAACTTGAGACTAGCTACGTAATTTTTTTTCATTTCTATTGATCATATCAGACGTAATTTGTTTCTGTCGGCGATAACCATGCTACCGCATGTAACACGGAAGTGTTAGCTTCTGATCGACACCTAAGTTGGCCAATTACGACGGGTCTGGGGTTGACTGGCACCTCGTATAGCCAACAAGTGTCACAGACAGCTGAACGATGACGTACAACTCCAAACCCTGGTAGAATCTACCAGTTTGATTGGACACTGTGACTGACACTCAAAACTTATAGCCAATGAGCAGCCGAGTATTTTGATATGTAACTTGCCATACTAACTTGTAAACAAAACGATCGGAGCTGCGAAGGTGGCATTTGTGCCAGTCTGCAGAGTTGGTGCGTGGTTGTTTATTGTGATTTCGCCAAGTTTTTTCGCATTTTAAATATGAATAAAAGTAGAAGTTTAAACGTAAATACACTCTCGATAAATAATAGATGCATGTACGCGGCGTGAAAGTAATCAATCGGCCCAGGAGAGGTCTAATGGCAGAGAGCGACATGTGCCACGCCCTTGTGCTTTCTGCTTGCTAGTGATTGCTGCCATCAAGTGGCACATGGAAAAACGCTGAGCTGTGTTGTAACAGTTTGTAAAAGAAATATATATAGTTTGTGTGCATTTTATAAAAAAAAGTAAAAATAAAAATATAAATATATTTTTGGCCCATAAGACTTGTATTGACTATTTTTACATAGAAATGTGTATTTTTTATTGTTTTTATTATTTTTATAACTAATAGAGTGACATTGTATGTAGATATAGATTCCTTTAGGTGTAAGCTTTCAGTAGAGCCCTTATTGATATATGTGGGTTGAAGCATTCAAAAGTTATTACACTTTTTCCATACTTTCCAAAATGTGGATAATGGTCCCTCTAAAAAGTCCCTGGGCATGCCCACATAAAACTGGTGTAAAAAATGTCATTTTTACAGGTATTCTTTTCAAATTTGAAATGTGAATAGTCAACAAGTTATTCTGTTGGTACATAGTGTGTTTCTGTCCCCACCTACCTACTGCAGCTTTATTTTCCATTATTTTCATAAAAAAACTTATGCGAGAACAAAAAAATTCGTTTTTTTTGTGAGTTCTAATGTGCATAACTTTTGATCAGTCACACCTACAGTGATTCTGACTACTAAGGGTGAAACTAGAGAATGTTACCTTTACAAAGAGACCAAACATGTTTTTATACTCCAGATAGTTCAATAACAGCAATGATTCTAATTTGGAGAGGTCGAATTACAAGCGATTTAGCAAAAATGACCCCGCTTGATAATGGCCTCTGAACACTGTCTGGAAGTTGATAGTGTCGAGTCCACTATGATTCCTTCACATAAGGTGTACTTTCGATTTTCAGACCTCCCATTGTGTATTCAAACATAACATTTTTACTTCTTACATGTAATACTTTACATTTACTTACATTAAATTTCATCTGCAAAACTCTGCCCAAGCCTGTGTGCTGTCCAGGTCCCTCTGTAATAATTCAATAGATTCCAGATTATTTACCAGTCCACCTAGCTTAGTGTCATCTGCAAACTTAACCAACTTGTTACTTATATTCCTATCCAAATCATTTATATATATTTTAAATGTGACAGCGGCCCTAGCACTGACCCCTGTGGAACACCACTCCTAACATCGGCCAATTCTGATGAGGTTCCTCGCACCATCACCCTCTGCTGAATCGAATTCCAACTTGTTGGTAAAACATGACCTCCCTCTTCTGAACCCATGCTGACTGTTTAGTAAAACTCCTGTTCTTGCCATGTGCTGCTCAATCTTATCATTAATAATTCCTTCCATTCATTTTTCTGTCATGCACATACTGGCTTATAGATGCTTGGATGAGCCTGATCACCCTTTATATATACAGTAGCAGAATAATATTTGCCATTTTCCAGTCCTTCAGAATTTCCCCAGTGCACAGCGACTTTCTAAAAATATACATCAAGGGTTTATATGTGTACTCACTAAATATTCAAAGGTAAACATGATCTCATCATTGGGATTTGTTTGATTTCAGCCTATTTAATCTGAGCAGTACTTTTCCCTCTACAATTTTCAAATCATTCAGTACCTCCTTAGTAGTCACTTTTACCGCTGGGAGGTTGTCCAGTCTATCACTTGTGAAGACCTCAAAAAAATGCAAGTTTAGAGCACCTGGTATTTCACTGTCTGCATTTTTTAATTCCCCTTTACTATTCTTGATCCTCTTCACCTTCTCGCTAACTGTTCTTTTACTACTAAAATACTGAAAGAATCTCTTAGGATCGTCTTTCGCCTTATCTGCTATATTCCTCTCTAACTGCCTTTTAGATGCCCTGATATCCTTCTTAATTGTGGCTCTCATGTTCTTATATGCCCTACGATTCACTTTGGAGTTATTAGTCTTATAAACCTTATAGACCTTTTTTCTCCTTTGCAGCTTCTTTTTCAACTTATTATTAACCCACAGCAGGTTTTTAAAAATTTCCTACTAATTCTAAATTTAGGCGTCTACCTGTCCTGCATTATATGTAAAACATTTTTAAACCTGGTCCACTGCTCCTCAACTGTCTCTGTGTTCTGCCAGGTGTGAAAAAGCCAGAGACAGAATGAGAAAATGGAGTGGGAAGTTAACAAACCTAGAGAATTCAAAGTTAATGTAGCCCAAAGTGCAAAATTTGAAGAAACATTTTAATTTATTAAATGCTAATGGCAACACATGTAACTTACAAAGTGAAAATGCTTTGTATGAATACAGCCTCTTGGCGAATGAGGAAGTGTACAGCCTTTATACTGTTGTGACAGTGACATCATTCATTGTCACTTCCAGTTGTCTAATGGTTTCAACTACACTAGCAATGGTACACAAACAGGACAAGCAGATGGCAGTGCCAAAAAATAAAAATAAAACCCTGGCATGCCAAGACACGATAAATATTTAGCTACCTTAAAATGGTTCAAAAACTCTAATTGAAGGATCAGATACTAAACTTAACAAAATTCCAACAGGAAAAAAGAAATAAAATAAAGTACAGAGGAAAATTACAAACTATTCATGACAGTTTGACCATTCTCCACTGATATCTCTAATTAAGAAGGTGTTTTCACCGCCAGAACTTCAGTTCATCCGATATTTGCTATTTATCATAAACTGCAGAGAACGCAGTGTGTGAAAATTCCAGGAGACTCGCTGCAACTGCCATGGTCTGGCACTAACAGTTTAATCCTGGTGAAAGTCACTTGCATTATGTGTCTCATCCATTCCAATGTTTGGTTGAACAGCAGCTAAACATCTCGGCCACGTCTGAAAATATCAACTTTATGGCAACATGATTGGCTTGTTAGAGCAGCAGGTTATTTGCATAGCTTCCCTATAAATAATTACACATATAATCCTGCCTTAGCACGGTGGCACAGTGGGTAGCGCTGCTGCCTCGCAGTTAGGAGACCTGGGTTCGCTTCCTGGGTCCTCCCTGCGTAGAGTTTGCATATTCTCCCCGTGTCTGCTTGGGTTTCCTCTGGGTGCTCCGGTTTCCTCCCACAGTCCAAAGACATGCAGGTTAGGTGTATTGGCGATCCTAAATTGTCCTTATTGTGTGTGTGTGCCCTGTGGTGGGCTGGCACCCTGCCTGGGGTTTGTTTCCTGCCTTGTGCCCTGTGTTGGCTGGGATTGGCTCCAGCAGACCCCCGTGACCCTGTAGTTAGGATATAGCGGGTTGGATAATGGATGGATGGATCTTGTCTTTATATAAATGTATGATTATTTTTTACATGTGAGCCTAACACATTATCTTTTAATGGAGTCATGATGGACACTCACCTTTACCCATTTCTATACCAAACTTATCAAGATGCTGTCTGTTGCAGCTTCATCACAATGTTTGGCCGGATGATACAGGAACTGAAGTACTTAGGTTGTGCTGGTCTCACAGGCTACCTGGCATGAGTGTGCTGAAGGCAATTGTACCATTACATTAGCACAGAGCAGTCTTAAAAGCCCATAATATAATTCCAAGAAAGAGAGAGAACCATATTGGTAAAATGGTTTCATTTGGAGACAACATACAGGGAGTGCAGAATTATTAGGCAAGTTGTATTTTTGAGGATTAATTTTAATATGGAACAAACACAGTGCTATCAGTCAATCCAAAATGTTAATAAACCTGAAACCTGAATGTTTCACAACGGAAATGTGAGTGTGAACATCATCAGGGGAATACATATGTGCGCACAATTATTAGGCAACTATTAGTGTGCAGATTTATTATGCAACTAAAGGAAAAATGAAAATGTTCCCATCTCACTTGTTTATTTTCATCTGTTATAGTGAGAATAATAAACAAACACCTCAAAATTTACAAATAAACATCTCTGACATTTCAAAAAAAATAAATCAATCAATCAATGACCAATATAGCCACCCTTCTTTCCAATAACAGTCATAAGCCTTTCCATTCATGGAGTCTGTCAGTTTCTTGATCTGTTGACGATCAGCTTTTTGTGGAGCAGTGACTACAGCCTCCCAGACACTCTTCAGAGAGGTGTATTGTTTTTCTCCCCCGTAAATCTAGCGTTTAAGAAGTGCCCACAAGTTCTCGATAGGGTTTAGGTCAGATGAGGAAGGGGCCATGTCATTATTCCTTCATCTTTAAGGCCTTTACTGGCTGGCCACGCAGTGGAGAACTTCGATGCAAGTGATGGAGCATTGGCCTGCATAAAATCATGGTCTTTTTCCTGTATCACTGTTTGAAGAAAGTGTCTTCGAAAAACTGGCAGTAGGTTTGGGAGTTGATTTTGAGTTCATCTTCAATGCAAAAAGGTCCAACTAGCTCATCTTTAAAAATACCAGCTCATACCAGTACCCCACTTCCACGTTGGAGTGGAGCTCTGTGCCCATTACTGATCCACAGGTCCATCCATCTGGTCCATCAAGAGTCACTCTCATCTCATAGGTACATAAAACCTTTGAAAAAAATCTGTCTTCAGATATTTCTTGGCCCAGTTTTGACGTTTCAACTTATGTTTCTTGTTCAGTGGTGGTTGGGTTTCAGCCCTCCTTACCTTGGCCATGTCTTTGAGCACTGAACACCTTGTACTTCTGGGCACTCCAGGTAGGTTGCAGCTCTGGAATATGAAAGTACTGGAGGATAATGGGTTCCTGGTAGCTTCACGTTTGATTCTTCTCAAATCTTTGGCAGCTAATTTGCGTCTTTTGTTCTCAACACGTTTCTTGCGACCCTGTTGACTATTTGCAACAAAATGTTTGATGGTTCTGTGATCACACACCAATATCTTAGCAATTCCAAAAGTGCTGCATCCCTCTGAAAGACTTTTTACAATTTTTGACTTTTCAGAGTCAGTTAAATCTCTTTTTTGGCCTATTTTGCCCGAGGAAAACTAGCTGCCTAATAATTCTGCACACCTTGATATAGGGTGTTGATCTCCTTAGGCCACACCCTCCCTCATTACACAAATATACATCACCTGACGTGCTTAAATCCAATAAGCATTCAAGTTAATACAGCTTGGAGTTGGAATATACGCATTAAAAATGATGATATGGTCAAAATACTCACTTACCTAATAATTGTGCACACAGTGTATAAGTCAGAATCCACTGAGGGTTATGTAACAATTCAGCTTCTGAGGAAACCAGACCTACAAATGGATTGAGGAGGAGTGTCCACTCATGCTGCACATGGCCATTGTTGGCATTGGTTGCTTTGATGATTAAACTCCCATAGGCAGGAGGGTTGCCACAATGGGAGCCAAATTCTAAGACGAGGTCCCAGGTGGATGTACAGTTGCATGTCTTGATGGTGACTGCAAATATTCAGATGAGCACTTTGCAATATCAAGTGGAGCAGAGTTCCATGTGATCAGCAACTGAATATTCGTCAGTTAGTTCTCAGAGACGTTAAGAACCCTTGCCAGGGTTTAGTATCATCTTTTGGGTATTTCATGGTATTTAAACCAAAGCTGCATGTACTCCAATGTACAAGTTTGTGAATATTTTGAAAACCTTTCGCACAAGTGCTTAGTTGGAATTTTTAGTGACAAACTTTATCTTATTGTTTTTGACTCTGACTTTTGTGTTGGCTTTGACAAAATATCAGCTTGATGACTGATTAACATTTCATTTCTTGGTCTTCTCTATTCATTATCTTCCTACTCAATTTCCTTGTAGTGGCAGAAAAGAATGTATTTGACCTCAGAAGTGACTGAATATTTAAAGCCAGAGGTGCAGTTGGGTCTGGATACAGGAGAAGAGTTTGGTGCAGATGCTCATTGTGTAGCTAGAAGAGACTAGGGTTAAAAGAGAATGAGAACGAGACAGATGGGAAGTGAGAACTGGAGTGCATAGTGCGCTAGTCGATAAGTTCCACTTTATAAATGCAGCCATGTACTCTGGCCAAGATTGTTAGGACTTGGAGGAGAAAAATACATACAGTACATGGGGACAAAATTATGGGATCTGGAGATGAGAATGAGAAAACATGGCTTTAATGCCAAAATGGATTAAAGGCAAACCACACTGGCAATTAATGGCACGTCAGAAGCAAGGAACAAAGCCAAGAATGCATTAAAATGGAAAACCAGAAAATTGTATCTTTTATGAAAACCAAAATTGTACTCACTAAATTAGTCTTAATTTCAAACCTAAAACACTTAGAAAATTATTTGGTAAAGGTCAATATTTGGATGATGATCGCCTCTTGCTGCCAGTTTATGAATGGCCATCGACACGTCTCATGAGGACACGCATCCATCAACCATACCATGTTCCATTACAATGGGAAAGACTAATTGATGGCTAATGATTCATAACAAAATAAAACATCTACATATTAAGTAATGCAGAAAACTGCCTAAAATAACATTGAGGAAAATATGTACTTATATCAAAAAATTTATAAAAGAGTTCAGTTATATTCACTGTCAGGGAGGCTGAACATCAAACGACTTGCCAAAACAAATACCAAAAAGTCAAAAACGCATGAGAAAGTCCTAAGCCATCTACAGAAACGTTCTACTCTGACTAACACACAATCCAGAAACTTGGGTCCTAGCAATAGCGTTCCACCATCATAAATACTGTTGGCATGATGACATCATGTGTCATGATTTTGGCCGTAACGATGCTAGCGAGAAGAAATGATCAACAAAACGGTGATGCAGTGATGTCACCAAAACACTAAAATATTATAACAAGGAGAATACTAAAATACTTTATGAATACAACAAACAAAAATGGGTCCTGCATGCTGTAAAACCCTAAATTCACAACACAGAGATTTTCTTTTTACTTTGTTTTTGTATTTATCACTCTTGTGTGTTTATTGTGTTAATAAAGGTATTATTATTGTTTAGTTTTTGCCTCATTTATATTATTTTGAGGGTCACGTTCTACTAAAATATATACAAACACACACAGAAGACTACAGTTAACAGAATTAGTTGTATTGGTGTGCATGGACTCCGTGTATCTAGGCTGGGTTCTTGCCTAATTTTTAATGCTGTGGATCCCCAAGAGCCAGAATTGGATTAATCAGATCTGAGAAATTCGTGTTATGTTATCAAAAGTAAAGGCATTCTCACCTAACACTGAAGATGATTCCCAGGTCCTAAAGAACACACCTTTAGCTCTTTCATTTGTGTGGGTAGATCACCAGTAGATCATAGGTTTGGGTACAAAATATGGAGTACATTACACAGATCTGTTTCAGGTTTTTCTTTAAAGTACAGAACCTCTCAATTTTGAACTCACATTTGGTCTTGCTCATTTACGTGTCTACGCACCACACACACCAAAGGCGAGATTCAGGATGGAAGTAATTGGGTAAACAGTGTACATCACAATGCTCTTTGTTACTGTTTCTTGATGACATTTTGACTTCCTACACTCTTGAAGCACTCCTACGCTCTGAAATCTAAGAATGCACTTCATACAGTCTTAACCTTGCTCTATGTCATTATCATTTGTTTGGACTGTTCGAGGATGTTCTAAGAGCTTGTTATTTTCCTGTGACCATGAATTGAAGGAAGCGGTGTGCTAGCTGAAAACATTTTTTTTTCATCTACACAAAAGCTTGTGTGACGTTGCATATTGTTACTTCTCTCTTCTGTTAGCTTGCTTCCTATATAATTTATCCAAAGTTCTGCCTTTTACCACACATTTAAATAGATATTTGTGTGAAAATGTGAAAAAAGTAGCATTGTGTGGTTTTGTACATTCCTGATAGAATTACTGTATAAATTTGCAAGTTTGTGTATGTGATCTCAGCCTGTCTTCAGTGAGGATTGCTATATCCAAATAAAGTGAACTGAAGTGGTGTGATGCAGTGGCTAGCACTGCTCTCTCACAGATCCAGGTTCAAATCTAAGCATATGTGAGGCCTGTATATTCTGTACATGAACCATCCTACCATTTCCCAAAGATGTGTATGTTAGTTTAATTGGTGACTCTACAATGGGAGTCATGATGTGTTTGTGTGCGTGCCCCGGTACCCAGTCCAGAGATGGTTCCTGTCTTACACCCAATACTGCTGGGCCTGAGATTAGGCTCTGACTCTTTGTGAACCTGCTTTGCTTATTTTGTCTTTCCCCTATTAAGTTCTTGTTCACTGTGTTATAGAAAAATGTATTTGTAGGTTACTTGGTTGCTTGATTCTTGGTAGGTGTTAAGTGTCTTGGAGCAGCAGCACTGCATGCCACTGAGGGCTGCAGGAGGACAGGGAGTGAAGAATAAGGATGGCTTAGCTTGGAGGACCACTAGCTGAGGTTTGTGCTGAACACATGAGGCCTTGTGTACAAAACCTTGCTGGGATGCCATACTAAACTTAACATAGTTAAGGTAAATGTTAATCAATGAATTAGGTGAAGAGTGAGGCTGCGATAACACTGCTGTCTCATAGTAAGTTTGCTGGTCACATCCCAGGTGCTCCCATGTTTGTATATGGGTCTGTGAGGGTTTGCTCCAATTTTCTCCCTCAGTCCAAAGACATGCGGGTTAGGCAAACTGGTGGAGCTAAATTGTCCTCTGATGTGTGTGTGTGTGTTTCCTCCTGTAATGTGTTGGCTCCTAGCCATGGGGTTGTTTCGGCCTGAGCACATTGCTTGCTGGGATATGCTCCAGCTGCCCCCTGCCCTGAATAAGCAGGTTTAGAGGATGGATGGATCAACAAATGCTATAATCTGTCCTGCCCAAAGAAACTCTCACTTGCATGTTGTCAATCCTTAAACAAATAGAGAAATACTCTACAATTTCAATAACAGGGTAGTTTCCAATTTAGGCTAGTTATTTCAACTTAAATATGTTGTTTACAGTATTTTCTTCTTTTACACATCTAAAAGACACTCCTGTCAGCAGATTGTTAGTATTCAGCACGAGCGATTAAATGTCATACACAACCCTGTGACAAAATATTTTAAAAAAGTGACCGTCACTTTGATGAAGCAAGCAAATAACAGAAAACGCTCCAACTTTCAAATCACTTAAATAAGTTGCACCCAAATATTATGTTATGCATAATTTTTTTATTGTCATACATTAAGAAACTGCACCCAAATATTATGTTATGCATAATTTTTTTATTGTCATACATTAAGAAACTGATTAATTTGCCACCATTAAAATATGCAGACAAACAAACTTAAAAACGCAACGTATCCTGTCATTTGAATAAAGGTGATGGCATTTGTATCCTTTTGCATCACAATGTATTATAATTTGATTTAGATGTCCTTGAGCCATTCTATTGGAGTTGTGTACTGAATTGTAGCTGCGATTACAGAGACCATCACACAGAAATCACATGGGACCTGTTCCATTACAGATGTAGAACATGGATGGCTGGACGGATATCAGAATGTGACAGGCACATCATTGAAACATGCAATGAAATGAGATTTTCTGTTCCCGTCACTGTCCTGCCACCTAACTTGCTAAAATGCCAACACCAAAAAAGGCAGCGTACGAGTTACAGATGTTTGAAACTTTCCATAACTTTACGCCAATTTTTGAGGCAAGTTTATGTTTTATAAATCCCGATGTTTGCATAAGAAATGGCTTACCTATGTTTCTGCACATAAGCAAGTTTTATACATGGGTAACAGAGGTCCAGGGGTATTCATGAACATTCTACGATTAGTGGAAAGGTTGGAATGGTCTGGGGGCTAACTGTGATGCAAGTAGAGGTGGGATTGGGCACCAACTGGTGGGGAAGCAGGTGGACAGGAGGAGAGGATTCTGAAGCAAAGGGCATCATTACCAGGAGAAGGGGTAGGAGATATAAACCACTGGGATGAATGTAAAAGACTTCTAAACTGGTGAGCTGGAGTTTGATGGTCACCTGTTGGAAAGACAATCGGTCTCAAAAGTGAAGGAATCAGACAGTAAGGACTGATTTTGCTTTTATGACTTTTCTTTGAATGTTCTGCTTTAGACAGAAAGGTGAATGTTTTCTTTAAACTGCACTCATTCATCTTTGTTAGCATTTTTGAACAGTTAAATCTGATAATGACACATGTACTTCTGGAATCTTATAATGATTACACTAGTCCTTGGTTCTGTTTCTTGATGTCCATGCCTATAGACATCAACTGCAAAACAATCTGAAAATGATAAATTCCAGAGAACTGCTGCAGAAATTTCAATAACTACTGAATTTTACAAATACCGTCATAGGAATTTGGAGTGATGGACCCCTGGAAGGTCCACAAGAGGAACAATGCCTCCCCTGGGCCACTAGAGGGCAGCTGCCCTGGTCTGCTTGGGGGCCACCGGAACAGAGCTGGGAAGCTCATCCCTGTTGGGGCCTATGGCTACCGCCAAGGGCCACCCAGACGATTACGGAACCCTGGATGGCAACACTTCTGCCACACTTGAAGGTGCTGCCGGAAGGAGTTCCAGGGACACCCTAATTGCTTCCGGGTGCTCATGCGGCACTTCTGCCATACCAGGAAGTGCTGCCAGAAGAGCGTCACAGAACACCTGGAGCACATCTGGGTACTGCATAAAAGGGGCCGCCTCACTCCAGTAGATGAGCCAGAGTTGGGAGGAGGAAGATGGAGCTTGTGGGGAGAGGAGTAGAGGCAGCAGAAGGATTCAAGGAGAAAGGAAGAAGGGACCGAGTTAGCTGATTAAGGCATTGTGGTGTTGTTATTTGCAATAAACGTGTGTGTTTTGGACATACACTGTCTGTCTGTCTGTGTGTGTACGGGGGCTGGCTTTCCACACTTCATAAAGCAACAATAAAATTGTGATGGCCAAGCATGAAAGTGAGGTCTAATGCTTAATGTGTACTTTATACCACTGTTCAGGTCAGCAAGGCACAGCTGTGCCCTGTAAGGTTTTTTCCCCAGGAGTCTAAAATATCATCTGGGAGCTGGTTAGGACCACTCTCCAAACATGAGTCCAATGTGCTATCCAGGAGTTGGTTGGAACTGCTGCCTGAACAAGAGGCCGATATGCCATCCAGGAACTGGCTGAGACCACTGGCAGACTGTATAATGCACTAGTGAGGCCGCATCTGGAGTACTGTGTGCACTTCTGGCCACCACAGAGAGACAGAGGAAAGCAACCAAGTGCATCTCAGGACAGAAGGACATGTCCTACTGTGACAGGCTCAGGGGGTTATACTGGTTTAGTCTTTGTCCTGCCTTCGACCCACAGCCATCTTTCTTCATTCAGGACATCGATAATCATAAGAGTGCGAGTGAGGCAGACAAGCGAGACTTTACAATTAGAAGACTGAAACTTTATTTAAAAGAGGAGAATAAATTGTGGCAAAAGTGTTAAATAGTGCACTTAAACAATTAAGTCAGTAAATAATTCCAAAAGATTAATCAATAGTATTGTGTCTTAAAACCAATCAGTGTTTTTGGAGTGTCCAATAAATACATAATTTTAATAAGAACATTAGAACACTCTAGACGAGAACAGGCCATTCAGCCCAACAAAGCTCGCCAGTCCTATCCATTTGTTTCCTCCAAGAAAACATCAAGTCGAGTTTTGAAAGTCCCTAACGTCTTACTGTCTACCACACTACTTGGTAGCTTATTCCAAGTGTCTATCGTTCTTTGTGTAAAGAAAAACTTCCTAATGTTTGTGCAAAATTTACCCTTAACAAGTTTCCAACTGTGTCCCCGTGTTCTTGATGAACTCATTTTAAAATACAAGTCTCGATCCACTGTACTAATTCCCTTCAGAATTTTAAACACTTCAATCATGTCACCTCTTTATCTTCTTTTGCTTAAACTGTAAAGGCTCAGCTCTTTTAATCTTTCCTCATAATTCAACCCCTGTAGACCTGGAATCAGCCTAGTCGCTCTTCTCTGGACCTTTTTTAGTGCTGCTATGTCCTTTTTGTAGCCTGGAGACCAAAACTGCACACAGTACTCAAGATGAGGCCTCACCAGTGCATTATAAAGGTTGAGCATAACCTCCTTGGACTTGTACTCCACAGATCGTGCTATATAACCTAACATTCTGTTAGCCTTCTTAATGGCTTCTGAACACTGTTTGGAAGTTGATAGCTTAGAGTCCACTATGACTCCTAAATCCTTCTCATAAGGTGTACTCTCGATTTTCCGACCGCCCATTTTGTATTCAAACCTAATATTTTTTACTTCCTATGTGTAATACTTTACATTTACTGACATTAAATTTCATCTGCCACAAATCTGCCCAAGCCTGTATGCTATCCAAGTCCTTCTGTAATGATATAACGGATTCTAAATTATCTGCTAATCCACCTATCTTGGTATCATCTGCAAACTTAACCAGCTTGTTACTTATATTCCTATCTAAATCATTTATATATATTAAAAATAGCAGCGCCCTAGCACTGACCCCTGTGGAACACCACTCTTAACATCGCCAGTTCTGATGAGGTTCCTCGCACCATCACCCTCTGCTTCCTGTGTCTGAGCCAATTCTGCACCCATCTAAAAACATCACCCTGAACTCCCACTTCTTTTAACTTGATGCCCAACCTCTCATGTGGCACCTTATCAAATGCTTTCTGAAAGTCCAGATAAATAATATCATAAGCTCCACTTTGATCGTATCCTTTTGTTGCCTCCTCATAGAATTCCAACATGTTAGTAAAACACGACCTCCCTCTTCTGAACCCATGCTGACTGTTCAGAATAACTCCTGTCCTTGCATGTGTTGCTCAATCTTATCCTTAATAATTCCTTCCATTAATTTTCCTTTTATGCTTGTTAAGCTTACTGGCCTATAGTTGCTTGGATCTGCCCTGTCACCCTTTTTATATAATGGGATGATATTTGCCATTTTCCAGTCCTTTGGAATCTCTCCAGTGCACAGTGACTTCCTAAAAATATGTGTCAAGGGTTTATATATGTACTCACTAGCCTCCTTAAGAACACGAGGATAAATATTATCTGGGCCTGGTGATTTGTTTGATTTCATCTTATTTAATCTGAGCAGCACTTCTCCCTCTACAATTTCCAAATCCCTCAGTACCTCCTTAGTAGTTGTGTTTACCTCTGGCAGGTTATCCACTTGCTCACTTGTAAACACCTCAGAAAAATGTAAGTTTAGGGCATCTGCTATTTCATTGTCTGTATCTTTTAATTCCCTTTACTATTCCTGATGAACTTGACCTCCTCCTTAACTGTTCTTTTACTACTAAAATACTGAAAGAATCTCTTGGGGTCTTCTTTCGCCTTATCTGCTATATTCCTCTCCAACTGTCTTTTAGCCTCTCTGATATCCTTCTTAATGGTTGCCCTCATTTTCTCATACGCTACGGTTCTCTTTGCAGTCATTAGTCTTATATGCCTTATACAGCAGTTTTTCCTTTGCAACTTCTTTTTAAATCTTTATTAATCCATCGTGGAGTTTTTTAGTTTCCTATTACTTCCAAATTTAGGTATGTATCTGTCCTGCATTACATGTAAAACATTTTAAACCTGTTCCACTGCTCCTCGACTGTCTCCACATTTAAAAGCTTATCCCAGTCTATCCTACTTAGACTTTGTCGCATCTGCTCAAAATTAGCCCTACTAAAGTTCAACTTAACAATTTTAGTCTTTGCATCTGTACTCTTACAAAATACTGAGAATTGTATTACATTATGGTCACTTGACCCTAGTGGTTCAATCACCTCTACACCCTCAATTCTATCCTGATTATTACAGAATACTAAATCCAGACAGGCTTCACCCCTTGTTGGTGCTTTAACATGCTGTGTTAAAAACAGTCGCTGATTACTTCTAAAACTCCTGCTCTTGTGCTCCTCCATCTGTAAGGTTATCCCAGTTAATATTTGGATAATTAAAGTCCCCATGACTATAATATCCCCTGTAAACTTGCCTTTTGATATTACTAAAAGATGTGTGTTGAAATTACTGTCTGAATTGGGTGGTCTATAACACACTCCTAAAATAAGACCTTTTTCCCTAATATTTTCCAGATGAAGCCACATGTCCTCACTAAGATGGGGCTCATCATCCAACTGAAGATGACTTACATTTAACCCTGTTTGGCATAAACAGCAACCCCACCTCCTTTTCTGTTCTGTCTATCCTTCCTAAAAAATGTGTATCCCTCTATGTTACACTCATCCCCATCTTTGTTATTTAGCCAGGTTTCCGTTATTGCTATAATATCATAATTATGCTCTGCTACATACAACTCCAACTCACTTACCTTATTTTTGATACTTCTAGCATTAAGGCAAGCTATTTTTAATGTGTTAATCCTTCTACATTTACGTGTTTGCTTAGAATTTACATTACTATGCATTTTTATTTCTACACCATTGTTTGTTCTTCCATGTATAGATCTAAATCTGGCCTGTCCTAAACTCCCTGCCCCCCATTCCCTAGTTTAAACAATCCTCGACTAGCCTACACATATGCCTCCCCAATAAATTGGTGCCCCTCCGGTTCAGATGTAACCCGTCACGGCAGAACAGGTCCCATCTGTTCCAAAAGGAGTCCCAATGCCCCATAAACCTATACCCTTCTACCCTGCACCAAGATTTGAGCCACGCGTTAAGCCTTCTAATCTCCTCAATCTTACCTGGACTGGTGCGTGGCACTGGCAGAACTTCGGAGAAGACTACCTTGTCAGTTCTGCTCCTCAGCTTGGTACCTAACTCTTTGAATTTGGATCGCATAACTGACAGACTACCCTTATGTATAAGTAGTTAGAGAAGCAAATCTCCTTCACTTTCTTTTATTTTCTCTTCCACTCTGTACCCTCATCAGGACACAGATAGTTTCCTGGATTCATCCCACTACATGAGTCGTTTGTCCACAAAATAGATCCCAACCCATAAATCCCAGGGGTGCCTTGTCCTTCCTTGGATGCTGCTGTGTCTAAACCTACCTATTCCAGTATATTCCTGTGGCCTCTCGTCTGCTCCAATGCACAGAGGATGACAGTGTAGTCACCACACAGACCCATTACACAGCCCTCAGTCCTGCTCTGCTCAGACAAATCAGCAAGACCAATGCTACCCAACTAATGTTAATTTCATATATCTCTCCCACTAGCATTTGCTCTTCTTCAAAAATGAACAATAGCTTCTTGTTTCCCACACTGACCCATTCCCTTTTATTTTGCTCCATTCCCAGCCTATTAATTACCACGCCCTAGCTTAATCGGTAATTATCTGTTTAACCCTGCACACTCATTCATATAGGCAGACTTCACACAGGCATCTAGAAGATTGAGCCAACAATCCATTAAAACCATTAATCCATAACTAAAACCATTAAGTTAAACTACCACTCTGACCATCTTTCCACAGTCTCAAGCAAAGGAAACTGTGTGGGAAGCTAATCCATGTCTTCACAATTCTGCAAGATATTGATAAAGCAGACCCAGCTGAATCCTTTCAACTTAAGGGTGAATTGCATACTCAAGGACACCAGTGGAAGTAATGGGGAAATGCATTTAGGACTGAAACCGGGAAGCACTTCTTGTGGTAATCTGGAACAACCTACCAAGTCATGTAGTTGGAGCAGAAACGTGACAACCTTTAAGAAATATCAGGATGTGATATTGGGACAGCTTACAGTAGCTATTAGCTAAACAAATGAGCCTGATAGCCTTAAAGGTCTCCTCTCGTTGGTCAAATTTCTTATGTTCTGTGTGAAGTAAAGGAAAATGACTCGCCTGGCATGGTAGTGGAGAAAGAAAAGAGAAAACCGCCAGTGTCATTGAGACAGGAAAGAAGAAGGAGAAGGCACAGGCACTGAATATTATGGATTGAGTTTATTGTTTTCCGTTTATGTAATGCTGTACCTGGAATCCTATAAATAAATCCCTTGTGACTGAACTGTGTGGTGTGTAGCTCATTTTAAGATATGGGTTGATTTGAGAGCTCCCACTGTTGGTCACACAACACTAATTTTGTATTTAGTGTATTGCATGGTAGTCATTATCTGTTATTTGTAAAATTGTACTGCCAGTAGTCTGAAGAAGACATGCAAGTAAGACGCTCATCAAACCTCTCTATTCATTCACACTTCTATAGCAACAAATAATTACACTATATTTCTTCAAATAACATGGTGCTATATAAAAACATGTTCTTTTTTTTTTGTTTATTTTTAAGCCAAGGCAGAGCTGAGGTGCATTGGTTAGGCCTTGCTGCCTCATAGCTCTCAGTCGGTGTACAGTTGGCACAATCTTTATGTGTCCTAATTAATTTCTTTCAACATACCAAAGAAATACAAACTAATCATTTTATATTGGCATGCTGTGGCTATGTGGGTGAGTGTGTCCTCCAAGGAACTGGTGCCCAATTCAAGGTCTGTTTCCGCCTTGCTTCTTCTTTCACAACCTTGTCCAACATTAATTAATGCATTATGCCTTTTGATTTGACATAAAGTTTTTATTCATTCCCCAACACATACTCTACTTATATCTTTACCCACAATCAATAGCTTGATATTTTTTTTACTGAAATGTAACTCCTAGGTTATCTAATGCGGCCACCAAATCTGATAGCAGCAATTAATCTATGGTGTTAATCCATGCCTGCAGGACTGCACAGTTCAGAAGAACACAACCCATGGCCACCCTTCAATATGGTCACAATGCTAGCACAGACAGCAGTCTGACACCTAGCAGTGTAGCGTGACATTAATTGAAAATCAACCGCAGTCAACTGTCAAACACAGTCATCAATCAAGGCATAACTACTCATTTGCAGAAAGCTCCACAACAGTTGCATAAAAACACAGTTGGACATGAGGAGGTGTGAAACATGTCATGAATGGGTATAAAGTACATTTCACCATGATTTTTTTTTTTGCCACACACTTTATTTATGTATATATATATATATATATACAATATCTATTCCAGCTAGCCACATATAGTTCTTAAAATACATTTATAAAGCCATGCCTAACAGTACAGTATGAAACATTCCAATACTGGTATTTGGCCAGAACTTACTGAAGGAGAAGATCTGATTATGGTCGAGAACACAGACATGATATAACACAAAGGAATAAACCATTTGTCCCTTGACCTAGCAAATACACAAAGCTTTATTGTTCTTGTCCTAAAAAGAAAGAAATCTTCCCTGCTCCTTAACCCTGTTACCCTTACACAATAATTTACCTTCAGTAAATTGTCATGGACTCACACCACAAAGCATCTCAGTTTGAAGATTTGCTCTGTAGTCACCTACCACTAGCCGGCCACAAACCTGCACCTTCTCGTTTCATTGTGACCTAAGTGGCGAGCTCTTTAAGTCAGCCTCACATTGGCCATTTCTGAACATCTCTCTGTGTCAGCACCCACTTTTTCTGCACAGCATCACCACTACACTCCACCCATGCACAATGCAAATTCAATCCTTGTCGTCAAGTGAATGTCTGTGGACTCACACCACGAAGAATCTCAGTTTGAAGATTTGAACTGTGGCCAGCTGCTGGTGGCCAGACATGAATCCACACCATCTGTCTCAGAAATGATCTTCTTGCAGTGTGACCTAAATGGAGAGCTCTTTTAGTCAGCCATGCAGAGATCATTTCTATGTTAAATAGGGGAAGGTAAATTGCAAAGGACTCACACCACAAAGCTTCTTTGTTTGAAGATTTGCATTGTGGTGAACTGGTGGACAGTCACAAGTCTGTAACATTTGGCTCAGAAGCAGCCTCCTTGCAGCATAAGCTAATAGGAGAACTCCATTAGTAAGTCACACAGAGACTGTTTCTGAACACTGTAAGCGGAGCTCTTCCTTGTGATGTCAGCTGGTCTCTCTCTGCATCATCCCCCAACTTTTCTGCAAAGCGTCGCCACTACATTCTACCCATCCACAGTGCAAATCCCATTCTTGTCAACGAGCAAATTTCCATGGACTCACAACACAAAACATCTCAGGCTGTGGCTAAGTGCTCTGTGTCCAGCCATAAACCCGAACCATCCAGCTCAGGAGAGCTTTTCTTTGCAGCATCACCTAAATGGAGAGCTCTTTTAGTCAGTCATGCAGCAAGCATTTCTGAACGCTTCATATAGAATACTCCCAGGTAATATCAGATCATTACTAGAACACTCCAAACGTCCACAGTGCAAGTCCCATCATTGATGTCAAGTACATTTTCTTGGACTGCAATTCCAAGCATTTGCACTGTGGAGTCTAGTGGTGACACTGCACAGAAAAGATGGGGGCTGACACAGAGAGAGAACAGTTCACATCACCAGGAAGCACCTCGCTCTTAGCGTTCATAGATGGTCTCTGCCAGACTGATTAATGGAGTTCTGCAATTAGCTCACGCTGCAAGGAAACTGCTTCTGAACTAGACATTGCAGGCTTGTAACTGACCAACAGCAGTTCACTATACTGCAAATCTTCAAACTAAGATGTTTTGTGGTGTGAATTCATTGCAGTTTTACTTCTCCTACTCAGCATAGTGTGTCCAGCTTTCCTTGACTCCTGTTATTCTTTACCAAATCCATCACCTCTTTTGGCACCCCTGTGCAGATGACCACACAGGATTCACCTAAAACAAACATTTTAAGTATCCCTGTTGTGATGTAAGATTTTGCATATAACTTGATAAATGTTTTGTATGTCTTTATTTATAATTTAGGAAATCCAATGTAATTTAGTGTTACTTTGGTGAGAGGTATTCGTGTTTAACCCCCCCGTTTACGACTGTCTCTTTGTAATTTTATGACAGGATTTGGGGGATGTGTCGTAAACCAGTTTGATGAGTATTTCTCTGCTAAAGTCTTTCAACCCCCCTGCAAGGAAGCCAGGATGTTTAACATATGGTTTTAGGGCAGGATATAAGATGTTCTATTTCACCCATTGGTCTGTCTGGATTGGCTGTAGGGGTTGGACAGAAAACCTATAAATTTGCTTGCTCAACCGCATTCTCTCTCTCTAACCAACATATGATGAAGAAGCATCTCTCTTGCTAACCTGTGATGATGTAGAAGTATCTTTCTCTTGCTAACAACTGAAGAAGACCATCACACCATGAACTGAAGACAACACAATGAAGAGCACAGCTTCAGCCATTTTGAACAGACATGTGGCTGAAAGCTGAGCACCAATGATGCCTTAACTAGAGACATTTGAAGCAACTACAAGTCTGTGTGCCAGCTGAATTACACATCACCATTTTATCAGGTTGTATGGTTGCCAATATTCAAATGTACTTTACATTTTGTTATTATTTATGAATATTATCAGTAATACATTATTTTATGTGTAACTTAACTCCTGCTTGTCTTTTTACTACATCTAATTGCCTGAGGTTATAGATATAGAAGGGAAGGTGGGGATAAGGTATAAATAATAATACCTTATAAACAGTGGTAAGTCTGTGAGATTAGGCATTCTAAGGCTACATATTAATAATACAATAGGGGAAAGTAGAGCAATATATATTACTCTACCAAGATAAAACAATCCCTTAGGGTTCTCTGCAGGTATGTTATACACCAAGACATCAGCTGTAAGACGGACCTTCTGCTGCTCTGCATCTGTTCTTGAGGGCTGGAAAGCCGTCAGTCCTAACTATAAGTTACATCCTGCTGGATCTCAACTGAAGCTGTTTTTCATGTTTCCTGCATAAGGCCAAGTATGTGGAAATCCAATACCTACGAATCAAACCCCCAAATGTATACCACACATGCCTACCAATGCTCAACTCATTTTATATGTTTGTGTGCAAAACCTTTTCTAAAATATCAGTAACTTCAAATTATACAAATTTAAACCATTGTCTGTAAAACAAAATTACAGCAAATACAGTGCATGTATGTTATACAAATGCAAATGTAAACTCATCAAAATTGTGGTACAATCTTTATATAATAAAACTTTAAATTAAATTGAAATAACTGAGCAAAGGTGCACAGATGTCTTGTATTGCAATATTTCATTACTCAAGCTTGAAACTATCTTCATGTTCTATGAAAAAGTCAACAAAAAAGCAATATTTTAATAACAGGTAGTGCTGGTATTTTTTAAACAGATGAGAGCAGCAGTATTTTACAGGTTATTGCAGTCCCAGATAATAATAAAAAGCGCACTCACCTAGTTTTGATGTAAGAAGGAGAATTGATGCAGAGAAAATACTTTTTAAAGCATATTTAATGGACAAAAAGGTTTGAATTAAACCTAAAAGCAGCACACTTTTACATAACAATTTGCTTAGTATCAAGGGGTAAAAAGAAATCAATTTCCCTTGATCCTTCATCCAGACCATTTAATTGAGAAGACGCTGCTTACCTCAAGGTAGACCACCCATGGCATGACAAGAGATGCTACCAGTAGATCAGCTATGGCCAGGCTCACTACCAGGTAGTTGGTTGTGGTCTGCAGACTTTTCTCCCGCAGCACAGCCAAGCAAACAAGCATGTTCCCAAAAACAATGGCAAAGATAAGCACAGAATAGAAGATTGCATAGTAGTTATGAGAGTGATGAGCTTCCTGTTCCTTTGAGGAATTCGCCCCCTTCAAAACACCAGTGGTTAAATTGGAAGAGCTGGCAACGCTGTCAGCAATGACAATAGGTAAATCTGAAAACATTAGGGACCTGCAACCAAGAAAAAAAAATTACTGATAGAGATTATCCAAGGAAATAGAAAAAAGAAGTGAAGGTAAAGAAAGCAACTGCCATAAAAAGAGTGGGCTGAAGACAATTGAAAAGAGGACTGTGACCAAGGTCAATGGTGAGTATGAGGATATAAATAAGAGAATCTTGAATAAGATATGAAGGTATGAACAATCCTGCCGTGGGTTGGCACCCTGCCCAGGATTGGTTCCTGCCTTGTGCCCTGTGTTGGCTGGGATTGGCTCCAGCAGACCCCCATGACCCTGTGTTCGGATTCAGCGGGTTGGAGAATGGATAGATGGATGGATGGTATGAACAATAGAATCATGAGCAAATTTACTAGTGAAGAGGATTATTGAACAGAAGCAGATGTTGCCACTCTCCGGTGCCATGATTAATGAGCATTACTACAGAAACTGCATTTGTTGACAGTTTCCAAGAAGTTCAAAATACAGCCCAATTTTTTTTTTTTAAAGATTTTAGTGAAATTCAAAGCAAACAGTTCACACAAAAAATAAGGAAAAAGATTGATAACACACACAAAAGAGGGAAAATGGAAACTTTGTGTCTATAGTAAGTATCTTGGTTACATTTTTTAATGTTTCTATCTGTCATCTCATTCACCATACATAAATACATAATGTACATAACGGTCAAAAAACTATATGCCCTAAATGCCCATCTGACTAACAGTTCATGTTTCACATAAGCCGTCTAACTTAAATCAACAGCTTTAGTATTGCCATACAGAGCTGGCATTAAGAACATTCCATTAAATTTAACTTACAGGGGGGGTGGAGCAAAATCTTCCATTATCTATGTTAAAACTACATTATATTCAAGTTTAAAACTAAGCACACTAAGGTAAATTTACCCTTATCATTAACTTAAAGGATTGTCTTGAAACTTGTGTCTTCTTTAAATAACTTCCCTTAACTCAAAACGTCAATCTCCATCTGAACCTATGATGAGTAAGGTCAAAAGTGACTATGGAGGTATAAACAAAAGTATTTTGAGTAAGGTCAGTGATGGATGAGAGGATCATAATTAAGGCCAGTGATTAGAATGAAGGCATTAACATGACGATCATGAGTAAGTTCAGCAGTGAGGACGAAGTTCTGAACAAGAGGTTCATGAGTAATGTTAGTTAGTAGAAAAGGATGAACAATGGTAGCCTGCCCTGGGATAGTGACATTACCAATGAATATAAAAAGAATATAATGATTATTAGAAACATATGTACAAGAACATCACTAACAGATACGGTGGATACTACTTACTGTCGTAACATTTGATTGACTTTAATTACTCACTGATAAGCTGGGTGAAACTAAAAAATAGTGGAAGAATAGAACATGTATGTACTGTATATTATTAATGTAATAATCCAGCATTTCTCAACCTTTAAGTATTTGTGACCTGAGTTTTCATAACAGTTTTAATCGCACCCCCCTAATGTTTTTTTGAAAGGAGCCCACTAATACCAATTTGTTCTCTTTTAATTAATGGTATATCATTGATTCATATTTTATTATACCCACTTAACTTTTATCAACATTTATCTAACTCTATATTTATTTTTCTAGTATCAGAATGTAGTTTAAGTTAACTTGTTTTGGTTTCGATAGATGTATTTTTCATGTTTTCGATTTTTTTAGTTTTTTCACATCTTCGCGCCCCACTTTTTGTTACTTTGCGCCCCCCTAGGGGATTGAGAACCACTGTAATAAGCATCCAAAGAAATGTGGAAGCCTAAATGTGCGTTATATTCAATAATACAAGTCCATGGAGGTTATGCTCAACCTTTATAATGTGCTGGTGAGGCCTCATCTGGAGTACTGTGTGCAGTTTTGGTCTCCAGGCTACAAAAAGGACATAGCAGCACTAGAAAAGGTCCAGAGAAGAGCGACTAGGCTGATTCCAGGGCTACAGGGGTTGAATTATGAGGAAAGATTAAAAGAGCTGAGCCTTTACAGTTTAGGCAAAAGAAGATTAAGAGGTGACATGATTGAAGTGTTTAAAATTATGAAGGGAATTAGTACAGTGGATCAAGACTTGTATTTTAAAATGAGCTCATTAAGAACACGGGGACACAGTTGGAAACTTGTTAAGGGTAAATTTCGCACAAACATTAGGAAGTTTTTCTTTAAACAAAGATCGATAGACACTTGGAATAAGCTACCAAGTAGTGT
Source organism: Polypterus senegalus (assembly GCF_016835505.1). Classification (NCBI taxonomy): domain Eukaryota; kingdom Metazoa; phylum Chordata; class Cladistia; order Polypteriformes; family Polypteridae; genus Polypterus; species Polypterus senegalus. Next base: position 85,776,054 of record NC_053155.1, on the reverse strand, counting down.
GGTAGACAGTAAGACGTTGGGGACTTTCAAAACTTGACTTGATGTTTTCTTGGAGGAAATAAGTGGATAGGACTGGCGAGCTTTGTTGGGCTGAATGGCCTGTTCTCATGTAGAGTGTTCTAATGTTCTAATAAAGTAGAAAATTTAGAAGAAACTACTAACCCTGATTTGATGAACAGTTGAAAGAATGAAAATGCAAATTACAAAAGCAGGTTGGAAGATTAATTGAGTCAAAAAACAAGCTTGGTACATTTTAATGACCAAACAGCATCCATATTCTCAAAATATGTGAATGATCCTATAAAAAAATATTCACCCTCTTGGAAGTTTTCACATGTTATTGTTATATAACATGAATGGCAGTAAATTTCATTTAGCTTTTTGGCACTGATCAACAGAAAAAGATCACTGAAAATTGGTCTAAATTAATTCCAAATATTAAACATCAATTAGTTGATGGCCTAAGTATCACTCCCTTTGATATAACACCCCTAAATCATCACTGGTGCAGCCATTTGGTTTTATACATCACAAAATTAGTTCAGTAATTATCACCTGTCTGGGGTTTCAATTGATTGTGGTATAAATGCACCTTATCAAGGGGGTCTGGCTTGTGGTGAATTTGTACTGCAGCTTTACCTACACAATGAAGACAGAAAGAACAGAGACTGAAAAGCACAAGTCAAGGAATTGTGACAAGAAGATATCATTTGGAGTCTAATTAAATCAGTCATTAAAAATGGAATGGTATTACACAACTGTAAATCTGCAAGGAGCAGGCCATCTACACAAAACTGAGTGATTCGACAAGAAGAAGACTAGAGAGAGGGCCACCAAGAGACATATGAGGACTCCGAAGGAGTTAGAAGCTACAGTGAATACGATCTGAGAAGCTGTGAAGACAACAACTGCTGTCTGGGTGCTTCACCAGTTCCAGCTGGGAGAATGGCAAAGAGAAAGCAACTGTTGGGAAAAATGCATAGAGAGTTTCCCAGAAGGCACATGGGAGACTCTGAAATCAACTGGAAGAAGGTTTTATGGTCTGACAAGAGCAAAATGGAGCTCCTTTGGCTATTTACATGGTGGGGGCAGCATCATTCTGTGAGGGTAAATGAATTTAGAAAAATACATAGAAATCCTGGAAGACAACCTCATGCAGTCTGCAAGAAATCTTGGGAAATGATTTGTTTTCCAGCAAGACAATGACCCCAATGCATAAAGCCATAGCTACATAGCAATGGCTTAAAAACAATGTTAATATCCTGGAGTTACTGAGTCAGAGTTTAGATCTTAATCCAAGTGAGAATTTGTGCCCCTTCTAATCATGCTCCCCATCACAGGCTAAAATTTCTAATCAGAGAAGCTTACCAGTATTGTTTCATTATAAAAAACGACATAGTACAGAATTTAGTAATTATTAAAGCTGCAACTTTGAAAAATATTGAGCGTGCTTAAAGCATAAGATAACAGATCTGAAGAACAGGCATTAACAGACAGTAAATACAACTTGACAGATGATATCTGTCTTTACCGAGATGATGCAATTGTAAGAGCATTTCAGATGATCATGCTTAATTTGGTACCTCATGTAAGATTAATCGTCAAATTATAAGCAGAATGTGTTTTTTGAGAAATTGTGCGCAGAAATCTTATAAGAAAATGTAAGCATTTGCATACAGTAGGTACACTAATAGATATGTAAGCTGAAAGGAGGTGATGTCATCTCTCTCTGCTCAGGAATTTTCTTTGTGGGGTCACAATGCTTAGTGCTGCCCGATGGCTGTGAACCCGATTACAAAGATGCTGTCTCATCTAAAGGAACTAAGCGAGTGAAAGAGCTGGGGGTGAAACAGCTTCTAAACTGCAGCAGCATGCTGCCATGTGTACAGCATCAGGCCGGCTACGCCGTGGCCCCCGGCTCTCGGGTACACCCAGACAGTAACAACAGTTATTATTCTAAACTCAGTTCCCATGGAGCCTGGTTAGGAGCACCTTTTCAGAAATGTTGCAGAATACTTTTTTTTTTCAATGGACAGATACAAGTAAAAATTCCACTGTACTTTGTGCACATGCCAATTCTACTTATACTGCATGGAGCAGATTTTCTCCATGTGTTGTATGCAGACACAGGGAAACTCTGAAGTCCTGATAACATTATATTGGACATGTTGGATAATGATAAGCTAAGCTGTCATGAAACATTTTGTTATATTCTTATAAGAAGAACTCAGATGCTAATAAGTATGAGGATCATAAGAAGGAAAAGTGAGTGAAAAGCTGGTATTAAACAGGATCATGCATTAAAGGACATCCAACTAGATAGTAGGTTGGAACAATGCTTATTACAAAAATGATGCCTTAGGAGTATGAATCATGACTCAAAAAATCAAATTGAGACCTTGAACAGAGGCTGCTGGCTATTAATCTGGCAGGGATGAGCACTCAGACTACTTTTTTCTGTTAAGTAGTTAACAGGTATGGTGCCTTGCATTTTTAAATTGTTTTGAGGAGGTCAATAATTCAAGGGGAACTGAAGGTCCAGACAGCACACTGGTAAATGACTTTTTTTTTTTTTTTTACTTTCAACCCCTACTGCATACAGTATTTCTAGGATTGTGCGATAATGTCTTCTGATTATCTTGAAATATGAAATACTAGCCAACCCGCGGCATAGCATACGCCGCATAATCAGACCGCTTTTTAAATGATTTTTAAGCACAGAGGAAAAAATAAACATTTGAAAAATCCGTAATTTAATAAACCACCAAGAAAAGTAACATTGCAACAATGCACACTACGAACCAACATACAATTGTCCGTGACTGAAAACCGGAGGAGCGCCGTCGCGCTTTCTCCTTCCAAAGCGAAGGATGGGGTTGAACGGCGCTCGTTCAGTACGCACTGCCCGCTTATGTGCTCGCCCCCAACTCCCTACCTGAGTCGCTTTCGTCTGTGTACAGTCCACACGCACCTGTGAGTCACTTTGACTGTTAATTTTCCAAACACCGCCTCAGTCGGTTTCCACGTTGATTTTTCATTGTTCTTTGCGGACCATGGGGGGCTTTACAAAGGGCAGGGACGTAATCAGTGCGAGCGTATGACCCGCACGTACTGGGAATTTCTCGTTCGTGTGGAACAATTGGAAGCCACGGTCTCCATCACGAATGGGGTTCAACGGCTTACCCACGCCAGGTAGACACACGTTGATCCATTCAGTGTAGCGCGCGTGCAGTACCAGACATACAAGTGCATCACAGACCTGTTAATGCTCAATCTCACGTGGCTGAAAGCCACTTGTCCCTCTAAGAATTTGGACGCCGACCGCTGTTGGGTCGTGTAACTATTTAGCAGGCGGGAGTCTCGTTCGTTTTCGGAAATAACCAGCCAAATCGCTCCACCAACTAAGAACTTTCATGCACCACCACCCACAGAATCGAGAAAGAGCTATCAATCTGTCAATCCTGTCCGTGTCCGGGTGAGATTTCCTGTGTTGAGTCAAATGAAGCGAAAGGCTCCACACCTGGTGGTGCCCTTCCGTCAATTCCTTTAAGTTTCAGCTTTGTAACCATACTCCCCCCTGAACCCAAAGACTTTGGTTACCCGTTTGGCTGCCCGGCGGGTCATGGGAATGATGCCGCCGGATCGCCTGTTGCGGGGCCTGCATTGGTGAAGTAGGTGCGACGGTAATGAAACAGAGGCACAGGGCTTATTGGTTTTTAAAGACTGCTTCCTTCATTGGGTTTTAACCAATGCACGGAACGAACCAACACACAATCGTCCGTGCGGCGCTCAGGGTGGAATGAGAGGAGAGAAGAAGGACATCCACTCCGCTCCCTCCGTCAAGCTAGTCTGCTGATTTCTCGTTCAGTATACACTGCTTGCTCATGTGCCCACCTCCAACTCGTCACTCGAGTCCTTGTCGTCTTTGTACAGTCCAGATGCACCTGTGACTTACGTAGACTTTTCATTGCTCTGTGCGGTTTTGGCTGCCTTTCTATATATAATCCACCAAGACACCCGACCACGGTGGGAGGGGGGTGTGTACAAAGTGCAGGAGTATCTAAGAAGACACATGTTTGTCGCGGATGCGAATTGCTGTATGTAGCGTGTAAAACATTTTGCTATAGTGCACGCGGTTGTGCGTCGTAACCGAAAACTCGTTTTTTAAAGACTGCTCACTTCATTGTGTTTTAACCTCAGTTGTAAAGGAATGTTTAAGTATCCCATGGGATACCCCTCGCAAACCGTTTTAAACGCCGCATATGGCGATTCACCTCCGCGAGAAACATGCCTCTATTAACAGCCAACGTGGGTCGGAGCTCCATGTGACCTCTACGGACAGACGAATATAAATGACGCCGGTTTTTCTGTGTCGTCGCGTCCGAGTTGGTGGGCGTGGCTCTGAGTTGTCGTCGTATCCAATGGTCTTGGAGTTGGTGGGCGTGGCTCCTTCCTGCGTGCGCCATAGGTGTCTCACTTGTCGGCGGCTTAGTGAATCCATGCCCCTTCCAGCGTGCTTTCCATGGTTGTCTTGCCTTAGTGAATTATATATATAGATATTAACAGTCAACGTGGGTCGGAGCTGCATGTGACCTCTACGACAGACGAATATAAATGACGCTGGTTTTTCTGTGTCGTCGCGTCCGAGTTGGTGGGCGTGGCTCTGAGTTGTCGTCGTATCCAATGGTTTTGGAGTTGGTGGGCGTGACTCCTTCCTGCATGCGCCATAGGTGTCTTACTTGTCGGCGGCTTAGTGAATCCATGCCCCTTCCGGCGTGCTTTCCATGGTTGTCTTGCCTTAGTAAATTATATATATAGATGAACAGCAATTTCATGTTAAATTAAGCAGTCTGTAAAAATGTTCATTGTTTTACTCGAACGTTACAGCACTTAATGTATAGGAACTTACATCGGCGAGGGACAATGATGCTGATGACAGAAGTGATTGCAGGGTAACATGCACAGTTAATAAAACTAAGAGATGGTGCTAGCCCAATGGCAACACAACTGATGCATCTAATTTTTATTGTTTCTGTTTTCATTTATAGGTACAAATGAAGGGGGTGTCTTGCATGCATGTCGGAGAATCTCCTTACTAGCTCTGTCAAGGTATGTAATAACATGTTGGGACAAATGGGGGGCCGCTATCGCTAACAGTGTCTTCTTCTCTTCCCACAGCATTGAGAAACTGTTCTTTCCAGTTCCCTGACCCCAGCTACACAGAAGGAGGTGTGATTTTGGCAAGAGCGACCCGCCAAATGGAGGTCCCGAGGAAACTGACCCTAATCTTCATCAGGAGCCCTACCTTTACTTTGTTATTTATAGCAAGAGTTATTGCACCTCTTGTGTTTTTAAACTTTCCGTTGATTAAGCAGGACAACCAATTTGGTATCTTCAGCGAACTGTTAATCCTGCGCCCTGACACAGGGGGTATACTGTAAAGCAATGAAGGCAAATTGGGACTATCGATTATAAACTGGACATTGACTAAACATGTTAATGTAGCAAAGCATATTGGACAGACCGAGTGAAAGAGGTTCTTCCTTTTTTCTTCCTCTGTGCTTATTGTGCACCTTTACAGCAACTGGAAAATACAAACCTTTAAATATCCTCAAAGCTCTAGTGACCAGTCTTCTTAGATATTATCTGATCAGACATTTAAAAAATCCACAAGTCCCTGATGATTCTCCATTGTTGGACTTTACGTGCACTAGCTGCCTTAATACTGTATACAATGCCATGCAGAAATCTTGGATAATTGAAGAAAATGATTTTGAAGAAGTTATCAGGGCAGTGGGTTTTTATTTTCTTGTGTGAACACCACATAACATTATAATAAATCATGTTAACAAATGTTATTGTGATAAACAGTAGCATCAATTTCTTACGTTTTCCAAATGCTTGTGAGGGCTAAAATGCCACAGGTCTGTCGTCCTAACCTTTCTTTGAGACATTCCAGGTACTGTGTGTATTTCTTAAATTCTACCAACAGTACACAGATTAAAATGAATGAGATAAAAATTAGCTGGTGGTGCAGTTTAACAAATAAATGGACGGTAACCACAAATACTGGGGTGCCTTTCGGAGAGATCTGGAAATGGCTGAGCTGACACATAAAATCTTAGTGTGCTGTGAACAAGGCTACCATGACTAAGCAATAACTGAGTAATCTGATGGTTTCTGACGTGAATGACACATTTCTGTAGCCAGCCTGTCAGTGTTTAGTCTCACGGGCCAGATACGCATATATTAAATATTTGGAGAGGACAGGGAATGAGTTTGGCTTAAATGTGGGTGGCATGGTTTATGAGTGTGACATTGATGAACAGAATCAATGCTTCATGAATGTGGAGCTAAAACTATAAGTATAGCAGATTCAACAGCCAAGAACAATGGTGCATCATCTGACTGATAGCAACCCTCTGGCTACGATGGATAAACTATCAATGCCTGAAAGTCACCCAAAAACACTGCTGTTAAACATATAAATGTGTGTTGTGTGTCGGGGGAACATGTTAAATCTCTCTATTATAATAAAAAAATCTTGGGTGAGATGAGACTTTTTAGCCTGGGACGAGACGTGACTTTTTCAGAGATATACTTTCATGTTCCTCGAGATGAGACTTTGTGCCAAGAGATTTAAGTATGCCCGGGGCCAGAAATAAAAAACAAAGAGTAGATGACAAAGTAGAACATCATAAAGAAATCAAAAATGTTGGCGCGATACAAATGCATAGCAGGTTAGAGATAATGGAAGTATGAAAATTCGAAAGACTCAAAAACATGATAGTAAAGATCGCATTAGCACAAACAAATGGAAATTATTTCTCAGTGAAATAACGGAACAGCGAAAATAAATTGAATATATTGTTCAGATTTAAACTTTAAGTCGGAGACTTGTAGATCGTCTAATTTGTGTTGCCATCTGTGAAAAATAGTGTTTCTTCCCAATGAAGAGGTGCATCCACGAGAATTAAAAGATTTGTTGTTTGGTAAAAGTGAAATCCACGTACGTGAGTGGAAGGGACAGGAAGTGGTTGGCATATAACGCAGGTCGTTGGCAAGCAAAGCGAGCAGGGGGCAAAGCCCCCTATTATATGTTAAAAATAAACACAAACTGTTGCAAAGGAAAACCATTCTGTACAACTATTGACATCACAAGACTGGACTTTGTTTGTGACACAGTGTTGCATTGTCACCAGTCCCTGTCAGTCACAGTTTCGACAATACAGTTGTTAATGAAAAGTTCGAAAAATTCATATTCATATTCATATATTGAAATGCACTGTGATTTCGCTGTTAGAAGGTGTAAACAATTCCTGTTAAGCCAGGTCTTTTTGCTTTTGATAATGAAGATCCACAGAAGATGCAGATTCTGGAAGTCAATACATCTGAAACACTATATGCGTGTAATCTCTCTGCTATTAACGGAACTACTGACTGTAATTCCAAATGAATAACAAAAATAAGTTAAAAGAAGATGAAGATTTTTGCAGCCAATTACACCCAGAATAATAAATGAACCTAACAAGTAGAAAAATTGAGTATCTAAATGAATAACTAAAATAACAAATATACCATAACAGAACATAAATAGACCACAATACTCAATTGATTATTATTCTGAAGATGTCTATTTTGAAATGTTACCATCATCATCTAATACAACACATTTTGCAAGTCATCAAGATGCCACTTCACTTTTGTTTTCAATTGCAGTGCATGGACTGGATGAAATGTGGACCAAGTTTTCAGAAAGAACCCCTGCGTTGCAGCTGTTTTAGTGGCAGATTTGAAAAATGGGAATGTATTTGCTTTATATCTGCTGCCTTTTTTGTTGTTTAAATGGTGATATGATTGGAGTGTTAGGGGTTTATAACCTGAGATATGTTTAACAAATGCTGCCCTAGTACTGATTTTCCTGGGTTTTGAAACATAAGTCCTTTAACTGGTTGTATAGCATTGACAGATTTTTGGAATCTTCAGTATCTCACAAAATGAATACACCACTCACATTTTTGTAAATATTTTATTATACCTTTTCATGGGAAAAAACTGAAGACATGACCCTTTGATACAATGTAAAGTAGTCATTGTACAGCTTGTATAACAGTGTCAATTTGCTGTCCCCTCAAAATAACTCAACACACAACCATTAATGTCTAAACCGCTGGCAACAAAAGTGAGTACACCACTAAGTGAAAAATGTCCAGATTGCGCCCAATTAGCCATTTTCCCTCTCTGATGTCATGTGACTCATTAGTGTTACAAAGTCTCAGGTGTGAATGGGGAGCAGATGTGTTAAATTTGGTGTTATCACTCTCACATTCTCTCATACTGGTCACTGGAAGTTCAACATAGCACCTCATGGCAAAGAACACTATGAGGATCTGAAAAAAAGAATTGTTGCTCTACATAAAGATGGCCGAGGCTATAAGAAGATTGTCAACACCCTGAAACTGAGCTGCAGCACGGTAGCCAAGACCATACAGCAGTTTAACTCAGAACAGGCCTCGCCATGGTCGACCAAAGAAGTTGAATGCACGTGCTCAGCGTCATATCCAGAGGTTGGCTTTTGAAAATAGACTTATGAGTGCTGCCAGTATTGCTGCAGAGGATGAAGGGGTATGGGATCAGCCTGTCAGTGCTCAGACCATACACCCGCCGCACACTGCATCAAATTGGTCTGCATGGCTGTCGTCCCAGAAGGAAGCCTCTTCTAAAGATGATGCACAAGAAAGACCACAAACAGTTTGCTGAAGACAAGCAGACTAAGGATATGGATTACTGGAACCATGTCCTGTGGTCTGATGAGACCAAGATAAATTTATTTGGTTCAGATAGTGTCAAGCGTGTGTGGCGGCAACCTGGTGAGAAGTACAAAGACAAATGTGTCTTGCCTACAGTCAAGCATGGTGGTGAGAATGTCATGGTTTGGGGCTGCATGAGTGCTGCCGGCAGTGGAGAACTACAGTTCATTGTAGCTGTGACATACTGAAGCAGAGCCTGATCCCCTCCCTTCAGAAACTGGGCCGCAGGGCAGTATTCCAACATGATAACGACCCCAAACACACCTTCCAAGACGACCACTGCTTTGTAAAGAAAAAGAGGCTAAAGGTGATGGACTGGCCAAGCATGTCTCCAGACCTAAACCCTATTGAGCAACTGTGGGACATCCTCAAATGGAAGGTGGAGGAGCGCAAGGTCTCTAACATCCACCAGCTCCATGATGTTGTCATGGAGGAGTGGAAGAGGATTCCAGTGGCAACCTGTGAAGCCCTAGTGAACTCCATGCCCAAGAAAGTTATGTGCTGCAAAATAATGGTGGCAACACAAACACTTGGACACAATCTGGACATTTTTCACTTAGGGGTGTACTCACTTTTGTTGCCAGCAGTTTAGACATTAATGGCTGTGTGTTGGGTTATTTTGATGGGACAGCAAATTTATACTGTTATACAAGCTGTACACTGACTATGTTTCATTGTATCAAAGTGTCATATCTTCAGTTTTGTCACATGAAAAGATATAATAAAATATTTACAAAAATGTGAGGGGTGTACTCACTTTTGTGAGATACTGTAAATATGCCTCTAGTACACTGCCTGCTCTAAATAACTGAGTATGTAACAGTATGTTAAAAATATGTAAATATGAAATGTAAAAATGTACGCCCTTCACTAAAGGTTCAATGCTCTGGTTGCCTAAGTGTTCACACCCTATACATTGCTTTGTGGGCTTATATCTGAATTCAAGTTTAACCTATCACATTCCATACCATGCACATTAGTTGACTTCACTTACATCATCCAAAATAGTTCTTATTAGTCGTAAATATGCTCAGGTGTTCCTTTAGGATTTTCCCTAAGTGCTTCTTGGTTGCAGAAAGCCGAGATAGCAATGATCAACAAGGAGCTGATGATAGAATTATAGGTTCTAACTGGTTACAAACAAAATAAAAAAGATATTAAAAAATAATTTCATTATACAGTATATATAACTGAAGACAGTGAAGACCATCATTAACAAACAGAGGAATCCACCAAGACATTGCACAGATCAGGATGTCCCCCAAGATACATAAACATGCAAGAAGAAAGTTCATCGGGAGGGCTATCAAGAAACCAACAGCATCTTAAAGAAGCTGCAGGAATTTATTGCTGACCACTCTCTGTGTTATATGCCCATTTTTGTGGGTTAATGTGACAGCTATTTTTACAAAAAGGAATATCCAACACTGTATAAATTTTTTAAGAAGACATATTCAATTTCACAAATCCAGGTGGGAAAATATTTGCTCATCTGATGAGATTAAGGTCATTCATTCCATAAGATATTTTTGACACAAAACTAACAAAACTCATCATGCAAAGTACACAGTGCCTCTCGTCAAACATGGTGATGATAGCATCTTCTATGGGGCTGCTCCTCTTCTGTTGGGGTAGGGGTCACTAGAGGGAGAATGAGCTGCTGTGGGTCATAACTTGCTGTTCTTAAAGAGGGATTTCCTCTTTTAACATAACACACATATTTTTAAAGGAGATCAGAGGCTTGGAGTGACCCAGGCGGAGCTGGGCCGCAAACCTGAAGATATTCAATAGGACCACATAATGAGGAGTGGGTGACAGAGATCTGCTTGTAATATGGATGAGCATAAGCTCTTCTGTAAAACTGAGTGTGACAAAATAACAGAATCATTGACTGGCAGAGATAGATTCAAAACATACTGTTGGAAACAAAGCAAAAGGGGCTTCTGCAAAATATTAGCTAAATGGACGAACACTTACACAATGATGATATTAATACTGGTTCCTTAGCTGAGATTACTTTGTACTTGTAGTCTTATCAGTTACTGTACCCTTAATAACCTACCACTATGGTCAACTGTGCGCATGGTGGTACATCATGAGAGGCTCAAAGCCAATCTCTTAACCAATATCAAGCTATACTGTATATATAAAAAGCTCAGCGTTGTATCTGTCACATGATTACTCAATGTTTTAACGGGCAGCTGACAAGATTTTTGAAGGGCAAACCAGGAGAGAGAGAGACATGAAACAAGAAAGGGTCAAACACTGAGAGATTGAAAGTGCTGAAACAACAAAGCCAAAGAACAAAATGAAAATCAAGGTTACAATGACAATTTTCTATTTAGGGTTCAAATGTCTCCTTTTTGTCTATTTTGTTTATATTTTATGTTAACAGTATTGATTATTTGGTTTATTTTTGTTAATGTGTACTCTGTTGTGTTCCTTGTACTTTATAGGTGGTTCCCCAAGAGGCAGGGCCTACCTGCCCATCACTGTCAAAGGACTGCCCTCCACCCAATAAAGGCAAGGAAAACAATGCGCTTCATTGTGAAAGCACTCATGGTGTTGGTGAGCTCTCTTTCCATTATTCTGTGTTTTTTATGGTTTACTGGATTTTTTGACCTCTGTGTTCTGGTTTTTGACCATTCTTTGATTTTGTATTGGAATTGTGTTTGCTGTGCAGATTTCCTATTTGAAAAGCATTGCCTTTAGTGCCTTTGCCTTGTGCTCAGTTGCACTTATTTTTGTTCAATATAGCTTCTTACAAAAATTAACCATTTTTTTTTTAAAATAAAATCCTTTATTGCCCTCTTTAGAAACTAACCAGGTTTTGACTGTATTTCCCTCTCTAGTTGTTATGAACTTGAGAGTTCCCATAGCACACAATCTTGAAATTACTCAAAATGCCCACTAGGGAGGAAAATTAACATCAAACCCAGGCTAGTAATAAGAGCAAACACAGGATCTTTATAAATAATAATATTTATCATTCAAAAATACTCTTGAACAAAAGTAAGCTCTGTTGAGCACAAAAGGCCAAAAGCAGTTGCCAACAAAGATAATCCAAGGCAAACAAATCCCAATATGAAATCCATAAGGCAAAGTCACAAGAACAGAGTACAGGTTAAAAATAAAAACAGTAAATCACAAAAAATCAAGATCACAGGAAAATCAGAGTAGAAACACTCACCAACTCCCAAGCGCATTCGAATAAACCGTAAGGGACTGTGGGTTGTTCCTACCTTTATAGGGCTAAGGGCAGTGCCATGTAGTGATTGGCAGGTGGCCCTGCCTCTGGTGGAATCACCTACAAAACACAAGAATTATAACACAGGCATCGCAAATAAAGGAAGTTAAAAAAAGTATCATGAATAAGTAACATGAATAAGTGACTCAAAAATATGCAAAAAAGACATAAAAAATAATTTAAATCCCTGCCATGGAAGGGACCCTGGCTAAAATACAACACATACAACAGCACTTTTGGGATATTTTGGAACTCTTTACTTCTTAAAGATAAAATGAACGTCAGGAGCCCAAGAGATCAATTGGAAAGCAAGAAATATTCACAAAAGATTTAATAAAAGGTTGTTTTTTATCTGCAGCTCGGGTAAAGGCATGGTGAAGTGAACAGCTATTGAAATCCTCCACTGGAATTGCCAGTGGGTAACAAACCTGGAGGCCACATTCCCCCCAACAATGGAAAAGGTTGCCCTGGCAACTGAAACAAGCTGCAGGCATGCAAGATGTCAGAAGAAATAAAAAAAAATATATATATAATACTCATGAACCACTGCTGCACAACCGTAATCATGGCCTTAATCAAACGTTTATGATGTGATACAAAAAGCAAAAATTGCAGGTAGTGACAGCCTACGCAAAGTTATTGCCCCTGGCATCTTTCTTAAAGCAAACTGCTCGAGAGGGCAGCATGACAGAAAAAGAGCAGTGGCAACATCTTCTGAGTGTGAAACACAATGCTCAACTCGCCTATAGAAAAAAGAAGAACAGCAGCGCCATCTTCTGAGTGTCAAGTATAAGAAACAGAATACAGAGAGACAAATACCTGCGCAGACTAGATCTGTGTCTCTTGCCTCACACTGAAGTGATCGACAGAATTGCAAAATGCAATGTCACACACTGTCATGGAGCAAAAAAAAATTCCAGCAGTGACATCTTCTGAGTATAGTGCCATTAAGCAGCTGGTGTCACACAGGTGTGCATGGGAGGCAGTTAAAGGATCTAAATGAGAGTAATTCCACGCCAGACCAGGGGGTGGCGGAGTGCACTGACCTTTTTTCTCACTTTCCTGCAGACCGTTCACGGGAAATTCCGCCTGGCCCAAGTGATGTCACTTCCAGTGAAGAGCCCATGACGAAGGAGACTTCAGGTTCCAGCCCTTTTGATGACGTCACGTCCGGGTCTGAACCTATGGAAGAGGACCCTTCCACTCCTGCCCTCGATGACTTCACTTCCTTTTCTGGCCTTTAAAGCTGCCACATTCGACTAACCTCGTCACTTCTGTTTTGGACTCTGTTCTGAGCACATCAGTGCTAGCAATTTAACCAATTGCAGCCAAGGGATGTTATATGGGTGGCTTCCCCAAACCTTTTTATGACTCTTGTGTCAGCTTTTTGTGATACTGGCTAATACTATAGTTCATCAACATGCCTGACATACTCCACAATATAGCTTTTAACAACAACAACGACATAGAAATGTATGCCAGCAAATAAAGAGATCCTCACAACATTTGCCCATATGCAAACACTACTTTTACATCCTTACATCAATATTTGGTTGACAGTCACACTGGCAATAAGCTCATTGTGGGGTGGTATTTCTTCATAGTGAAAACAAAAGAATGTGTTGTCAAAATGGAAATGTATGGCTTGATCTACTTGTATATGAACCATTTATTTAGGGACCATACGCTTGTGTTGTTCCTATCTTCTTAAGGCGCTTTTCCACTGCATAGTACGGCACAGCACGGTTCAGTACAGCTCACCTTGGTTCGGCTCAGTTCGGCTCGGTTTGCGTTTCGACTGCAGTTTAGTACCGCTTTAGAGTGGGCGGGATTATTCACGTGTCGTTATAGTTGCGCCGCCTCTACTGCCGTGACACTGTGGAACTTTTACAACAACACGCAGACAACGACAACACTTTAGCTTGACGACGCGCAAGGGTAAGCATCTAAAAAAAGCACATCACTAGCTAACTTTTATCACTGTTGCAAAGCATAAAATGACCTTAACTGCCAGTGTAACATTAAAATGCTGATTCTGTATATTACAGATCTTCCACATTTTGCAAAAAAGTCACTGCAACAGACCATCTGTTTGGACATTTAACCGTGCTTCAGAGTGGTGGGATGTGATTGTTCCCGGTTTTACAAACACTCAGTGGCTGGAGAACTTTCGAATGTCTGAAGAAACATTCATCCACTTATGCAACAAACTGCTTCCAGCGATGGAGAGACGGGACACAAACTTCCGCGTGTATAAATAAAAGAATAGCCAGTGACGCAGTAATGACGATTTTCTCCGGCCAATCAGTGACCAGCAGTTTACACGTCACGTTTTGGTAACGGTTCAGCGCGCTTGGAACCTCGGCTGAGGTGGTACTAAAAAAAGGACCAGGTACCAGGTACTGTTCCCAGTGGAAAACCCCCCAAAAGTGAGCTGAACTGAACCGTGTCGTGCCGTACTATGCAGTGGAAAAGCGCCATTATATAATACGCTACCATGGCTCTCCGTTTGTCTGTCCAGGATTTTAAATCACCTGTAGCTCACAAACTATTGACCTGAAATTTGGTACACATATACTATGTGACCTCTACTATCCGCTTTCGGGGTGATGATTGACCTGCAAGGTCAAAGGTCAACCTAGGAAGGTAGCCTGAAATTTGGTACACATATACAATGCTGACACTCTGCACTACAGCTTTATATTAAAAGCAAAAGTTTTGGACTTATCCATCCATCCATTTTCCAACCCGTTGAATCCAAACACAGGGTCACGGGGGTCTGCTGGAGCCAATCCCAGCCAACACAGGGCACAAGGCAGGAACCAATCCTGGGCAGGGTGCCAACCCACCGCAGGACACACACAAACACACCCACACACCAAGCACACACTAGGGCCAATTTAGAATCGCCAATCCACCTAACCTGCATGTCTTTGGACTGTGGGAGGAAACCGGAGCGCCCGGAGTAAACCCACGCAGACACGGGGAGAACATGCAAACTCCACGCAGAGAGGACCCGGGAAGTAAACTCAGGTCTCCTAACTGCGAGGCAGCAGCGCTACCACTTATTCCTCTTTTTATTTTTATTTTATTTTATTGCAGAATCAACTCTCTCTTGGTAGCAGGCAGCAGGGCGGCCATGCAGCTGATGTGTACGGGCGTGGAGTATGGCCAACTCAAGTATATTCACTGCATGTTATCGTTCAGTATGCCGTTACTGGTTACATATATAATACTCAATGCATATATGTGTATTGTGATGAAGATTTGGATTTTAATGTATCTTATTTGCATTGTTTTTGTCAATAGTTTCCATATAAATTATAAAATTGTAATAGGCCTTAACAATTTTAATTAAATTGTTGATTCGAACAGAAGAAGGGTGAGTGCCACCCTACTTACTCCACTCAGCTTGTATCTGTTTCTTGCACTTCATTGTCAACTGAACATGCATGTAAGTTGATCGCATCCTCCCTGTGTTTCTGGACATTTCCAAATTGAAATAAAGTCGAAATCCTTTTGCCTTGAGAGAACATCAGCAGTATGTAAAGGGAAGAAATCCTGTGTATGTTTGACACATATTATACAAATCATAGACAATACATACTTGGAGAAAGGGCGGCACGATGGCGCAGTGGGTAGCACTGCTGCCTCACAGTTAGGAGACCCGGGTTCACTTCCCGGGTCCTCTCTGCGTGGAGTTTGCATGTTCTCCCCATGTCTGCGTCGGTTTCCTCCCACAGTCCAAAGATTAGGTGCATTGGCAATCCTAAATTGTCCTGCGGTGGGCTGGCGCCCTGACTGGGATTTGTTCCTGCCTTGTGCCCTGTGCTGGCTGGGATTGACTCCCGTGACCCAGTGTTAGGATATAGCAGGTTGGAAAATGACTGACATAGTTGGAAAACTATCCTGACAGCATTGGGTGCAAGGCAGGAATCAGCCCTGAACTGAATATGTTTAATAAAACAATAGATGTGGTAGCTACTATGAGAAATGATCACAATGGCTATAATTAAAAGGTCGATATAAACATTAAATCATGTCAGGGATAAAATCCAGAAATGGTGAGGGAAGAAAAGAAATTAAACCACTAAAGAAGGTGGTTTGTGGCACCCTACTGAAAAAGAAATCAAATGATTCCTTCGAGAATAAAAAACATAATATTGAATTTAGCATTGCAGCAAATGAACAATGCAAGCAGGTAAAAGTTTTATTGCCACGTTGGATGAATGAAATAATTGAATTAGATCAGCACCTCTTGTGAATCGTGCTGCCCCATCAATCTCAGTTTCATCTAAACAGCTGCTTTTGAGATTAACATCATCCTAAAGGAGCGCAAACAAAAAAATGCCATATTTTAACAAGAGACAGCATGAAATGGAGACTATTTAACAAATGAGATGGATAACAGAAGAGATTTACATAATCTGTCTACTTGAAGTACTGCATTTTTTGTTATGTGACAAATCAAATTGAATTATTTGAATCTGTAAGCCAAGCCATTTTGCTTCTGCTGTACAGCAAGTCTAGGTACCATTCTTGTTTTTGTTCCATTATCTAATCCTGTAGGAAAATATGTTAACAATAGGAAAATGATCGGGATTTGCCATCATTTTTCATGAAAATGAGAAGACCTTCATTTCATGACTCCAGCCATGAGAACCCTGAAGTAGATGTGAGTGCAGAAAAGGAACAGTGGATAGGCGTGGGTCCTGATTATTTGGACTTCATGGCACTTGGGGACTGAAACCCTGCAATGCTGCTCCTTCCAGAAGAACACACTGAGCCAAATGTTTTGACCTACCAGCAGGTAATGGCCTGAGAACTTAATATTCAGCAGACCTCCATGAATAATGAAAAACCCAAAGCAATTACGGTGGCAGACATCCTCCACAAATCCCCAGAAATAAACACCTGCCGCAATCAGATGAACAATTTGCAAGCCTCTCAAGCTCAAAAACATTTTTCCAGGAATTTTTAACCTCCTGCTACTGTGTGGTGCACACACACTTAACCCGATGTATGACAGCCGCCATTCCAGCAGGGTGTCAGGGTCTCCAGCAGTTAAAAATCCACCTGATGCTGCATGAGTGTTCACTGCTGACTTGACAGCAAATGTGAAACTATACAGGGTGGTGATGAAAATCTTAGGGCAGCTAAATGGTGAATAGGGGCACATGCCAGGTTAAAAGAAAGCACAGGCACAGGACCATGGAGCCAGTGACTACATAATCTAAATTTATACGGCAGTATCTAATGACTCACGATGTATTGTAACCTTTAACTGAAATATTTGTGTTGTAAATTCTTAAAAATAAAGGTGCCTGAGTGCTACTTCAGAATGATTGCATAGGGAAAGTTCCATTTAGAATGGTAACAGTCTCCATAAGATAACAGTGAATAACACAATAGTAGATTTATAAAACACTAACGTATTTTAGGGTTTAAGAGGACTCTTGCTGTATACAATCACATAAGCTAAGGTCAGGTTGTCTTAATCTGTTACTCTCCAGTGGCAGAACAACATTTTTGGAGCCCTGGAGTTTAAACCGTTATGGACCAGCAACAAGGTCTGTTATCTTCTTCAGTGGGTTTTTTTCCATTACAGATCTATACAATTTTTAAAAAAATGTAACTACTACCTCACAGATTTTGATTAATATTGCTGTACTGAATTTTACCATATTATTATTGAAATTATTATTTAAAAGAAAAAAAAACCCTTCTGCAGTAGACACCCCAAATGTTTAAGCAATGTGGACTAAAGTCGCTTCTGGGGCCCCACTGGGATTAGGGGCTTTGAAACTTAAGCTTCATTAATTTCATAATAGATCTGCCCCTGCCTTCTGTAGACAGCCTAGCTATACATTAAAGAGTGCTTGTTTTTCCACATATTAGGAACCTTTTCAGACCCTAAACACCTAAATTCATGGCTCTTCAGGGCCATCTTAACAGCATCTTAGTCCCATGGGTAAAGTAATGCACTGGGGCCCCTGTTTTGATAGCAAAACAGAAACATGCATAGGCATCAGAAACATCATGGGCCTCTATGCCCTCAGCCAGTGCCCATTGTGCCCATACGTTAAGATGGCCCTGTGGTTTCATGGTTCTTGTCTAGCAGAGGGCTTAGGAGTACCCACACAACACAGTTAAATGCAATTTTAGAACCTTTTTTAAAGGGTGTAGTAGATAGCCTTCTCATGCTGCTATACATGAAGTGTCCAAATAAAGATAGTTTGACTTGCTGGGGTGGTATGATGGTGCAGTGGTTAACTCTGCTGCCTCATGGCTGAATCAGTGACCTGTTTTCACACACTGCATGGTGTTGGCACTTTCAGTCCACAGAAGGTTGGCTGCTACCTTAACCCACAGAATCCAGGGCTTGGCTGTAGTATAGTGGATAGGGTGAATTTGAAGATAAATCGATGTAATGGTTCAGGAAATACAGTAGTGCAGTGTGGCTAGCTGATGTCTCAAACCTCCATGAATATCTCTAGAGTCTGAACAAATGCATTTATTTATTGATTATGATGATGATTATTATTGAATTGTATAGGCTCCAAAGCTGGATTGTGGGTTTGTGCTTGAGTATGAACTTCCCAGGTTTTGTCTCAGTCTTGTGCCTGGAATTAGGTGGGGATGCTCTGACTGAGGAAGCTTTATCTGGATTTAGAGTGCTCGAATGCGAGAGGGTAGCTTTGTAATTATTTCCTCCCAATCTTGAAGATAAAGCGCAAAACTGGAAACAACACTAGACAGAGCAAGAATCAATCGCAGGGTTCATTCTCACAAAGGATTTCAGAATCGCTATAACTCAAGAGGCAAAGCTCCGGCGTCCTGGAAATTAAACCAAACCCCATCCCGCACTTCATTAGTGAGAAAACACGCCGCCGTATTTTAAAGCTGTACTTTGCTGGATCCTTCGAGTCAGCGGGATCGATAACGAAAGGATGGCTTCTGTAATTAGCTCTATGACTGACTTAATCGCACAGCAACTAAATTCCAACTAACGGGACACCACAAATGTCAATAAGCTCACGACGCACGACGTAGTTGCAGTTAGGCAGTCCAGTAAACGCCGCCTACACATTAATACTGCACAATTTTAATGCGCACATCACATGATCTAAAGTAAAATAACTTCAGCTTGAACTAACACCGTTGGAACAAATACCTTTTAACAGAGGATTAACGCCACGATTGCAGAAAAAGTGACTCTCGAGATGAGGCGAACCCTCGCACCAGATTGAACTGCACCACATGCAGCCAGTGAGACCTCACGATTACCCTTCAACAACTCCGGACCGCGATCCTTCTGTGTATTCCATACGGTCCAACGTGCTGATTGAAGATATCTGACCCACTAGCCGACAGACATAGAGAAGACGCTAAAAATAATACTAATACTAAAAAAGCAAAGCAACAAATTGCCATAAAAGGTAGTCATTAAAACATGTTACGTATAGAGAAACATAGTTAAAAAAAATGAATCAACTCTCGTATTAATGAAAAGAAACCAAATAAAGTTAATTACATCTGCGTAACGGACTGATCAGCGAAGCGCAGGGGCATTTCGCGGTTCGCGTTCCTTCCGTTGTCTTTATGTTTATGGTTTTGTAAGACGTACAGTATATAGCGGCGGCGATCGCATCACGGCTTCCCCTTACCTCGTCTTCAGTCCAGTGTTACATCTCGGGACTCAGCGCATTGAACGTTTGCGTCTTGGAACTGTCAGTCTCACGAGTTCGTGGTTGGATTTCAGCGCTTAGACAGGCTCGGCGGCGGTGAGGTGAGCGGTGTGCTTTCTGTAGGCACTGACCGTACTGCGCTGCGGGTCTCACTCCTTGCTGCTCCGGTTACTGGGAAAAGTGAAGTCGATCAAATTAAAAGCTTCAGTTTAGTAGTTGAAGTAAACGACTCAGAAGACCCTTCGTAGATCAACTGGCATTCGCTCCTCTAATTGCTGCTTCGCTGTACACATTCTGATTTTAAACACTCGGAGTCTGACCACTAAACGCGGCTTTATGAGCGCTGAAGACCTCTGCTCAGCCTACACACATCAGTCCAGTCTGCCCAGATGGCGCTCAGCACAGCTGTCTTTACCTCAGTAGTTCTACTCATTCGACTTAGCATACATAGTTTTAGGACACTCTGTAAAGAAGTCACTCTACACAAATATACTTACTCTCAATAACGTTTCTCATTATTATTGAATTTAACCCGGGTTACCGTAGTCACTCTATGAGCCCCTATTGCAGCCATTGTCATTACTCCACGTATCCACCCCCATTACTGAAATGATTTAATCCATTTACAGGGTTGCAGGTCTATCTTAATAATAATACTAATAATATTAATACTACTACTACTACTACTAATATTATTATTATTATTATTATTATTATTATTATATAGCACCTTTAATGCATGCAGCTCTAGGCAAATGGAAGGAATTAACTATTACTAAATTAATTCTGACAAAACGGCTAAACACTTCAAATCAGTAATTAATCTCGCACACAGTAGATGTTTTAGGAATACAGGAGAAAAAACGAATTTATCCAGAAGAAAAATCTTGTACACACATGCAGCACCGGTTCTAGGTTTTTTGCTGCCCTAGGCAAAAGTGAAAATGTCAGGGTCAAACCAAGTAAGAGTTCTTTATAGTGGAGAGTCGTCCCCTTTGGAGAACTAGACAAATGGTAAACGGATTTCAGATTAAAGGGGAGGGGCCCCCCTTGAAAATCCAGGTGACTTGTACATGGGTGACTGATTGAAGACCCAAGGAAGAGCTGTATATACATTTAAGATCAAAAATAGGGAGGATTTGTATTGTTGAAACAGGGTGGCACAGTGGTAGAGCTGCTGCCCTGCAGTAAGGAGACATGGGTTTGCTTCCCGGGGTCCTCTCTGTGTGGGATTTGCATGTTCTCTCTGTGTCTGTGTGGGTTTCCTCCAGGTGCTCAGGTTTCCTCCCAAAGTCCAATGAAATGCTGATTAGGTGTATTGCCAATCCTAAATTGTGCTTGGTGTGTGGGCGTGCCCTGCGGTGGGCTGGCGCCCTGCCCAGGGATTTATTCCTGCCTTGCACCCTGTGTTGGCTGGAACTGGCTCCAGCAGACCCCCGTGACCCAGTAGTTAGGATATAGTGGGTTGGATAATGGATGGATGGATGTAAAATGAGGGGCTGGGTGCCAAAGACTTGTTCACTTAAAGCCATGCCATCCCAATGCCAGCAGCCACATCTATTATAGCTGACAAAATCCTGTCTACCAAAAACTTTGCTTCTTTAGGCGATCACTGTAGTTTACCTATTTGATAGAGCCAGCCCTGCACACAGGGAGAACGGTCCAATTTGACGTAAACAGTGAAAAGGCTGGGATTCAAGCCCATTCGCATGAGGCTGTGATTCTTCAAAGCTCTGCCAAGCCTACACAGCTTAGAAAAATGGCTCATTTTTAACAACTTTACTCACCAGTCACTTTGCCAGCATCTGCTATTCTGGCCATTCTGCAAGATGCTTTTGCGCCACACAAATATGCTCACTGCAGAAAACTCTGCTCAGCCCATACAGCTTTTACTCTGTTAATGCTGTGGACTTCTGCTACAGGTTCTGGCCATTCAGCAAACCTCCAAGGTCTTTTCAGTTGATGAGACAGTCAAAGGGAAATAGGCATTCATGTTTACTCTACTCAGTTGAATACATCAGTCTTTATGCTACAAGGATCTGCTAACTTGGCTGTCCCTGATGACTCGAGTACATCACTGCACTTACTCTGAATACATCTTTCCATTCAAATTAATTCTTATGACTTCTGCTGTATTCTCTGGTCATTCTACATTGTACAAGAAAGCTTATCCAGAAAACATGCCTTCTTGTTGTACATATATAAATTATATTATTAAACTAATGAGATTTATATTAAAAAGAATTACATTGTAAAAGATATTATGCGTTGTTGCACCAAGGGCATTCTTGGAAGCTTACCTTCTGTAAGGTCTGTCATCTTTGGTTGCTTTCTATCAGGGTCTTTCATTCCATCAATTTCATGAATTTCACAACAGAACCTATAAATATGAACTTTGCAGTTCATCTTACAAAATTCTGCTAATTCACATTATTCCAGCGACCAGCTCTGCTCATTCCCCATCATATTATTTGGTCCTAAATGCTGTTTTCATTTACCATGTTTTATATTAACTGCACCTGTTTGTTGTCTGGTACAAATCTTGTAATTGATATTTAACTCACTGCCTATTGTCCAAATGACTTGAAATTTTGCACACTTACACACTTCCGATGACAATACATGAATCAATAATCAGTTTCACTAATTGATCAATTAATCCATGTTAAGAAATGAAATTTTCATTTGAAGAATAGTTCATGATTTCACCAATAGATGGCGCTAGTAACGGATAGAACTAAAATAAACCCAATATAGTATTATATATAATACTTTTTAAATACCACGTCTATATTAAGATAAAAAGTGCACTAAAATGTAAAAAAATAAGTCTCTCATACATCACTCTCCAAATAAAAGGTGGCGCTTTTGCTAAGATTTTAAGAAGTGTTTTTTGAATGTTGATTGATGAAAAGCGCCCACCTTTTATTTTACGAGTGATGTATGAGAGACTTATTTTTTTACTTTTTAGTACACTTTTTAACTCAATATAAGCGTGGTTTTTAAACAGTATTTTTTATATACATATTTCAATCCATTAACCTCACGGTACACAGATTCAGCACTCTGGACAGCTCAGCTCATTCTAAATCTTCTCATTGTGCTCAGTTCCATTCTTTTCTATCCAAGGACTGCTGTGTTGTAAACTGAATGGATAGTACGGGAAATAGGAGTTTTTTAACTGATTGTCATTATGTTACTTTTTCACTGCATTTTTTTGCAGTGTTTAAAACTTGATTTTAAGTAAGTTTCTTATGTTGTACAAAGTGATACATTCTGTCACTTAAAAACAATGTCTCATAAAAACATCATCACTGACATGTACAAAAATGAATTGTAGATTCTAATAATACAGTTTATGTTACTTTTACAAGATCCATTGGCCATCCCATCCATATGACACTTTTGACATTGTTACAGTAAGCCCCACTCAATACTGTTAGTCTCCATGACATTCCAGGCAACTTGTTTATATCTCCTGTCCAGCAAAATATCAGTACTGAGAGTTTTCATTATGATGTTTGTACATTTGGCCAATACCATTATCAAAGGCAATGTTCTCATTTAGGATAAAGTGTAACTGGATTCACTGCTGTTTTTTACAGTTGAAGAATGGGCACATGAAACAATCTGTTTAGGGTCACAAAATGAATCAGAGGTGGGAAACAAACCAGCTGACTTAGGTTCTCAAAGTCAAAGCCTTAGCCAGCGTGCCATGCAACCTACCTGTGGTGCTCACTTTATGCATTCCTGTCCAGCTTGAGGCTAACAAAGGGAAATACTTTAAAATAACCGATTTTTTATGCTTTATCAGTGTTACTCATGCTGCTGTTTGCAAAGTACATTTCATTTTGTGCCAATAACAAGTTACAATGACAAGTTACATCAGCCAGGGATAAGTCACCCAAGTATGAACTGGCATTACATGACCAGTGGCAGGGGCACCTATATAAATATTCAAGCCTGCAGAGTTGTACGCTTTTCCAACAAGTGAGGCAAGCAGTCTTTTTAAGGATAGCAAGTCACCTCCAAGAGCCATGTTAAAGAGCAGAGAAAGCTTCCATTGTGGTGTTTGGTGCCGATGCTACATTACTTTTAGGAATTTTGCATTCTTTACTATTCATATTTTCTTGACACCAGGTAAGACTTCTGTAACTTAGAGCATCACATGTCTAAATCAGGCCCTTACTTTGAGAACTACTGCTGTTGAAGAATCATGTTGAGTCTTTTCATCAAACTTCTGTAAACAATAAATCACTAAGAAGAGGCGAAAATACTGAAAAATAATGCACGACAATCTTGGATGTCAATGAGCCTTCTGTGCTAGCATATCAAGCATCATCAGTGTGATGCTTGGAACATGCACCTAATATCCATCCATCCATAAATCCATTATCCAACCCACTATATCCTAACTACAGGGTCACGGGGGTCTGCTGGAGCCAATCCCAGCCAACACAGGGCGCAAGGCAGGAACAAACCCCAGGCAGGTTGCCAACCCAGTGCAGGCACCTAATATCAAGGATCTTATTGTGGCAATGGGACTGGCATTCACGAATAACCAAAATGGTATCACAGTAAAGCAAAAACATATTGATGATAATCATTGACACAGGTTTAGAGACGATAACTTATAAAAATAATCATACAGGGGGATTGTCTGGAGATGTCCAAAACCTTCCAAAATGTTAAATAATCCTGAAAAAAAAATTAATACAGAGCAAAAAAAAAACAACATATTTTTGTCTGAATCATAGCAGGAGTTCTGAGCCTCTTAAACAAACTGCTATCACAAAGGCCAGGTGTTTCACCCTGCTGTGTTTGTTATTCTACACATTGCAGACAGCCATGCTTGAGGGTAGGATAAATGTTCAGTGGCACGAGTGCCTCTGTAATGGTGTGCTGCTCTTTCACATAAGGCAGTCAGGGCATCGTCATAAGACTTCATTCTGAGTTTGCAGCCATTACTATGCTTTATGTCATGCTGCTGGTTATGACAAATATATTTTGTTATCTTTCAGGTGAGGAAGGCAGAAGTTTCAAGGTAATGTAATTACAGTATACTCACTAATTGTGATGCTGGAGAGCTTTGTGGCAACACATAACTTCTAGACAAATATGCTATGTTTATCATGTGTGAAAGATCAGCCTCGACACAGACAGACATGGACTCCAGATGTTTAAATGCACACCCATTTATTTCACACAACACACACAGTGCACAGAACCCCCAATATAGGCTCACAGTCCTTTTGCCTTTCTTTCCTTCTGCCACCTCTACTCCTTCCGTCACAAGCTCCGTACTCTTCCACCTGACTCAGGCTCTCCAAATGGAGTGAAGCGGCCCCTTTAATATTACACCCAGATATGCTCCAGGTGCACCCTGATGGAACTCCTGCAGCACATCCTTGGTGTGGCGTAAGTGCTGTCCTCCAGGATCATCCAGGTGCCCCCTGGTGGTAGCCACGGACCCCCACAGGGTTGAGCTTCCCAGATTGAATCCAGGGGGGGCTGCCCTCTTGCATCCAGGGAAATACTGTATATTGCCCCGCTCCCAGTCCTTCCCTGCTCCAGGCGTCCCGGTGGGGCAGGATCCCTGGTCGTCTGCCACACATGGTACCAGGTTTCAGGGTTTCTTTGTTGAGTCATGTTTACACAAGAAAACATGAAATTTGCATTGAAGTATTTGAAATCTGCCAAATTATATGTTAATCAGCAAATGCAAGTATTAATTTCACCGTACTACTGCATGTGCACATAATAATAATGATGTTATAAACCCATAAACACTTGTTACATGTTCCATATTTACACAGTTGGATTAATTTTTTATAGTGAGCCCTATTGCAAAGCCTTTAATTTGATCAACTTGTTTGAATGGCTTATAAATATTGTTATTACTTATGGAATACAGGTCGGGTACACACAGTAGAACATGGAAGAGACACATCTGTCTTCAAATATAACTGTCCAGCCTCTGGGTAACACTGCTTGCAAGTTTATATCACACCATATGAACTAAATGATTGTAATAAAATATTTTGCTTATATTCAGTCTATCTTCAGTACATGTCAGTTGTTCTTCATCCATCCATCTATCCATCCATCCACTATAAATATTCTTTCTTGTGTAAACAAGACTAATAGAAACCTTTACCCTTGAAACATATGGAAGACCTTTTCTGGCGAAATTAAACACAGTCCAGAGTGTTTCCTACAATGCAGGAAACATGTGGCAAATTTAATTTTGGCACAGTCATAATAAAAATCAACCAAAGGATCAATTGATTTTCACTTTGGCACATGGTTTTTGTGTCTGTTGACAACCCCTTGCCCAACCTTTTGATGCTGATTGGTCATTGGATTACTTTCAGTTTTGGTATGTTTAATGTGTGGTCTTGAATCAAAATGCAATACACTTGGAGAAGCTGCTAAGCCAAATGCAATATACTTGCTTTGCTTTTAGTTATGACACGTGATCAATGGACAGGAATTTAAATGTATCATGCTTTTGTACTGTGTTTTAAACTGAAATGGAAATTGTCATTTGGCTGGGATTCAAATTCATTTTAATGTCTCTTGTGTTCATTTTAGATACTTTGATTTACATTGCTTATGGGCATCATTCTTTATCGTTGGATGTCTTTCTTATGTTCCATGTGTTTTGTTGGTGATCCACCGAGAAGCGGGGTCACCTGCCCTCCACCCTATAAAACCAGAGGGTCTCCCGCTGTTCCTGGTGGTTCATTTCAAATATGCCAGGGAGTTGGTGAGCATACTTGTGCTTATTGTGATTTTTTGGATATCTGATGTTTTGACTTTTTGCTCTATTTTGTGACTTGTTTTATTTACATTGCTTCCATGTTAAAGGCAATTCTATTTGGCCTTTGTGCTCCACAGAGCTTCATTGTGATTGGTATCTTTTATGTGAAGATTAAATCTTTTATTTTGTTATTAACTGTACTACCTATCTAAGATGGGCTGAAATCTAAGTAATCAACATAGAACTCAGTGATAACATTTGTAGTGCACCACGTAATGCATATGTCTCTATTATATGCCATTTGGTATGGGATTTGTTAAAGCAGTGTTAATGCCTGGGATGTGCCATCTACTGCAAAGACACAGAAATAGCAACTGGACAGACACACAGACACTTATCCTTTTGTTAAATTGAAAGATTCACTGCTTGCTCTTATTACTAGTTCAGGTTTGACAGCGATATGCCTCTCCTGTTTGCTATTCTCCTAGTAAAAACATCCTTAATGTGAGTAAAAATATATGGATTTAATGATTATGCTTGTCTTAACCCAGCCTAAACTGCAAATCCATCTCTTATTCATACTGTCATGCATGGGTCCTTGAGGATCACCTTCAGGGCTCAGACCAAGTTGGTAATACCATTCAGGGACAAGAGGGGGTGCTGTCACTAACTGTTCTGTCTCTTCCTCCCACAGTTCTGAGAAAATGCCCAGTGAGGGAATATGATGTACGTAAAGAAGGCCTTCTGGTTCCAGCTTTAAAAAATTTGATCAACCATGGAAGGAGGCATCATTCCCCGGACCAGAATATACGAGGATCGAGGTCCCAATTACTGACCTGCTCTTTGAAGGAGGAGTGTTGTAAAAACTACCTCAAGAGGCATTAAAACAAAGCTAGAAATTACATTTTCTGTTCGTGTTTTGTGCAGTGCCAATCTGCACTTATTTATTTGAGTTCACAAATTAAACAGGGTTGCTGTTCGATCCCCAACTATTCCCTGGGTCATTGTCAAGTTACTCGGGCAATTACACTACACCACTTCTCACTTATGTATAGACACCGTCATACATATCCTTAATAATCCTTATATAATTCTCTGGTTCTCCCTTCCCTCTCTTAGATCGCCATATGTCTTTGTGAGGATCTCTATCATATGTATTCGCTAAATCTATAAGTACCACATGTAGTCCTTTCTGTTTCACTCCATATTTTTCCATAATCTCTCTTAAGGTAAAAATGGCACGTGTTGTGCCTTTTCCTCAAATAAATTTTAACTATTCTTCCCCTATTGTCATTTTTCTTCTCAGACTTTTATTCCTGATCCTTTTCCATATTTTCATTGAATGTGACATCACCTTTAAAATTCTATAATTTCAAAAATTCTTGATGTCTCCTTTCTCCCTATTCATAGGCACACCCACACTGTTTCTCCACTGACCTGGCATTTTATCACCACAATCGATCTCTGATGTCATCTCCCATAAAAAATCTATTTCTTCCTCCCACAGACTAGTCCATGCTTCAGCCAGTATCCCATCTAATCTATTTGCCTTCCTGTTCTTCATCCTTTCCAATGACAGTTTGACTTCTTCACTCATTGTCTGTGTTGTTATACTCTCATTTGGTATTCCATCTTTGAATATTACCCTTGGATTTTCTGCATTTAACAGTTTCTCAAAGTATGCCTTCCACCCTTCCTCAGTTTTATCCGCATTACTCAGCACATTTACTCTTTATCTGTTTGATTTGGGAGAATCTTTTGTTGCTTTGTCTGAAGTCTTTGCTATTCTGAACATCTTTTTTCACTCCTTCTGGAGTTTCCAGTTTCCTATACAGTATATAAAACCTCTAGTGTCGTGGGTTTGCTCTTGCCACTGCTCTCTTTGCAATTTTATTCATCCTTTTATATTCTTCCCTCTTTTTTCCATTCCTGTTCCTGCACAAGTGCTGTTTATATTAAAAGAGGAAATGCGTATTGTGCCTTTCAGAAATGAACAACATCTCAAGGCGTTTAAGAGGACATTCATTTCCATAATTCCACAGACAGAGTGTGGACAGGTTGAATGACACACTTGGGGGTCTGAGATGGCAGCCTTGCAGTTTGTAGCCCGGTGCCTTACCTAATGAGATGCACTGCTTAATAAAAGGGGAGCTGGTGAGGTGTTACCTGGAGCCGAGAACTTTTATGTTATTTGTATGTTATTTTTTAATAAATGTGAATGCCACAGAAGGTAGAAACTGCCAGAGAAGCAAGTATGAATGCATTCGTAAATCACAAGGAGAACAGGAGAGATTGGGAGAGGCTCTCAAACCACAAATCAAATCACATTGTTGTAGCTGCTCAGTGAAGTGGAAATGAGGCATTTTGGCAAAAGTTAGCAGGTTTAACTTGATTAGAGGAAGACACTGTCGAAAAAAACATTTTAAAATTAAATGCACACTGCATTCTGAATAGCACTACGGCTTCAGTGACTTGGGTTCAAATCCTAGCCCAGTTAGTGTCAGTGTGGAGTCTGCACATTCTCACCTTCACCTTAGTTAAAGGAAAGTGCTAATGATTTATTATTATCTATCCAGGATGCAGTGGAGTGGGGCTACCACTTCCTGGGTCCAACGTCGGATTTGAATCACATATTTGATTGTTAACTGTGTGACGTCTGCAAGTTCTCTCCCTGACTGTGTGGGTTTTCCCCTACAAGGAAGAGAAAACTCCACAAATCTGTAACAGGACGAGGATTCAATCTAAGCCCTTTGTGCCACACTCAGTCGAGTTTCCATCATTATTAGTAACAATGCAAAAATGTAGAAAATAGATAGATAGATAGATAGATAGATAGATAGATAGATAGATAGATAGATAGATAGATAGATAGATAGATAGATACATCTACCAGTTCTCTGAACCATTTTCCCATTTCTGCTGTTTCTCCACTTATCACCAGGATTATAAACTAATCCCTTTGGCTGGCCATATTCCTTCAGCACTAAAAACTGCTGTCATCAGACCTCTACTAAAAAAACCCACCCTGGATCCTAAAGTTCTCTCTAACTATAGACCCATCTCTAATCTTCCATTTCTCTCTAAAGTTCTGGAAAAAAATAGTTACAGTACAACTTCATGATCATCTCAAATTGAATAACCTGTTTGAAAAGTTTCAGTCTGGTTTTCTCCTTGGCCATAGCACTGAAACAGCCCTGGTCAGGGTCACAAATGACCTTCTGATGTCAGCAGATACTGGTTCTCCTTCTTTACTCATTCTTTTTGACCTGACAGCTGCTTTTGATACAATTGATCATAATATTCTTCTTCACCATCTGCAATACACCATTGGACTTTCAGGAAATGTTCACAATTGGTTTAAATCTCAGTAGAACTGAGTATGTCGCTCTTGGCAGCACAAAATCTCACACCTATAATGTTACCTGTGGTGTTCCACAGAGCTCTGTGCTAGGCCCCATCCTTTTCATCATCTACATGCTCCCACTTGGAAGTGTCATTAGCAGACATGGTCTATCTTTCCATTGCTATTCCGATGACGCTCAGCTTTATCTTAGGACTACCCCCATCTCCTCTACTTCTCCTCTCCCAACATCTACACTGACTATTTGTTTGGAGGAAACAGAGGCATGGATGAGGCTCAACTTCCTTCAGCTGAACAGATCTACAACAGAAGATATTTTAGTTGGCACACCACACCATCTTCGTTCCTCTACCATCACCAGTATCACTTTCTCTGGTCGAAACATTCCTCTTTCTACATTTGTTACCAATTTGGGTGTTAAAATGGACTCTCAACTCACTTTTGACACCCACATTAAACATCTCTGTAAGTCATCTTTTTACCATCTCAGGAACATTGTTAAAATTCATCCAACACTTAACCTGGCAGATACAGAGAGGCTTGTCCATGCCTTTGTCTCGTCCAGGCTGGATTACTGTAATGCAATCCTCATTGGGATTCCTGTCAATAGTACCCAGAGACTCCAGTGCATTCAGAACAGCGCTGCCAGGATCCTGACGAGGGTGCAAAAGCATAGCCACACTGCAAACCCTTCACTGGCTCCTTGTGCCACTTAGAATAGAGTACAAGGTTTCCCTCCTTACCCATCAGTGCATCTATGGATCTGCTCCCCTGTATCTACAGGAACTCCATATCCCTCATACCTCCTCAAGCACCCTCCGCTCTGTGCATACTAACATTCTTCAAGATTCTCAGAACTAAGCTTAGCATTATGGGTGATAGGGCCTTTTCTTTGGTGGCGCCGTGGCTGTGGAATTCTCTCCCTGATTGCCTGAGAGCCCTACAGTCAACTGATGCTTTTAAACGAAACCTAAAAATGTATCTTTTTAGAAAGGCATTTTGTTAAATTATTTCTACAGATTATCTTGTTTGTTAATTTATTCTTATTTTGTAGCACTTTGAGATTGTTAATTATAAAGCGCAATATAAATAAAATTTATTATTATTATTATTATTAGATAGATAGATAGATAGATAGATAGATAGATAGATAGATAGATAGATAGATAGATAGATAGATAGATAGATAGATAGAACTTTATTTGACCCCAGGGGAGATGTGGCTTTTTACAGAAACTCTTTAAATAAATAACTACGTAAATAGATAGCTGCATGAGTAAATAATAAATGAATATACACACCAACTTTGGTCTGAACACTTAACAGAATGAGTATAATGCAAGAAATATTTTTCGCAGTCCCAGTGAGGCATTCTGCAGATGCATTGTTGTTGGTATAAAGGAGCCCCAGCAGCATTTCTTGACACACTTCTGCTGAATAATTCATTGGCTGAAAGTCCTCAGTGTGAGTGTGTCAGAGAGAGGATGGGCATCACTGTTCATCATGGCCCTCATTATATATTTTCTCTAAGCATATTCATACAGAATTTGTAGTTTTTGGTACTTCTTTCATTTTAATCATATAGAGCACTCATGTTAATCATTCAGTGGCACAGTGAATTCTGCAGTTGCCACTAAACTTTGGAGACTTTTGTTCAATTTCTTCCTCAATGAATAATTCAGTGGAGTTTGTATGTTCCCTCCATGACAGTGCATGTTTGTGTGTGTGTGTTTAAGGTTCAGAATTATTCCATATCTGCATTAACAATTCAGCCTTATAGTTTCTTTAACTGAAACCGCATTGCTAGTCATCCATGCATCTAAAATTTTCTGAGCACAGATTTTTAATTAGAGACCTGAAAACTTTAAAATTTCATATCTTATAAGCTTTGCCTTAACAAAACAGAATTCATTAATAACTTTTGAAATAAAAAACAACCAAACTGCTTTGTTCACTTGGTGAAACCAGTTTAACTACATTGTCCGGTCTACCGGAGCCTACTGATTACAGTGTTGGTGTCCAAAGCACAAGGGTGTGGGTTCACGTCCCACTGCTGCCCAGAAAAGACAGGGCACAAAGCATGCCGAGCTGGTGGGTGATTGTCGCAGACAGAGGTGGGGGTCAAAGTGCATGGCCATCAAAGTGGGATGCAGAGGCTTCACAGCTCAGTCGTTCAGCAAGGTGTATTCAGCTTGGGGCATTATGGGGCCAAATAGGAAGAGAGCCTTCAGGTCCAATACAGAGACAGCAGAAAGAACCTAGAAGTGGCTCTAGCTGAAAAGGGGAGAAGAATGGAGGAAGGGGTTTACCACTTGGACTTGGTCATCTGGAAGAGGGGGTACGATGTTTGAAAGACTCAAAGCACCCATTGACTCAGTATATATTTTTTCTAAGTATATTCCAACAGAATTTGTAGTTTTTGTCACTTTTTTATTGTAATCATATAAAGAACTCATGTTAGTCACTCAGTGGCAAGGTAACATTACTGATGATCGATTCAGGTTTATGAATCATAGGATGATTTCACGTGCTATAAAGCATAGCTATAATAATTTTGCTTTTTTATGGTAGTTTATATTTTTATATCATTTCTCATCTTATTTAAAACTTCAGTTTAGTTATAGTTAATTTTCATAATGTACTTTTAGTTTAGCCTTTATTTTACAATTCAGATATTTCTGTTCTTGCAACTGAGAGGATGTGGCAGGTGTTTGCCAACTAGCCGAACAACCACAAGCGTTACCTGGTAAATAATCATCTAAATAATCATATTGTGATTCAGACCTATATATGAGGGGTGTTCAATAATTTATATATCTCAGAAGAAAAGAAATGAGCTTTCAAAACAATTTTGTTTTATTTTTCAATATAGTCTCCTGTTAGATTCATACACTTTATCCATTTTTACAGCAATGACTTTAACCTCTTTAAAAAAAAATCTTCTGTTTATCCTTTGTGACAGACAGCCGGGTCCCATGCCCAACTGGGATGCCCCTTCGATGTGTATTCAGGGGGAGCAACCCTGGACGGTGCAGTACCTCCCCCTGGATGCTGGATGGCCGTCTCCCTGGGTTGGAGCGGTTCCTCAGTCTCTCGCAGGGCTTCATGGGAAATGGAGTTCTCCACAGTCCTGTTGGGGTCTGGGGTGGCCACCAGGGGACGCAGCATGGGTCTCTGAGCCCAGCTGGACTAATTTTCAACCCCACCCGGGAGTGCAAATGGAAACAGGTGATTAAGCACCTGGAGCACTTCAGGGTGGGCCATATAAGGAACCGGCAAACCATCACTCAGTGGCCAGAGTTGGGTGGAAGGAGGACAAAGCTGTGGAGGAGTGATGGGGAAAGAGAAAAGAATGTTTTGGTAGTGCTAAGTGCTGTACTTGGGATTGTGTATTGCCTGTGGGGTTCACGGGGAAGAAATGCCCCACAGGTGAAGAAAATAAAAGTTTCTTGGCTTTTATATGTGCCTCCCGTGTCAAGTGTGTGTCTGGTCGGGCGCAATATAACGCCTTTCTTACACCTTCAAGCCAGGATGTCACAGCTGCCTTGACGTCTTCATCACTTGAAAACCGCCGTCCATGGAGAGATTTCTTCAAAACTCAGAACAGGAAATAATCTGAGGGAGCCAGGGGCCTCATGTATAAATGGTGCATACGCACAGAAATGTTGCGTAAGAACTTTTCCATGTTCAAATCGCGATGTATAAAACCTACACTTGCCATAAAGCCACGCGCTTTTCCACGGTACTTCTGTTCTTGTGTGGTTACACCTGATTTTCCTGACGCGGCTTTATAAATACACTGAAACTATATAAAATCATTTTACAATCCTTCCCTTTCAAAGATCCAAGAGGACACTGGGAAAAAGATCTCTCAATTAATATAACAGGAAAGGAGTGGAAAGTAGCAATGCAGAGAATTCACTCGAGCTCCATATGCGCAAAGCATACAATCATACAACTTAAAATTATATATCAAGCACATCTGTCTCAACTAAAACTCTCCAAAATGTTTCCAGGGCATGATCCAACCTGCGAACGTTGCAACCAAGTCCCAACCTCACTAGGTCACATGTTCTGGGCCTGCACCAAATTAACATTATTCTGTACAAACATTTTTAATTACCTTTCAGACAGTCTTAGACTCACAATCCCTCCTAACCCATTAACAGCTGTGTTTGGGGTTCTTCCAGAGGGTCTTAAAGTGGAGAAAGACAAACAAATTGTGATTGCATTCACTACACTGTTGGCACGCAGACTCATTCTGATAAACTGGAAGAACCCAAACTCTCCTCTTTTAAGTCAGTGGGAAACCGATGTGTTATACTATTTGAAGTTGGAAAAAATCAAATACTCAGAGGATCCGTACAGACTTTTTTCAAAACATGGCAGGATCTAATCAGTAATATTTTAAAATAAGTTCATAAAGCACAGATAATTTATTCATTTAGGTATGTTTACAAGCCTTAAATTTAACGCCGTTTGGCTTGCTCTCTCTCTCAGGGGTGGGGATCAATCTGTTCTTAACTCAATTTTTCTTTTTGTAAAAACTTGATTGTTTTGTATGGATTGTAATAAAATTAATAAAAAATAAATAAATAAATAAATAAATACACTGAAACTAACCGCATATTGTTTATTTGTGTAATGCGTCTGATTGTAATTAACCTGTAACAATATAATGGTCCAGGGAATAGCCATAGTATTCCAAATACCATAACTGCTTTAGCGTTGTTACTCTCACTTCTTCTTCTTCTTCTTCTTCTTCTTCTTCTTCTTCTTCTTTCAGCTCCTCCCGTTAGGAGTTGCCACAGCGGATCATCTTTTTCCATATTACTCTCATTGCACCACTCGGAGTATTTATATCACTGTATCTAAGTGTGAATCACAGAGGCAGCTGATCGGAAAGAGAATTATCGGTATACAGCTTCAAGCACACGCTGTCTCAGCCACGGCAAAACGTTTCAAAGCCTTTCCTGTATGGACCTCGCGGTTCAGGAACAGTTTCATCCCAAGAACTATAAACGCACTCAATCAATTACACCTTGCAGAACTGTTTGTACTTATAAGTACAATCACCCCACTGTAAACTTGCACTACAGTTATAATATCACACAACCTGAGCCACTTTATAAAGCTCGTATTTACATATGATGACGATATCATTTTTAAGATGAAATGCAGAAAAATATTTTTATTATATTATACAGATAAAACTTTAACTTCATTTAAATAATCTATATTCTTCACTGGGAGTGTCGTGAAGGATAGAATAATTAAACATGTACTACGAAGATATTTCAATGTTCCTTAAACGTTTTGAAGAATCGGCGCTCTTAGCTTACAGATGGCTCAACGTCTATTACAGAGCTGATTGTGTGGCGATCGGTTACTTGGAGAAAGAAAAGCACTGACTGCAGTGACGGCTATGCCAATATATATTGAATATAACACAGAAAGAGAAAATAACAACACAGCTAAAAACACAGCAAAAAATTTCGGCAAAAGTTAAATGCTTGTGTCATGAGCACGAGGCGGCTATGCAGTGTCCGCAACGGACGTAGCCATCCACCGTGTATAAGATACCATATTGACATTGGCGGCGAAGGAACCACCGATTTTTCCTCTGCCCAGGGCCACCACAAGCCTAGAGCCGCCCCTGAGTACTGCTGCAATAAATTATTTCATCGAAGGTCACACACAATCACTGAGCTGTGATCCCATGTTTAATAACGTGCTTTAACTCCTATCATCATGAAAATTATATCATGTATACATCTCAGTATTTTAGTTATTCAGAGAGCTGTAATATCACGAATGTAATTGATTCTGTGTCCAGTTAGAGGAAGAGAGCCGGTTTAAGAAGCAAGTAGTGATTCACACACATAGAGCACATAGAAGATCAAATACAAAACAAAGCATTTAACGTGCTACTTTAATTACGATGTGATTTGAGAAACTGGTTAATTAAACGATTTTAAGATGAAGTTTATAATGTTCTACTTTAATGACAAAATAAGTGATTAAAGTGGAAATTTCGAGATTGAAGTTGACATTTCGTGCTTTTTCCCCACTGTGTGCCTTTTTTCTCTGTACCCTAATAAGCTTTCATATGACACTCAGACAGTGGGCTACAACTCGCCTTTTCACGGCGACTTTGATATGTGACTTCTTTTTTATTTCCGGCACTGTGCAATTTTGTGAATGTGAGCTTTCAAGATTCTCCAAGACGCTATGTCACTCGATCAACTTCCTTTTGTTGATTATACCACGGTTTAATTGAACAAATAGTATGTTTTTCCTTTGCCTCCATTTGGTATTCGCTGAAATTCTTATATTTTCCCCCATGCTTTTCCCATTGTCTTTTCACAGAAGGCTGAGTTTAAGGGCGATTTATATTCATTTGCATATTCAAAGAGGCATAATTCTGGGAGGAGTTGGGGCGTTACATAATGCGCGTGCACGAGCATTACTTTTCACGCTGATCGGGATTTATGTAGTGGAAGAACGTGGAAGTTGGAGTACGCACATTTCGGCTTTTGTGCTTACGCCATGTTATACAGTAGTGCGAGTTCTACGCATGGCGTTATACATGAGGCCCCAGAGCCTGTAGGGTGGATGGTTCAACTGCTGGAACCCACATTCTCGGATGGCAGCCTGTGATTGTTTCAACATCCTTGCTACTTTCTTTCATACTTGGGTGGATACATTATTGATTACAACCTTTTATAACTGTGTATATATTATGGAGTTAAGACTTGTGTCACAATCACACAGAAATGTAGACTTAACAGCTTTAAAAATATGTGTGTTTAATGTTAATAAAAATAAAAACTTTCACTTGCATGTGCTCCCTGATTCTTGCCTCTCCTTTGAACTTTTCTTTTTCTTTGCCCAGAAATAAGTCACAGACTCATCTGTAAAAACTCTGTAGGTGAATTGTAAGGTTTATGGGGTCTTTACCTTTACGATATCCTCTATTCCAAGACAATGCACTTGCACTTGCCCCTTTGCTTTGATTTTACCCAGGGCTTTGTCAAATGTTAAGAACAAAGAGAGTCTGATCATTCAACTATCTGTTTTGAGAGAGAGAAAATATAAAGAGGGTATGATTTTTTTTTAAATATTGTGACAAAGAATTATTTTTAGAATATAAGGCATCTTCAGCAGCGCTCCTAATTCTGAGAAAAATAAAGATAAAAAAACACACATGAGAAAAAAAAACAAAAACACATTAGGAAGTTTATTTTATTCACCATTTTTCAGCTTCCAATTAACTTTCCTCTTAGTTCAGTGGAGATACAGCCAATTCAGTAAGTGCTCTAGTTTTGTATTCATTGCCAAATGATCATTTTAAAGCGGAAATGATTAGTCAACAATAATATTCAGTTCTGCAGACCTCGTGAATCTCTAAATCTATGAGTAGATAAAGATTTATTTTCAAAAAGTATTTCTCCTGTGCGATGTGGCAGTTATACTTCAAAGAAGTATCAGGCGTGCTAATTGATAATGTTCTTGACATAGTAAATTCGTCATTAGATACTGGGGTCTTCCCAGACTGTCTTAAGACTGCTGTAGTTAAACCCCTACTTAAGAAACATAATCTTGACCCCTCGGCTCTTGAAAATTTTAGACCCATCTCTAACCTGCCCTTCTTAAGTAAAGTTCTAGAGAAGGCAGTCATTATGCAGTTAAATGACCACCTCAATAAACATGCTATTCTTGATAAATTTCAGTCAGGTTTTAGAACAAATCACAGCACAGAAACTGCACTCGTTAAAGTAGTAAATGACTTGCGGGTAAATGCAGACAGAGGCCATTTATCTGTTCTCATCCACTTAGATCTGAGTGCTGCATTTGACACCATTGATCACAACATTCTTAGAAATCGCCTTAGTCAATGGGTGGGCCTCTCTGGCAGTGTCTTAAATTGGTTTGAATCCTACCTGACAGGGAGAAAATATTTTGTTAGTTGTGGGAATTACAACTCGAAGACACATGATATCCAATATGGTGTTCCACAAGGCTCTATCCTGGGTCCGCTGTTATTCTCAATCTACATGCTTCCGTTAGGTCAGATTATCTCAGGGCACAACGTGAGCTACCACAGCTATGCTGATGACACACAGCTGTACTTATCAATAGCACCTGATGACCTTGATTCACTAACACAATGTCTGACTTGTATCTCAGAATGGATGAATTGTAATTTTCTCAAGTTAAATAAAGAGAAAACTGAAATTTTAGTGATCAGCAATAATGGATACAATGAGGCTATTAGAAATAAACTGGATACATTAGGATTAAAAGTCAAGACGGAGGTAAAAAGCTTAGGGGTGATTGTTGACTGTAATCTGAATTTTAAATCACATATTAATCAGATCATTAGGACAGCATTTTTCACTTAAGAAACATAAGTAAAGTTAGACCTCTTTATCACTGAAAGATGCTGAGAAATTAGTTCACGCGTTTGTTTTCAGTCGACTAGATTACTGTAACGCACTCCTCTCAGGACTACCCAAAAAAGATATAAATCGTTTGCAACTAGTGCAGAATGCAGCTGCTAGAATCCTAACTAGGAAAAGAAAATCAGAACACATTTCTCCAGTTTTGATGTCACTACACTGGTTACCTGTGTCATTCAGAATTGACTTTAAAATTCTGCTTATGGTTTATAAAGCCTTAAATAATCTCGCCCCATCTTATATATCGGAATGTCTGACACCTTATATTCCAAATCGTAACCTCAGATCCTCAAATGAGTGTCTCCTTAGAATTCCAAGAACAAAACTTGAAAGAAGTGGTGAGGCGGCCTTCTGCTGTTATGCACCTAAAATCTGGAATAGCCTGCCAATAGGAATTCGCCAGGCTGATACAGTAGAGCACTTTAAAACACTGCTGAAAACACATTACTTTAACATGGCCTTTTTATAACTTCATTTTAATCGTAATTTAACTTAATCCTGATACTCTGTATGTTCAATTCATCATAACAACTATTCATGGTGGCTCTAAAATCGGTACTGACCCCTACTCTCTTTTCTGTTTCTTTTTCCGGTTTCTTTGTGGTGGTGGCCTGCGCCACCTCCACCTACTCAAAGCTTCATGATGCTCCAACAATGATGGACGGATTAAAAGGAAGAAGTCTACGTGACCATCATCATCATCAAGCCCTTCCGTGAGAACCCTAAATCCAAAGAGGACTGTTTCATTTATGTTAGGTAGAATGCCCAGAGGGGACTGGGCGGTATCATGGTCTGGAATCCCTACAGATTTTATTTTTTCGTTTTTTTGTTTTTTCTGTCCCCCCTGGCCATTGAACCTTACTCTTATTCAATGTTAATGTTGATTTATTTTTTATAATTATGTCTTTCATTTTTCTATTCTTTAATATGTAAAGCACTTTGAGCTACTGTTTGTATGAAAATGTGCTATATAAATAAATGTTGTTGTTGTTGTTGTAAACTGCTGCCAACAAAGTACAGACACTGGAGAAATAAATGGAAACGTATTTCACTCGGGAGTTTCTGTCCATCCCGTACTGCAAATACATTGAAATACTGGCGCATGAACCGGTTCCAGCTTAACTCCCTCGCTTTGCTTGCGCATCTATGGATTTTACTTCAGCACAACTCTATTGATTTGCGGTCGCACGTTTTGGATTCAGCACAGCTCAATCGATTTACCGACACACATGAAAACATAACTTCATAACCTCATAGGTTTTGTACACCAACAGTTTGTCCTGTTCACAAGATGACAGTGTGTGTATGCAGTGAACGAGAAAGATAACCCTCCTACAACCCTAATCTTAACCATAGTGTAACGGGGCCCTAATGTTAATCATAGTCTAATGTAATGGGTGTTACATGACTGACGTTGAGGGTGTTTTGTGATATTGGGAACATTATATGACTGACCTCATAGGTGCTGTGGTCTGCAGTTACACCCTATTGCAGCGAACAAGTTACCTCAGGGAGAACGGTAATGAGCTTAAAGAATACTCAATCAGCAAGACTATAGGCCAGAATATCATTACATCCAGAAGTGGATCCTGTGTTTATGTACGCCTAATTGGTTACGTAAAAGAAAGGTGGCGGGATGGGAATGAGGGGGTGTAGTTAACTGGGGGTTTCTGGGAAACAAGAAAAGAGAAAAAATAATGGAAGAATGTTTCGGGCCAAATTGGCGTCTTACGAGCATTTCTTTAGATACAACAATGTTCATATATTTTGATTAATTTTGGAGCCAAAAATGCCTAAATTAGCCCGTGTGTAAGTCCAGTTGTGAAGAAATCTGAAAATATTTTCAGGGATGTAGTATTTCATTTCAGTTTGTCTTCTTGGCTGCTTTAATAGTTTTGTATAGCTACAATTGTTCATATTGATTTTGTTATTTATTTTATTTAGGATTTTTTACTAGTTTTTGTTTACAATAATAACTTCGGTATTTGAAAGTACCCATTAGTCACACTTTAGTAAAATTAGATGGAAAGTGACTTAAAAAAAAGTAAAAATTTTCCACTAGTTAAGTAGAAGTTGTAAATTATCTGGTATTAAATGTACTTAAATATCAAAATTACAAATAAATGTAGAATCTCTCCCTGTTTTCTGTATAGTTAAAAATATTCTTATAAACCTAAAATGACCTTCTTCTTCTTTGTGAGTTGTATTACAGTCACACAGTGTTGATTGTTTTACACCAGGGGTGTCCAACTCCGGTCCTGGTGGGCCACAGTGGCTGCGGGTTTTCATTCTAACCATCTTCTTTATTAGTGGGTCGTTTTTGCTCATGATTAACTTGTTTTGCCTTTCACTTGACTCAGACCCCTTAGTTATTTCTTTTTAATAATGAGACATAAAACAAGCCATCACATACCAGCTTACATGAAAATAAAGGAAGGTGAAGGTCTTGGTCATGTTGGTCTGCTCAGGTCACCAAAACATCTTGATGGTGGTCTTAGAAAGAACGGAAAATCCACTGTCTACTGTGGTAGAATGAGAGCAGCAACAAGTCATGATATTAAATAATGGCTTTAATTAAAAGCAAGAACTGGCTTCTCATTAAGAAAGTGGTTGGAGTGAAATTGGCTGGAGGTTGATGTTCAAGTTTAGCTGGTCATCTGTTGACTCGTTTCACATCTCATTTCTGTTTGGCTGCCATTTAATGAAGAAACAAATCAGTTCGGAGGAATGAATCCTTTAAAACAGGGCTATAAAAATGAAGAAAAATGAGTTATTTTTTATTATTGTATTATTTATGTTTTTATTATTTATTGATTGTATATATATAAATATATTTATAGTGCTATTCTTCATTACCATACAACACTGAGAAAGGATAATGTTGTTTGGACATTAAATTCCTGTTAAGAACACAAAGTTATGGCATATTGCTGGAAACAACTGCTGTGTTATTTATACATATTGTCAGAAATGGCTGGGGTGGCGACTCGGCCGGGAGGAGGGCTTGCTCCTTCCCCAGACCATGTGGGGGCGACCACCCTGGTACCTTTGGGGGCCACGGGTACAGAGCTTTGAAGCTCCACCCTGTAGGGGCCCGTGGTCACCGCCAGGGGGCACCCCTATGCCTTTGGAGCCCTGAACCTCAGCACTTCC
The DNA here is from genome assembly GCF_016835505.1 of Polypterus senegalus. NCBI lineage: Eukaryota > Metazoa > Chordata > Cladistia > Polypteriformes > Polypteridae > Polypterus > Polypterus senegalus. The sequence goes on along the minus strand of NC_053155.1, from coordinate 85,734,570 downwards.
GCCATACCCGGAAGTGCTGGGGGGAAGAAGACTGGGGAAATCCGGAGTGCTTCCGGGTATGCAGCCGGCACTTCCGCCACACTGGGGAGTGCCAGTGGAAGATTGCCTGGAAGCACCTGGAGCACATCTGGGTGGCTATAAAAGGGGCCGCCTCCCTTCGTATAATGGCTGGAGTCGGGTGAGGAAAGGACGAGAGCTGGAGAAGAGAGAAGGAGGCAGTTTGAAGCAAGGCATTGGTGTTGTGGCCAGGACTTTAGGGACTTGTGGGGTTTGTGGTGCACTTTATTGAACTGTAAATAATGTATAATAAACGTGTTGTGGGTGGCATGAACGTGTCTGCCTGTCTGTGTCTGGTCCAGCCGCCACAGTATATAAATAAACATTTATTGTTTCAGTAATTTGTCTCTCATTGGAGTTTTGGTTTTTAAAATGTGGACATCACTAAATAGGATAAAACTGAAGAGGATTATTTCCATATTCTGTAACAAGGGGGCGCCATCTCACCGGGAATAAACTATAATGGTGTGCAACTGTAGTAGGATTGTGTTCTTTATTCTATAAACACTCAGATAATGTAAAAAGACTAATGACTGCTAGACTAAGTAGATGCAGAATGGACCATGCTGGCTCAGTGATTAGCACGCTGCTTATCGTGGGTTTGAGTCCCAGTCAGGTCATTCGTGTGGAGTCAGCTTGGTCTCTCAGTGTGTTTGGGTTTTTCTCCTTGTGCCCTGGTTTTCCACTTACATCCTAAGGACAGGCAGTTCCAGTTACTGCCTCTGCCTAAGTGTGTCCTGTGACAGACAGGCTCACCAGTCCTGGGTGCATTTCTGCCCTCTGCTCAACCTCAGCTGGGACTGATGTCTTCTCCCTATGATACAGAAGTGGATAAGGAAGGCTAAACAATGGATGGATTGGTGGATAAGATTAAAAATCTAGACACTAAATAAACTAGTGAACTGGAAGTACAAGCCAAGGTGAAAGTCTTACGTTTCTATTAAGATCGAGGTGACTTAACTGAGACGGAACCAGCTTGAAGGTGATGGACATGTTAAGGCAAAAACCAAAAGCCAAAATCTGCAAACCAATGCCCTCTTAGAGTGACGTCAACCTTACACAGTTCCACAAAATATAAGAAATGCTTTTTTTAATCATTTAAGCATGCCTTGCAAAAAATGAAACAAAAAACAATTTAGTTTTCATGAATCTCCCAGACTTTACTTCAAAATGTCTTTTTCACAAACTGGCATTTCTGCCCTGAACTTATCAAGGACCCGATAACAGCTTGTGCTTTTTATCTGGTTACCAACAAAATAACACCCGAAGTCATGCATTGGCATAGTTACAGTATTTAAATAGGACAAGAAGAAAAGAGAGAGAGAGGTTAGGAGCATGCGCTGATACAACGCATTGCCTCAACCACCACAAGACAAACCAACTCAGGATCCAGATTAGGACCCGAGTGCAGCCATGCAACGGGTGGCACCTCAGCACCACACAAGTTCAGATGGAATGGACCAGCGTGAGTTTATTTATGGTGGCTGGAGTGCCAATTACACCACCAACCCCCAGGTTTTCCCCTGCAGGTTGGAGGAACCCAGAATGGAGCAATTGCAGGTTAAGGGCCTTGCTCAGGGGCCCAACGGAGTAGAGTCCCTTTGGACGTTTACAGCAACTTTGAACCATTGAACTGGCAACCAGTGCAGATCCCTACCTCAGAGCCACCACTCCGTAGGAAAAAGGAGCAATGAAAATGTAACAACAAATAAAAATGTCAAAGATGAGGAGCAAAAACACATCCTAACTATTAGGGAGGTATACAACAAATTTAGAACATAAAAATAACAACCCAAAAAAGGTAAGCCAAACCAAACCAACTATTATGGTGGTCACCTCTCCGTCCAGTGGGGAGACCTCACTGCTCATTCACCCTTCCCATCACTTAGCATTCACCTTCTGGCTCTAAACGTATTGTCATTGACACCTCAGTGGCCTACAGATCTTGCGACTCAGCAAACTCCAGTGACTTCTCAGTCAGATCGCCTTTCCATTTCTCATACACATGGGGGTCTCACATTCCAGCCCTTTGCTCCAATATTATAACTTAAAGATGCATCTGTTCAAACTGGGATTTGGGCAGCTTTGCTGTCTGGGGTGACTTTAATATTGTCCTTGTATTTTATGTTGTTGTGATGTTTCATTTTATTCAATTTTATTGTTCAGTGCTTGTGACTTTTGTCTCTGATAAATTTTTACTTACTTTCTTCGGGCCTCACCTGAGCCCCTCACATAAGGTAAGGTGGTCCCTCTTGTGGTTTGAGGTTGTGACAGATAGGGACGCTGTCGTCCCCTTGAACCCTCAGATCAGACACCAGATAAAAGTCCCAATAATGGATTTATTATAATAATTAAGTGCACAAAGCACCCTCCACTCCACAATACTCATAAACAATAATCGCAATCACATCAATCCTCCACACCTCCTAGCAGCTCAGTCACCCTTCCTCCCAACTCGGCTCAACTCGCTGGGGTTTCCCATAGTCCTTTTATAGTCCCTGACCCGGAAATGCCTCTGTCCCTCAGTCCATGTGACTTCCTACCACTTCCGGGTCAGATCAAAACTCTTCTTTTCTTCATCCCGGAAGTACTTTGTTAATTCCATTTCCGTGACTCGAAAGTACTTCCGGGCTATATGGAAAGTGCAGGTTCCTGGGCCTCCCTGCAGCATCCCCTGACGGCCCCCACGGTATCCAGCAGGGCTGTGAAGAAAAACTCCAAGGTCCATGATGCCCTGCTGGAATTCGGGGCACCTCCATGTTGCCAGGAGGGCTCCATCTGGCGGCATGGGGGTATTGGCCAGGATGAATGGCTGGCCATATACCACAAGGTGTACCCATGCAATTGGTCTCAGGTGGGCCCATGAGATTGGTGCCTTTGGCAGTTTCTGTCCTTTTTTGACAATGGCAGGATCCCATTATTCTAAAACAGGATCACCCAGCACCCTTCATTCTCTTTCTTCCTTCCTTGCTCTCATAGTTGTGAATAAATTCAATTTGGAGAAAAAGGCTTACTGCCCCTTATGGCTCCTGCTTGATGGTTTTCTGTTTTTGCTGCAATGGGTTGCGTGTTTAGTCCTTGGCTCTTGACGGAGTCAAATGTGTGCTATTCTGTCTCCATCTTAGTCTCTGAATGTTCCAACTGAGGATATTAAATTCAATAAGAACAACTAAATGTTCCAAAAGATTTATGCAAAAACACCAATTTTCAATTCCTACCTGCTTTCAAGTTTCATTAGTCATCAGTTTTACAAAACACCTGAGAGACGTTCATCTTAAAATTGTTTTGAACAAAGCAATCACAGTTTATGGTGACTCTATAAAGTTGATGATGTTGTATTGTTGCTGGTAACAGGGAAAATGTGATTGCAACTTGGTGCCCTAAAGACCAGCTAGGAGCAAGCTCCATTGATTCGTTCATTTCCTTAAGCTGGTTTTTGCATTACAGAGTCAGCAAGGAATGATGGCCTGTCCTGGCAGCATTACAAATAAGGCAGGAACAACTCTTGGCTGTAAAAGAGTATAAAATATATTAATCCTGGCAGCAATGACAGCTTTAAAATACTGGTACATCCACAAAATATTTACCCAATTGTCATTTAAGCCAACTAGGAATGTCATTCATAAATAACAAAACACAATTCTGGGCTTGAATTTTAATGTGTGATAGACATGGAGATCCTCTCAGTGTAAGAACTTGTTACGCAGTCAGTTTGTGGGTTTGATAAAGAATGACGTCATTATGGGCCGACTGATTTATCTTATCCGGTGTTCTAGTTTTATTCTCTGACGTTTTTGTTACAGCAACTGAAAATTACTGCTTAAAATCAATACTAAAAAAAACCCACTATTATATCTGATGAATTTTAAGATAATTCATGATATTTTCATTTAACAAACTCTTTAATGCTGTTTTTCTAACCACATGCTTGTTAAAGCTGTTTTTTCACGCTGTTAGGTTTATAACATTCACTATTGTAAGATTTATGTTTGAATTATTAGCTTGGTTATTAAAATAACTTACTAATAAGTGTGGAATGTGGCCCGGACACAGACAGACGGACAATGATTTGCCACCCAGCACACACACGTTTATTGTATACAATATTTACAAGTCTTAATTCCGTGCACAAACCCAGTGCCTTCGGCACCGATTCCTCAATGTCCAGGCCTTACAGTCCAGTGCCTGCCTTGTGGCCGCCTCCACTCCTCTCTCACCGGACTCCCGTCTACTTCTACCCGACTCTTGACTCCGAATGAAGGGTGGTGGCCCCTTTTATAGCAGCCTGAATGGGCTCCAGCTGCTCCCCAACACTCCTCCGCGGACACTCCCCTGTGTGGCGGAAGTGCCGGCTGCGCACCCAGAAGCCCTCCGGGTGTCCCCAGTCTTCTTCCCCCCAGCACTTCCTGGTGTGGTGGAAGTGCTGAGGTTGAGGGCTCTTCAGGCACCGGGGTGCCCCCTGGCGGTGACCACAGGCCCCTACAGGGTTGAGCTTCCAAGCTCTGTACCCGTGGCCCTCAGTGCAACCAGGGCGGTCGCCCCCTCGCCATCTGAGAAATAAGTAATATTTAATGGATGAATCAAATTAATTCAAATTTCACAAACTTTAATTGTCGAAATCTGTTCCTTCATTTTTTTTTCTTTTACATTTACTCAAGCTTGCAGGCGGAGCTATTGAAAAGAGTGGATATATGTAAATTTCTAGGATCAATGCTAGTCCAAAATGGAAAATTAGATGCAGAGATAACCCACAGGGTGTAGTGTGGATGGAACAATTGGAAGAAGGGATCACAAGAAGGTATCGAAGAATTAAGGTCAATGGTTAAAATTTAAGGTGATAGTAGTACGACCAGCGATGACGTATGGAACTGAGGCACGGGCAGTAAAGGGAGCATAGGGGAAGAAGTTAGATGTGTCAGAAATAAGAATGTTGAGATGGATGTGTGGATTTACAAAGAAAGGGCAGAATAAGAAATAAGACAATCAGAGGTACAACAAACATAGAAGAGATACGTATGAAAGTACAGGAAAGTAGGTTGAAGTGGTAAAGACGTGATGAGGAGACACATTGAATATGTGGGCAAAAGAGTGATGGGAATGCAAGTACAGGGGAGGAGAAAGCAAGGGAAGCAAACATAGAGGTGGATGGATCAAATAAAAGATCTTAAGGAAAAGGGTTTGACTGGGGAGGAGGTGCACGACTGAGTTCTAGGGTGAAGGCTGATCAAGCCCACCGACCCCACATAGAAATGGGAAAAAGATGAAGAAAAAGAAGCTCAAATTTTTAAGACTTCTTGTGTAAAATCAATCCTGTCAGTTTTACATTATTCGATTATTTCAGGATCAGCTATAAAAGCAGCATTTATTCTGTTTTGCAAGTTTCTTACTGTACTGTATATGAGTGATCAGACCTTTTTATTGCTTAGTCTGTATTCACACCCAGAATTAGTATATTAACTGGACTGACGTTGCCTTTAGTCAATTAATCCTAACTATTCAAACATATCACGTGGTTTTAGTACATTTGTTACATTTTGGAGGGTTATACTCATTATAGTTTTCCTTTAAACACCAAAAGACTGATAAAAAACTTAGCATTTGCATCATCATATTCAGCAATGAAGTGTGCAGTTTTGCCTGTTTCAGCGATTACACGTTTCTGTTATTATAATTTATTTTTGGCTGATGCCTTTATCTAAGGCCATTTTAGGTACAATTGAATACTTTTTTTTTCCAATTAAAATAGAGACAAGTGAAGTGACTTGCTTATAGTCACTCAGTGACAGTAGCGGGATTGGAACCCACAACCACAGGTTTCCAGGCCAAAATGTTACCCCTGTGACACACTGCCTGCTATAGCACAGTGCATGTTGTATTAACAGGGAGAAGTGCTTTGCACTTTGAACCATTTTACACAAATCGCCGGTGTAGTCAAACCAAATAGCCATTTTGGTAGAAGTTTGCTGACTTTTACTTGTGACAATTATTGTTAGCACTCCCACTGTGCAGTTTCCTCTCATATCCCAAAGACCTCCAGGTTAGATTATCTGATGATTCTAAATTAGTTGTGGTTGTATGAAACGTTTCCCCTGTGACAGAAGCGGCCTTAGGGGTGTATGGGGCGTAGGGCTGACCAACCCCATGCGGGGCCGGTTATGTCAAACGCTGTTCCCGGTATGTGTGGACTGCATAAAGTTGCACGTCAATTTAATAAAAATAATGTTAACCTACTGTACATCAGATTTTCTCATTACAGTATTCAGCTAAATTTTTGCAAGATAACATGCAGACTTTATCAAAATATAATTGGAGAATATAACTTGACAAATCCGCTCGAACGGGACTCGTGGACCTTAGGTGTGGGACCTGGGGCAGTTGCCGCTCTTGCCCTGCAACCCTGAACTGTATGTAGCAGTTAGAAAATAAATGATTTCTTGGACGGCATCTTAAGACATTCTCATTACAGCAATGCATGCAAAGCCTCTGTACCTTTATTGGGACTGTGTTGGAAACTATAATAAAAAGATCCATCTCACATCATTCCACTCTCAAGATCTGTTTCTGAACTTTCACTATAATGAGATAAAAGTGGCAGCAATGAATGCCTCTGTGTGTGTGTGCGTGTGTATATATTTTTTTCAAATAGTAATTTTAGTTCTTGCAATTGCACGCTGAACCTTTCCAGCCTTAAACGAATGGCATTTCCAGATATGACTTTTGACGTGTTTCTTTTCGACGGCACTGTATCATTAACACTGTGAGCCATTTTCATATGTAGTTCTTACTCACATTTTTACTCACGTTCATGGATTATTATGCTTTCTAAAGTAATTCATTTACTTGCAGTCATACATGAGGATAGTACCGATACTACCCATAATGCAAAAAAAAAAAAAAAATAGTACTGTTACATTTTTGAAATTTTTGTATTGCATTGGTACTTAAGGATGCATACGGGCGCCATTCTCATTCCCTACCACATTCGCCATCACTTCCCCTACCTCTTCACATCTTAAATCATTCTTGAGGCAGATTGAAGACTTAAGTGCCAGCTTAAGTGAAAAATTATGGAAAACGTACTAAGTAATTGCAACACAAAGACTAACTTAATCAGTTTTAACGCGAAAAGATGCACAACGAAAGAAGAGAAGAAGTGGGCCGCTAGGGTGGAGAAAAAAAGAGCTGCTCAGGAAGCAGCAAGCACATCAACCTCTGAGCAAATGAATGCTAAACGTACAGAGAAAGAGGAGGAAAACTAGGAATGTTCAAGTCAAGAGCAGTGTGCTATTACTGGTTAAAAATAAGTAATGATCTTCACACCAAAAGATCAGTAATTAAGCAAAATGGCAAAACAAACTCAAAGTCACTAGACCAGCAAAACTGGAAACATAACTTACTGCATAAGAAATTAATTTTTATTCCCTGTAAAGCCCTTCCTATATTTTTACAAAGTGCAAATAAGTGATGATCATGCAACTCAGTTTGAAATAAGATGCCCTTTCCACATGCAAACACAAACTCTACCATCCAAATAGCGACAGCTGGTAATATCGTAACTTCAATACTCAACTCAAAGGAAATTTTTAAAATAAAAGATCTAACAATTGACTTTTTCTTCCTTGATGAATACTGTGCTGTTCTTAGTACTAAAAGTAGTTTAGTAGTAGAATTGTTAGATGTACAAAGCACAGTGAAATTCTTACTTTCGCATCTGACCAGCATGCAACACACTCTCATGCAATGATAAGTGCAATATGTTTGTCATCTGTGAGACAGTCTAAAAGTAGGAGAGTTCTTAGAAAGCTTAGCAACACACTTTTTATTACTGCTAGTTAATCACATAATTGATTAATATATAAATCACATACCTAATACCTAATACATATAGAAGTCACTTACCTTTTTCCCATGGTGCACAACTCTGAGGTGGAATCCTGTGAGAGCATGTTTTGGGCTTTAGCCTGGATGGAAGAATTGTCCAACCAAATTCTGTGATGTCCTTCTGTGTTTTCAATTGTGGGAGATCATAAGTTGTTAAGGATAAGGAAGATTTTGGTAACACCTTTGTGAGGTTTGTCTCTCCTTAAATGTGTTTACAACTTTTTAGGAGTCTCAGCGTTTACTAAAATCGTCCCTTGTTGTACATCCTGAAAAAATAGTAGCCATAAAATTTGTTGAAGCGGTAAGCAGGTGAAAGTGGGTAAAGCCATTGCATTCACACAGAGGGGACTGGGTGGTCTCGTGGTCTGGAATCCCTGCAGATTTTATTTTTTTTCTCCAGCAGTCTGGAGTTTTTTTTTTGTTTTTTCTGTCCACCCTGGCAATCGGACCTTACTCTTATTCTATGGTAATTAATGTTGCCTAATTTTATTTTTTTACTGTGTCTTTTATTTTTCTATTCTTCATTTTGTAAAGCACTTTGAGCTACATTTTTTTGTATGAAAATGTGCTATATAAATACATGTTGTTGTTGTTGTTGTCTTTTGTTTTCCATATCTCTGATTTAAAGAGTTAAAGAATAAAAAGAAGTACCGCGGTCTATGCTGGAGGCTTAAAGCTGGCACATAAGGCTGTAATAATTTAATAAATAACTGGGCTGACACCTGTGAGTAAGTTTGATCTTTTTTAACTTTAGGTAGTACAGCAATCCTGTAAATTAGAGGAAAATGAAAGATGAAATTAATTTTTCAAATGAAGGAAAATATGAGCCAAAAATAAAACAAAGACCAGCGCTTAAGACTGAACAATGAGGAGTGTGGGTTCAATAAGGTATTAATGTAATGAGGTTTGTTAAAAAGTGAATTAATGGCATCTTAATAGTAGCAGCAGAAACAGAGGTTCAGAAAAATAACATGTGAACACCAAACCAGAACATGTGAAGAAGGTAAATGGTTGCATCTACCACAAGCTAGATCTAATCCTGGGTACAATCATAGCTGAGTGCAATGTTGAGTATTAATCTGTATATACTGTAAGTTAGGGAGGACAATATTCTCTGGGGAGTCTTTTTCCACTCACTTTCTGAGAAAGGATGTTTAATCTATGGAGACACCAACTTTGTTTTGTGAGCAACTTTAACTTCTTCTTTCTATTTGTAACTAATAGCTATGAAAATAAACTGTAAACTAAAACAACTATGGAAATAAAAAATATCTTGAAACAATTTGGTTTAAAAAATCAGGTTTCTTTTCATGTGTGTACAGAAGTTTAAATGTATATCAAATTACAAAAAGGTAATCATGAAACTATCATTTTCAGTGTAGGAAATTATCAGTTCAAAGACATAACTGTCAGTATTTAAAACTGCATTCATAATCTTCCAGCACAACCTAAAACTTATGTATTAATTGAAAAGTATGACCAAAGTATGACAGTATTATAAACCTGCAGTGCAAAGAAAACTAGAGATATCATTCAAATGTACAATAACGATGTAAACATGTATAAAATTGTAGTATAAACAAGAGCCGTAGGCATCATTCAAAAATTCACCTTCAACCAGTAACTGAACCTTCTAACTGGACACCCAACAAACCACACTTCTCCACATTCCCACTAAATCCTGACTAACATCCACTATTATCACTGTTGTGATGTTCAGGTCCTGGTTAATCTGCTGGTCATATATTGAATTTTGAATATCTGGTGTTTGAAAATTACATCCTAACCTAAAGCTAATATAAATGACTGGATTTGTAATATATAAAGATCACAGAATTTTTTTAATGCAATGGCTTTTGTTCTTTCACTGGGCAATGATGATTTTGCTTCCTGAGCACTTTTAGCACACTAAGACGTATCTTAAGAATTGTGGCCTGGGGCCTCATGCATAATGGCGTGCGTAGAATCCGTGCTAACGAACATGACGTAAGCAAAAAAGCTGAAATGTGCTTATGCAAAGAATAATCCGGATGCAGGAATCTGTACGTACTCCAACTTCCGCGTTCTTCCGCTACATAAATCCCGGTCAGTGTGAAAACTAATGCACGTGCACGCACGTGCTGTCCTGCCCCATTTCCTCCCAGAATTACACCTCTTTGAATATGCAAATCAATATAAATAGACCTTAAGCTCCGTTTTCTGTGAAAAGGCAATGGGAAAAGCAAGAGGGGAAAATAGAAAAATTTCAGCGAATACCAAGTGGAGGCAAAGAAAAACTTACTATTTGTTGGTTTATACAGTGGGATAAACAAGAAAAGGAAGTTGATCGAGTGACATAGCGTGTCGGGAGAAACAAACTCAAGTTCACAATGTTGTACAGTGCCCGACATAAAAAGAAGTTGTCAGATATCAAAGTCGCTGTGAAAAGGCGAGATGTAGACCACCGTCTGAGTGTCATATGGAAGCTTATTAGGGTACAGTGTGAAAAAAAGGCACAGAGTAGGATAAAAGCACGAAATGTTAACTTCAATCTTGAAATATCCACTTTAATCACGTCGTTTATTTTGTCACTAGCAAAATATCCACGCTTCGCAGCGGCTAAATACTGCCTTAAAATTTTTATTAAGAAGAAAATTAAACCTTTTTAAACTGAGGGAAAATATGGCAATAATTATTTAAGGATCTCCGGTTGTAATATGACCAAGCTGTGCGCTGAGCTTACTCTTGAGCATGCAACGTACAGTTGGCCATGTGAACAGTAATCTTGTTTCAAATCTCACAGCTTGGATTGCTGCTGTCATAATCAGTTTGAGTTTCATGGTTTATTTCAATTATGACAGTATTTGCAGGACTTGTGTTGAAGTGACATTCGGCATCTGTCAAGCGTTGTAAGTATAAAACCGGTTTCAGCTTTTGAGAGTTTATATATATCCATGAACATCAAAGTGTCCACTACTGAAATCGTCACCTGTGAATCTAAGCTGGTTAAGAGGCATTGGCGGTTGTCCAAAGGTATAAAATATTTGGCCATTTCGGTACACTTGAAAGTGACAACCGAACAATTCAGCGGCAGCCATCAACTCACATGCAGATGCATAGGTGAAGGGCTTAAGCATTTCACTCTTCTAGTGCTCCTGTGTAGTATAATTATCTCTTGTACCGTCATCAGTCCACACCTTGAACCTGTCCCAGTAATTCAATACATAAGACACAATGTTCCTCTGGATATCAAGAGTGAGCCTGATATGGCTGTGCAATATGTAACAAAGAGAATGGAAAAGGTAGGTGCCATCTCCGGGCATGGAAACCACTCGGTAAGTGACAGTTTTTTGATCGATGGTGATCACCTCTATAGACATGTTAATGGGGGTACGGTTGGAATGATAAAGGAAATGGGTACCTGAACAATGTAAAGTAAGTCTAAAATACCTACACAATAACTATAATTGTAATAAACGAACAATAAAACAGAGGAGAAGCAGTGGATTAAATAAAAAGGCTGTAGTTATCAGCAGGGAGACATGAATCCCGTGGCAAAGCAAGTAGAGGTAATGTAGAGACTGGAGCGACGGACGGCCTTATATAGGCAGGCAGCCAACAACGTGGGAGGCGTTGAGATGGGGGACCCAACGCCGCCTCACACGGTGACCGAGCTGCAGGCTATGGACGTATATATGTACGTAAGTAGGATTCAGTTAGCATTGGGAACCCGCATACCAAATTTCTTGAAGATGGGCCCATAAGTAACAAAGACCGTTGAAAAGTTCAATATGGTGGCCGACAGTGGCATCATACCACCGAAATAAGTACGTACATTGGTTTCGGTTAGCGCAGGGAAGCCGCCTACCAAATTTCGTGAAGATGGGGCCATAAATAAAAAAGTTCAACGTGGTGGACGTTGTTGACCGTTATGACCGTTACACGTAGAATTTCGAAATGAAACCTGCTTAACTTTTGTAAGTAAGCTATAGGGAATGAGCCTGCCAAATTTCAGCCTTCTACCTACACGGGAAGTTGGAGAATTAGTGACATTGGATAGTTCAATATGGCGGCCGACAGTGGCATCATACCACTGAAATAAGTGCGTACAATGGTTTTGGTTAGCGCAGGGAAGCCGCCTACCAAATTTCGTGAAGATGGGGCCATAAATAAGAAAGTTTAACGCGGTGGATGTAGTTGACCGTTATGACCGTTACGCGTAGAATTTAGAAATGAAACCTGCTTAACTTTTGTAAGTAAGCTGTAAGGAATAAGCCTACCAAATTTCAGCCTTCTACCTACACGGGAAGTTGGAGAATTAGTGATGAGTGAGTGAGCGAGTGAGTGAGTGAGTGAGTGAGTGAGTGAGTGAGTGAGTGAGTGAGTCAGTCAGTCAGTCAGTCAGTGAGGGCTTTGCCTTCTATTAGTATAGATTAAAGTAGAACATCATAAACTTCATCTTAAATTCATTTAATGTACTAGTTTGTTGTTGAGAATTTTCTCTGCAACTGCACAACACAGAGCTATGTCCAGCTGGTTGACAGCATGCTTCAAATATACAAATCCAAGATGTGCGACGTGTTGCTGAAGATTCATTCCTTACATTCACACTTGGACTTCTTTCCTTGCTAATCTTGGTGCAGTCAGTGACAAACATGGTGAAAAGTTTCATCAGTGCACTACAAATATAGAAAAGCAGTGACAGGGCAAGTGGAATCCACTTGAGTATTGTTGGACACTGAAACAAGAAGTATCAGATAACACGAACAAACTAAAATCATCAGCAAAACAGTTTTAGTTCAACTGAACTAATGCAGTGAGTTAGTATCTTTAGGTGATGAAACAAGATATATTCCAGAAAAGTTCATTCATGCTTCTTCAAATTCCTTAGGTGATACAGTCAATATGAATTTATGTTTTTCTTAAAGAATGAAGATGCCTATTATAATCACCAAATATATTCCAGGAAGCAAAATATTTAAAAAACAATATTTGTCCAGTGTTTTCAAACCAGGATAGAGTGGTGACTCTGAGGCTAAGTATCCACGCTGGTATCCCGAAGGTTGCTGGTTCAAATCCCTGTCACTACCAAAAAGAGATCCTACTCTGTTTTGCCCTTGAGCAAGGCCCTTAACCTTCAATTGCTCCAGGGGTGCTGTACAATGGCTGACCCCAAGGGGTATGCGAAAACTAACAAAATTAGTAATACAAGAAATTGTATAAGGCGAAATAAAGAACAAAAAAAAAAAGAAAAACAGTAACAATTTAAACACAGTTCTATTGCACATTACTGCCCACACAACATCAAAATGAATTCTGTACCCACAACTTTTACTGTACATTGAGTCCTAATGCACACCTCTAGATCACAGCTTTGTTCAGTAGCTTCCTTATTCACTGTATTCAGTAAGAGGTGAGGGTGATCATATGTCATATAATACTATAAATTAATAGTTTTCACCTAATCATTATAGAATTGTAAAGTATCTTATAAAAGCTAAGGCTGGGGACTTTACCTATACTAAAGCTAGAATCAGTGTTACATTTTTCAGATTTTCAGGAGCTGTAGTCTGAATTCTTTTTACAATGACTAACACATCCTTGCAATGCATAGGCTAAGGCTTAAAGATAGGATAGGTCAATAAATTGGGGAAATACGTAAGTAATGTCATTGAGTGAAGACGGTGTATGTTGTATCAATTGCCAACTATAAATTAGCACAGTATGAGTGTGGAGATAAGCTTAAGTGTGCCCAACACTGGACTGGTGTCCCATCCAATGCTGATCCCTGTCTTGTGAATGGTGTTGCATCCAGTGGCTCCAGTCATCCTGATTTTGATTAACCACACTAAGTAGGGGCATTCTCATTGAAAAATATGTGTTTTCTGAGAGTTACCTTACTAAAAAATGTTGTGGAATTTATCAGTTATCTATAATCCATGATAAAGCAAAGTGATTGTGTCAGAAGTAAGCAGTAAGTGGTTCTATAGTAATGACAAAAGAAGAGGTGATAAAGGACAACCTTTACTTGCCCTACAACCTAGTATAAAATGTCTGAGGTTATGTTACCTATAGACAGTGTTGACCATTTGACCAAAACATTAAAGAAATAATTAAAAAGAAGTGTGTTACAAAACCAGAAGGTGGCTGTTCAAATAAATTGGTTGACCACTCCTGCGGTTTTGATTGAGTGATGTTTCGTCAATACAAAACTGCCCAACTGGTAGCTAAAGGAGAAAGAAGAATTGTGAAAAGGTAGTGTATTTTCAGGAAGTTTTTTTTTGTTATTATTTGGAAAGTTTTTTTTAAATCTATTTGTCTATTTTACATATTTTCCTGCTGTTTTTTTAATAGCTGATATCCATTATTTAATTAGTATTGTGATATAAGGATATCAAAAAATAGTTTTAAATATTTTCACCAGGTTGTTATGATTTGGTTCTTTTAATAACTTTTCTGTTGTCTTTTTCTCCCTTTATGGTGAGTTATTCATTTACGTATGAGTTTTGTTAATTTGAAATCCTAACTCTAATGTTTATTCCCTTTGTTAGAGTATTTTTCTTGATGTTGAAATTATTTAATGTCCCAAAGCGATGCTGTTTTGTGAAGCTGTTGATTAACAGTTACTACATAAGGATTGCTGGAGGTGTGCTTTTCGTGATGTCACAGACGTGAGGATATCTGAGACAGTGGACTCTATAAAACACTTAGTTTGTATTTGCTGTTTTTATAACTTTTGATTAACGACTTTTTGATCTTCAATTTCAAACTTTGTTTACTGTTTTGGTTTAGATGACCCAATACTCTGTCTTCTTGAAAATGAACTTTGGCTAGTTTTTTCAATGGAATTTAATCTACTGGTCTGTTAAGCTATTATCTGCCTTGCTTCTCTATCTAGCAGAACATTAGTGCGCCATCATTTTGTTTTTCTTATAGCCGGCAATATGTTTTTCACTGTTTGTGTACTGTTGGTAGAGAGGCTCTTACTATGGAACAACTTGAAGTCTTCCTGGTCGCACAAGATTGTTGGTTTCAATCAACAAAAAAAAAATATTGTCATGATTTATTTACTTTTATCTTGTTTGTTAGTTGCGGTTCATTTTTTTGATTTATATTATTTTAGTGTATTTCTGATGCAAGTTTATTTTGTAGTATGGGCGCTGCACAATGTTCATTGGTTGTTACAGTAACCAAAACGCAACACAACAAACTTACAAAGGTCAGGCCATTTAATTTCCAGATCATCCAAGATTTATGGATTAACTCTTTCAGGGCTGATGTTGACTTTTATCAAAAGGAGGAGTTGACAATGGTAATCAACTGTTATGTTTTAGTTGGACTCTCGTTGCCAGAAGGAAAGTTAGTTTCATTGGTTTGACCGAGATTTCCTACACTCGTGTGAGTAGTAAGGCGCAAACACTGGCAAAAATGGCACTGACATAATGACAAGAGATCAAGGTGAATGCGTAAAGCAAAATACTCTGTGGAAAAAGTTTCGCCTTTTCTCTCTGAACTGGACTATGACTTTTCAGACTCCGATTTTGATACAAGTGATTGAAAACGAATATAAGGTTCCAGCTTCAGCTGACTGGTCCCCAGCTAATTGTGGTGCTGAACAGGTTCATGTAGCTAACATGCCTACGACAATGTTCACCAGGAGGACTGCCACTTAAAAATGATAAGAGGTATAGGCCAGATTGCAATGCACAGCGACCAGTGAAGACAGCCTGGCAGCAAGCCTGCCACACATTCTTGGCAAATTGGCAGCTACAGCATGTAGCAACAGACGTTTTATGTTGATTTCTGTGTGTAACCATTGCTTTTCAGAAACTACTGTATGTTGTTTAGAAAAAATATTCAGCCTTCAAAGAGTTAAAAACGTCTTTCACAATGGTGTATTATTGTTAGATTCTCTGGTTGCTACATCAGTGGCTTTGATTCTGATTTAGCATTAAAGAAAGACAAGACAGAATCCTGGTTTTAGATTAGGTTTGGTATTTGACTAAGGTTTCATCTCCTGGTCGCTATTTAAAATTCTCATGGAGTTCCCTCTTGGATATTAGAAAAAACTACTGTTTTATTTCACTTTAGATTTTGGAATTCTTGTGTGTCTCTTCATGTTTTTGTCTTCTGAGTTTGCATATTAGGATTAGTAGTTTGGTTATATTGACTTTTGACATTGAGCCCTATTAGTGCCATCAACCAGGAATTTGTCACATCAATTTTCTAGTCCTACTTGCAATATTTTTTCCCACTTTCTCTGTAGGGCACAACACCATTGACTTAACATAAAGTAGAATTAATTAACTCGAGACGGAAACTTCATCCTACTGCTAACTAAGTGTAAACTGGACATAAGGGACAGTTTGGCACTATTCCATGTGAAACAGGCACTTGCTTTGTCTTGTAATTAATTGCACAGAAAGATGGATGAGCATTTCCTGATTAATAATTCAATTTTGCTTTCTTTAAATTTTCTTACTCTGAAGTGAAAAATGTCTCTTGATTGAATGATGATTTTTCTTTTATGCATATCTTGCGCTGCATGGCATTATTCCAGTTTTTATAGAATGATATACAGCACATACAAATTATTAGATTGCAGGAATAAAATCTACAATCCTCTCATTCCCTTTCCATTATTATACACTTTCTCTCCTAAATAAGCACAAGTTCCAGTTTTACAAACTGATCGATTTAAGAAGTTTTTGCTTTTGCAATGTGATTTATTTTGTGTGTTATGACAGTGTCATAATTTTTCTTTTCATTTTGCCACTGCTGCTGCTATTTTCAGTGTTCCTTTCAATGTTGCCACCATTTTGGTGTGTTGGCTTAATAATTGCTTTCATATAGTATGGAATTTGTAGCTATTCATATTGTTTATGACCTCTGATATATAGTCCTGCTTCCTAAATAAAATATGGCGGCACTCATTGCTTTGTATCAAAGCTTTGGAATTGCTACCAAAAACATTTAACATTGTTGAACCATCAAGGTTATGTTGTGAAAAAAAACATTCCTCTGTTTTCAAAGAAGTCATTCATGAGACCAGATGAAAATGCAGAATGGTTCTTTATTTGCACATAGATATATACAGATATCTTAGTCCATGGAGTGAGCCATCATTAATACAAGTCATTCCCTTTGATACTTTTCTATCACCATTAGGTTATCTAATACATCGCATTTGTGCATCAAGATCTGTTGTGTGATTAAAGTGTTCCCTTAATTTTTTTGAGCATTTTAAAAAGAAAGCCATGTGATTCCCATTTAATGAAAGCAAAATTAGGCAAAATAAGCACAAGTAAGTAAGCCAACACAATAACAAAAACTGCCCAAAGTGTTGTTCTTCTTGAGCTATTGTAGATCCGTAGAGGTCTGTTGTGCTGGATGTCTTGAGTCCAAATGACAACCTCCTTCTGGCCGTTGGTCTGAATTTTTTTTTATTAATTTTATTGCACTCCATACAAAGCAATCAAGTTTTTACAAAAAGAAAAATAGAGTTAAGAACAGATCGATCCCCACCCTTGAGAGAGAGAGCAAGCCAAACGGCATAAAAATTTTACAGCTTTTAAACATACCTAAATTAATAAATTCTCTATGCTTCATGAACTTATTTCAAAATATTACTGATTAGATCCTGCCATGTTTTGAAAACGTCTGTACGGATCCTCTAACTGAGTATTTGATTTTTTCCAATTTCAAATAATATAACACATCAGTTTCCCACTGACTTAAAAGAGGAGAGTTTGGGTTCTTCCAGTTTATCAGAATGAGTCTGCGTGCCAAGAGTGTAGTGAATGCAATCACAATTTGTTTGTCCTTCTCCACTTTAAGCCCCTCTGGAAGAACCCCAAACACAGCTGTTAATGGGTTAGGAGGGATTGTGAGTCCAAGGCTGTCTGAAAGGTAATTAAAAATTTTGTCCAGAATAATGTTAATTTGGTGCAGGCCCAGAACATGTGACCCAGTGAGGCTGGGGCTTGGTTGCAACGTTCACAGGTTTGATCATGCCCTGGAAACATTTTAGAGAGTTTTAGTCGAGACAGATGTGCTCGATAAATAATTTTAAGTTGTATAATTGTATGCTTTGCGCATATGGAGCTCGAGTGAATTCTCTGCATTGCTACTTTCCACTCCTCTTCTGATATATTAATTGAGAGATCTTTTTCCCAGTGTCCTCTTGGATCTTTGAAAGGGAGGGATTGTAAAATGATTTTATATATTGCAGAGATGGAGTCTAAGTCCTTGAGATTGAGCAATATTTTTCCAGCATGGATGAGGGTGCAAGATGAGGAAAATCTGGAAGGTTCTGTTTAACAAAGTGAATTTATTATACCTCTGCAACCTAAAGTCTTCTGCCAACTGGGTCTCTGAGCTACAGGTGAAAAGGGAGAAAATCTCACTGTACTGTATGTATGGCTCCAGCTTGTTCTTTCCTTACCTCACAGAAACTTATGGTGCCACCCCAGTTCTTCTTCCACTTGTCAAGCCAGGGTCACAGAGTTGCACGAGAAACAGGAAGATGAAACCAGGTTTCCAAGGAAGGAATAACTTTATTGCTGAGAAGGCAGGAACAGTCTCAATGTATTATTCAAAATATTTTTTCTTCAGCATACAGGTTAAAGCTCCCTTCTTCAGATTACAAGAACACAAAGCCATCTTCATTGAGCAGGTTCAGCGGCTTGGAAGCAGAAGCAGTCTGTAGGAAAGAGGACAGGAGAGTGAGCAAACGGCAAACATTGTATGACAAGCACACTTCACAGTTAGCCTGCAAATCTGCAGCTGATTCCTCAGAAGTTAAGAGTGTGCTTGTTTCCTAATGAAATACTGCCTAAGAGGTATTTTTTTATGGGGCAGTTGTGTTACTTTGCCATTGGTTTACTGTTTAACAGAGTATCAGTGTGCAGGTGCCAGCTGTAGGCAGGAGGAAATGCAGCTGCTACCGCAGAGGTGATTAATTGTCAGTAACACCATTCACTATATATATATATATACACAGGACACAGACAGGCGGACATGTTGTTTCTCAACCACCACACGTTTATTTAAAATATTTACAAGTATTTAATTGGTCACACAGACCCAGTTCAGTGCACAAACGAACCCCAAATACAAAGTCCTGGCCACTCAATGCCTTTTCTTCGGGCCGCCTCCACAGCTCTCCTGAGCTGTTTTGTTTGTCTTCATGACTGAGAAGAGCTTCCCACACAGATATGTAGTACCAAACATGCACAAGGTTCGAGCCGCATGTAGACGGAGCTGGAGCATTTTTGCGGGAATGGAGTGAATAAACTGTGCGGGCCTGCAGTATCCTACTTTACCTTCAGTGTGCCATTACACTGCAGCTCAATCACCAACATCTGAATCTGCACAGGTGCAGTTTCCACATTGACGGCAAATTGGTTGCGAAACAACTCAAAATTCTTTTTTTGTTCTTCAAAGCCACCAAAGTGCCGTGTGAACTCAGTGCGCAGTGCGTTCAGTTTATCAGCAAAGTGCGTATTTGGGAACACCGTTGTGCCGACTTGGTTCAACATTACTTGGCAACAGGGAAAGTGGGGCAAGTTGCACTGGTGCATTTGTGTCTCCCATAAAAGTAGCCTCACTTGAAATCACTTTGTGATTTTGCACGGGTAAAAACGTCTGCTGAAGTGTCAGATTCTTCTTTAACTCTTCTGCTTTCTGTATCTTGTGCATTGCATTCAGGTCTTTCAGGTTATCTTGATGTTTTGTCTCATTGTGCTCTCTTAGATTAAATTCTGTAATTACAGCCACATTAGCTCCACAAATGAGACACACGGGTTTACCGGCAATGTCAGTAAGCATATACTCAGCCTCCCATTGGTTTTTAAAGGCTCTATGTTGAGAATCACCTTTTCTCTTTGGCATAGTGTGTGCTAGCTTCGCAATAACTTGCAGCAACATAAGCTAGACTTGATTAACGCGGTAAGTGTTCGGCAAGGCAGCTGAAGCGCTGCATTATGGGATCTGTAGTTTATTGTGTTACCAGCGCTTCATAACCTTGGGCCATTAATAACAATAATATATAAAATGATCTCGCGGGCCGGATATAATTACACGCCGGGCCAGATGTGGCCAGCGGGCCTTGAGTTTGACACATATGGACTAAATAGAACTTGAAAAGATATATTTTTTCAAATGTGATCGCGCAATTCAGATCCAGTTGACGCACTACAGTACATCGAGCCCGTGTGCTATTGTGGTTTTGCCTGCGTGCCTCAATAAGTTACCCTCCCCTCGCTCTTACTTTTTTACTGTTCATCTAATGAATACACTGAGTATGGCTTTACCAAAACAATCATTGATCGCGAATAAAGTATCCATTATTCATAAAGCTTCAATTGGTGATCTGTCTGTCTGCGTTAACCGCATATTTTTTCATATGTCTCAAACCAAGGGAATGCGAGGCTAAAATGAATCGTGAAGCACGCGTATATACTCAATGCACGGACGCCAGCGCTAGAAGCGAAGCCTCTACTATTGTGCCATGGCATGTGGTTTGTCTATATGAGCGTAGCAGTGTAATTCGTTTTTTGTTCAGCACTCTTTGGAACTGTTACTTTTTGTCTGCGCACTGCGTCAGTTCACGTGAGCCACTGAATATGGTTTTACATGTCACTCTCTCGCTTCTAATTGTTTCGCTGCCTTCTTAATTATATAATGTATGATTTCTTCAGCGGTTTTTGGAGCTCTCCCTGGTTTTCTACGTACTGTGTGATTACGTGGGAGGCGTGATGATGTCACACGAAACTCTGCCCCCCACAGCTTTCGAGCTCAACTCCATTACAGTATATGCAGAAAAATAGCTTCCAGTTATGACCATTACGCGTAGAATTTCGAAATGAAACCTGCCCAACTTTTGTAAGGAAGCTGTAAGGAATGAGCCTGCCAAATTTCAGCCTTCTACCTATACGGAAGTTGGAGAATTAGTGATGAGTCAGTGAGTCAGTCAGTGAGGGCTTTGCCTTTTATTAATATATATATATATATATATATATATATATATATATATATATATATATATATATATATATATTTATGTTGTCACACATGTGTGAATAGGAGGGAGCTGAAGTGCTTGGAGAATAATGGTAACACATCTGCCCAGGGGGTGGCGGGGTGCATTAACGCTTTTTCTAAGTTCCCTGCAGAGCTTTCCTGGGAAATCCCACCAGGAGCCACTACCTTGACTCGGGACATGCCACTTAAGGTCCCGGCCCCGAGGACGACATCACTTCCGGTCCCAGCCCCGAGGACTAAACAGGGGCAAACCAGGACTTAAACCCTATCTAGTAGAGAGTGTGGAAGGGACCCACAGGCGTGGGCTGGTTTCTGGGGAGGATGCAAAAGGGGCTCATTATACTCTCCTGGGTGGGAGAGCTGAGCCTCCCATCGGGACCAAGGTCCCTGATAAGGATGGGCTTTCCCCAGGCCAGCAGGTGAAGGTATTACAGTAGTGGGAATTTGATCCAAAGAGGTCAAACCCTGAGCAAACTATGGCTGTCTGGAAGCAGGTGGGTCTGTGGCTACGGCCATTTGATTTGACCCCGGTCCAAATTGTGCAGCAGGTTGCCTGCTTTTTGCTGCTGCAGCATCTACCCCCTGACTTTGCCCAGTCGGCCTGGGGAGACTTCCACTCTATGGAGGAGCTTATATGGCTTATAAAGACCCTAGGGGTGGCCTTGAAACCTGGGGGGGCAGAACGGCCCTTTAGTGGAATCCATGGGAGCTACCTCCCACTTAAGAAGTCCCTCCCACACAATCTGGAGCCTGTTCTGAAGTCCCCGGACAGCCTAGCGTGCGACCTGTCTGGAAACGAGGCGGACTGCAGTGGGATGCGGGGATATTGTTTATGTGCCCTTTGCAATCCTCTGGCAGCTACCCATACCAGGGAGGTACTCATTAATGGGTATAAAGTGACAGCCATATTTGACTATGGCAGTAACGTGTCTGTTGTTGCTTGCCGTTATGTTTTATGGCGACAGTGAATTAAACGAAAGACCAGTCTTAGGTGTATACACAAACACCCCGTGTTACATTTGTCAGGGAGGAACCCTTAAAAGACTCACTGTGGCGATTCTACCTGATCCTCCTTTTCCTATAATACTAGGGCGGGACTGGTCTGATAGTAAATGCGGTAGACTATTGAGTACACGGAGCACCTGGTTTGGACCGTACTGCGGTTTGTACAATCCCAAGCAGCACATGCATGAGGCATCTTTATTCATTACTTCACTCCATAGCAGTGCCACTCGAAATATGGCGATGTACGATGCTGCTGGTCATGCGGCGTCTAGTAATGTAAAATAGCAACCAGGATATGTCTATGGAAAAGACTCCCAGGCACACACATGGCCGAAGTGAAAGGTCACGCGGTCAGGCTAGATATAGGGCAGTGGCGTGACACCAATGGGGTCATGAGAGAGGAGTGGGGAACACGGTATTCCGAAGGAGGAATAGGAATCGAGAAAAGCGGTGTGGGGGTGTATGGGAGGCCGCAGGCACCGTGGGGAAGGGTTTGGAAGAGGACGGATAGGAATCGAGAAATGCCGTGTGGGCTGCATGTGGGCGGGACCGGGTTTGAAGAGGAAGGGTTTGGAAGAGGACGAATAGGAATCGAGAAATGCCGTGTGGGTTGCGTGTGGGTGGGACCGGGTTTGAAGAAGAAGCAGGACAAACCACAAGAGAAATATATACAGTATAAGAGATGTTACATACTAAATATACTATTCATGCATGTTTTTTACTTTCTTAGCTGTTTGCAAGAACTAATTTTATTGAGCTATGTACATTTAACAGTAAAGTTTTCTTGATTTGGGTAATTAGAAGTGTAAGGACCTTTTGGTATAAATAAGGTTTGACTATGATTTCTGAGGTTTACATTTCTTACTCTGACGGCCATTTTCTAACTCTCTTTCCAATATTTATGACTTTTGTTTAATTCTGATCTGAGAACCTGCCTCTGCTTTTAAACTATTCCATCTTCTGGTCAAGAACATTCTGTGATTAAATCTGGCACATGATTTCTATCATGATGGTCATAATAAAAGGAAACACGTCCTCGCTGCTTAGATTAAAAACCTTATCAAGTCTATTGTGGATTATTTATTTCCTGATCTTATTGTTTGTGTTCTTTTAAAGGGTCTCAAAGATGCCTATCATAGAAAAGCAGAAGAATTTACACATCTTTAAAATTCAGATCATATATTCTTCTGTACTGAATAACTAACTAACATTTAAATTTATTTTTCCATTGGGCAATTTTTATTCAAGGTGACTTTCACTTAGCAAATCAAAATACTAGACACTAAAGATAATGTTAAGATCTTTCTTTTCTGGAACAAATAAAGACTTGACAAGTGTCCCATACTTGATTCTCCTTGTCAAGTGCAGTGTCTCCGTTTTGCATCCCTCAGAGCTGACATCTCCTTTTATAGACTTAAATGGGGGATGTCAATTGTTTCTGAAGCATCTGGAGTTCTCCATCTCTCCCAACTGATCTTCTCTGTGGTAACTTGATTAGCAGTCAGAAAGCACTGATTACTACAACCCTAGCACAGCAAAGTGTCTGTTTTTTAAAACGGGCACAATAGTACAATGGCAAGTTCATCTGTTTCAATGATGTTGGGCATTTAGGAACCTCTGTTCATTGGAAAGGATAGCCCTTACATCCCTCTTTCATTGTGCGTCTTGTTGCTTCTGTTCATAAGACATTGTAGCTCTTAAATCCAGCTTTCTTTATGGTTGTTGTCATTGTTCATCAAACATTTTAGCCTTTACATCCATTGTTCTTTGTACTTCATGTTGAATTGTGCATCGAATGTTGCAGCGCTCCTGTGGCTGTCAGATAACACAATACCTTGGCATGGATGCCAGGTGCTTTGTCATTTTCTATATATTGTATAGATTAGGATTAATTAGTAATATAAGATTAAGATTTAATTAGTAATTAAAATACAATGTTTCACAATCTTTTGCTAACATGAACCAAAAAATGTGTAACACCCATGACACCTACCATACACAATGGCACAGAATGACCAAAAGCCTATTGTTGATGTATGTCTTTATTTTTAGTACTTTTCTGAAGCTATAATGTTTCAGCTTGTAATTCTGCAGTAATTTATTTATTTTTTTCTATTTTCATTTAGTTTTTATTTGTCTTTGCATACACCCAGACTTCTCTTTGTATAACTTTTCTTCTACATTTCACTGCTTAATCTTTTTAAGTTTTACTTTTTACTGTAAATTCTCACATTCAGTCAGACAGTATGAAGTATGCCATTAGGTTAGGTGTATTGTATATGCTAGGGACTGAAGCTTTCATTGAAGAAATACAATTTGCATAGGCAATGTAAAGGTCACAAGCACAATGAGATGTACTCCGAGGATTTTCATTTTGCTTGCAATACATACAGATGTGCTCATAAGTTTATATACTCTGGCAAAATTTGTAAATGTATACCATATCATAAAGAAAAGATGGCAGATAAGGCAAAACACATTTTATTTACTTTTAATAAAATCCAAATTGAACTATAAGGCATCACAGAATAGCACAACTTTAGCATCACTGATGACATGCAGTCTTTTGTGATAGTTGTGTTTGAGGTCCTTGATTTTCTTAGGTGGTAGAGCTGCCCATTCTTCTTGGTGAAAAGTCACCAGGTCCCGTCAATCCTTGGCTTGCCTTGCATGAACTAGAAGTTTGACATCTCCCCAAAGTAGCTCTATGATATCGAGATCAGGAGACCTTGTTGGCCTTCACTTTTTTCTGCTGTAGACACTGAGGGATCAACTTGGCTTTGCGTTTTGGATCATTGTCATGTTGGAAGATCCAAGTGTGTCCCATGCACAGCTTTGGGACTGATGAATGCAAGCTGTCCTCTAATATTTTCTGGTAACATTCTGCATTCATCATGCCATTAATTTTCATTAAGACCTGTGCCACTGTAGCTCACACACCCCAGAACGTCAGAGATCCTCCTCAATGCTTCAAAGTAGGGATGGTGTACTTTTTATAATGGGCATTGTTGCATCCTCTCCAAAAATAGCATTCACGGTAGTGACCATAAAGTTCAATTTTGGTCTTATTGCTCCAAAGGACTTTGTTTCAGAAGTTTTGAGGCTTGTCTAGATGTTATTTGGCCTATTGTAAGTGGGCTATTTTTTCTTGCAGCTCGACCTTGCAGCACATTTTTGTACCTCCTTATTGTGCATCTTGAAACTGCAACGCCACTTGTTTGCAGGAAAGCTTGTATTTCAGCTGAAGTGGCTTGTGGGCTTTTGTCATTTGTGTATATTAGACCCCCTCTCTATGCATCTGTTCTCTTAGTTGCATAACCTGCTTTGTACAGTACAGGGCAGACACATGTGTTAGGTTAATTTGAGATTCTGAATTGGCCACCGTGGGTGTTTTCGTGAGTGGGCTCTGTAATAAGCTTGCTCCATGTCTATGGCTGTTTCCTACCTTACGCCTAGACTATGTCCATAAGTGACCAGACAGTGGATTCAGTATGATCGAAAATGTTGTAAATGTTCATTTATTTGCAATATGAACGAACACTGGAGGAAACAGAGAAAAATGTACACTAACATGAACAGATAGTACCTGAACTGTGATTTGCTGGGAGGCAGTGATGCCATTTATTCATTGATAGTTGAAAAATCAATTACTTTACTCACTTTCTATACTGACTTATTCTAAAAGAGAATAACAGGAAGCCTCCGCCAACTCAGTCTAGCAGAAAGCAATCTAACTTATGCAGAGCCTGTTAACTCGACCTGCATATTTTCAGGATGTGGGAGCGCCCACCCAGAATGTGACCAAGCCAAATTCTGACCTGGAGTTTTGAGACAGCAGCAGGGACTACTGGCCACTATGCTACGTTTTTGGCTACTGGTAGTGCATTGGGCAGTAATTACTGTAAAGATGTCAGATTACAGAATACTCTCAGAGGCCATTATTGACAAAGAGATGTAGATTACTTAAAAATGGAGGAAAGTAAAAAGTAAATAAATTGCAAAAGCTGCGCAAATGCACATTTGGCAGGAGCAATTGATGTGCACAATACATCTTCAGTGACAGATTGCATAACATTTGACTACAGAGGTAAGGAAGTTGTACCGTTCCTCGAGCTGGCATGATTATGACGTGCGCTGCCGTCCTATAGCAGCAACAAGGTGAAACAAAAAAAATAAAGAAATAATCCAGGGTGCGAGCGACCAACAGTATTTTCCTAGTAGACCACCACAAGTGCAGAGCACACCAGCGAAAACAAAGCTGACTTACAAAACAATTGTTTATTATCCCGTAAAATGAGGCATTGGACACAACAAACAAACCCCTGTATACATAATACCGCACTGTAGCATACCAACATACACCACTAATACACAAATGTGTAAAACAAATTAAATATTCACTGTTAAACAAGATTATTTACAGTCTGTGATGGCGAAGGATGTGCCGAGCTGTACCTTCTGTTTTGGGAAACGTAATACTACACAATCCCTTATGCTGGCCCGTCAGGTCCTCTCCCGAATGACTATGAAAAGAAAAATGATTCTTACAAAAATGAACCTGACTTTTTCCAGTGAGCTGAGTAGCTTTCCCTCTTGTCGTTTTGGTGGTGTCTGCTTCTCCTTTGACTCTGGTGCTCTCTTCTCCCCTTTCACCTTTTTCCCACCACAGATTTACATGTGGTTGGCTCCTCCCCTTACAGTTTGTTTGGCTCTCCTCTGAGCCAGTTGCTCCCTTCCCTATGAACTATCGGCCCGCCTTGCACATTCAGCCATTCCATCTGTACCAGGCCTAGGAAAAAGTGCAAACTGCCAGTGACCCCCACAAATATCTATGACAACCATTACAAAATGAAGTACCAGAACATTCTCAAACACACTTTATCCAAGTTATGGTCACAATGTGCTGGATCCTACCTGACAGCATCAGGTGCAAGGCAAAAAGAAGCCCTAAACAGTTGTCCCTTGCTGACAAATTAAGGACACTTGTAGAATGTGCAGGTGGCACATAATTGGAGGGATAGCACACACAATGAAAAAAAATCTTCAAAACTGAGAAAAAAAAATAGTAAATTTAATGTTAAAAAGACACAAAGGCAAAATGAACATTAATTAACAATACAAGATTGGAAACCTACAAGGGAACAACCTCTGAAGAGTGTTTAGAAAGTTTATACCACTTGTTATTCTAATCATCTTGGCAATCAATAAATCAGAATGCAGTGGCCTCAGTGCCCCTTTGGTCTCTTATGACTGTGACCAAGAGCAAGAGTCCATTCAGTTTAATGGACAGAGTACCATTGCCAATTTGTTGGAAACATGGTCACCGTTCATGGCCAGGAGGCCTTTTCTATCCCGTTGGTGCACATCACTCATTCTGTTTTGCAACAATAAACACTAGTGCTCCATGGCTTGAAGTGGCACCAAGCAATAATGGCTACAATGGGCTCTAAGCCCATATAGCCAGTGACCTACAAATTCTCCATGAGATCAAACCATTAGATATGGTCAATTTGATCTCTCTTCATTTGAAAAGTCTGGAGACTTTGAATGTCATGAGATAGCAGGGTCCAGATTTCAAGAAATATAGCAGTATTGGTTGACTCCTAACCTTGGAGCGGACTTGGTGCCAAAGCTTCTGGAAGGATCTCATGGACCAATTATATGCACAACATAGAATCATTGGAGTGCTGCACACTTTTTAGGCGAAGTAAACTTGGTGAGAGCCTTAAGCTTCTGACCCCAAATGCAGATGTTTCCCATGTCTCATGAATTGCCTCTAGGCAATGTTTAGAGCAAATAAAAAAAAGAATATGTAGTTTATAATATAAAAGTTGTTGATTATATATGAAGGGATTGTTTGCTCAAGCTGTATCATACTTTAGATAAATTGCCTCTGGAAGACTGTGTTCAGTTCAGGTCACCACACTATAAAACAGAGACAACCTGGTCTAGAAACTTCACAGAGAAGAGCGATCAAATGCATCCAAAAGGTTAATTTCATCATAAGAACAGAACTATGATTGACTTGTCTTGTGAGCTATTAATGCATTGCTTTCTTGTATGATTTGTATAGTGTCTTTTGATAATTGTTTGCTGTGATGGGCTCTGTATGAAACTGAATCAAAATGAGAAGTTAACATTGTTAATGTGTGTCTAACTGTTGATCAATCATTATTCTTATCAAGATTAAACACAGCTCAGATTAACGAGCTCAGTGTTGCAAGTTCTCAGACGCTTTCTTATCAGGGACATGTGGAGGATGTGGTAATGAGACTCACCACACAGTGGCTCAAATATGGCTGCAAACACAAGATGAGTCGTGCAATGTATAGTAGAGGCCTAAGTAAAGACGAATCCCTTGCAGCCCACCTCTATTTTTTTATTTATTGTTTTTCACTGCAGCAGGGTTGGCCTAGAAACTCAGCCAGTGTCAGTTCGGGGAAGGAAAATGGCATGAGCTGCGGTGGAGCACAAGGTGAAGAGGCAAGCATCTGTGTCATACTCTTACTTTGCATACCGGTGATCAGAAGAGTGCGCAGTCTCATATACTGTAATGTTCCCAAAGGCAGCCAAAGGCTTGTTATTTCCTCCAAGCAGCCCCTCAGCATGATGAATAAGGTTGCTCATGACACATTTAATACAGCTTTATATTCCACTGCACCACTCTCCCATGCAGGTGGCACTTATTGCTTGGTAGAATCTTTTTGAATGTTTCTATGATTTTCCATTACCAGTTTTAGGACTAGGTTTTTTCTTTTCTTCATTTGGTGAACCTTTATAAAGTGGGCTAAAGAAGAAGGTCACCTCACAAACAAGAAAGCTTCAACTACTTAGCTTATTCCTTCACTACTTGGGCCTCTTGCCTCTTGACCACAATGGAGGAAAAAATGTTGAGCAAGTCATGACCATTTTATTGTGTTTTTGAGTGCTTTGTAATAATTTTCTCTGCAAGAATGCTTAATTCATCAAGGGAATGTTTCTCCAGAGATCTAAGTCTCTGTCCATAAATACCGATGGAACAACCCCAGAATTGACCTTTCGTTTGATGGAGGGTAAATCTTTGTAAACTTGGCATACTGTCACTTGTTGTCCGAGTTAGCTTAATGGCTCCCTCCTCTCTGCTGGAGCAACTCTGGAGAATGGCTGTCTTACTAGACCCATAATGGCTATTTTGCTATTACCCAAAATGCTTTGAATTCAAGCAAGGGTTAAACTGAAATTGCATGTGGCCTGTGATGGACAGGTACTCCATTCAGTATGTAATTTCACGGTGTCTGTGTCAGACTGGGCCAAGACCAGTACAGAGTATTAAATGAAAAGGCTGTCTCAATTGAGTTGCTCTGGCTCATATTTATTTTTCCAAGAGAAGGTGACTGTTATTGACCAAAGGCTCAAAAGAGGCTTGAGTTAAAGCATATGGCTCAGTGGCTGTCTATTTGATTACAAAATCAAGTATTTCAGAAAGGTCTCTGTCCTCATTTCCTTTGCCTCTTGCCGCATCTATTTGGGGTCTGATCTCCACTCCACCCCCAACCCACCCAACAGTGCAGGTTGTTTTCAACAAAGAGAACAGTCGTGGGGCCACCGAGAATTTGTTCTTTGAGTTTCACTATCAGTAACATTTCCTTTTTATCTAAACAAGTAGGAAGCTGCAGTCTTTATATAAAGATCAGTTACATGAGATAACACTCATGAAAGCTAGCAGAGAGGCCAAGGAATCTGTGAGGAGGAAAACATTTATGAGATGTGTTAACTCTTAAGAGAACCAGAGTTAGGATTTCAACTATGGAGATGTTTTGGAGAAGTTAATTTTTTGTTTTTAAATAAATTTTTATCAGTTTGTTTGGACTGTGAGTATATACAAGGTCTGGAGGTCGTACTTTGCTATCAGTGATTTCCTCCTAAACCCCTGAATGTCAGTAAGAATCGCTGCTCCAAAGTCAAAGAACAACTTTAGGGTGAAAGGTAGTGTGATACAAATCAATCCATTAATTTACTTTCCATACTTACCTGTACTTATACTAACAGAGAATCCCAGGAAACCTGAGACAATCCTGAATGGGATGCCTGTCTAATACAAGGAATTCTCACTTGTTTAAGGCCAGTTAACTTAACCTGGATAATTTTGTGATGTGGAAGGAAACCCGAGTGCCTGCAGAAAAATTCACCCAGAAAGTGAAAGGTCAGGTTGGGGAGCATTCACTGGTACAGTGTGTTGCTGCACCCACTATGCAACAAAATGACTTGGGATCCTCATTGGTAATCCGCCAGGTAGATATATGGCCCAGTTCCCCCCAACCGGAAATGACCATCTATCTTCCGCAGCCAAGAGATATGTGGGAATACCCTTGGCCTGGTCCAGCCACTTGGGTCCTGTGAGTTAGATCACCCTCGAGGAATTGTGCCACATGGCCATAGTGCCGTAACTGATGCTACTTCACAAAGCAAGTAATTTGCCTCATTTGGGAATCTGTGAGCAGCTGCTCATTGGACACAAAGTCAAACCAGCGATACCTAAGGATTCTCCAAAGAGACACAGTACCAAAGGAGTCCAGTCTTCATCTCAGGTCACTGTATGTCTCGCAACCATATAGCAAAACAGGAAGTACCAGGACTCTAAACATTTGGACCTTCATTGTTTTGCAAAGATATCGGGAGCGCAACACAACCCTTCCTGGCGTCCTCATGACCCCCACCCCAAATATTCTCCCAATTCATCTACTGATTTTATATGAAGAGTCACCAGAGACACGAATGTCGCTACCGAGGTAAGTATACCTCTCGACAAGGTCGACATTCCTTCTGAAGACAGACACACTGCTGATGGCTGTGCCCAAGAGGTCATTAATAATGGATCATAAAACCTTACGGAAATCGGCAAAGGCTGCTAAGAAACTCATACATTTGTGTTTGCACTCGATGAGAACCCTCAGTGCCAGGATGTGGTTGACGGTAGACTCTTTAGGTGTAAAATTGGACTGCTGTGATTGCTGTTATGTGAGCATGTGATCACGGATGTACTGAGGATGACCCTAGCAAGGACCTTACCTGTCACTGAGAGCAGTATTATCCCCCAGTAGTTGCAGCAATCCAGGTGATCGTCTCTTCTCTGATAGGGATGACAAGTCCTGTTTTCCAGTCCATCTCCCAAATGGAAGCAAAGAATTCCTGCAATTCCAGGAGGACAGTCTTACCATCAGTTTGGAGGATTTCATCCCAGACACCACAGATCCCTGCAGCCTTCCCTACCCTCATCTGGTTCATCACCTGTGCAATCTCAATGAGACTGGGTGGATCACAGCTAATTGGAGGATCAGACGCAAGAACTATGGACCCAGAGATGTCCAACTTCCTAGCCAGATGATCAGCTTTAAACAACTGCACAAAGTAGCCAGCCTAGCGGGTCACAATTACAGCATCATCTGTAAGGACTGTTCTATCACCCGCCCTGACTGTGACTCTCCGCGGAACAGATTCAGATGTGCGTAATGCTTTGATTCCTCTGTAAGCAGGATGTGGGTCACTAGATCATAGATTTTGTGCCACTTGCTCACAGATTCCTCTAACAAACCTCCTTTTCTGTCCTCAGAGCCCTTGCCGTTCCTGGTACTCTGAAATGTGGATTTTAGAAAACTGTTCCGACAGAAGATGAAGATGATCATCTTCATGCCAGAAAGACAAGACATTCCATGTGCCTACCCAGATGGTCCACCTGAAATTGGGGCCTGACTGCTGTCGTGCAGCAGGTGACGCCTCAGCACCACACCAATTCCGATCCCCAACAGGCCTGACCCCACTGGCTCTTCAATGGTTGTGACTCTTCCAGGGATGAGGCTCCAAAGGACTTTTTGCTATCCCCTTCATAATGTGTGCAGCCTTCCTATGGGAGGCTTCAGCAGAGCTACTCTCAAGGAAGGCAGAAAGGAGTCCTGTCTGCCATTTTGTAGCTGCATGAAGTTTTGACAGTGGCAGGAGTACAAATATTCCCTCCAACCCTCAATTTTCCCTGCAAGTTGGAGGACTGCTTGCAGGGCCAGGTAAAATTTAATGTCATACCCAAGACACAGAAAGTGACCATGCCAGAATGTAATAACAGTGGCATGGAGTTTTGAGGCAGCAGCAAGAATCACTTTCAGGCCACTGGTGTAGATAAGTAGTGAATTGAGCAGTAATTACTGCAAGCTTGTCAGATTATGCAGCACTCTTAAAGACATGATGTAGATTGTTCAAAAATGGAGATAATGATTAACAAAGTAAATGGCAAAAATGCACGTTAGGCAGGAAGCACTCAATTTGCACAATATGTCTTCACTGACAGATTACATAAGAATTGGCTGCTGAGGGGAAAAGGGAACAACATAGCATAATACAGTATGACATAACACAACATAAATTGCAAAAGATTCAAAAATGCACGTTAGGCAGGAGCACTTGATTTACAAAATATTTCTTCACTGACAGATTACAGAACAATTGGCTACTGAGGGAAACAAGGGACTAACATTCTTAAATGCACTTTGTCCACGCTGTTGTCAAGGGGGCTGGAGCCTATCTCAGCAGCACTAAACAGAAGGATAAAAAGGAGCCCTGAACAGTATGCCCACCCATTGCTGACAAAGGAAGGAAGCTTGTGAAATTTGCAGTTGACAGCATAATTGGAGGAATAGCAGACACTCAGCAGAAAAATCATCAAAACTGGGAAACATTGGAAAATACAATTTTAAGAAATCAAATGCAAAGTTTGTGCACAGAAAAAAGGAACATTAATCATATATTCAAAATTGGCAATGCTAATCTACAGGAAACAACATCTGAAAAGCATATAGACATTTACACCAACATCTAATCTTCTGTACATCTAATCATTTAAGCAATGCTCAAAAGCAATTTAAAGAGACACAATATAATCTAACACTTTTTATAACAGTCCTGGCAAGTGGCATCAGTCTGAAAGTAGCATCATTTACGAGTCACCAAGATTATGAGCTGGCAGTCTATCATTCAAATGAGCAGCTGCAGAGGAGCCTCCAAAAACTGAAAACCTGCCCAAGTTACATGAATTCCAACAGTGAGACAGCAAGCTACCTAAAAAAGCGACCTGAAGTGTGAGAATTCATTGGGTCAGTGCTGCCAAGCACCAGCTCAGAGATGCAGCTTTGTAGAAATTCTTGAATATAAATCAAGGGATGTTATGCTCATGCTGTATAAAGCTCACAGATTATTTCTATATTACTGTATGCAGTTCTGGTCACCACATTATAAAAAAGACACTGTCCTGTCTTGAACCTTTGAAAAGTAGTGCAATCAGATTCATGCCAGGACTAAAGAGCATTTTCTACTGCAAAAGGCTAATGGACTCTATTCCAGGTGTTCAAAATTCTCAAAGGTATTGCTAAAGCTGATTCAGCAGAATTCATCCACGTAAATAGTGAATCATATAATTGAGGACATCAGTGGAAATAAAAAGGAAACCACTTTTAAGACTGAGATAAGGAAGCACTTCATCACAAATGACTGAAATACAGTAATCTGGAACAAACTGCCGTAGCATTCTAACAACTATTAAAATGTATCTGGATGAGAAATTTGGACAACTGTGTAACAAAGCAAGCTAGACAGAATGAATGGTCTGTACCTTTTATGTTGTAAGGGCTGAAATATAAAAAAAAACACCTCTGTGGACATCTTATGGTTCCCAATCTGTTAAAAAGATGGAGTTATATTTGCTTTCCAAACTTTCCACCTACCACAGATGCCTTAATACTTGGCTGTACATCCCCCTTTGCCTTCCAGTACTGAATTACATGATCTTGCTCTCTCTCCCTATCCACTTGAGTATGGAGTCACTTTTGGAGGCACGACTGGTAATTAATAACATTCACCCTTCAGAAATACCACCACCTTGTGGCAAGTAGGAATATTGCAGATCAAAATGATAGGTTGCCCAAACTTTCTTTGTGCTCTAATGTTAAATGACCACAAGACTTATTTCTTACATAATGGTTGGAATTAGAGCAGCATAATTTTAATTTATCAGGCAAAGATTAAGCCAGCAATACTCAGAAGGCCAGGATACCAGAAGTAGCAGACTGGAAACAGAAACAACAGGCAGAATCCAAAATTCAAGAGAGCATTCATAACTGAAAAGAATTCATGCAAAAATCCTGGTAAAAGAAAGGCAAGCACCTTAGGTAAAAATCTGTCATCACCTGAATGGTCTATAATTGACATTACTAAATCATTTGTAATAAGGGGCGGAGTCATGAACAATCTGCATGTGAGGGGTGTGGTCAATAGCTGCCAGAAGAAAGTACAGTAGTAGGGACTGAGGGTGTCCTGGACATGCAGTGAATTACAGGAGTTGACACAACCCCAGGCTGCTACCACATTAAGGAATGGTTCCATAACCAACCAAAGCTCTATACTTATACACTGAAAGAGTGCAAAATTAGCAGTGTTTTATTTTAATGGGATTTAGAACACTGGAATATTTATACAGCTATTTAACACCATTAGTAATTATTACAAAGATCTCTTATACATTTAACATACTCATTGCTATGCTACAAATGTGACGGATATTTGTAATTCTATATTAGTCACACATCAAATTTATTTAGTGAGCAATATTCTTGTATTTTAGTACATAATAAATATGCCACATTGGAATTAATGATGATCATGTAAAGAGTAACATCTTTAGTCATTCATTTCAGTTCAATTCAGTTTGTGTTTAGTGCACTTCACTAAGTGCAGGCGCAGAACGCTATGACAAGTTCTCAGGTGAACTACAAATACAAACTTTACTAATTACTAATTACATAAGGAGTGCATATAAAGTCACTGATTTGTTTAAACAAACAGGAAAATAAAGTAGACTGAAACAGATTAACATAAATGGAATCTAACACTATCTGTCCAATGATGATGGCCAGTTGACAATGGAGGAGAATGAACAAAGACTTCCCTAGAGAAAGTAAAGCTCTGGGGGTCCGTGATCAATCAATCATGATGCATTAATAATAGGAATTGACATTCAAATGTCATATTTTAAAGAAACATCTGTCAATTTGCTAAATGCAGATAAGCTGGCACCATCTAAATTGGCAGGGAATGGGAAGGAGTCAGCAATGGGCTTAACTAAAATCCAGGATTGGTTCCTGCTTTCTCACTGATGCTTCAAACATAGCCTTCAGCTCCTGAGACCATACCATTGGACTTAGAAAGTTCAGGAAATGAAAAGATGATAGTATTAAATTAATATATGTGTGTGTGTGTGTGTGTGTGGCCTAAGAAGGCAGGGACACTTAATTAAAATATTAGCCCTTGCAGTCTTTAATCCAACGATGCATGATGGATAGGCTTTGGCATTGTGGTTGTGCTGTTTGCTGGGCAAGTCCTGTACTTCACTGGTGATTTTTTGAGTATCATATTTCCTGTTTTTTGGGTACTGCAGTTGAAGGTACTGGTTTCTGATTTCATTGGATTTGGTTGCTAAAGGCAAGGCCTATTTGTGCTCTTTTTTCTTGGCATGGCCCTTTGTTATGCATTTAGTTTTCTTTAGCAAATAATCAAATATAAAAGAACTTTACTGGCATTTGTCTTGCACTAATGATTTTTCCTCTCCTCCAATTAAAAGTATTTATTGAGACACTTTATTCTTTAAAAGCTTCAGCCCCATATTTGTGCAAATACAAGATCAAAGCCTGTCTTGAGTTTGGAACTAGGCTGCCTAGTGTGAGGCCTACTCTTTGGGGACATATTTGTGAAGAGGGCATTCCTGGCATTTTTGTGTTTGTTTATGAAACCTAACCCTTTTTGAGCTTTGCTCTAGCAAGAATTTCAGGAGGCACCCACACAAGCGACTTGCAAAATAGTCAAGAGAGTCCAACTGCAGAGTTCTGTAGCTGTTTAGCTGAACGTCGTAACTGCGGAATTTGTGGAGGTCTGAAGGTGGATCCTTCTGAAAGTGGCAGTGCTAATAGAAATAAGAGAAACAAAACTGCTATACAATGATGTCACTTGAATAATAATACAATTTTTCAAATGCTAAAATAATGATTGATTTTGTGCAAATAATTAGACAAAAGCAAAACAATTACATGGATGAATTTTCTAACATAATCAAATAATTATCTGAACTTTGTTTTACACATTGAGATACCACCTACTGATTACAATGGCTAACCAATGATCGATAAAAGATGCTGATAAACTAAAAATATACAGATCCCAAGGTACAAGAATGAAAGTTTTTCGCTACAGCCTTGACTTGCTCTCTCAGCTTGATGGACTAAATGGTTTCCTCTTGTTTGTCAGATTTTATGTTATATCCATCCAGACAAACTGGAGGAGATTGCACTAGTGTGCATTGTTTCTGATCTTTGGAAGTGTTAAGATGTCTTTTTGGAACAAAATTGACTCATATGTTGGGAATAATAATATTATCAATATTACAACCCAATTTTCTATTGTGACCACTAGGTGGTGTCTTAAAACCTTAAACTCTTGGAATCTATACTAATAAAAGGCAAAGCCCTCACTGACTGACTGACTGACTCACTCACTCATCACTAATTCTCCAACTTCCCTGGTAGGTAGAAGGCTGAAATTTAGCAGGCTCATTCCTTACAGCGTTCTTACAAAAGTTGGGCAGGTTTCATTTAGAAATTCTACGCGTAATGGTCATAACTAGAAGCTATTTTTCTCCATTTACTGTAATGGAGTTGAGCTCGAAAGTCGTGGGGGCGGAGTTTCGTGTGACATCATCATGCCTCCCACGTAATCACGCAGTACGTAGAAAACCAGGAAGAGCTCCAAAAACCGCTGAAGAAAACATACATTATATAATTAAGAAGGCAGCGAAACAATTAGAAGCAAGCGAGTGACATATAAAACCATATTCAGCGGCTCACGTGAACTGACGCAGTGCGCAGACAAAAAGCAACAGTTCCGAAGAGTGCTGAACAAAAACCGAATTACACTGCTACACTCAAATAGACAAATCACATGCCGTGGCGCAATAGTAGAGGCTTCATCTCTAGCGCTGGCTTCCGGGGTTCGATTCTTGAGAGGGGATGCACTGAGTATGCACGCGCGCTTCCCGATACATTTTAGCCTGGTTTGAGACGAATGAAAAAATATGCGGTTAACTCAGAAAGACCACCAATTGAAGCTTTATGAATAATGGATACTTTATTCGCGATCAATGATTGTTTTGGTAAAGCCATACTCAGTGTATTCATTAGATGAACGGTAAAAAAGTAAGAGCGAGGGGAGGATGACTTATTGAGGCACGCAGGCAAAACCACAATAGCACGCTTGCTCGATGTACTGTAGTGCGCGTCAACTCGATCTGAATTGCGCGATCACATTTGAAAAAATATATCTTTTCAAGTTCTATTTAGTCCATATGTGTCAAACTCAAGGCCCGCAGGCCACATCCGGCCCGGCGTGTAATTATATCCGCCCGTGAGATCATTTTATATATTATTGTTATTAATGGCCCGGGGATATGAAGCGCTGGTAACACAATAAACTACAGATCCCATAATGCAGTGCTTCTTACCGCGTTAATCAAGTCTAGCTTATGATGCTGCAAGTTATTGCGAAGCTAGCCCACACGATGCCGAAGAGAAAAGGTGATTCTGAACATAGAGCCTTTAAAAACCGATGGGAGGCTGAGTATATGTTTACTGACATTGCCGGTAAACCCGTGTGTCTCATTTGTGGAGCTAATGTGGCTGTAATTACAGAATTTAATCTAAGACGGCACTATGAGACAAAACATCAAGATAACCTGAAAGACCTGAATGCAATGCACAAGATACAGAAAGCAGAAGAGTTAAAGAAGAATCTGACACTTCAGCAGACGTTTTTACCCGTGCAAAATCACAAAGTGATTTCAAGTGAAGCTACTTTTATGGGAGACACAAATGCACCAGTGCAACTTGCCCCACTTTCCCTTTTGCCAAGTAATGTTGAACCAAATCGGCTGGTGTTCCCAATTCGCACTTTGCTGATAAACTGAGCGCACTGCGCACTGAGTTCACACGGCGCTTTGGTGACTTTGAAGAACAAAAAAAGAATTTTGAGTTGTTTCGCAACCCATTTGCCGTCGATGTGGAAACTGCACCTGTGCAGATTCAGATGGAGGTGATTGAGCTGCAGTGTAATGGCACACTGAAGGCAAAGTACGATACTGCAGGGCCCGCACAGTTTATTCACTCCATTCCGCAAAATGCTCCAGCTCCGTCTACATGCGGCTCGAACCTTGTGCATGTTTGGTAGCACATATCTGTGTGAGAAGCTCTTCTCAATGATGAAGACTAACAAAACAGCACACAGGAGTCGCCTCACTGATGAGCACCTGCAGTCCATCCTGAGAATCTCCACAACACAGAACCTCACACCAAACAGAAACGAACTTGTTGCCAAAAAAAGATGCCAGGCGTCCAGCTCTGATAAAATGACATATGAGCAAAGACAACTGAATGATTTGATTTGTTATTGCTGAAAAGAACACATTTTATTTATATTTCCAGGTTTTGTTATGCACCATGTTCATATTTGAATTTGTATAATTTTGACAGGATATATTTTTATGGAGAGCAAAATCTTTTGGGATATTTAAAATTTAAGTTTATTTTTATATAAAATTACATAAGAGTAAAGAAATTTGAATGTTTGTTCTTTTAACGTTTACTTTATTTCTAACTTGTATAATTTAGACAGGATATATTTTTATGGAGAGCAAAATATTATGTTATTTAAGGTTTGAGTTGATTTATTCCGGAATAATAGTCTGTCGACTAAATAAAAATTCCTTCTATTTAAAATTTAAACAGAACTTGAACATATACAGTACAATAGTAATGTGTGTGTGTGTGTATGTATATATGTAGATATGTATGTATATACAGTGGTGTGAAAAACTATTTGCCCCTTCCTGATTTCTTATTCTTTTGCATGTTTGTCACACAAAATGTTTCTGATCATCAAACACATTTAACCATTAGTCAAATATAACACAAGTAAACACAAAATGCAGTTTTTAAATGATGGTTTTTATTATTTAGGGAGAAAAAAAATCCAAACCTACATGGCCCTGTGTGAAAAAGTAATTCCCCTTGTTCAAAAATCACCTAACTGTGGTGTATCACACCTGAGTTCAATTTCCGTAGCCACCCCAGGCCTGATTACTGCCACACCTGTTTCAATCAAGAAATCACTTCAATAGGAGCTGCCTGACACAGAGAAGTAGACCAAAAGCACCTCAAAAGCTAGACATCATGCCAAGATCCAAAGAAATTCAGGAACAAATGAGAACAGAAGTCATTGAGATCTATCAGTCTGGTAAAGGTTATAAAGCCATTTCTAAAGCTTTGGGACTCCAGTGAACCACAGTGAGAGCCATTATCCACAAATGGCAAAAACATGGAACAGTGGTAAACCTTCCCAGGAGTGGCCGGCCGACCAAAATTACCCCAAGAGCGCAGAGGCGACTCATCCGAGAGGTCACAAAGACCCCAGGACAACGTCT